>NC_056626.2:45471256-46087506 GCF_002870075.4 Lactuca sativa | reverse complement strand
TTTCGAATAAATCAAGATATCTTCTATGAATACTATCACGGATTTATCTAAGAATGGTTTACAAACCCTATTCATCAAATCCATGAAAGCTGCTGGGGCATTGGTTAGTCCGAACGACATAACCAAAAATTCATAGTGTCCATATCTCGTTCTAAAAGCAGTCTTTTCGATATCTTGCTCTCTCACCTTTAGTTGATGGTATCCCGACCTAAGATCGATCTTCGAGAAATAGCTCGAACCCTGCAACTGGTCGAACAAGTCATCGATCCTTGGCAACGGGTACTTATTCTTTATCGTCACTTTGTTCAGCTCTCTATAATCGATGCACATTCTCATGCTTCCATCTTTCTTCTTTACAAATAACACAGGGGCTCCCCAGGGTGATGAACTAGGTCGAATGAAACCTTTGTCCAATAACTCCTGAAGTTGTGTCATAAGTTCTTTCATTTCGGTTGGCGCTAATCGATAAGGTGTTTTCCCTATCGGCGTCGTTCCTGGTAACAAGTCGATACGAAATTTTACTTGTCGATCAGGGGGCAATCCGGGAAGATCTTCGGGAAAGACTTCCGGATAATCACACACCACCGAAATATTCTGCACCTCCTTATTTTCCATCTTGGCATCGATCACGAATGCCAGATATGATGTACATCCCTTGGCCAAACACTTTCTGGCTTTCATTAGGGAAATGATTCTAGAGTTTACTCTGCGTTTGTCTCCATACACCATAAACGACTCTTTCCCTGGCGGGTTTACTTTAACTATCTTCTTTCTACATAGTATTTCTGCATCATTGGCGCTAAGCCAATCCATTCCTAAAACTATGTCGAATCCATTTAACTTGATAGGCAATAATTCCTCTTGGAACTTATTCCCATCCAAGTCAATGAGGATGTTTTTCATATGATGGCTAACAGGTACAAACTTGCCACTAGCAATCTCGACTAATAAGGCATTAACTAGCCTATCTACAAGCAAAGCTAGCTTTCTACCAAATTCATGCGATATAAAGGAGTAATTGGCTCCAGAATCAAACAAAATTTGGGCAGGCAATTCGTTTACGAGAAAGGTACCTGAAGCGACATCGACTTCTTCTTTTGCAGCTTCAAGTGTCATCTGAAAGGCTCTCGCCTTCGACTTTGGTGGTAGATTGGGCTTTACGGCATCCTTCCTCTTTGGACAGTCTTTAAGAACATGCCCTACTTCATGGCACTCAAAACATACCCTCTTGTCGGACGGACACACGTTGGCATAATGCCCAGTCTTTCCACATTTGAAGCAAGTCACCTCCTCACTACATCTCCCAAAGTGCTTTCTCTTGCACTTCTCACACCATTTCACTTCACCTCCTCCTCCTCCAAACTTCTTGGACTTAGAAAATTTGCTTTTCTTGTTGGAACCCGAAGTTCCTTCAAATTTTCTCTTTTCACCAACTTCTGCCCTCTCCAGACCCTTCTCTTTGATCTGAACCTCGACATTCTTAGCAGCCCAGATGGCGGCTTTCAAAGTGGTTGCTTGCTTAACCATCGGACCAAAGTCCGCTGGTAATCTGAGGGCAAACTTGTTGACCTTAGAGAGTTCAGTTGGAACTATATGAGGAACTAGCTTCATCTTTTCCATAAACCTAGCAGCGTATTCAGTAACGCTCATCTTTCCTTTCTTTAAATTCTGAAACTCATTGTTGATTTCCAGAAGATCCTTCTCAGAGCAGTTCTGCGATTTCAGTTGTACCACAAATTCTTCCCAAGACATCTTACTAGCTTCACCCTTGGGCATCGAATCAGCTAGTAACTTCCACCAGCTTAACACACTAGACTTTAACAGAGGAATCGCAAGTGCAGTCTTTTGTTTGTTGCTGCACTCGCAACTTTCAAACATCGTCTCCATTTCGGAGATCCAATTCATGACTTCCACCGGTGTCGAACTTCCAGATAGACACGGCGGTTTAGATGCCATGAAATCTTTGTATTTGCATCCGCGTCCATTAACTCCTCCATCCTGGTTGTTTTGCCTAACTATCGGTGGGTTGGCTTGACCAAGAGTCCCACTATAGTTCCGTCCTACTGATTGCCCTTCATTCAATACGGGCTGTTCAACAGGCATCGTAGTCTCTTCCCTATGTTGTTGTAGCAATCGCCTTGTCTCCTCCATTTGGCGATCTAACATCATTTGCATCATTGCTTGTACCCCAACCATCGTCATTGGCTCAGGTGCAACTCCTACAACAGGTACTTGCTCAACTACTTGAGGTTGAGGCTGTTGAACCCTGTTTCCGTTTGCATTTGCAGCTCCACTACGAGTTATGGCCATTACAATCTATATAACGAATAAGGTGAATTTAGGTCTTTATCTTTGTTAGACATGTCAATTCCCTTATCACTCCGAAACGTTTACGTGTTAGTTCTAATCCCGTAATCATACGCTTAGAATCCTACACACATAAGGTTTCCAGATCCGGTCGGTAACAGACCATAGATCCGAACAAATAATGGCACACATGGCAAACACATAGCATTTAGCACATAAGGGCATTTTAGGAATCTTCCCTAAAATAAACTAGTGCTTGTGTCTAAAATATGGTAGACACTCATCTCACAATCATCACTTAGCATTCTAAGTTCAAGTCTAGAAATTCTACAATTTCTTAGTTCGCTTAAACTAATGCTCTGATACCAACTGTGACATCCCCTAATTTCTCGGCCAGAAAAGACCGATTTAATTTATGCTTTTTAAAATAAAATCAGAGAAATCTTTTTAAAAGATGTTGCGGAATTGGTCCCCAAACAAAATATGATAAAAGTTTATCAAAACCCTTCATTAATAAGATATATGTTTTCCATATATATATATATATATATATATATATATATATATATATATATATATATATATATATATATATATATATATATATCAAAACCTCGGGATGTCATGTTCCAATACAGATCAAAAGCATAAACAAGACATTATAAGCCTTTCAACAGTTATTTACAACTACTGGCCTATAATCCAAAAATCTCTCGTTGTCCTCCGACTATGCTCGGGGTCCACTACCTGTAACATAAAAAGCTGAGTGGGTCAGGCTTGGGAGCCTGGTGAGCATATAGGGTTTTATCGAACTTCTCGGTTTAACGAATACTACGACTTTCGTTTAGATTAATAAGGCTAAAAAGTAGTTTATCAAAAACTCACTTTTTACGACATTCAGCACTGTGCCGGTTTTGTCGCGAAACTTCGACAGGTCATAACTTCTTCGTTATAACTTGGATTTTGGTATTCTTTATATCCCCGAAATCCTTGTTTCGACCACTACAACTTTATGTAAAGATATCGGGCTTATCTCACACTTTAATTTTGACACTTATTTTTTATTCTTAATTAATTAAGCCCTAATAATTAAGCATAAAACACATAATTCACATAATATTCACATAATTCCTTTTCATTTCTTCAAAATGAGTTACAAAGGTTAACCTAGACTATTAACTCAATATAAATGCCTAGGCTAGAAACACGAGGGTTACATCCTCCACCATCGGTTTAACGACACATCACCACCTAAAATCAAAACCTACAAACGTCTTTGACAAAAATCAAATCGATTGAAGATTCTAATTAACAAAGAAATCAAAGTGATTGAAAGCAAAATCAAAAGGAAGAATGACTTAGGAGGATAACTATCTCTTATGTTTGTTCATATGTTGACAACTTCTTGTTTTTTGTACACATAAAGTCAACTAACTTGTTTTATGTGTTCAATTTACACCAATATTACCGGCTAACGCCTGTTTCAGATGATGTGGCTAAATCAAGGCTTGGTTGGCATATACAACATAATACGTGGCATCTACGTGACATAGTACACATTAGTTCATTATATAAAGGGTGTTATATGGATCGTTTGTATGTTAAAGCCCTAGATCGACAATGGCTTCTTCTTCTTCATTTGTCTCTTCTAAACACAATGTCGAATTGCAAACTGACCATCCATGTAAGTGCGAGATGACATCTCGCGTGAGGATTTCAAAACACCCGACAATCCTGGAAAAAAAATCGAGTTTGTCAAAACTCATTGGTAAATTAGTTTTTTATTATTATCTGTAATTGAATCTTCTTCTTCATATTCTCTTCAGTTTAACCTTTTTATACTTTTATTGAAAAGTGCAAGAACTCCAAAATGTAATTTCTGGGAATGCATGGAAGAGGATGACTATGCAGTAGAGAAGAACGGTGATTTGGGACAAATCTACAACCTATCATTGAAGCTTGGAAATTTGGAAAACAAAATTAGTATATGCATGAAGAAGTTGGAAGAAAAGAAGAACTCTGATTTGTTCTTCAGACAAGAACTGGATAAAGTGAAGTGAAAGTTGTTTACTCATAAATTTGCATTATTTGTGTTATTTTTTTTGTATGTTAAAGATGTAGTTTTGAAAGTTTGATGTGTTCTTTATATCCTATTTGATGTATTTTGACTAAATCATGTAGTTCATGAAGTTTTGTATGCAATGAAAGTTGGATGTATTATGACTAAAGCATGTGTTTTAGTTAATGTAACATAATTTTGATGTATCATGACTAAAGTTTGATATATAATGAACTTGTGCAAAAGATGTTAAATACAAGGAACACAAACGGTATTATGAACATCACAAAAGCCATTACAAAACATGTACTTAAATAAAGATGGTAAACATCACAAAAGCCATTACAAAACACGTACTAAAGTACTTTACAATACAAAAGATTCCCTAACATGTATCATAAAACATGCATTCCAAAATATGGGGACCCAAAAGATGTGTTAAGTTTGTCCTATTGTGCCAAAAGCTATTACAAGACCCAAAATTCCAAAACATGCATACCAAAAGTTATGCCAAAATATAAACAAGACATTAAAATCAAACCTCCAATGGGTGTTCATTACTGCTTCCCTCTTTCCTCCCTATGTTCTTCCTTAGCATAATCTTTGTAATTCTTTCTGAAGTTTTTCTTGTCCTCTTCCTAGCTTGAATTTCTGCATTGTCGTGAATTTCCTGTTGCACATCATCTTGAATTTCATGTTCCACACCATCTTCAACCTAGTCTTGAATGTTAAATTGAATTTCCTGTTCCACTTCATTTTGAACCTCTTCTTGAATGTTAACTTGAATGTCCTGTTCCACTTCATCTTGAACTAAAGGAACTTTAATGTTAGCTTCAACATCAGCTTCAAGAACTTCAATGTTAGCTTCCACTTCAGGTACTTCAATGGCAACTTCCACATCACTTGCAGCTTCAACTTCACTTTCACTTTCACTTTCACTTTCAAAGTCACTATCACTTTCACTTTTAAACACAACTACACGTTCCACTTCCAATTCAGCTTCAATGTCCACTTGAACATCAATTTTACCTATAAGAGGGCAAAAGTTCAGAAATGGTACATAAGTGTAAAATATCAGATAAGTTAACACCATACCTTGTTTCTTAGGGTTTTTTTTTTTTTTTTTTTTTTTTTTTTTTGTAAACCTGAAGTAGATGGTACATCATTTGGTCTTTGAGGACATGTTGATTTGTTATGTCCTCTTTCCTTACAAATGATACATCTCAAGACCATTCCCCTTTTAGAGACCATATGCCTTGTTCCCTTAGCTTCCCTCTCAACCTGATCCCCTTTTCTTTTCATTATTGGTCTTCCAGGTAGCCTCCTTTTTTTAGGGGGCAATGGTTTGGTGTAGTCCACTTCAAGCCACATAGAACTACAGTTCAGTGGCCTAATGTTATACCTATATAACTTGCATACATTGATGTAGTAAACCATTCTGACACGTAGTCCTTAGGATCCCTATTGAGGCTTAAAATGCCAGCATCTACATGCATACAAGGATACCATGTTAACTGCCAAGCCATGCATCCACATTGTCTGGTATTAAGGTCTACAACATATCCATCAGACCTTAGCCTCACATCAAATTACATATAACCAGAAGCTACCACTTGCCAAAACCTGTCCATAATTACATATAATTTAGAAAATATTAAAAATGTCAAACATATAAGCAACAACAAATTACCTTTGTTGTTCCTTAAGCTTGTTTAACTTCAACCTTATGGAAGGACATATATTTACATCCCAAGATTGACCCTTGCTCTTGCAGATACACACCCTTGCCATCACATAAATCTGGATTTCTTCGAACATGGTAATGAGTGGTTTCTTCCTAGAAGCTTCAATCAATGAGTTAAAAATTTTAGAAACACCATTTTCATATGCATCACAACTCCTATCACCGTGAAAAAAATGCTTTACACCAGGTTTTAGGGTCCCTTTCCATCAAATGTTCATAAGTCATTGGTTCCAGCTTCTTGATTTCATTCATATGGTACTCAAAATTTTGTTGAATTGTAGACCCATCATCTCTCCAAAACAACTTCCTAAATATTTGACCCTTAAATCTTCTGGAAATTAGCATAGATGTGCCTAGCACATGGCTTATGCTCTGCAACTAGAACACTTTTCTTCACAACTTTAATTAATTCGTATAATCAATACATACAAAGCATAAGCCTAAACATATCAAGTATGAAAAATATCAATAAGGGAAGTTTGAACATTATTTTGTGTTGGTTTGATATTATGGTTAGTCCATGCCCAACTCTCATTCCAATGTCATCAATCAGAAGATCAAGAAACCACACAACTTCATCATCTTCATCATCATCATTTACTTCTTCTTCGTTACTATTAGGAATGGGTTTACCACACAACTTGTTCAAAGACAGGGACACAACCTCATCATCTTCATCATCATCATCATTTACTTCTTCTTCATTACTATTAGGAATGGGTTTACCACACAACTTGTTCAAAAATACATCATCAATTGTTTTGTCAAAAGTATGCACCTCTTTATTATGTTTATGATCACATTCCATTATATCTGAAATATATGAGTCCTTATCATCATCTTCTACCAACTCAAACACCTCATCACCTGTTAACACCTCCTTATCGGCCCAGTCAAGAATAGGTTCATTTTGATGGTCAATGTAAACATTCATGCTTAGCTCGTTCTTAGTCATGTAATCATCTTCAATAACTCAAAATATTTAGCATCATTGTCGATTCTTCTAATACCTTCTGCCAATGTTTCATTTCTACTATAATAGTACAAAATTTCACACCTTCTTCTAGTCTGCTTTGTAACCCACAACACAAATTCTCTATAGTTCATGCCACCAAAATCCACATCACGAACTGACATTCTTATAAGGTCTAAGTACACTAATGGGTTTGGTGCAAACCTTCCATTGTAGTGAAAATCTACTGTAAGATACGTACCGTTAGATGATTCTGACATGTTACAGTTGACGATTTCAAGTCCCAACTTCAATTCCAAACAATGAGCTCCTACTGCTTCGATCGATTGCTTTAAGAGAAAACTTAATTAATCGGGGACGATTTGGGAGTAAATATGAGGAACCCTAATTAAATGAAGTCGATTTCGAACAAAAGGGTGTAATGAACATGTAATATGCCACATAATTTCTTTTAAGTGAGTTAATTTGAGTCAGCCGGTTAAAACATATGTTAGCCAATAATATTGGTGTAAATTGAACACGTAAAACAAGTTAGTTGGCTTTATGTGTATAATAAAGAAGAAGTTGTCAAACATGTGAACAAACATAAGAAGTGGCTACTTTCATAAGTCATTTTCCCAAATCAAAACCACCATCCAATACACACCATTACAAAAATATGTAGCAGAAAAATGAAATTACTCATTACGATCGAGATACCATTAATAGAGAAATCAAATCGATCAAAAATTCCATGAAAATAAATTATTAGCTGAGAAATCACTAAGTTGAAAATATGTTTTTTTTAATGATTTTTAGTCATTAGTAAGAGTTTATGTATTTTCTCCTTCCATAAAAAGAATAGAGATGATTGGAAATTCAGAACGAACTGGATATTGTAATTTACTCACATTATTAAATTGTTATATCATAAATATTATTTAAAACTAGTAGTTTAAATTAAATGTCATATTGTTTTTAAATACAATGTAATATTGTCTATTTTATTTGTACTTAATTATATTAAAATGTATTCTATAATTTGAGTTGTTATTTGAAATTGTAATGATCATTTTTTGGTGTATGATAAAAGTTGCTTTCTGTTTTGATTTTTTGGTCATATAGGTTTTTCATATTATTTAACACTTTCACAATTTCGTCTTGATTTTATCACATGATAAACGAAAAAACCAATTTGAATTAATATTTAACAAATTTAAATAGTAACATTTTGCAATCCACAAATCGTAACTATATTACTAGTTTATTCGTCTCAAATATTGTTTAGAAGTAAATATTAGGCACAACCCGTGCTATTCCAAGTTCCAACCACCCTAACAACACAAAAAGATATGTTGCCTAGCGGGTTATACATATTGGTTATTTTAAATTTACAAGTATTTATATATAGGTAAAATTTCATTTGAAACAATGAATTTTTTGTGAGACACGAAGACATAATCTTAACTTTATTTTGAGATAAAAAACTAAAAAAAAAAAAAAGAAATTCTAAAATCCAAAGTAAATTGAAAATTTCAAATTTTTTTATATAAATATTATTTTTGTTATTTATTTTATCTAAAAAAATATAAAAAAAATCATTGTTTTTAAATGTACATATACGAATATTCTAATAGAATTGTACGTATAATATTCTATTCGTATATTTTAAAAGATTATAATATTGTGCTGGAATACTTATATGCATAATATTTTATTAGAATACTCTGTGGTATTCTAAAAACAATAATACAATATTTTAGTATAATACTAAAATATTCTATAAATTTTAAAAAATATACACGTAATGTAAAAAAAAATGGTAATTTATCTTTTGGATAAATAATAATGAAAATAATATTAATTTTGTTTCTGGAATTTCTATTTATTTTGAATTTTATAATATTTTTTGTTGATATGAAAAATAATTGGTTAAGAATAGGTCTCCATGTCTCACATAATTTTATTGTCTCATTAGTTTATAACCTGTGACAACCACGATTATAAAATTAATTAAACTTTTATAATAAAATTTATAATTATTAATCAGTTATTTTAAATAAATCATTTTAAATAAATTATTAATTAAGAGATATATATCAAAAATTTAAAGTTATTATAACTTCAAATTTAAAATATAATTAGAAAATATAAATTTGAATTTTGAAATGAGTTGTCTAATATATTTATATGACACGTGACATAATATTAATAATAAGTTGTATTAGAGTGACACTTGTAAATAAGAGATTAAAACTATTCATTTATTAGAATATAGATTTGATCATTTGAACCTAACTTTTTATTTATACATTTGTTGTTTTATTCGTGTTCATTAAGATTTTTTTATAAATTGTTTTATTTGGAAAATCATTTTCTTTTTTTATAATATTACCTTTTTACATATTTTTACAACATATTTTTATGAAATATCTATAAAATTAGTTTTCTTTAGAATTTTTTTTACAAAGATCTTTATGCTTTTGCTTTTATGCATGTTTCTTAAAGATTTCTTCGTTTTACAAATTAGTGTTTTTCAGAAATCCGTTTTTATTTATGTAAGGTTGTACAAACATATAACACATCATTTCATTGTATATTATGTTTTGCCTATTATATGTACATATTTTCTGGTGCATTGCATCATGTTCAACACCTTTTTATTTTTATTTTTTATTTGTGGTGTAAAAAACGACTACATGTCCATTTACAGATCATTGTTTCCTTCAACCCAAATACTTTAATATTCTAGATGTTTTTAGTATTATATTTTATCAACTTTCACTTAGGTGCTGTTTGTTTTTCCAAAGTGAAACTGTCTGAAGTCTGTGGACCACCTCTGCCGCCCTCTGCAGCAGAAGAGATGGACCAAAGTGCTGCAGACTGTAATGAGAAGCATGTTTGTTTTTTTAACGGCTGCAGACTGCTGCAGATATTAAAAAAATTAAAATAAAATAATTTAATAAACCGATAATAGTTTTTTAATACCAAAAATTTAATAATTGTAATCTTAAAACATTGAAATAAAATTCAAACAACCAAATTAGTCTTACAATAACATTTTTAAATAAAATTCATACAACCAAACTTTAATAATTTTCATTCCATATTTTGCATCAATTGTTCGGTAATTTCATCTCTTAACTGAGTCATATATTCACGATCCGCTACAGTACCATGTGTTGGAATCTCATCTTCATCATTATCAACGACTGCATCGTTATTCCGAACCGAGGCATTTGGTTCGTCATATCGTGCAAAAAACTCATCACGTAGTCCCTCTCTTCTTATAAAATTATGAAGCGCAAAGCATGCTAGGGTAATGTTTCGTTGTGTAACCAATGAGAATGGTGTCATCCTCTTCAATATAGGGAATCGTGCTTTCAAGACACCAAAAGCACGCTCAATGACATTCCGAAGTTTTGCGTGTGCATGGGTAAATTTTTCTTTATTCGTTAATGCACGTCTTCGACGGAAATCTCCAAGCCAATACCTCACATTACGGTACGGTGCCATAAAACCTCGAATGTTTGCATAAGCGGCATCACAAAGATAATATTTATCTGTAAAAAAAAAGTCATTTATTTTTTCAAGCTAAGATAAAACTATTTCAATAACCATAAATTTACCTGGTGGTGGAAGTGGGAATGGTGCATGTGGATTTGCTAATGCTTCTGATAAAATTCTAGAATCGTGTGCTATCCCTTCCCAACCGGCCACAACAAACGTAAACATCATATTGAAGTCACATATTGCCAATACGTTTTGGTAACAATCGCCTTTTCCCCTACTTCTATATAAATCCCGTTTGTTTGCAGGGACAACATCATGTATCAAGGTGCCATCAAGTGCACCAACTGCTCCCTTGAACACCCGTCGTAGCCTCCTATTATGTCCTGGAATGTTTGGATTCGGATTAAAAGAAGTTGGCACTATAATGTCATGTGCGAAAAGCAACATTTTGTCCAACACTTCATGAAAAAACTTATGAACTGTTTGCTTTGAGTGTTGAAATCTCCGCTTGATAATCACATAACGTTGGTTATGACCGATCATCATAAAAAACATAGTCATCTTCTCCTCAACCGACACATGTTTGCTATCATTTAACGCATAGTTTACTCTAAAATGAGCACATAGTCGGACAAATGATTTACGGGACATGCGTAGCACTTCAACACATTGTAGAGGATTACGGTGAAGTAACTGTAACGTAAATTCATGTCCCGTCATTTCCGAATCGTTGTCCCGCACTCGTTTTACACCCCTTTTCCAAAAGTAGCGGACGTACAAGTACATTAGAATTATGAGTAGTATCTTTTTGTCGTGATCCATTAGGAACCTAGTAATCAACACAAGTACCAAATAACATTCAAGTACCAATAACCACATACTACAAATAAAAAAATATAAAACTCAAGTACCAAATAACATTCAAGTACCAAATAACCACATACTACAAATAAAAAAATATAAAACTCAAGTACCAAATAACATTCAAGTACCAAATAACCACATACTACAAATAACATCCAAGTACCAAATAACCAAAAAACATAACCACATAGTTCTAACACATGCAATTAAAATCTAAACAATTCAAATATGTAAACTTAATGGACAATCTTTCTATCCTTCAATACTCCTAAACTTGTAGCTGTCATCTCGATCCACCCTCTTAATATTTGTGGATCATTAGGCAAATTTACCCACATCTCTCTCATATTCATGGTCCCTCCAAAAATATGATAAGCAGCAAATCGTAGAGGGTCAACCGTGCCTAACTCGAGTAACTCTAGCTTCTCTAAACATTGGGGAATTGTTGGCCCTTGAGTCAAATGTCGTAGAGCTTTCTACATCTCCAATGCTAAATCATCAGCAGTAATAGAAGCTTTAGGGGAGGCACTAGAAGGTTGCTCAGGTGAGGCACTAGCTAATAAAAAAAAACCATATGGAATACATACTTTAGCACACATGACCTTATACCAACAACTTTCAGCATAATTACAACTTGTAATGATGAACATAATCATTTTCAACAAAGATTATTCATATTTCAGCAACAATTATGACACTTCAGCAACATTTTATGACATTTGAACAATATTTCATGACGTTTCAGCAACAATTTGTGACATTTCAGCAACAATTTGTGACATTTCAGCAACAATTTGTGACAATTCAGCAACAATTTGTGACATTTCAGCAATAATTAGTGACAATTCAGCAATAATTCAACAATATTTCATTACAATTAAGCAACAACATATGACATTTTAAGCACAAATTGAAGAAATTGGGGCAAGAACAAAGATTCAAGAACAACTATTTGATATAAGGCATGAACTATTTGATAAGATTAGCACCAACAAGCAAAATCAAAGATTCAACAACAAAAATCAAACAATTAGTATGAAGCATGAACAATGAAGTAAAACACCAATGAAGCTGCACAACAAAAATCGTTCATTGATTATTTTAAATCTGGTTCAAGTTTGATTGTTTGAGATCCCATGTTGTGATAGAGATTCTATTGACAAGCTTGAAAGGTAATCGATTCAAGTTCAAGACACAAACTAGAAAGGTTCAAGACAATCGTTGCCTTCAGCAACCAAAAACGAAAAAAAAAACAAGAAAACTAACCTGGAAGGACGACCGACGGAAGAGGAGAGGCCGGTGGGGGTTGCGCCGGTGAGTGGTGGTTGCGCCGGTGATAATTGGGCTGAGAAGACGCGATGTCGAGTTGAGGTTGGAGAGCTCCTCACGATCGATTTGCTGGAAGAAAGGAGATGGCCGCTTTTTTTTTTGGTTTAGTTTTGAAGAGGTTAGAAGCAATTTTCAAGTGTTGTCCCAAGCAGAGGACGGGAAGAGGTTTTTAATTTCGAAGGCTGCGAAAAAACAAACAGCTGCGGGAAAAAAAGTGTTGCGCGTGTGCTGCGCCGCGCAGCAAGAAGAGGTTTGAAGAGGTTTTTAATAAAAAACAAACAAAACCTTACTATTATGTTATTCAACCACAATCACTTCAATTGTTTTCTATATTCTATTTTGATTTACTTACATATTTAATTGTAATCTAAATAACTAATTTAGGAATATTTATTTTATACTAAATGGTAAATTGAAAAATATTTTGCTGAACTCTAAGAGTGTGTTTAGTTGCAGAAAAATGGGCCGTTTTCCGGAAAAAATTTCCAAGAAAAATGAAAATTTTGAAAACGCATTTAGTTCGTCTATTTTTCTAAATTTTTCACGGAAAATGAAAATTTTCCGTTTTCTAAAATTACAAAGAATGTGGAAATTTTTGGAAAACTGATAATCATTGTTTTCCATATTTTTCTAATTCCAAATTTTTTCTAAAATATAAACACACACCCACTCCACCCCATCCACCTCTACCTATCCCCACCTTAACACCCCCCTCCCCCCCCACACCTACACACACTCACCCGCACACACACACACAACCCCCCCCCCCCCCCCCCCACACACACACACACATACATACCCACCTACACACACCCACCCACCCACAAACACACACATACATACCCACCCACACACACCCACCCACACATACATACTCACCCACACAAACACACTCACACACATACCCACCCACACCCCCACAAACATACACCCACACCCACACCCACACAAACCCACACCTACCCCCACCCTCACAGACACACACACCCACACACACAAACCTACACCTACCCCCACAAACACACACATATACACACACAAACACACACTCACACCCCCACCAACCCAACACCACCACGACAATCACCGACCTACCATCACCATCACCACCACCACTAACCCGTCACTAGCACCACCACCACCGCTGCTGCCGCCGTCACCACCACTGACACAATTGCCGCCGCCACCACCATCGCCTCTCATCACCACCACCGCCGCCGACCCGCTACCGTCACCGCCCCTACCCACACCCTACCACCGCTACCGTTTTCTAAAAATGAAAACCGATAGAAAAATACACATTTAAACACGTTTTCTAATTTTTTAAAACTGAAAATGAAAAATAAATTAAGTTTAACTAAACGCGTTTTCTAAACTTTTCAATGAAAAATAAAAACGGAAAACGAAAATTGAAAAGTGAAAACAAAAAACGGAAAATGAAAATTGTTTTTCCGTAACTAAACGCAACCTAAACATTCCTATTATTTTCTATATTCCTTCCTCGTCGATTTATCTTATATAATTAATCATTTAAGTGTTATCTAAATACCTATTTTGTAAATATATAAAATTATAATAAATGATAAATTAAAAATTAGTATTTGTTAATCGTGTGGTAATATCTTTTGAATATATTACGACATTTTTTTTGTTTCTCCAAACAAACCTTGGATGCACTTTTTTGACCGTTAAACTTAACATTGTTGTAAATAATTTCTTTTGTTATTCTACATACATAAGGTTTCTGGTGCATCACAGAGATGTAACTCCTAGTTTTTATGAATTCAAAACTCCAATATAAATAAATATATGTATTATGAAGAAATGTCGAAGAAATCAAATAAAAATTGAGTCAAGAACCTCCAAATTAAACCCACGTTCTGAGAAAAATTCAAACATTCCAAGCTTTGTTACCACTTGAGTATTTACGGAAGAATTAAATGATAAATTACGAAGAAATGTAAAAGAAATCAACAAATAATGATCCAAATAAAATTATTTCTTGAATTGAATGTGTTTATTACACACAAAAACCAAAAGAAAAAGAGAAATATGCATTAAAGTTACTATATTTTGGTTTTATTGACAAAGTTACCCATAATTTATTTATTTATTTTTTGCAATTTAACAACCAGAACCGGCTATTATTTGCAATTTGGCTAAATTTTCAAGTTACTGCAAATCATCGCAAGTTTGATGGTTAAATTGTAAACAAAATATCAAGTGTAACTTTTTTTGTCAATAAGCCAAAATATGTATAATTTTTTTTCAATGCATAATTAGGTCCGACAATGGAGCGAGTTTTGACCTTGATCCAATCCAAACCCTTAACAATTATACGAGTTTGGAGCATAGTTTTTGATCCGTTTACCGGTTAACGACCTGTATCCGCTAACCTTTTTATTAAAAGGCTCGGGTATGGATCATCACCGATCCGCTCCATTTATAATCCGCCCCATATAAATTTTAGAATTATAAATTTATATTTTATGCTGCCTAAATTTTACTTTAAATTCCAATCGAAAGTCCAAAGAGAAAAGGCCAAAGACTAAACTATTTATACATAAGATTCGGGGACTCAACTTCTAGACTTCCAGTCTTCTCCCAAGAATCATGATGTCATTTCATTTATATTTCATCATGTAAACACCAATTTCATTTATAAATCAATAAATTCATTTATCAACTGGAAGAAAGTTTGTAATTTTTATTCTCTATCAATGCAATCGAGGGTCAAAAACCAATTGAAAGTAACTACAATAATGATTTTAATTTCAATAGAAAGTCTTCGAGTATATAATGTGTTTTCTAAATCAACATTTGTTTTATTTAAAAAATATGATTTTATGATTTAATTAAAATTTGTTTGATTATTCAAAAAACATACAGTTTACGGGGCGGGTTTGGATATCAGCTGATTCGGTGGATAAGGATATGAGTTTGATTATTGAAAACCTTGCGGGTTATGGAGCGGGTTTGGATCGGATTTTGGAAATTGTTAAAAGGGTTTGGATCAAGGTCGATTCGCTCCAAACCCGCCCCATTGTCAGGTCTATGCATAATAAGTTTAACAAGTCTTATCTATTTTAAGATTAAACTATAATCTACTTTTGTTGAAACAACCATTACCATTTGTTTGATTTTTAATATATATATATATATATATATATATATATATATATATATATATATATATATATATATATATATATATTAATTATACTTCTATTTACTAAAATATAAAAGTATTTTGTTATGAAATGTGTCATCAGTTTTTGATGATGGAACTAAATCAAAATTTGATACGAAATACATTCATATACAAAGTACTTTGATGAAAAATCTTCATGTGGGTTAATATGTATCAAAAACACGGTTTTTTTAATTGCATAAATATATTTTTAAACAATTATGAAACCACTATTGACATTGGTAACCATTATGAAAATCTAAGAGAGAAAGAATACAGTATGCCGTTTGTTGTTTGGATTTTTAAAATCGTAGACATATTAGTATCAACGTGGTATATTGTAATATACATTCTATATAAATTAAGAATACTTATTGCTGAGATATTGCAAGAACAAAGTTTCTATGCCATGCGGACAAAACTGTTTTTCATCTTCTCTATCGATCCATGGATGAATTAATGCATTGTAATCGTTTTTATATTTTATTAAATAAGTATAATTAAAAAATTGTATTTATTTATTATTGTTGGAAATGGTGCCCAAGGTCATTAATTAGTTGGTAATATTTCTAAATAATAACAAGAATAAAGCTTTTAACTTTCGTTATCCCTCCCTCTTCCTCACTCCCCCCTTCTCTCTCTCTCTCTCTCTCTCTCTCTCTCTCTTTCCCTCCCTCTCTCTCTCTCTCTCTCTCTCTCTCTCTCTCTCTCTCTTCCATATACGAAATCCATAACCCCTCTCTAGGGTTATGAGATTTTCAAATAAACCCTAATAGGGTTTTCCTTGTTTTACTTTTGGAGTCTTGGGTCTGACTACATTAGAAGAGTTCTATCTTGGGCTTTCTATCCATTGGAAGGTTGTTTGTTAACCACATGATCTGAGGACCAAGATGTAAGTATTTTTATACTTCTTTTGTTAGTTTTTAAGTTCGTTGCTATAACTAGTAAAACCTAGATTCTATGATGCATGTCCACTTATGTAAATCTTTTGATTATTCATACTCCTTTAAACTATGTACTTGATGCAATAAATCCTCAACAATGATTATATATTAAAAATCAAACAAATTGTAATTGTTGTTTCAACAAAAATAGATTATAATGAATGTAGAGGGTGTTTCAACAAAAAAATAAAAAAATAAAAAAGATTTCAATAAGTTACGATTTCTAACTTTTCAAAATTCTTTATAATTTTTTGAGTTGTAAAAGTCAAATACCTCTTAAAACATGTATAAGTTAAGACAAACATTTAAAAGAAAAATTTATTTTCTCACCACTATAAGTTAATAAGTCATTTTGTCTAAAGGTCATTTTGAGGTTCAAAATGAAATCCTAAACACCCTTTTAATCTTAAAATATATAAGACTTGATGTTAAAAATTATTATGCATTGAAAAAAATAAAAAATACCTATATTTTAGTTTATTGACAAAAAAAGTAACTTTCGATATTTTGTTTACAATTTAATGATCAAAACTTACTTTTGTTTGCGGTAACCTGAAAATTAAGCCAAATTGCAAGTGATAACCATTTTTATTGGTTAAATTGCAAAAAAAAAAAAGAAAGAGAGAGAGAGAAACGATTACATTATATAAATAAAGGGTTATACTCATTTTCCCCATATTTATAGTAACGGTCCCTACACTTTATCCTTATTGATACTTTTAACACTAAACTTATTTTAATGCCACAGTTTACTACAAAGATTGATCAACATATTCTAACAGAATTATGCTTGTTCCAAGCTAAATATTCAAGACAATCTAACCCCATCTGTCGATCCACACAATCTTCTAAGACAGATTGTGAAAGCTTATATTTTGGGGACACAACCATTTAAGCCATCATCAAATCTAAACAGTAAGCTGGGACTAACAATTTCTCAAATAAACCATACCATTTCGGGCGTTTTTGTGATTATCCCTTTTTGTAACTTTTTTTCTTCATTTAGAGGACATATATTGAAGGAGCAACAAAGACACTAATTCAAATTTTTATTAGTTTATCATCCATACACGAACCAAAGACACTAATTCAAATTACAACAAACATAAACTACCTCTCAAACCATAACACTTCACGTATTTTTCAGCTACAGCTTAAAGCTTAGGAGCTATACGTGGTGGGTCCCATGGCGCCACAATATGGTTGCGTGTTATCTCTGCTAGTGAACGACACCCACTCAATGCCATCGTGAGCTCAAGTTCATCATGCAGCATTTGAAGAGTCTTCCTCACACCAGCCTCACCATCTACAGCCAATGAGAAAATGACAGGTCGTCCAATCTGAAAAACATCATAACAAACATGTTATATAGTTTAAACCAACACCGATTTGAATCCATATTTATTCAAGTGCAATAAAAAACATTATGAAAACCACAAAATTATACTTACAAATACACCGGATGCTCCAAGAGCCAATGCCTTGAAGACATCTGTCCCACGCCGAACTCCTCCATCAAGAAATACCGGAACTCTACGTTGAGTAGCTTCCACCACCTGTAGAATATAATATCACTATCTCAGTTCAATGCATGCCAAACACAGTACAACCTGTTCAATACTGTCAGTTCAGTATTGTCCAGTGTGACAAAGGACAATAAAAGAATCAAGTGAAGTATAGATAGACCTCTTCTAAAGCCGTAATAGTTGCAGGGACATAATCAAGTTGCCTAGCTCCATGGTTTGACACAATAATTCCCGCTACTCCAGATTGCACTGCGATCCTTGCTAAAAGAAATTTTGGAAAATGGAAATGTTATAAAAAAAAGATTATTAATAAAGGAGCATGATTAGTATATGTAATGGACTAGGAATAAAAAAAAATATATTAGTTCATATCATATACCATCTTCAGCAGTTAATACGCCCTTCACTAAAATAGGTAACGGGGTTATTGACTTGAGCCACTTCACATCCTTCCAACTAAGAGACCGGTCAACTTGACCAGCAACATATGAAGCTAACCCCGAGTCATCTGTCTGCAATTTGATCACAAAATCTTGATGTAATTATAAATTTATAATACGAAAAAGAAAAGTTAATAATTGTTGATTATGTATATAATAGTATCATATTCACCTTATCTAGCTTGCCAAGATTTAGCCCATCAAAGTTCTTCAATGAAAGATTTTGTGGGAGAACAAATCTGTAAGAGGGCACATTCAAGAAACATGTTAACTCAGTTATTGAAGCTATAAAGAGGGGTAAATTAGTAATTTGAAGTCTATGGTTTGACCTGTTCTTGATATCAGATTCCCTTCGGCCGAGCCTTGGAGTATCAACAGTAAGGACAATAGCCTTGAAACCAGCTTTTTCGGCTCTTTTTACCAGTTGTGTAACAACACTCCTGTCTTTGTACACCTAGTGATAGGAGAAATGATTTGGGAACAATTAATTATATATTGGGTACTTTTATATGAAATAATTAATCACACGTATTTTTTAAAAAAGTTTTTAAAGATAGAAGGGAGTACTCACGTAGAGTTGGAAAAATCGAACACCAGGACCAGTTGAAGCAACCTCCTCCACACTGGAAGTAGCCCATGAGGATAATGTCTAGAAAACCAATGTAAATAATTGAATTAGTTAGATATGTAGAGTCCTAGATTTTAGACGCAACAAAAAAAAGAGGGTAGACTCCAACATATATATTGAGACTGATGGGACTGTGTCAGACTGATGTGGGACATGATAGAAAGAAAATATAACGAAGAAGTAAGGAACTAAACCATGATTGTTCCAGCAGCTGCTGATGCTCTTGCTGTTGCATACTCTCCTGTAAAAAATTAAACTCGATTAAATACATAAGGTGGTTTTGAGTGATACAAAATGACCATTTTACCCTTACATTCTAATAAACACATTCCACAAATATTCATCAATTTTAACGTGGGGGGTGTTAGGAGGAAACAAAACAAGGGAAAATAGGTAATGGGTTAGTGTCTTAATACATTAAGCCAGGTTTTTTGGCTTAACCCATTAAGTCATTCTATCCAGATTAAGTCAAAAAGAAACAACCCTAGTCTTTACCATCAGGATGAGCCATTTTCTGCATAGCTGTAGGTGCAACCATGATAGGCATTGAAATCTTGAAGCCTAAAACTGTTGTGGTCATATCTATCTTGCTTACATCAATAAGTATACGTGGTCGAAACCTGTTTTTGTATAAAAGAAATCAAGATTAATGTTATGAGGATAGAGAAATGAATGAAGTGAAGAAACTACTTACAAGATTCTTGAAAAAGCATTTCGATTCTCCATAAGAGTCCATTGATCTTCTGCACCTGATGCATAATAATCATAGATCATCTTGGGTAACTTCTCCTTTGCAAGTGCTTCATATTCCATTACATTGGTAATCTCCATATTTCAAGAAGACAAAAACTTGCTGAAAAATGAAGTATAAGGTCAATTTGGAGCAATGTAACAATGTTTATTTCAGTTTATCATGCATATATTGCACTTTGATGTATGATTAGAAGCTGGAGAAATGAGATCGTTAATGAACATGGCAAACAAGCTACTCAGATTCGTTCATTTTTCATTGTTCGTTTGTACATATCAGACATGCATAAACACTAATGTAGATGCTTAATTTCTTGTTAATAACTTCAACATTGAAAATCCAAAAAGAAACTGAATCCTCTTGACAAAAACCCTTGAATTCCAAAACAAAGAATACATGAAAATCAAATCCATATTCGAATTCACAAGAACACTGACCAATTGACCCTTTGGTCTGGATACACATTTAGGATCAAACACTGCACAGAAGTTGATAGAAACAGTAAATCAAGAAACTAACAATTCCGTTTCCATCACGGAACTTTGGTAACAAATCATACGATCACTTAAAATCAATCAATCTGAAGCAGCACAAGTATATATCACAATCAAGATCATGATAGAAAGCCACCAAATCATTCGATTGCTCAGAGTAATGATGGTATTTAGAAACTTCGAATGATTTAAGAGCGTATTCTTCAGAATCATCGGATAAAAAGCAAGCAAGAAAGCACCAAGATGAATATAAAAAAGCAATAGCAAGTCATAAACCCAGAAATGATGCATGAAATCAGACCTTGATCAGGTACTTCAGGGAAGATGGAAAGAGAGGAGTTGTATATATGGCAATAATTTTCGGTGGCGAAAGGCGGCGGTGAAGAAGAACACCGGGAAGTTACAGGGGAAGTAATACGAACAAAAATTGTTGTGTAAGAGCTCACGTGATCATCACTCATCAGTTTATTATTATCAAATGGGGCTTACAATACGAGCTACAATCAAAACATACAAAGCAGCCAACGTGGTTCTTGAGTTTCACAGTTGCAGGTACGAATATAAATGAATATAAAAAGAATGATGGTTTTGGTTCTTTTAAATTTTGGAGTTATTTTTGGATTTTTCAAGTATACGTTAACTATGTTGTTTAATTTTGTTAGATTAAAATAAAAAAATTTCCAAAACTTTGAAATTGTTCATCGGATTTGGGAATTTTTATTCAAATTTCAGAGGCTTTTTTTTTTTTTGAAGATCCAAAGTTTCAATCTGAAATTCGGAATATTATTCTGAAACTCAGTTTGAAATATATTTTTTTTGTTAACAAATGTTTTTTTCTTCTTCAAAACTTTGCTATTTTTTGGTTATTTTCTTTAAATGTGGTTAGATCACTTAATTTTCCTTTATTAAATTATACAACCATATACATTCTAGCATAAATATAGTTTTATTTATTTGGTAACTTGCGCTAGATTAATACAGACCCGGTCCAGACGGTGAGCAATACGGACAGTCGTCTAGGGCCCATGTCTCTAAGGGGCCCAAAATTACTAAAATGTATGATATATATACAGAGAAGAAATTAACCTAATTAAAAATGTTAAGAGAAGTTTTTTTTCTTTAGTTGTTTTTGTAATGTTGTGACCATATTTATGTTTTTTAATATTAATAGTGAATTTTATAACGGTGTTTCTATTTCGATTTAATTTTTATCATATTTATGTTTTTGGGGGCTCATCTTTTTTCTTTTCGCCCAGGGTCAACTATATCTATGAACTGGCTTTGGATTAATGGTAACAGTCATTTGGTTGATATTGCACCAAAATTGTAAATATAATAAGATACAGGGGCGGACGCAAAATTTCATAGTAAGGATGTCACAAGAATGTCATAAGTTGCACGATAGTAGAAAAAATAAAATTTTCGAAATTTTACATTGCGTCCGGAAAAGTCAAGGGTTGCACGGGCAACCGTCGGCCCTATACTAAATCCGTCATTGATAACATAATTAAGAAAAACACATAGTGTTAGAATCATAATTTTGGTAAACATAATGACTTTATTACAATTCAAAAAATGGTTATCGGAAGAACATGTAGAATCAGTCATTTGGTTGATATTGCAACAAAATTGTAAATATAGTGACATAATTATAAAAAAAAATAAACTAGGTCTCAAATTTAAAATTTTAAGATAATATAATGATTTTTTTTACAATTTGTCATTAAAAAAATATTTTAATTTTTATATCTATCATTTCAATCAAAAGAGAGGGAATCTAATGTGGGTGTATATCTATTTTAAAATGGATATGTCAAAAATACAAATGAAAATATCATCTCCTCATAGATAGACATTGGTTCTAAATATATGTTATGGAGATAGACAAGTTGATTGAAAATACATTCTTTTTATAACAATTTACCATTTATGTAGAAATAAGGATATAAGGTTGCAATTCTTGGGCGGTGATAACCCAAGTTTTTCTAATCAACATAGTTGGCTCGGTTGCTATTTACCAACGTTTTGAAAAACATGTTTGTAAAGTCCGATTAATTTGAAAAATATCAACACAAGAAGAGGGTGTGGCAACGTCCACACTCTTGGAAAGGGGTGGAGCTATATGGTTGCAAGATTGGACCTTGGTCCACCCTAGACAAATTTGAGATGAAATATTATATATAAATTTTATATTTCTATTGAATAAAAAATGTTAAGACTGTGAATTGTATCCCGTTCAAAACTTAAATTCATAATGAATGGAATACTTTACCTATTTTCGATTAAAAAATTAAGACAACAATTTTTTGAATATATTAAATTGTATTTCAATCTCCATGATGAATTCCTCGTTCATCAGGTTAGTATATGCATATTTTTATTATTATTATTATAGTTAATTAATTACTTCCAACTTAAACGAACAATTTACTTTAAAATTATATATTGTTACATGTTGTTACCATCTGAAGTATTTAACTACTTGTTCATATTTTATAAATTATTTGGTCTACCCTAAAATAAAATCCTGGCTACGTCACTGTCTTGGAAGACAAAGTTGTAAAAAAAACATGTAAAAAGGTAGAAAATAAAACTGTAAAAAAATGAAGACTTAGGATTGCGAAGAAAAAGATGTAAATAAGAAGTAAAAAAATGAAGTTGTAAAACGGAATTTTGAAAATTTATAACAACAAAGTAAAAAACTTGTAAAACGGAGCATGGAAAGACATGTAAAAACAAAGTTATAAAAATAAGGGGAAATCTTCATTAAAGTCTAAATATTTTAGGTCATATTATGGTATAATTCCAAAATAATTTTTGTTTACAGAAAAAGACAGGTTCCTGCCAAAACTTCGGAATAACCATTTTTGGCCAGTTTCACAAATTTAGATAGTATTATTTCTTTATTCGTTAATTGGTCAAAAATATTAAGACTTTTCTAAATATTACATTATTTTTTACCAATAACTAAAATATTGAAATTTTTCTTATGATCATCCTTAAACTAATCTATATTATTTAGTTATGTTTAACAATAAACAAAATATTAAGACTTTTTTGAAGATTGCCCTTGAACTAATTTTAGTTATTGGCTAAAAATAACGCATTTTTAAAAAAGTCCTAATATTTTGACCAATTAACGAAAAAAGATGGGGTACTGGCTAAATTTGGGAAATAGATGAAAAATGATTATTCTGAAGTTTTAGCCGGTAATCTGTTTTTTTTAAACAAAAATTAATTTAGATTAAACCGGAAACTGTCCCAAAATATCTAGACTTTATTGGAGATTTCCCTAAAAACAATTTGTGAAAAAAATGAAAAAACAAAGTAAAATAAAGTTGTGAAAATATGAAAAAATTTAAGGACCTAAAAAAGTTAGGATGAATTTCATATATTTTTTTTGTTTTGTATCAAATTATCATATTTGTACAACTTTAAATCAAAATATTATATTTACCCTTATTAACTTTTAAAATATCCTATGTATTCAAATTTGTTTTTTTAAATATTTTTGAGAACTAATAATTAATTTTATATATTATAATCACTATAATTTAAAAAAATAAATAAATTTGTCAATTTACCCTAAAATAACATTTTTTATATAAATCGATAAACAAACCCTAAATAACAAAATCTTTTTCATATAAAACGGATAAAGAAATTATGGAAAATCTTCAGAAAAGTTTCAACAGTTCGGGTCGGTATACGAAATATTCACAAATTAATTTGTATACAAAAAAAATCCTAAAAATCAGTAACAGGTTGCATTCTGATCATTTTTTTCTAGTTCAACCGGTAACAAATTAATTTGATACTATTTTATTAACTAACTCAAAATATTAAGATTTTTTTTTTGCAAAACAATTGTTTTCAAATCCACATCCATTACAACTTTATTTAAAAACATCAAAGTGTCCCATAAAACATCGATGAGAGAGTGCACGCCGCGCCATCAAGCCTTGCCTTTGCCATTGGGCTCAAATGTACCTAAAACAAATCCACAAACTGTAAGCTAATGCTTAGTGAGTTCCCCAGAGCATACCGCACATACAATCCACATATCATATTAGCCATAAGACTACATATACCACATAATCCATACATACAACATATATGGATGCCCTGGAAACCATCCAGGCTCTTACTCCGGGTGCCTCGGGAACCCCCAAGGTCTTAGCCCATGTGCCTCGGGAACCCCCCGAGGTCTTTACCGAGGATGCCTTGGAAACCTTCCAAGGTCTTACAACTAGGTGCCTTGGGAACCCCCCGAGGTCTTTCACGTAAATGTTACAAATAATCAAGCATATCACATATTCCATAACCCACTATCACATCACGTAACAATTAATGGGCCAACGTTGGTGCCTTAGACTCATTGGTATGATGAGGAGACTCACCTCTGTCTGTAGAATCCGAAGGCTGCTCTCCTAACAATCTGTAACCACTTGCACTGAATAATAACATTACCCACTGTTATAACTTCACACAATCAATGGAAAAATCCAAACTTCAAGTCCCTCCATAAAGCCCAAATATTCTTCCTTTGATAATGGGCCCAAAGTCCATGTCCATAAATCATTAATGGGCCTCATGGCCCACTAAGGCCCAACCATAACATCATTGGCCCTAAACAGATAAACTGGACCACCATCCCTAAAATACAAACAGGCCCAATGACCAATTGAAGCGCAACAGTTCAAAGGCCCAAAATGGATCCAAGCCTATCTGTCGTGCATACGCTTAGCATACCACCGTGGTACGCGCAACGTACTGAGTCTCTCGGCCTTACGCTCTGCGTACGCCAGGTTACACCCAACATACTAACAGATTAAGCACTTTCTCCATTAAGTGCTTAATACTCGATTCTCTCACGTGTAAAAGTCATATTTAAGCTTATTAAGACGACCTAGGGCATAAAGTTAGCAACTTTATGCCTTTGCAAGTCTCATTTGTTCCTAACACTCTTATTAAGACCTCTTTAAGGGTCTTAACCCATGCATAGGTCAAAACACCCATCGAGACTTCATTTTTTTGTTATAAATGGACCAAGGGACCTCAGATCTAACATTTCCATCCTCTGGACTTGCCCAACTCACAAGAGGAGATCCAAAACCAACAAAGGGAACAAAACTAGAAAACCCTAGCTAGATCTAATGATTAAGGTGGAAATGTCTAAGCTTTATACCTCCAGAAGCTCCTCGAGGTGAACTAGATGCATATTCTTGAAGCCTAATGTTACTCCAAGCTTCCTTGACAACTTCTCCATCTTGAATGACACTAAAAATGGCCACCAACACCCTTTCTAAGCTCAAAATGGTCTCACAAGCTCTCTCTGGAGTAGAAGAACGAACTAAGGCTATGGAGGCTCTCTAGGGTTAAGTAGAAGGGGCTTAAGGACGTTTAAATAGGCCTCAAGTCCGTAATTTAGGGTTAAGACATCCGGCACGTACGCCCATCGTACGTGTTGCCCCTCCGCGTTCATCCTTGCACAGTACGCTAAACGTACTCATAAGTACGCCCAGCGTACATAAGGGGCTATTATGCTAAAATTAGATTTCTTCAAGGGTTTCAAAGTTATACCTGATTTGGAGTGTTACAACTCTCCCCCACTTGAACTAAACTTGACATCGTAGTCCGTAGCTGTGAATAGAACGGCATAATGCTCCCGCATCTCTTCATTCGACTCCCAAGTCATTCGGAGCCTCTTCAGTGCTGCCATTGCACCTTTACCAGCTTCGCCTCCTTGTTCCGAAGACCCTTTGTCTTCCTATCTAAGATGGAAACCGACCTCTCGACGTAGTTCAGGCTCTCATCCACCAGAATATCGTCCAACGAAATGACTGTGGACTCTTCAGTGACACACTTCTGAAGCTGAGACACGTGGAAGGTATTGTGAATCTAGCTAAGCTCCTCCGGCAGATCCAAGCAATATGCCACCTTGTCAACCCGGTTCGTGATCCTGACCGGGCCTATGTACCGAGGCCCCAACTTGCCCTTCTTCCGAAACCTGATAATCCCCTTCCAGGGTGACACCTTCAGCAACACAAAATCTCCCACCTGAAACTCAAGATCTGATCGCCGTCGGTCAACATAACTATTCTGATGGCTCTGCGCGACCCACAGCCGGTCGCGCACCTGCTGAATCAGCCCAATAGTCTTGAGCATTACTTCAGTGCTTCCCATGACTTGGTGCCCAATCTCATCCCAACAAATCGGGGTCCTGCACCTCCGACCATATAAAATCTCGAATTGAGCTCGATCGATACTGGTTTGATAATTGCTATTATACGAAAACTCTGCCAATGGGAGGTGAATATCCTAACTCCCATCAAAATCCAACACACATGCTCGAAGCATGTCCTCCAGTGTCTGGATCGTACTCTCGCTCTGGCCATCGGTCTGGGGGTGGTACGTCGTGCTAAAATGTAGCTGAGTGCCCATTTCCTCATGGAACTTCTTCCAGAACCTAGATGTAAACTGAACTTCCCTGTCAGAGACTACCGACACTGGCACCCTGTGCCTAGCCACCACCACTCGCACATAAATATTCGCCAACTTCTCAGCGGATATACTCTTAGAAATCGGAATGAAGTGGACACTCTTCGTCAGTCTGTCCACAATCACCCATATGGCGTCCACACCTCTTGCCGTCCTCGGTAACTTCGTGATGAAGTCCATAGTGATATCTTCCCATTTCCACATGGGAATGGGTAGCGGCTGAACCTTTCCATGAGGCCGCTGATGCTCGGCCTTGACCTTCCTGCACGTCAAGCAGCACTCCACAAACCAGGCGATCTCCCGCTTCATGCAGGGCCACCAATAACTCAGTCTCAAGTCCCTATACATTTTTTAGCCTATGGATGTATAAAGAACTTGGACTTGTGTGCCTCCTCTAATATCCTCTGTTTCACTCTCCCAGTCATTGGTACCCATACCCGTCCACACTGTGTCAAAAGGCCACAACTATCCTTAACGAACAAAGGATATTGTCCCCGAATTCCCTCCATCTTTCGATTTTCTTTCTTCACTCCCTCGACCTGGGCCTCCTTGATCATGTCCAACAATGAAGAGATGTAACGCCCGCAGATCCGGGCTAATCAATTTGGAGACAATAAGCATCAAAATGAGTTTTTGATGGAATATTATTTATAAGGATTAATCCTAACCAAGTTTTAGTATATTTTACAAGGGTTCAGTACATAGTACATATAAAGAACGCCGAAATTCGAGTTATAACGAAGAAGTTATGACCCATCGAAGTTTTTTGGCAAAACCGGCACGGCACCGGGAGACGTAAATACTGAATTTACGATAGAGGAATTTTTAGCCTTAGTAATCTAAACAAAAGTCGTAGAATATGTTAAACTAAGAGCGTCCATAAAAAGAACGCCCAAATCTGACTTCATATGAGGAAGTTATGAATTTCCTAACATTTGGCATAACAGTGCACGACCCGAAACTCGAATTTTAGTTCGAGCGGTTTTTGGCCTATGCAACCTAAATGAGAGTTGAATATCTCATTAATACGAACTCAACGGTAAAAAGACAGACGAAAACATAGTCCGTATATAGAAGTTATGAATTTTACGCGGACATTTAACAGTATAATCTCCTCCTACTGTTAAATTTAAGATCGGTTTAGAATTAGCCTACGGAGTCTAAATGAAAGTTGTAGATCTTCTTTTTACCTATGCGTGGATATAAAGAATGTCGAGAGTAGAGATCGTATGTTAAAGATATGGACAAAACTTGGTCCCTACTCTTCGAGCGCGATAAATTCGATACAGTTTCGTAAATCTAAGGTAGAATGAGAATTAGCTGACGGCGTCTAAATGAAAGTTGTAGTACTCATAAATACCAACAGATGGATATAAAGAACGTCAAAATGGATTTTGTATGAACGAGTTACAAATTATAATAGCATATATATGTATTAAAATAAAGTATAAATCTGTAACACCCGTTTATTTATTAGTTAAATAAATAAATTAATGAACAAATAGTAGCCTAAAATAAATAATTATATACGCAGGGTGTTGGGTTCGAGGAGTTAATTGTCAATTTTAGAAGTTGGGGGTCAAAAGTGTAAGTTTCGGACTCAGATTATAAATATTTATGAAGTCAGGGGCTCCGTGGTAATTATTGGAACTTAAGTCGAAAAGAATGAGAAGGGGAGGGACTAAAAATGTTAACATGGCTGAAGTTTGATCATTCGGACCTAATTTGTAAAAGGTTTTAGATGGTAGGGTTCAAATGGTAACTTATGGACTAATTGTGAAAGGATTTTGGGTGTTGGGGGCTGCTTTGTAAATTAAGGCCTAATATTGAAAGGAAAGGGGGAGGAGGGACCGAAGTTGTAGTTATGGGGAAGATGCATCACCGGGTGTGAACCCGTCACCTCTTTGTATATATAGAATATGAAACCCTAACCCTAAACACTCTTGCAACCGCCACCCTTATGCCTCCCTCTTCCAGCCGCCGCACCACCCATCTACTTCCACGCTCCGGTCGGCAAACACCACAGCTACCCCTCCTGTCGTCAAAGTCTCAACCACCGCCGATAGTTCCGCCACTTGTCCCCACTACTGCCGTTACAACTCACGTCGATGGAATGACGCAGTACCGTCGCGCATCGCCGCTACCACTTCAACGGCGGTCCCACTGCCACCTTCTGCTGCTAATGGTCGTTGATGCTTCCTCTCCTCATGTGCTATGCTCAGCCTCGACCCACCGCCGCCTGTGCAACTCTCATGTTGCTCCGGTTATCGCTTATCGCTTCAAACATTGCCATGTCCGTGCGTCACGTGGGTGCGAGTGCGCTGTTGCTTCAAGTCTGAGTGGTTTGTGTTATTTTGGGGGTGTGGCTATTTGACTAGGAACCAAAGAGATCACCGCCACCACCGTGAGGTGGTGGCTGCCATCCCAAATTCGTTGTTGTCTCCGTCGTGAGCCACCAGGTGGGTGGCTAGAGTGTACAGTGAAGTCTGAAGTGCACGTGTATGTGTCGTGACTGGCTTTGTTGGTCGGAAAATTAAGAACAACCACCACCACCACCGTGAGGTGGTGGCTGCCACCATACACCACCGTGTTTATATGTGAGTGTTAGTTAGTTAGTGTGTGTGTGTGTGTGTGTTTAGTTTTGGATAAAAGTATTGTAATTGTAACCGGAAAGAAAAATAATGAAAAGAAGCTAAAAACCACCACCGTAGGGTGGTGGCTGCCGCCTCCTGCCGCCACCGGCCGCCGTGTCGGGTGGCAGTGTGCTTTGATGGTGTTTGGACTCGTTTGGATGATTGGACAAGGGACTAAAACCCTAATGGGCCCAATGAAGCTTAATGGACTCTAATGGACCCAATAAAACCCTAATGGGCTTAATAATATTTTTAGTGGGCTTAATAGGCCCAATAAAGCCCTAATTGATCTAGAAGCCCAACAAGTTAATAAATGGGTTAGTCTTTGGGTTGGAAAACACTAATGCCAATTAAACTCTAATTTTTGAGAATTAATCGGGAAGCACATGAGAATTATTTAATAACTTGAGATATTAAATAATAAACTTCGGCAAAGATTAATCTAAGAGATAATGGACTTAATAGATTAAGTCCTTAATGGGTTAAGTAGGAAACGTAACCCTAATCATCATTTTATGGGAAACCCTAATTTCACTTGGGTTTATTGTTGGGCCTTCCTTTTGGGCCATGATGATCGGGTTATTAATGGGCCATCCAAAGTCAAGCAATTAGACTAGAATAATTTAATGGGCCTAGGGTAAGGCCCATGTAAGGGGCTTGGGCCCAATTTGGAAAATTGGGCCATAGATGGCCATAGTTTGGGCCTTAATGATTATATGATGTTGGGCCTCAGAATGAGACCATGTGTAGGCCTAGGCCCAATTTGGAAAATTGGGCCATATGTTGGGCTTTGATTTCCTAGTTGACTTTGGACCTACGGGCTTGACTAAGCCAAGCTTGGGGTAATGTAATTATCCAAAGTAAGTGTTTATGGTTATGTAGTGGGACCCAATTATTAATTGGGTGATGTTTTGATATTGACAGATCGGGAATCTGTCATCCAGCAGCTGGGGTTGAGTCTGTGGGACTTCAAAAGTGTGGGATTGTGTCTACGGGACTTCAGTAGTGTGAGGTGAGTTACCTTCCAGTAGCGGTGGGTCTACGACCACAATGCCGGCCCACCAGTAGGAGTTGTATGTTAGATGATTGTCTTTGTGATATCATCTAGGTTTGCTACTACCTGATATGTTATTTGCTGGCATGATATGTTATATGTGATAGTAGTAGAGTTCGGTTGTTAGGACCGAAGGGTAGGTCAGACACCCCAGATATGTCTGACAGCATGTGATGATATGTTTATATGTTGGCATGATATGTTATATGTGATAGTGGTAGTATGAGGGGAATAGTCCCCAAGTTCGGTTGTTAGGACAGAAGGGCAGTTCGGACACCCCAGGTATGTCTGATAGTACGTTTGTGTTATGATATTTGTGATAGTAGCTGAGTGTGGGCAAGGCCCGTATCTCAGAGATAGTGGAGTGTGGGCGAGGCCCGTACCTCCATGAGTGTGGGCGGGGCCCGTATCTCCTAGCTGTTTAGTATATGATTGTATATACTTGCATGTTATGGTTTAGTAGCTGAGTGTGGGCAAGGCCCGTATCTCAGAGATAGTGGAGTGTGGGCGAGGCCCGTATCTCCCAGCTAGCGGAGTGTGGGCGAGGCCCGTACCTCCATGAGTGTGGGCGAGACCTGTATCTCCTAGCTGTTCATTATATGATTGTATGGTATGTGGTATGATGGCGGAACTCACTAAGCTTCGTGCTTACGGTTTTCAGTTTTGGTTTCAGGTACTTCGTGTTTAAAGGAAAGGAGCCGACTTAATCGTAGCGCATCACACTATGTTTTCCGCACATGAGATCTTTGGGATTACACTCTGATATGGTTTTATGATAATATGTTTTGAATATTGACACTTTAGTTTGACACGAGATACTATTATGAATGTTTTTATACTGATGGTTTTATGTAATAATTTAATTAAAACAAAATTTTTGGCCTTGAATTTTGGGATGTTACAAAATCATATATACGTACACATATATATACAAATGTATATATCATTAGAAAGGTATCGACGATGTGGTTATTATAAGACTAGTGTTGAGTACTTTCAACATTAGTTTAGTACAAATATTGTTAAATCTATTTAAAATAATATTATGAAGAGGTGTTTAGTCGTTTATTTAACTATAAGGTCATTAAGTAATTATGGAGGGTAGTTTTTGTAAATTCAATTGCTATAAATAAGAGGCTTGGACTCTCATATTTCTTGCACCGTTCTCTTGATTCAAGAGTCTTTCTCTTCTTATCCCCGAAGCATTATTGTATGTGTGATGTAGGCGATGATCCGTAGGAAAAGTCCTTAGGAACGAACATATAAGGAAATGAGATGCAAAGAGATGAGAGGTAAATACGATATAGGAGATGAATCTTAAGGTAATAATTTAGGGAATATCAAATAACGAAAATGAGGATGGGTAATCGGGTTAATTGTTTGACATGTATTATGTGAAGAAACAAGTTAATTATAATATTGTGGGTTGAAAACCCTATGTACTCACCAGGTTTCCGAACCTGACCCACTCAGTTTATTTGTATCACAAGTGTCGATATGAAGTTATATTACACTGAGAGATTAAGGATATGTAAATCACTAATGATAATGAATGTAAGTTCTGTTTATACTTATGTTTCTGTATTGACGAGGACATCCTAATGTTTTAAAATAAATAAAAAAATACATTTCTTCATAAATGCTTTGATAACGTAGTTATCATGTTTTTTTGGAAAAAAAATCCGCAACATTTTTATAAAAAGGGTACTCTGGTTTTTATAAAGCATAAACATAATCGGTCTTTCTGGCCGTGAAAATGGGGATGTCACAAGAGATCACCGTCATCCTCATACGAATATTCCCAATCAGGGACCCCGCCGTCTTGCGGCTCAAAGCATCGGCCACCATGTTGGCCTTCCCTGGATGGTATATGATCTCACAATCATAATCCTTCAGCACATCCAACTGTTGGATAAGGTGTCTAAGTCCATAACTTATTTGGTACATACTTGACCCGGCCCGGCATGGTCCATTTGGGTTGCACTTCACCCAAACGATTTATGGATAATTTTATGAGAATTGTATACTTACGATTTATTAATATATTATAAGTTATAATATATTAATATGAAGTCATGTTATTTAATTAGTCTTAGTCTTAAATTAATTATGAATTAATTTAGAGATTAAAAGGAAGACTAATTAAATTTTGGGCTATTGTTTTATATGGTGTGGGCTAACACTCATTTGTTAATGGGCTAGGCTTGTATGGAAGTCCATGGAGCTTTTAACCCATGGATCCTTGGAAAAGGAAAGGTCATGGGTTATTAGGGTTTCACCCTAATCATGTACACTATATAAGCATGCTTATGTTGCATGAAATAGCCACTAGTGGCACTAGTTGTGTGAGACTTAGTAGTGGGCGATTTCATAAGAAAGTATAATACTCTCTCAAAGTTTTCCAAGTGTTTGTGGTGATTTGTGATTCCATTTGAGGCATTCACACTATTGGTGCTTGGCTCTCAAACTCCAAACAATCAACCATCATCAAAAGGTATGTATTTCTACTAGTACTTTTATGATTCATAATCCTTATGCTATGCTAGTTAGGAAGAAACCTTGGAAATTATTATTTGCATGTATTTTAGAAGAAAACATAGATCCAAGGTTTATTAGGGTTGCATGCACACTTAGGAAGTGTTAGATTGCTCAAAACCCAACAGTGGTATCAAAGCCTAGGCTTGTTTTCTTGAATACTTGATGCAAATTGCTGAAAATTGAAGTTTATGTGCTGTCTGCACAGTAGACTCACCGAGTCCAAGACAAAATTCATCCAACTCGGCGAGTTGGTTCATGCACTCGACGAGTTGGACCCCCAGACAGCATATCTTCGGGTTTTGGTGCCGGAATTGGTCTAGAATCATTACCTGAAACTGTTTTGGACTAATAAAACCTGTTTTTGATGTGGTAATGATGATGGTGGACCAATTTCAAAGTTATAATCAAAATTTCAAGTTTATATGTGTTCATATGATTCTTGAAATTGTTGATGTGGATGTTCATGTTCATATGAGTTTTGTTAGATCAAAGGAATTATTTGCAAATTGTTTGTTAGTTAATTCTTGATCTTAATGTGTTTTAATGGAATTCTTAATTTGTCCTCAAGTTCTGGAATTCCAAGAGTTTTTCTTTTAAATGTTTTTTAAGAAGTTGTAGGTTACATTTTCTTGAAGAGTTTTTCTAATAAATGCTTTTATGGACTTCATAACTTGTCCTCAAGTTATGGATTTCCAAGAGACTCTTCATTAAAAGTATTAAACACTTAATTAAAACTCATAAGTTATGAATATCCAAAAGTTTATGAATTGTTCAAACCTTGCCCTCAAGTTTTGGAATTTGTAAAGTCTCACACAAACTTTAATTCCATACCCTAGAAGTTTTAAAAGTTAAAATTCTACCCTTATACTATTATAAGATTAATGGTTAATTATTATATTTATGTATAAGAACAAGTCGTTTTACCGTTAGTAGGCCTCATTCACGAAGCTGGTCTATAAGGTGGGTATAAGGTTGTTGCCTATAAAATGGCAACTTAATGGGTGTCCATTCTCACCCACCGCTTGCTTGATCGGTGGATGGTCGTTAGCCGAACGGGTAGGACAATGACTTTAAATTCTCATTAAAAGTATAATGAATATTATAAAGTAACTAAATATTTTTTTATTTAATTCCCAATCTTAGTTACTTTAGGAAAAATGTGAATTTGGTGCTAGCCCATGAAATTCACACTTTGTACCTTACCAAGTCGCTGGTGGAGCGTGTGTGGTTAACCGGCACACTAACTTGGACTAGTAAGGATCACGAATGGTGACTTAATGTTTGTCATAGATCAATGGAGCATGTGTGGTTAACCGGCACATTGATTAGGTGATAATATTAAGGGTACCAAGTGAATTGGTATGGTTATTCACACCTTGTTTTGTGATCCTCGGCATCCCAGTCACAAAATTTGAGAGGGCACACTCGAGATTGAAACATGCCATTGAAAAGTTCAATGAATCTCAAAAGATCTAGGAATTTCAAATCCAATTAAAACCTAATAAATTATTTCGTTTTTCATGGTGGAAAGTGGTGAATCGTCATTCGCCTACCTTCAAATATTTTATAGCTTGGATTACGACATCCCTCTTCCAAATTATAAAATATTGTGTTGGGTCCTAGCCTTAATATTTCATATTGGGTGTTATATTGAGGACTTTGAATCAACTAACTTGATTTTCTCCCATTATAGATGTCTGGTTCAGACAACTATGATCTTCCCAAATCTCTTGAAGATGGTGTCCCTCAACATCATGCTTCACTTCCTCCACTTCCTCCAACTATTCTCCCTCACCCACAAGTTCTTGAAAAGTTTAAAGTCACTCAATCCCTATTGGCAAGCATAGTCTATGTGTGCTCACATCTTGGAGATAAAGTCACATATTGACAAGCCGGGAGAGTTGGGTGTCAAAGTCTCGTGAAAGTTGGATGTTCAATCACTTTCTTAGTGACATAGTGAGTCTCTTTGGGACTACTATGAGACAGACTATGACATGACCCTTAATGATGTTATCTATTTGCTTGGTGTTGTGGAATCAGCAATGATTTGGAACACCAGTAAAGCAAATTTGATTAAAAGAACAACTTCCCAAGTCTACATGGACATTGACAATGGTAGCATTGAATATCTAGAAAAGGATTTCTCTTCCCAATGGAAAGGGATCGGCTATAGTCAACTCTGTTGACCAAATAGTAAAGAGAAAGGCAAATTCTGAGATAGTCTCATGTGCCATTACCAAAGGGTCCATGTATTTTGTTGCCAAAGGAAGGGGCATTGGTTGCGAAGCTGCCCCATTCACCTGAAAGGTCATAAGGTTGATCAAGTCAAGAGGTTTGACTCTACTTCGGGTAAAGTCCACTGTCTAACTCTATTAAGTTCCTATTTGGAGATTCTAATTACATAATGTAAATGGGTCACATGTTGATGTTTTTAAGAATCAAAGAAAAGATAGGAAGCTTAAAGTAAGTGTATGTTGATTCTGATTGCAAAGGTGGGTTTTCGATCGCATGGTTCGGTAATCAGAATTTTCAGCTGTTGCTTAAGAGTTATAATATATTGCTTATGAATAGATAACAACAAGGTTTTCATGTGGATTGTAAGGATAAGTTTTTCCGCAAAGTTTTAAAATAAAAGGAAAAAAGGGTTTTAATTTTATTTATTTTGAAAATATCCTTACAATGGCATCTGTGGAAAATTGTTGTTTATATGTTTCCAGTAATAGCAATATTGGAAAGTGGATTTGATTCTTTCATTTGTGGTAGTGTCTGAATTTACCAAATGAAGAAAGTTTTTCATCACCCAAGTTTCAATTGGACAGAAACTTGGAATCATACAAGTTGTATTGTATGATGAATGAGAATTTTCATCTTTGAAAATTAAGACTAATTCTTTGATCACATGTATATGTGAGTCAATTGAAGGACTAAGGAATTAGGTACACTGGGTGTGCGCTGGTCAAGGTCCACCACAAAGATTGATTTGTCATGATTTATTAAAGATTAGTAAATATGATTATACTTATAAGGTTAAGTATAATTCTGTAACATTGGAAAGGTTACAATGTATGACAAAACAAATGAGAAGAATCAAATTAGGCAGAAAGATAAAAGTTTCTCAGATCTGAAAGGATGGGAGAGTACTTTAGTATCGTATTTCATGATCATCTTAATGATTATGAAACCATATCACAAATTCATACTCTAAGGATGTCTTAGTGCATTGTTATGGCTAAGAAGAGAGGTCATGAATTGTTGGATTGGTTAAGATCGAGAAGATGAGTCATACTTCGTTCCAAAACAATTCTTCGAGTCATACTCCATGATTGTAACTTTGAGTGACATAAAGGAAGATTTATTAACACTAGTCAAATGTAAGAGTAAAATGTTTTCTACCCTTGTACATTTGAGATTGGTAAGTTGTGATGTCTTGGATGAGACAAAGACCAACTAAGACCAATTGTGTGAAGTGTTAGTCTTGATAAGAATCCGCACTATCCCTTGAATATTTGTTTTGTCAAGGAATGGTTCTTGACTGGGGAAACTTATATGTCAAGGGGACAGTGGGAGCCTTAAAGATCCTGAAATAGTTTCAAGATTTAATCAAGAGTAAAACCTGTAATTTATCACTAGCACACGACTTAAGGTTTGCAACCTATCGTGTTGACATAATTCTTATTTCTGTACCTACTTCAAATAAGTTGAATTTGCATGTGAGTTATCATAGTTCAACCTGGAAGCATTGGTGGGCCTTGTGCTACCAAGGTGACAAGAAACTAAGATTGAACAAGTTTAATCCATGTAAGGCTGAATTTGTCACTAACCTTATCTTGTGATTATGGTTTTGACAAATTCACATGGATAGGAACTCATACACTATAAAATCTAAGTGTCATAAGGTTTCTCTCCGATTCATGAAAAAGATGGTGAGGAAACGCTTTCACTAAGTAGATTTTACGTAGATATCAATTGTGTTATTTGCATTTTCAAAAGTCATTAGTGGAGCGTGTGTGGTTAACCGGCACACTAACATGGACTTGTGAGAAATGGCAAATACCCAAGCAATCGAGACTATGATTACGGCATCCCTTTTCATAGTTCTGAAAATTGTTTAGACACACATGTGAGCTGTCTAAGAAAGGGTGTATGAATCTAAATTTCAGAAGTCCAGCAGATTTCTGGAAATATGTCAGAGCTAGTGGGAGCATAAGTGTTATGCTGATAATCATCATGTTAGTGGGAGCATGATTATTACGTTTAGTGTTGCAAGTTAGCAATGTTAATTATAGAAAACAAAGTTTCAATTCGTGAAGTTGCAGGGGTTGAAAAGTTGTTTTGCTATAATTAAGGGAGAGGAAATTATACTTCATTTCAATTCTAGAAGCTTAGATTGAGATTTTAATCATCTTTAGTCAAGGACATATATATGAATTTTATGTCTGAATGGTTCGACTTAAGGAAATTATATATATATTGTGTTATCAAAATTCAATTATGACTACGACATCCTCCTTCATAGTTAAATTTTGAAAACATGAAAAATAAAAAATATTGTAGCAAAAGACTAGTCTAGTATCATGTCTTTATGTCAAACATCATGAATCGTGTCCCATATGCTTCAGATATAGGATCGATTGCATGTGCTATAATATTCATCTTTTTTAAATTTTCCAAATGCTTAAGGCATTGAGAAGGGAAAAGTCTAGAACTGGATATGACTAAAGTGATTAAGCAATTGTTGAGGACAAATCTGAGGTTCGCCAAAGATTGGTTGCTCAGGGACAGTTGGAAGTATGATGTAAGTTATCGGAAAGGACCATATTGACATATTCTGAAAAGAAGTAACTCTTGTTCGGAAGTGATAGTCAAAATGGGACTATGGAAATGTCTCCATAGGTGGAAGTTATTCAATCTATGTAAGATTAGAAAACCTTAATGCAAGAAGGATGTTCAAAGCAATGTACTTTGAATATGAGACTTCCGTTCCATAGAGGTTGACCTTCTTTGGAATACTCTGTAATGACTGGTGACAAGGTTTTGGTGACTTTGTGCATAATCATTACAAGAGGAACATTGCATAAAAGTTTAAAATCAAGGTTTTGATGTAGATCAATTGATCTACATCACAATGTAAGGATCATAGACAAACATAGTGTGCATACTTGGAGTATGGCATAACTATTGTTTAGAAAAACAAAGTGTACATGCTAGGAGCATGGGACGACTGTTGTTTTTTTTATTCAAGTCTTAAGTTGATTGTTTGAAACATTATACAATGAATAATGTGTAATCAATATGGTGATAAATAAAAGGTGGTTCTATTTATATTCAAAAGGGTTCTGAGACCATATTGGATTCGATTATTATTGTGTTTCACTTTGCATGTTTTGACTTCCAAAATAGCTAGGTTATTCTTTCCGAATGACTAAGTTATTTAAACACTCCACAATTGTTCATATGTTGGAAGTAGGTATGAATCAAGACTGTCATGAATCGAGTTTGTAGATGGCTAAATGGGTTTAGTCATAGCAATGGTTGCTACAACATTCATGAGTGCTCATAAGTTATGAGTATTGGAATAAACCCACGCTCACTTGTATCACTTCATGGAATTTATCTCGAGTGATCGTGAGACGGTAATATCATATAAATCTTCAAACCTAGAGATATGAGTTGTTACCTATGAGTTGGTTATGCATTGATTGCACGTAAACGCATCAGTAACTTGATGTTATAAAACGTGCCTTTGTGTACAATTCAACAAGTAGTAGAACAAGCATATGAGTCGAAGTTTATCTGTTCCTTCTAAAAATAGAAGCGATATCTAGGCCCCTCGATGATTTTGTTGTGACCTATATACCAGCCGGTCAGAACTAAATTGATGTGTTCGATTAAGTTCTTTGTCAAACAAATCGAAAATCGGGAAACAAACTGCTGGACAATAAGTACGATGTTGTTCCATGTATTTGTCCGGCTGACATCATGAGAACAGAGGATTATATGATCACTTATCTAAAATGGTGCTTCATAGTTCAACAGAGTTTTCGAGAGCTACGATTGCTGGTTGGTTCCTGAAGTAACATACGCAAATATAGTTATTAGACTTATCCAAGTGGGAGTCTGTTGGATAAGGTGTGTAAGTCCATAACTTATTTGGTACATACTTGACCCGACCCGGCATGGTCCATTTGGGTTGCACTTCACCCAAACGATTTATGGATAATTTTATGAGAATTGTATACTTACGATTTATTAATATATTATAAGTTATAATATATTAATATGAAGTCATGTTATTTAATTAGTCTTAGTCTTAAATTAATTATGAATTAATTTAGAGATTAAAAGGAAGACTAATTAAATTGTGGGCTATTGTTTTATATGGTGTGGGCTAACACTTATTTGTTAATGGGCTAGGCTTGTATGGAAGTCCATGGATGATCCATGGAGCTTTTAACCCATGGATCCTTGGAAAAGGAAAGGTCATGGGTTATTAGGGTTTCACCCTAATCATGTACACTATATAAGCATGCTTATGTTGCATGAAATAGCCACTAGTGGCACTAGTTGTGTGAGACTTAGTAGTGGGCGATTTCATAAGAAAGTATAATACTCTCTCAAAGTTTTCCAAGTGTTTGTGGTGATTTGTGATTCCATTTGAGGCATTCACACTATTGGTGCTTGGCTCTCAAACTCCAAACAATCAACCATCATCAAAAGGTATGTATTTCTACTAGTACTTTTATGATTCATAATCCTTATGCTATGCTAGTTAGGAAGAAACCTTGGAAATTATTATTTGCATGTATTTTAGAAGAAAACATAGATCCAAGGTTTATTAGGGTTGCATGCACACTTAGGAAGTGTTAGATTGCTCAAAACCCAACACCAACCACCTCCTATGTCGCCTGTTGAGGTTCTGCTGATCCATCAAACACTTTAAACTTTTTTGATTAGTATAGACGGTGCACTGCCCTCCATACAAGTAGTGCCTCCAAATCTTGAGGGAAAACACCACTGCCCCCAGTTCCAGGTCGTGGGTGGGGTAATTCGCCTCATGAGGCTTCAACTGCCTCGAGGCATAACCCTGAATCGATGCGTTACAATATACCACAAAATCATCTAACCCCTCGGGTAGTACTAAAATCAAAGCCTCACATAACCTCCGTCTCAGGATCTCAAAATCCAACTGTTGATCCGTGCCCCACCTAAATGTCACATTCTTCTTAGTCAAGCGGGTCAATGACACAACAACATTGGTGAAATCCTGGATAAATCTCCGATAGTAGCCCGCTAAACCCAAGAAGCTATGGACCTCAGATGCATTCTTTGGTACCTCCCACCGCATCACTGCCTCAACCTTGGCTCGATCAACCGAAATGCTCTCCTGGTTGATGATGTGCCCTAAAAACCGTACCTCTTACAGCCAAAAGTGACACTTGGAGAACTTGGCATACACATCTCCGCCCTCAGGGTCTCCAAAACCTCCTTCAGATGCTGCTCATGTTGCTCCTTGGTCTTAGAATAGACCAATATACATCAATAAAAACGATCACCGACCGATCCAACATCGGTCTACACACCCTGTTCATGAGATCCATGAACATTGATGGGGCATTGGTGAGCTCAAACGGCATCACCACAAACTCGTAATGCCCATACTGAGTCCTAAAAGTTGTCATCGATATGTCCTCATCCCGAATCCGCATCTGATGATACCCCGAATGAAGAACAATCTTGGAAAACCAAGATGCACCCTGCAGCTGATCGAACAAATCATCGATCCTCGCAACGGATAGCGGTTCTTCACCGATAGTTTGTTCAGATCTCGGTAATCAATGCACATCATGTATGATCCATCCTTCTTTTTCACGAACATGGTCGATGCTCCCCATGGGGAACTGCTCGGACGGATGAAACCTCGGTCTGGCAACTCCTGAAGCTGCATAGATAACTCCTGCATCTCGGGCAGTGCTAACTGGTATGGTGCCTTTGCTATCGGAGCGGCACCCGACACCAAATCGATGCAAAACTCCACCTGCCTCTCCAAAGGCACTCCCGGTAACTCTTCAGGAAAGACATCCCGAAATTCCTATACTATCAGCACACTGCCCACATCCATCGTGGTCTCAACCTCTCGTATATGAGATATAAGCCAGAAATCCCGTACAACCATGATGCATAAATCTCCTAGCCCTCACAACAGAACAGAGAGTTGGCCCCTGCGAGTCCCTCTCACCATATATAACCAGTTCTCCCCCACTTGGGGTTCAAACCCTCACCAACTGACGCTCACAACCAGTCCATCCCGACAATCACCTTTAGTCCTTGCAACGATATCGAAACTAGATCAACACGAAACCTCTCCCCAAGCACATTCAGGACACAGTCCCGATACACCGTCGCTGCACTCATGGTGCGATCATCCACAATCTCAACCTCAAGAGGGAATCCAAAGTCCCTGGCGCATCTTGAAACTTGTTGCTAATTGCAAGTGATACAAATGATCGGGTAGCCTCCGAATCAAATAATAAGTGAGCAAACATACCATTGACCAAAAAGGTTCCTATACATAAGCATGATATACACATAAACAATGCAAATAAATAAATAAAGAGCAGGTAAATAAGTACATACCAACCACGATGTTTGGCTCTGCCCGAGCCTCCTCGGTGGTCAACTGAAACGCGCGACTCCTCACCGACGGAGCATCCACCTTTGTAGGGCGGCCGTCTGTGATCCTCATTGTGGCGGGCGCAGGCGCCATCGCTGCTCCCCCTCCTTGCAACCTCGGACAATTGGCCTTTTTATGGCCAATATGGTTGCAGTGGAAACAAATCAAGCCCTTCTTGGGGCAATCTCTACTCACATGGCCCTGCTGATTACATGTATAAGATGTCAGACTCGTCCTCCGACAAGCTCCACCATGAGATCTCCCACACTTGGCACACTGGTTACGGCCCTGCTGGCCCCTACTCGATGAATCCGAGGTCTTAGGCTTTTTCGCCTGACCCATTGCTATTTGAACCCGCTCAGGATTCCGCTTGTCACGGAAGTCCAACTCCATCTCCCGCTCACGGGCCTTCTCCACCATCTCATTCAGGGTTTCGCACCCTGTAAAGCTCAAAAACTCTCGGATATCATCCCTCAGCATATAATGATATCTCGTCCGCCTCATATCCTCATCTGTAGCGTACTATGGGATCAACAAAGCTTGTTCCTGAAACTTGGCGGTGATCTCCGCCACAGTCTCGGTGGTCTGCTGAAGGTCATGAAACTCCCTCACAAGCCATTGCCCTGAACAAGCCATATGAGTCGAGTTTATCCATTCCTTTTACCTACAGGATAAAAGCGATATATGTGGGCCCCTCGATGATTTAAGGATGACACATGTGAGTGCTTGGCCAAGCCAGGACTGATTTAATTTGTTCAATCAGTCAGTCGTCATAAATCGGAAATCGGGAAACAACAAATGGACAGAGAGAATGATTTATAATCCATGTCTTAGTCCATATGATATCTAGAATGGAGGAATATATGATCCCTTATCTAATGGACAAGTCATTGGCAAAGGTCAGAGTTCATCGACAAGGTCAGAGTTCCACAACAGCTTTTGAGAGCTACGATTGCCAGTTAGGTTTGAAGTCATACGCAATAATAGTTTAAGACTTATCCTAGTGGGATACTGTTGGATTAGTGTCTAAGTCCATAACTATAATTGGTAAGACTTGACCCGACTCGACATGGCCCATTTGGGTTGCATGGCATCGGGACATTTGGATAGACCGTTTGTGAGAAGAGGACATTTGTGACATATTAATATATTATAAGTTCTAATATATTAATATAAAATTATGTTATTTAATTAGTATTGATCAAGAATAAATTTGGACTTAATTTATTGATCAAAAGAGACTAATTAAATATATGGGGATTGATTGTGTAAGTCATTCATTCTTTTATATGTGGGCTTATGATCCAAGATTCCTTATGTTGGGTTTAACCCATGTGATGGTCCATGGATACTCCATGGAGGTTAAAACCCATGGAGCATAAGGAATGGGTAAAGTCATGGGTTACATGTTGTAACCCTAATGTGCACACTATATAAGGACCCCTTTAGCTCAAGAAATTGACACAAGTAATACACATATGAAGGCTAGTCAATTTGAGCTTGGAGTGTCTTCTTCTCATGGTTATCCCAAGTGTTCATGATGTTGTGTGAACCATTTGAGGTGTCACACTTGGGGCACTAGGCTCTCAAGATTCATGGAGTCAAGCAACAACAACAAGGTATGTATTATATTTATTTTATTACCCAAGTATATGATATTTGTATGCTAGTATAGGGTAATATTTTGGAAACTTCATATTTGCATGTATAATAAAGAAAACATAGATCCAAGGTATTTAGGGTTATATGTGCACCATGGGATGTTGTAGTATACTAAAACCTAACAAGTCTGTGACGTCCTCTCGCTCTGTTCGTCCGTCTGAGGGTGGAAAGTGGTGCTGAAATGGAGACGAGTACCCATCTCGGCGTGAAACTGCTTCCAAAATCTGGAAGTGAAACGGACATCTCGGTTTGACACCAGCGAGAGAGGCACTCCATGTCGTGCCACTATCTCACGCACGTAGATCTCGACCAGCTTCTCGGCTGATATACTCTCCTGGGTCAGGATAAAATAAGCACTTTTGGTCAACCGATCCACGATGACCCATATCGAATCTACTCCATGTGCGGTCCTGGGAAGCTTGGTGATGAAATCCATGGTGATATCTTCCCACTTCCACACGGGAATTTCTAGCAGATTCATCTTTCCTTGGGGCATCTGGTGCTCTGTCTTGACCTTCCTACATGTCAAGCATCTCTCCATGTACCAGGCTACATCCCGCTTCATGCACGGCCACCAATATTCAGGGTGAAGATCTTTATACATCTTCGTCACCCCGGGATGGATGGAGAACCTGGACTTGTGGGCCTCATTCATCAGATGTTGTCGTACTCCGCCTCAGTACGGTACCTAAACCCTCCCATGCAGGGTCAACAACGCATGACTATCGTAATCAAAGGAGGCCACTTGGCTTATGATCCTCTCGCACTTCCAGCATTCCTCCTTCAGGCCCTCAACATGCGCCTCTCTGATCTGCTCCAGCAATGGAGTAATCACTGTCATCCTCAGACAGATGTCTCGAATCGGGGACGCTACCGCCTTGCGGCTTGATAAGACTAAAATGCTTATAGATGGAATAGATTCTGAACAAGTACAATATGAAAACGACGTAAAGTAAGAACTCGGGATGAATCAACAAGTTGTCGAATGATTAGAAGACACAACCTCAGAAGAACTCTAATAAATAATTGCTACTATAGAGGTGTGCTAGGGTTACAATCAAAGTGATCAGATCGGTACTAACTATGGTGCATGCATGCACTATATATACTCTAATCCTAATAATAAATAATCGGCTGGACAGGCCCAATACCGAATACAAAATGGACTAAATAAATAAGCCCAATGACGAAATCTATTATACCCAACAATCTCCCCCTTTGCATCAATTGAGGCGATAGATGCTTTACTGTTGTGTATGCTGAATCTTCTTAACTATTTTGAAAAGCTTGGGAATCACAACAAGCAATGTCATGCGAAACAAGATGTACCATCAAATCGTATCATTAAACTTCCTCTTTGCAGCATCATCATTCAAGGTGCACTTGTTAATAATCTCCAAGATATGTTCCAAGCAGACTGTGGAGAACAAGTGTTTGTCAGGTAAAGCGAAAAGGCATTTTTGAAATACTCTGGGAACATCAGATCCACGTTGAAACATTACAGTTAGGTGAACTGTATCGATCTTTCCCATACTCATTTCGCTCATGTCGCTGGCTTTCCTAATCGGATTCACGGTAGGCTTTCGCTTCAGGACTTTAGCAATCTCAACATCAAGCTTCGCCACTTCGTATATATACAAAACCAACATTCGCTTCAGATGGGCCAGAATGGGTTCGTATTTATGTTCTTCTATCAAAAGATGATTCAGCAACAAGATCCAATCATGTGGATTAAGGTTGGGCAGATCTGCCAGCGTGAACTCATGCAACGTGTTTTTAGATCCCCGTGTTACCTTGAACTTTGCATTCACGAAACTTCCAGTAACCAACGGCCTTGTGACCTTGACAGTAAATATTTTCTGAATACTCCAAGTCAAGTAGTGAGGTTTGCCAAAAGTGTGATAAAAGTCAATCAAGGCTTTATCTACTTTCGCGTTAGGATAGGGAATATCTGCAATGGAATCAAAGCAGTGAAAAACGAAGGCTCTTTTCGTTATTGGCATATCATATTGATTATCCCTTAAGTTAGTCACATTAAACGAAATCAACGGCCCCAACCAATGAACACTGGGAAATTCAACAACTTCATACATTAGTTTCTCCAACGTTCATACTGGAAAGAGTGTTTTTATAGTTTCCAAGAGGTCATGAGCTTTTTTCTCTTTTCATTCTTTTTCCTTAATTTCTCTCGCAATCCGAGCACTTTCATTAAGTTTGTGTTCACTTGACTTTCATTTTAATTGCTCCTCTTTACTTTCTTTTTCAACACACATTGGAGCTTTTCCTTTTGAACCCGAAGCTACATTAACCTTCAGTTCGTTTGTCTTTGGTTTCTCTCCTGCCTTAGCAGTTTTCTCTTCTCCCCTTGTTTCGGAGGGATGGGGGCCTCAGGAACACCTTTAAGCATGTTCAGAAGAGCGAAGGCAGGACAAACCTTTTCAGCTAAGTGTCTGCGAATGGTGATGGTCAAAACTGAATTATGTGCTTCAATAAGGTTAGACATCAAGGAATTGATGTCACTAATGCATGATTTCACAACTGATCGTTCAGACTTGAGTTCATCGATTTTAGAATGCTCATGCTGGAGCTTGATTGTTTAAGCACGAAGTTGAGTAGTGCGAAGAGCGAGCTCATCCATGATTTTGCTTTCAACAACCAGATCATCTTGAAATTTGTTGAGCGTTGTAGAAATATAGGAGTGAAAAGCAGTATTATTGTCAGAGATACTGAAGCGAAGCTTTTCCAGTTTCTCGTGTTCTGACCTCAGTGAAGTGTTAAGCTTTGAAATGGACTCATTTGCCTTGACAATATTACCTTCAGCAGTAGTATTGAGATCTGTTATGAACACTTTCATTTATGAGATTAGTTTATCGACTTTTTCGGTCGCTTGCTGGTTTAACAGGGTGGAATCTTCAACTGCTTTGTTTGCTTTAGCAAGGTTCGGTGCATGCTCCTTGACTAAAGAGGTGAACAAACTCTTAACCGTGGCTTCAAAATAAGCGTTACTTGAAGAAGCAGTGGCAGATGCAAGAAGAGAATCAAGCTTAGTTTTCAGCTCTTTGAGATGCCTCTGAGTGAGAGAAGCATCATCATCACTGTCTTCTTGGATGGAAAAAGGACTATAGTGGAACGTATCATTGTCCAGTCCATCAGCACCAAGATGGTCGTCAGAAGAATGTTCAGGCTAAGGGGAAACAGGAGGTGTGGTAGTAGAAGTGACAAAACCTGAAGTCTTTGCCCTCGCATCAGATGCGTTGACAATGACGAGAGGTTCGTCTGTGGTTGTGGTTGTAGTAGTTTAAGTGTAGATGGGTGGTGTCTGAGATGAAATTGGGGTTGATTTTGTAGTGACAGGTGGTTAACAAGGTGCGATTGTAATTGGAATAGTAGTGTAAGCAGGAGAAGGAGGTGGAGTTGGAACATAATCGTTTAAAGGTACCTCTTGTGGTGGAGAAGGCGGAGGCGAATCACCACAAAGCGAACCATCAGATTTAGAACCTTATCTTTCGCTTGATTCTACTTCAGTTGTATTAGAAAGAACATACTCGGTATCGTTTGTTGAACATGAGTTGGGTTGCAGAGTCATCTTTCTAAGCTTTCGCCTCTTTGGAGCCGAAGGAGCTGCAGCTTGAGTCTTTCGCTTCTTAGGGATTAGAGCTTGAGAAGATGGACCTTCTGGAACCCCTTTCTTCTTATCTCCCTTCTTGCCTCCCTTTTTGGGATTATCAGCTTCGTCTAAGGAGCGTTGCATCTCAACATCAATATCGTCACTAGCATCAACATCAATATTATCAAAACCTTGAGACTTGTTATCCAAGGACTTGTTCAGAATTACCGTAATGAAAGGAAGATAGGATTTTTTCGCTAGGTATTTGACCAAATAAGATCGCCCGATTACTATAGAACCTATTACTAAAGTACTTTTAGAGAAGGATAAGGCTAAGCGGAGCGAAAGGGTTTTCCACGAGATGGGAAATGCAAACTATTAGCCCCACACAAAGTTTGTGAATAAGTGATTGTCTGATAATGAGCAAGGAATATCTGTTTTCTGCTAAAGAGGATGTATTGAAATCATAATTCATTAGATACGTTTTATGAATGTCAACTAAGTATTGTAAGTAAATTGCTCCTTGTTGTTCAATCATTTGATAACCAGAATCATTCTTTGAGAAATGATCACTATGATTCAGACTCAATAAAATTTGATCAATCCTTTTTTCTATCGTTAAGGTGGAGAACTGAACCAAGAATTCTCTTTTTTCATCATCAATCAAATCGTTTTTTGCAACCCATGATTCTATTTTATCATCAATCTAGTCCCCGTTCACATTTTTTTCTTTTTCTTATCAATGAATAGATCTCTTTACTTTTATGACTTAGATGTCTCGTATTTCTCGAAAGGAATAGACCCCACAAATAAAAACTTCGAGTTATCAGCGATGATAATCTTTGTAGTGTGGAAGGTGGCAATCGACGACATTAATGAGTCTTCCATCACCGAAACATTGAACTTTTCCATTGCCCGCTGCACCACAATCATCTATAAATGAGTTCAAGAGATCTCTCTGTGTCGAGACGAAGAATTCATACTCTGCACCAATTGATCCCAAAAAACAGACCCATAATCAAGGTTAATCCCATGGTAGAGGCCATAGAGGATTGTCATGAATGATTTGCTAGCACAGTGGGATCCAGTTACTCTCTTAGAGAAAGCCTTGAAGACAAGAGCAAATAAACCATTCCATTGGGGGTGGAAGACATGACTTCTTGAACTCGGTGATAGTGGTGAGAAGATCAGGATACCCCATTTGGTAGAACATTTCAAAGATCTAGGCAATAGAAATAGACTCCGGATTCACCATTGAATCGACATAGATGAGACCTAGAAGAGAGCAAAACCTAGTCTTTGAGACCGATTGTTTCTTATCAAGAAATTCAAATATGATCTTTTCCTCCTCCTTGGCATACTTTGCAGATGAGAAGGCCTTTGACAACAGTGACATTAGAACACACTCAACCTTGGTTAAGGCAATAACCAAAGGTGAGTACTTCAAGCACTCGACAATGGGAAGCATGTACGCATCATATTTGAACGAAGCCAAGTCGAGGATCAAGTTCTAGTGGGGCTTGATGGTGAGGAAAGAGGATTGAGCAGTGTGTTCTTGAACATATGATGAATCGACCATTGTTACAGGTTCGTGAAGAAGAAGATGAACCATGAGAGAAATCGCCTTTAGGTTTCTTGAGAGTATTGAGAGTGGTAAAGAGAAATAAGGGATTTGTGAAAACCCTTATAGAAATATCTTTGATGACGATTGCATGATTTTCTCTAAAAAGACGCCTGAAAAAGCGCGATGTGACAACTGTTACCCCGAAAAAGGTGTTAGGCGGCGTGATGATAGGAACCGTTTCAAATTCACACCCCTTTTGGTTTGAAATCTTATCCATTCCTCTGACTCTTCATATTTTTGTTGGATTAGTGTCTAAGTCCATAACTATTTTGGTATGTACTTGACCCGATGCTGCATGGTCCTTTTGGGTTGCCTTCACCAAAGCAACTTGATTGGAGAAATAAATAAAGAGAGAGAGGTTATTATGAGTTACTAATATGTTATAAGAGTAATATATTAAAGGAGAAATCATATTTGTTTAATTAATATTGGTCAATAATTAATTAAGAATTAATTTTGTGATCAAATGTAATTAATTAAACTAGAGGGGTTGAATTGTAATTATGTGATAGTTACAAAATAAGGTAAGGATTATCTTATTAATAGGTTGGACGAATTTAAGGTGATAAGGCCTTAGAATTCGACTAGGATAAGGGTTTTCAAGGCTTATCTTATGGTTACTTGGTGGGCAAGCAACTAAATAAGAATAAGGACTAAAACCCTAAGCTCTACACCTATATAAAGACCCCAAGGCTCATGAATTCGTCCATGCCTTCCCAAAAGGTCCTAGAGACGAATTCTTATACCTCTCCTCTCTCTTTATACCTTCTCCATTTGCTCTTGGTGTTTGTCAGCCATTAGAGGAGTGACACTTGTGACTCTAAGCCTTCCAAGGTCAATTCAAGGAGGAATTGGGATTGTTATTGCTACATAACAATCAAGCATGTACAATAGAGAAACCTAGATCCAAGCATTAGGGTTTGTATGAGCACATAGGATGTCTTATGACCAAAACTCATCAGTGGTATCAGAGCCTAGATTGGTTTCAATTGTATTGATGCATTACATGTTCAAAAAATTCGATTTTTGATGTTCTGGAGGCTGGACTTGCCGAGTCCATAGCTGAACTCGCCGAGTCCATGCAGACTCGACGAGTCCAAGCTTGACTCGACGAGTCAACTCGTCAGACAGAGGTATATCTGGGATTTCTTGTTGTTTTTGATTATGGATAGTTGCCTTATCATATTAGATCAATATTAATCCGATTTTATGATATATTTGACTATATTCTTGATCTAATTGAAGATATTTATCAATTAATAAGATAATTGTTTCCTTATGTGATAATTAATTAATTATTTTGACTTAATTGGTAAATTGTTTTGCAAGAAATCATTAAATAAATCAAATATGGATAATCATGTAATTAATTGTTAATTTAGATTATTTGTTATTTGATCCTTGTTGTTATGAAAAGTTTCATATTTTCCCCTTAGGTTTTATAGTTTAAATTTGAACCCAAAAGTTTTGTTGTTTTGAAATTTAAATAGTTAAAACCCTAGTGTGTTGAAATGTTTCAAAACTTGCCCTTAAGTTTTGGAATTTAAAAGTTGATTAAAAGTTTAATTAGGAATGTTAAATTCTAAAACTCTAGTATAGTTTTGAAAAAGTTCAAATCACACCCTTATGGTTTTATTAATTAATTAAGGAGTATAATTAAAAGAGGTTTAATAAATCCATAAAAGTTTAGGTTTAAAATTTAATTAAATTAAAAGTGTAATTGTTAAATTTGACCACCTAATATTTTAAAAGTGTAAAATACACCCTATACTATATATATAACATTAAAAGTCTAACATTATATATATGTATGAGTAAAAGTCAGTCTTACCATTAGTAGGCCTCATTCACGAAGCTAGTCTATAAGGGGTGTTTAAGGAAATTGCCTATAAAATGGCGATTGAATGGGTATCCACTCTTACCCACCGCACTCTTGACTAGTGGAGGGTCGTTAGCCGAACGGGTAGGATAGGACGAAACCTTACATTATAAGTATAATGAATTATTAAAGTAACTAAATGTTTTCATAAAATTCCCAATCTTAGTTACTTAGGCAAAAGTGAATTGATGAAATTCCATGAAATTATACTTTGTGTCCTTGCGAAGACGTTAGTGGAGCGTGTGTGGTTTACCGGCACACTAAATGGTTCTAAGCAAAGGGTGACTCAATGTTTGTCATAGTTCGGTGGAGCGTGTGTGGTTTACCGGCACATCGAATAGGTGACTGTAACATGTGAGGGCACCATGTAAGTTTGTATGGTTATTCACACCCGCTTTGTGATCCTCGGCATCCCAGTCACAAACAAGAGGGGCATATCGAGATTTAAACATGCCATTGAAAGTTCAATGAATCTCAAAGGATCTAGGAGTTTTCATAGATTTAAAACTTAAATTTATTTTTTCGTTTTTCGTGGTGGAAATTAGTGAATCGTCATTCACTTACCTTCAAATATTCTGCAATTAGGGTTACGACATCCCTCTCCCGAGTTGTGGAATATTGTGTTGGGTCCTAGCCTTAGTATCTCATTTGGGTGATTTGCTAAGGACTCATTCAATCAACTAACTTGAATTCGTTTTCTCCCGTATTGTAGATGTCAAAATTCGACAACTATGGTTTTCCCAAATCCCGTGGAACAAGCATTCCACATGAAAATGATATTCCACGATTCGATCGAGGAACAAGAGATCATACATCACTTCCTCCTCCTCCTCAAATTATTCTCCCTAACCCACAAGTTCAAAGGCTTGAAAAGTTCAAGATCACTCAAGCTCTTTTGGCAAGTAAACAAAAAGAAGGAAAGTCGGTGTGTGCACACGTCCTAGGGATGAAGTCACACATTGATAGGTTAAGAATGTTGGGATCCGTTGTCTGTGAGGAAATGGCTATTGATTGGGTTCTTCAGTCACTTCCTAAATCATATAGTGAGTTCATAAGAGAGTACTATATGATGAACCGCGACACGACCCTTATAGATCTCACCTATATGCTTATAGCTGCTAAATCAGCAATGGTTTGGCACAATAGAAAAGCAAAGTTGATTGGTGAATCTGCCTTCAAGACCTCAATGGATATAGACGATGGCAACAAAAGACATGCTATGATCGAAAGGTTTGATCATAAGAGAAAGGAAATGTCTAAAGTAGTTCCATGTCATGTTCCAAAAGAGTCAATTTGCTTTTATTGCCAAGAGAAAGGGCATTGGAGACGAAGCTGCCCTATTTACCTAAGAGATCTAAGAGATGGGAGAGTCGAAACGTATGGCTCTAATATAGGTAAAATCCATTGACTAACTCTTTTAAGCTTCTATTCTAGTTTCTTAATACATAATGTGATAAGATTACAATTGATGTTTTGTAGGATCAAAGAAAAGAAAGGAAGCTTAAGGGAAGAAGTGAGCAAAATCTAACCGTGAAGGAATGGATTTCGATCGCATTTCTCGAAGATTAGATTCTTGAGCTACTACTTAGAGTTAGTATTAGATTGCTAAGAAAGATGTATTAGCATAGTTTTTCAATGAATTGCATTGTAAGGACAAATTTTTCCACAATAAAATAAATTTTGATTTTAAATTTTATTTATTTATCCTTGCAATGGCGTGTATGAAAAATTGATGTTAAAATGTTTCTATTATTAGCAATAATGGATTTGGTTCTTATTATGTTATTTATGGAAAGTCGAGAGTTTACCAAATAGGGAGAGTTTCTCATCGCCCAAGTTTCAATTGGACAGAAACTTGGATTCATGCGACTTGGTTGCACGATGAATGAGAAATTTCATATTTGGAAATTAGACTAATTCACTGACAAAGTGTCAAGTGAAAGGACTAGGAGATCGAGCACTCAAAGTTGTGTGTTGATCAAAGTCCACCATAAGAGTAACAAGATATTTGTCATGATTTACTAAAGGTTTAGTAAATGTGATTATACTTACAAGATTAAGTGTAATTATGAATTGATTGAAAAGGTTTAAATCAATAGCAAAACGAATAAGAAGAATCAAGTAGGCAGAAAGATAAAAGTTTCTCCATTCTAAGAAGAAGGGAGAGTAGCTTTTATGCTTTATGATAGGTCTTAATGATTAAGAACCATATCTCAATTGATCCTCTAAGTGAGTCTTAGTACAATTGTACGTCTAAGAAGAGGAATCAAGAATTGAAGAAATGGTTAAATCAAGAAGTCTATAATACTTCGTTCCGATGACAAGTCTTAAAGTTAAGATTGTGACAATGAGTGAAAAGTATTAAAGGTTTATAACATTCATCAAATATGGAAAGTTGTGATGTCTTGGATAAGACAAAGACCAACTAGAACCAATTTATGAAGAGTCTTGATAAAAGCTACACTAACTCTTGAATATTTGTTTGTCAAGAAATGATTATTGACAAAAGGATCTTATATGTCAAGGAGTCAGTGGGAGTCTTAATGGTCTTGAAAAGTTTCAAGAAAAAATCAAATAGACCTTATCAATCATCACTAGCACACGAGTTGAGGTTTACAACCTATCGTGTTGACATCATTTTGTTTCTATGTCGTTCCAATTGAGTTAATTATGCATATGAGGTCTATGAGTTCTCATTTGAATGCATAAAAGGCAAGGACCTTGATCAATGGAAAGTACATTGATAGGAAAAGGTGAGCTGCTTAACTACTTGGAAGACATGGTGGGCAGCTGTGCTACCATAAGGCAAGAAATCGAGATTAAGAAAGTTCGATCCATATGAGTTTGAATTTGTCGTAAACTTTGGTTTTAACAAATTCACATGGATAGGAATACATACACCGTTTAAATCTAAGTGTCATAAGATTTCCTCCTTCATGAAAATGATTTTGAGGAAATGCTTTCACTAAGAAAGATTTTAAGAAGATAGTGATTGTAAAATTGCATTCTCGAATTCGATTATGGTTACGGTATCCCTTTCCATAATTTGAATTGTGAGGTTTGGAAATTGTTTACACACACATATGAACTATCTAAGGCAAAGGTGTATAAGTTTAAGAGGCCTTGATAAAAGATTATCAAAGCATTAAGTATTAGAAACATGGACTTAAGAAATTCAATAGGTATTGTTTTTTTTTTTCTGAAAGTTAAGATGTTTATGAATACATGTCGAAGCTAGTGGGAGTATAAGTGTTATGTTTATAATAATCATCATGATAGTGGGAGCAAAAAAGTTATGATTGTATGATTATTAAGGCACGTATTGCAAGTTGGCAATATTAATTATAGAAAACAAGAGTTATACCTTGCAAAGTCGTAAGGGTTGTAAAGTTGTTTTGCTATAATTAAGGGAGAGAATATTATGCTTCATTTCAAATCTAAAGGCTTAGGTTGTGGAATGTTAATAAAATTTAGTCAAAGGTGCATAGTGTGTTCTTAAATTTCGATTATGATTACGACATTCCTCTTCACAATTCGAATTTTGAGAACATAGCAAATAAAACATTATGCGTCGTGTCCCATACGCTTCGGGTATAGGATCGATTGCAAATGCTTTAATGTTTGACCATTCTAAAATTTTCCAAATGTATAGCACATTTAGAGGGAAAAAGGACAAGAATTGGTTTTGACAAAAATAATTAAACAACTATCAAAGGAAAATCCAAAGTTAGCCGAGGATTGGTCGCTTGTGAGTAGTTGGAAGTATAGTATTGGAAAATATGGAAATGTTTCCATATTAGATGGACCATATCGACATTATTATGAATAAATAAGATTCTATTAAGAATGAGTTATCATATGGAAAATATGGAAACGTGTCCATATTGGGAATTGAATATTGAAAATCTATGTCTAGATTAGGAACTTTTATGCAAAAGGATGTTCAAAGGAATGTACTTTGAGTGAGAGACATCATATCTAAGGAATTGTGCTGTAACAATCTCCGATAGAAGACTTGGTAATTTCATTGGCAATAGTCTTTGTGACTTTAGTGAAGTGACATTACAAAAGAGATCAGTGCATAAAATGTTAGAATCTAGCATAAGTAGCAAGAATTTGATATTCTTTCACTTATGATAAAGGATTTGGAGTTGTGAAATGAGAATGATTGGAAATGTGCTCAATTTGGTCTATTTCACAAAGTAAGAACCATAGGTAAACATTGTGTGCATGCTAAGAGCATGGGACAAGTGTAATAATTCAAGTAAGAAGTTGATTACCCGAAACGACAAATAATGAGTAATCGATATGGTGATAAATAAAAGGAGTTTTATTTATACTCAAAGGTTTAAGGCCATATGGGATTAGTATTATTCTTGTGTTTCACATTTGCATGTTTTGACTTCCAGAATAATTGAGTTTAATAAGAATAATCAAATTATTCGAACGGGCCACAGTCATTCATATGTTGGAAGTAGATATGAATGAAGACTGTCGTGAATTGGTGTGTGGATTGTCTAAAAGAGTATTAGACATAAGCAAATGTTTGCTGCAACGTTCATGAGTGCTTATGAATATGATTTGAGCATTGGATTAAACCCACGCTCACTTGGATCACTCCATGAATTGTATCACGAGTGATTGGTGAGACGATAACATCTTATATTCTTGAAACCGAGATGTGTGAGTTGTATCTTGCGAATCTGTTGCACATTGATAATATGTAAACGCACTAGTAACTTGGTGTTATAAAACATATTGTTGTGTGTAATTCGGTGAGTGAGTGCAAGGAAGCATTGTATCAAAGTTTATCCGTTCCTTTTATCCAAAGTAGGATAAAAGCGATATCTTTGGGCCCCTCAATGATTTAGTGATGACAAACGTAAATGCTCGGCCGGGCTAGGGCTAATTTGATTTGTTCAATTAGTCAGTCGTCATAAATTGGAAATTGAGATATAGTACAAAGAGAATGATTTGAAATCATATCTCATATGATATCTAGAATGGAGGAATATATGATCCCTTATCTAAGGACGCGCGTATTTGATTGGATCAGAGTTGACAGTGGCTTTGGAAAGCTACGATTGCAGATCAGGATCCGAAGTCATACGCATAATAGTTGTTAGACTTATCCAAGTGGGAGACTGTTAGATTAGTGTCTAAGTCCATAACTATTTTGGTATGTACTTGACCCGATGGTGCATGATCCTTTTGGGTTGCCTTCACCAAAGCAACTTGATTGGAGAAATAAATAAAGAGAGAGAGGTTGTTATGATTTATTAATATGTTATAAGAATAATATATTAAAGGAGAAATCATATTTGTTTAATTAATATTGGTCAATAATTAATTAAGAATTAATTTTGTGATCAAATGTAATTAATTAAACTAGAGGGGCTGAATTATAATTATGTGATAGTTACAAAATAAGGTATGGATTATCTTATTAATAGGTTAGACGAATTTAAGGTGATAAGGCCTTAGAATTCGACTAGGATAAGGGTTTTCAAGGCTTATCTTATGGTTACTTGGTGGGCAAGCAACTAGATAAGGATAAGGACTAAAACCCTAATCTCTACACCTATATAAAGACCCCAAGGCTCATGAATTCGTCCATGCCTTCCCAAGAGGTCCTAGAGACGAATTCTTATACCTCTCCTCTCTCTTTATACCTTCTCCATTTGCTCTTGGTGTTTGTAAGCTATTAGAGGAGTGACACTTGTGACTCTAAGCCTTCCAAGGTCAATTCAAGGAGGAATTGGGATTGTTATTGCTACATAACAATCAAGCATGTACAATAGAGAAACCTAGATCCAAGCATTAGGGTTTGTATGAGCACATAGGATGTCTTATGACGAAAACCCATCAATTTTGCCCTAACGCTTCACATTCCAATTAAATAATCTGATCACCTTTTGCTTTTTGAAATATAAGACCACCATAGCATCGAGAAACGAAACTATGAATCTGAAAAATACCATAAGTACCAAAAACTAGATTTTTGGAAAATCATAAAGATCTTCGTGCAAGATTGTGCCAAAGAAAAAAAATAAAGCTAAGTATATCTGTGGGATTTTGTGATGTCATATACGAAACGAAACCGAGGATCTCGGGCATGAATCTCTTCCTTCAAAGTCAAAAGAGACTGAGAAGTGTCTGTATGGTTTCCCGTTGAAGTACGATCTAATGTTCGTTAAGAAACATTGAAAGGCATCTTTTTAATTTAGGCTTGTAGGGCGGCTTTTGCTTCAACCAAACTACTAACTAGATATAAGACCGAAAGTTGGATGAAGTACCTGTGTGGCCAGTGTAGCCTATAACATCAAGTAGGTTTGATAATTTTTCAGTGACTAGGTGAAATTTTAGTAATCTCAAAAGCGAAAACGAAACTGGATCTTTTGGGAAGAAATGTCTTAGTTTCAGACAATTTCATAAAGATCTCGCGAAAATAAAAGAGATTCCGTGAAACAACAAACAAGAGTGGTCATCATTGGTGTGTTGGTGAAAACTAGAACATTTAATTATTCACCGTCAATTCATTAAAGGTGTTGGATTGTGGGTTTCACTTAGCACATGGTAAAACGAAACTAAGATCATCAACACAAATGTTTGTGTAACCGTAAACCTCAGTGGTAAATGTTGAGAGTTCAAGGGTCACGTTTATGAAAATAAATTGATGGAGAAAAGGGTTGAGGTGGTATAAGAAGAGAAAGTACCTCTGCTTTGCGAAAGTGACCAAGCAGATAACTCTTAACTCAATGTGAGAAGAGTAAGGTAGCTCATGACTTAAGTGAATTTAGTAGCCTGATTGGAAAGAAACAATTTGTATATATCGAATCGATAAGGCTTCACTTTAGAGTCATTGAGGCTTTAGACAACATGCTGCAACATGCTTCTAGGGACACCTAGCTAGTATAAAGATAAAGAAATTATACCTGCCTCATTGTCACACCCTAAAACCAAGAACGGCGGAAACGTTCCGGGGTGGAGGACGTCATGTGAAGTATCATAACAGTGTAAAGTAGTAAACAAGCAACAACATCATCCATTGCATTAAAAGTAAAGTTTTAATACATGTGTGTTCTTTCTTAATGTACAACAATAACATAAATAATCAAAATAAGATGAGTCCTGACTGTGCTCCATCTTCGCAAGGCCTGGACATCGTACCTGTCTAACTGGTGACCTGAGAATACAAGTTATTTTGAAAGCGAGTTTCAACCTAAATCCGGTGAATTCAGAAGTATTTAAGTGTCATTGATTTGTTTGGAAAACTGTCATGATTGCCTGGAAAATCTTTAAATGTAACAATTGATATAAGTTTGAAAATCCTAGAAAATCCCTTATTTCCTACAAGTGTGAAATGTAGTCTTCTACCAAGACCCGGATTTTCTGTAAGTAAAATGATAGTTTTTCCTTTCTATTGACTAGTACTAAAGTACTTAGTCTAACTACTCGTTTATGTGAAATTATCACAAAATAAAGTAAACAGGAAAAAGTATATGATAGTCTTCTACCAAGACCTAAATGTTCTGTAAGTAAAATGATAGTTTTTCCTTTATATTGACTAGCACTAAAGTACTTAGTCTAACTCCTCGTTTATGTGAAAGTATCACAAAATAAAGTAAACAGGAAAAAGTATAACCATGTAAGTGTTATCCCTGAGTTACCAGGACTAACACGACATCGCAGAAGCGAAAGGTATAACCTAATGAACATCCGAAGATTGTCCAATTGTCCTCTGTAGCAGCAGCAGGTTGGTGGAAGGGTTAGTCCCGAAATCGATCTACCTAATACAAGTAGTAACCTAATAAACATCCAAAGATTTTCATCTCATCCTCTGTTGCAACAGTAGGATGGAGGAAGGGTTAGTTCCGATATCGATCTACCTAGTATAAGTAATAACCTTAGACATCCGTAGATGTTCATCACCCAGTGTTGCTAACAGCTGGGTTCCGGAATGGTTAGTCCCGTCTAGACATCCTGTCGAACAGGGATAGGCAGGAAAATTTACACAGAAGGTACGAATAAATCTTCCTTGTAACTCTAGGTACAAGTATCCAAGTAAGTGAATATAGGATAATGTATCTATGTAACAGTACTCATGTAGGGTATTCATGTAAGCGTATTCAGATAAAGGTATCTATGTAGACGTACTCACGTATCATGTAATCCTAGGTAAATGTACTAATGTATCATGTAAGGCTAGGTAAATGTGTTCATGTATCATGTAAGCATATGTAAGTGTACTGGTATAGACTCATGAATGAACTGACTCTTGTGTGATTCCTTGTAATAGGAATAATGTTTTGTTTCTTCTAACTATCCCTATGATAATTAACTGGAAAGTAATTGGTTGTTCAAGTAGATTTATGCACCCTCGATAGACCAGGGTGTGGGAAACTGAACGAAGGATGAAAACTATAACATCAATACATATATAAGAACATATGCGTATAAGTGAAGTTTTGCTCAAGAAGGTAAAAATAATGGTTTTGCAAGATATCTAAGAGTTTTGAACAATTATTAAGAGTGACTTGATGTCATTTTAATAAACATTTCAAAACTAATACTTTTGTTATCAAGGTATTTTAAGATAGAAAACCATTTCATGTATCGCATTTTGAAGTATGTGAAATCTACTGGATGAAAACGCAGTTATAAAATACATAAGAGTGATTTAATAACATATTGTTTTCTACTTGTATCCCCCCCTATTAAAGCATTTAAAATCATTTAAAACATTGATTAAGGGGTATGAACTCACCTGTAGATGGTGTTTTGGACGTACTGAACGGTGTCGGTTTGTTAGGTGTCAAGTGAGGACTTGTACACACACTACGATCCTAATGAACATATAATCACACATATATGCACTCAATTAGTCTTAAATTACTAATTGATAATGTTAAGACATCCTAGAATGTAATAAACACTTTATATAAGTGTTATAAGCCCTAAGGATTGCATCTAAGTTGTTGTGGGACAAGACACTTAGGTTTAGGGTTCCAAAGGACCCCATACTTGAGTTTACTCTCCATATAACCCCACACAAGGAGTTTACGATCTTAAACTCAAGAGTTTACGGCCGTGAACTCCAAGGCTTAATGTCCTTTGTTGTTTTGAGGTGCTAAATGATCCCTAGAAGCATTCCAACTTGGTGGGTTAATTCTTGGAAGTGTTTAGGGTATAATTACACTCCTTTGAGGAGTTTACGGCCCCAAGGCCAATTACTTTGGAGTTTACTGCTGTAAACTCACATGCAATGGTGTTTTTGATGCTTTCAAGTCTCATGCACATGTAGGATAGGTCTTAGACTTTTACCCAAAGCATATGAAGGCCTTAGGCACACTTTGGTGCCTTAGTTTGATGTTCACGGCCCAAGAACCTTATTAGGGCCGTGAACTCACTTCGGGAAGTGTTTTGATGTGTTTTATGTCCTTGATTTAAGTGGAAACAATTCTATGTAAATGTCCAAGGCTTTAGGAGCCTTAAAAACACACTTTGGTCCATGGTTTTGGAGTTCACGGTCCAAGATCTTCTTGGGCCGTGAACACCCAAGCTTTGGTGTTTCTTTGATGTTTTCTTGTCCCAATTACACATATATACAAGCCTAAGTTAGTAACATATCACGGGGGAAAGGCTAGGCATTGTTTCGGGAGTTTGCCGCCCAAGAACACCTTGGGGAGTAAACTCCTAAATCTAGTTGTTTAGCCATCTAATCCATGTTATAAACACATTAAGAGCTATATAACACTACTAGAGAGAGGTACTCATGATTTGGGATGAAAACCCGAAGATCCGTGAGAGAGAAAATGACTTTTCTCTAGTTGGAAATGTAACTAATGAACGAATATGGTTCAGATTTCTATTTATAGTCCTGAGATTTTTGGCAGAAAATATTTTATTACCGGAATGAACTCTGATATCATAGAGTATTGGAATAACAATGTTGCACAAAACCCTAGTGCATCCACTCTCCTGATATCTCCTGAAGTGTAAACCCTGAATTATTCAAACTTATACGAAAAAGTCTGAAAATTTGTTGTGACTGCTATAACTTCTATTGAAGTGATATGGTTTGTTAATAATGGAAATTTCGCGTTGTCACACTCATGATGCGAATTGAGATTAGCAGCAAATAAGCACCTGTGTGAACAACTCAATTATCTAGTAATATTTGGTTTTTAGATTTTGCAAAAAGTAAAAAGGAGTTAAAAAGTAAAGATAAACACAAAGAATAAAAATATTTTTGTATTTTTGATTTTCTAAATAAAACAAAAGGAAAATATTTTTGTATTTTATTTTTCTGAAAAATAATTAGAAATAGAAAGAAAAATCTATTTGGATTTTCTGAAGATAAATAAAAACAGAAAATATGCAAAACAAACTTTAAGAATGCATAATATACAAAATGATACACGAGTTCCAAACCACGAGTAAGAAGTGAAATTACTAACCAACCGTTCGCTTATAAAGAACGAATGAAGAGACTAGGAGCGAGTGTTCGTTCCATTTCGTGTCCCGAAAAAATCGAAAACGAAATAGAGCGAACGTTCGCCTTATTTCGCTTGATAAAAACTTATGGAGCGGAAGCGAAAGTGATACTCATGGAAGCGAATGTGGTTTTCGTAACTGATTTAGCTTCCATCATTCCAAGTAATTTATATAAAATACTTTAAATCTATGTGTAAGATGAAAGTGTCTATACACTCACTTGATAAGGTGGTGATTCAGACAACGCTTCACTTCTTAAAATATTCTCCATTGACAAAACCGAGAGGTTTGCTTGAAAACTGGGCTCTGCGGGGGCAGAGTTTCTAAACCAAAAAACTCTTTTTCTCAAAGTCTTCGAACACTCCGGGGCTTTCTTCTAGTGCTAGGGAGGTCTCCTAGGCTTCAGGATGGTTTAGGGAGGCTAGAGAGAGAGTAGAGAGAGAAAGAAGTGGAGAAAAGTGTGAGAAAACTGGCTGCACCTCGCACCCTTTTATAGGTGGAGAGGCCTCGCAGTACGTGGGGCATACTTTGGATCTACACGGGGCGTAGTGGACACACGTTGGAACTTGGTTGGGGATTTGTGGCTCATTTCGGACCGCAGGAGAATTAGACGGCGCAACGTTCAATTCTCATATGTAGGGCGTACTTCGGTAAGCGAGGCGTACCCCTCACACCCAGCTCGCAATTTTCACCCTCGACTTCTAGAATTCGTAAATTTCGCATACGAACTCCGTTTTCAACGTTATTTATATCCACGCATAGGCGAGACCATACTCTATAACTTTTGTTTATACTTCGTTGGCTAATTTAGACTTTATTTTTAAAGTTATATTTTTAACAGGCCGAGACAGGAAAATCTGTTAAAAATTCATAACTTTTTTCATCCGACGTCCGTTTTCGTCTGTATTTTTACCATTGAGCTACTATTAATGAGACTTTCGATTCCCGTTTAGGTTGTGTAAACTGAAAAACGTTCGATCTACTACTCGAACTCTGGGTTGTGTACTTTAATCCGAAACTTGGAAAAATCATAACTTCCTTATATGAAGTCACATTTGGGCATTATTTTTATGAAAACTCTTGGTTTAGCGAACACTACAACTTTCGTTTAGATCGCTAAGGCTAAAAAGCACTTTATCATAAACTCACTTTTTACGTCACGCAGTGTCGTGCCGACTCTGTCGCGAAACTTCGACATGTCATAATTTCTTCATTATGACTCGGATTTCGGCATTCTTTATATCTCTAGAATCATTGTCACGACCACTACAACTTTCTTCGTAGATATCGGGCTTATCTAACGTTTTATTTTTTACGCTTATTTTTATTATATATTTACAAACAAGTATATAATCACAAAATCACATAATTAACATAATATTCAAGTAATTCATCTTTATTACTTTAAAATGGTTACAATGGTTGACCTTGACTATTACATCATCGAATTAATGCTTAGCCTCGAAACAATGGTGTTACAATTCTCTCCCTTACGATGATTCTGTTCTGGAATCATGCATCAACAAACAAATGCAGATAGCGATTCATCATGTCACTCTCCGTTTTCCAGGTGAGGTTTGGCCCATTCGAATGTTTCCATCGCAAAAGCACTAAGTCGACCATCTTGCATCGCACTTCTCCATCTTACGGTCAAAAATCGCCTCCGGTTCTTCACTTAGCCTCTTATTTTCATGCATCCTTAACTCAAAAATTGGAATTATGTCGGGAAATTCTCCCGTGAACTTCCTCAAATAACACACATGGAAAGTGTTATGAATACCATCTCGTTCTTCTGGTAGTTCTAGCTTGTATGCTTGGTTTCCAATCTTCTGAAGAACTTTGAATGGTCCAATGAATCTTGGACTCAACTTTCCTCTTTTCTAGAATCTTATAAGTCCCTTCCATGGTGAAACTTTAAGCATAACCGAATCTCCAACTTCGAATGTCGTCAATCGTCTTTTCTTGTCAGCATAGCTCTTTTGACGATACTGAGCTGCTAACATCCTTTCTCTAATCACCTTCAACTTTTCAACAGTTTGATGGATTATTTCAGGCCCCATAAACTGCTTTTCTCCAGCTTCAAGCCAACAAAATGGCGTACGACACTTCTGTCCATACAAAGCTTGATAGGGTTCCATCCTGATGCTCGAATGGTAACTATTGTTATAGGACAACTATACCAGGGGTAAATGTTCATCCCAGTTACCTTTGAATTCCAGGGTACATCATCCTACTCGTCGAGTAGGTTCTTGCACTAGACGAGTAGGAGCCCCAAAATGCAGTTTTTCGACTTTTGCTGTTGGAAATGGACTAGAAACATTACCCTAAACTGTTTTGGTGTTTTAAAACTTATTTTAGATGGTGTAATGTTTATGCTAATCTATTTACAATGGCTAATATCAAAATTCCATGCTTTATATGTGTTAATATGATTCTTGTAATTTTGATATGAATGTTCATGTTCTTATGAGTTTTCTAAGATCATAGGAATTATGTGTTATTTGCTTGTAGTGTAATTCTTGATCTTAATGGCTAATGATGGCATCCATAACTTGTTCTCAAGTTATGGATAACCAAAAGTCACTTCTTTAAAAGTTTCATTAAAGAATAAGAGGTTACATAAAATGAAGAGTCTTCATTTTTATGAACCATTAAACTCATAAGTTACAAGTTGAAGAGTCTTGAAATAGTTTCAAAACTTGCCGTCAAGTTTTGGAATTTGTAAAGTCTCACACATTAATACTTTAATTCCAAATAGATCCTTTGAATTTTAAAAGTTTAAAATTCAACCCTTATACTACTATAATATTAAAGGTTTAATCATTATATATACATATATATATATATATATATATATATATATATATATATATATATATATATATAAGAATAAGTCAGTCTTACCGCAAGTATGCCTCATTCACAAAGTCGGTCTATAAGGGGGTATAAGGTTGTTTCTTATAAAATGGAAGCTTAATGGGTGTCCATTCTCACCCACCGCTTCCTTGACTGGTGGAGGGTCGTTTGCCGAATGGGTAGGATAGGACCTTAATCCTCATTAAAAGTATAATGAAATTATAAATTAACTAAACCTTTATTAATTCCCAATCTTAGTTACTTTAGGAAAATGTGAAATAGGTGCTAACCCATGAAATTACAGTTTGCACCTTGCCAAGTCGTTAGTGGAGCGTGTGTGGTTAACTGGCACACTAACAAGGACTAGTAAGAGTGGAAAAGGGTGACTTAAGTTTTATCATAGATCGGTGGAGCGCGTGTGGTTAACCGGCACATCGATTAGGTGTTAAAATTAAGGGTACCAAGTCAATTTTCATGGTTATTCACACCTTGTTTGTGATCCTCGGCATCCCAGTCACAAACTTGAGAGGGCACAATCGAGATTCAAACATGCCATTGAAAGTTCAATGTATCTCAAAAGATCTAGGAGTTTCAAATCCAATTAAAACTTAATAATATATTTAATTTATAATGGTGGAAATTGGTAAATCGTTATTTACCTACCTTCAAGTATTTCATAGCTTGGATTACGACATCCCTCTTCCAAGTTATGAAATAGTTTGTGGGGTCCTAGCCTTAATATTTCATTTGGGTGACTTATTAAGGATTCTTCATCTAATTAAACTTGTCCTTCTTGCTTTCAGATGTCTTCCAACACCACTACTGGCTCAAACCCTACAGGCTCCTTTTCCCTCATGAACTTGTGTGGCAAAGTCACTTTTGATGGGTCTAACTTTAATGAATGGATTAGAAACATCATGATGATTACCCCTATTAGAATAAGGAATATGTCCTTGATAAGGAGCTTAGGGTCATCAATGAGTCCACTGCTACTCCTGAGGAGGTTGCGGAGTACACTGCACATGAGAGGGATGTTACCAAAGTGTCCTGTATCATGTTGGCTACCATGACTCCCGAACTCCAGAAATCCTATGAAGATTTCTACCCCTATGAGATGTACCTGGATCTGATGGATAGGTACCATCAGAGCGCGCGTCAAGAGAGGTATGAAATCATCTCCTCCATGATAACGGCCAGGATGAAGGATGGTGAACCCATTACCGGTCACTTGCAGAAAATGCAAAGGTTTGTGGATCGGTTGTTGAAGCTGAATGTGGACTTCCCTGAGGACTTGGCGATTGATATCATTCTCCACTCCTTACCTCCAAGTTATGATCAGTTTCGTATGACTTATCATATGAACAAGGAGGAAGTCACACTTAGCAAACTTCAAGGACTTTTAAGGACCGCTGAAAGTGGCCTTAAAGGTAAGTCGGTTGTTACTTCTACTCCAACTCCTACAATAGCCCCTGTTCTGGCAATTGCGCAGGGAAAGGGGAAGAAGAGGGAGACCCCTTCGAAGGGTACCAAGGGAAAGTCCCTTGATCGCTCCTCTTCAAGTAGGACCAAGAAAGGTCTTATTCCTCCTTCTTCAAACCCAAAGGAAGCACAATGCTTCTACTGCCACGAAAAGGGGCACTGGAAGCGAAGCTGCCCCAAGTACCTGCAAGATGTAAAGGATGGGAAAGTTAAACCCACCCATGCAGGTATTTATACAATATTGTCTAATAACTCATCTAATGCTAGTTCTTGGGTGCTTGATACATGTTGTGGTATTCACATTTGTATTAATTTGCAGGGCCTAAGAAGAAGTAAGCAACTGGAGCACGGGAAGATAAACTTAATCATGGGCAACAGGAAAGCATCACCTGTCACCAAGATAGGAGTTTATTCTTTATTGCTTAATAATGGGTTAATGTTAGATTTGAATAAATGTTGTTACTCCCCTGAAATGGCAAGAAATATTATTTCTATTCATAGTCTATATAAACAAGGTTTCACCTTTTCGTTTGATAATAAAATTGGTGCTATTGATGCTTTTTATAATGATGTGTTTTATTTTAAAGCATTACCTTGTGATGGTGTATATGAAACTGTGTCGATTGTAGACGACTTAGGAAATAATGTGTATCATATTGATTCTTCGATGAGCTTAGATAAATCATCCTTGTGGCATTGTCGTCTTGGACATGTTAACAAGAAGCGCATAAGCTAGCTCCAGAAGGCTGGAGTTTTGGAGTCATTTAACCTAAAGTTGGATGATAGTTGCGAGTCTTGTTTACTTGGAAAAATCACAAAGTCACCCTTCACCGGTACTTGTGAGAGGGGTGAGGGTTTGTTGGACCTCATACACACAGATGTTTATGGACCCTTCAAATCAGCCACAAGGGATGCTACTCGGTACTATGTGACTTTCACTGATGATTACAACAGATATGGATATATCTACTTAATCAAGTGTAAGTCAGAAACCTTTGAAAAGTTTAAAGAGTTTAAACAGGAAGTCGAGAATCAATTGGGCAGGAACATTAAGATGCTTCAATCCGATCGTGGTGGTGAGAATCTTAGTACAGAGTTCCACGACTATCTCAAGGAATGTGGGATCATCTCACAATTGACACCTCCCAGGACACCACAGTTGAATGGTGTGGCTGAGAGGCATAATCGAACCTTGTTGTTATGGTTTGTTCCATGATGAGTCGAGCTTCGTTACCAATCTCTTTCTGGGGGTATACCTTAGAGACTGCCGCCCATATCCTTAATCTAGTCCCTACTAAAAAGGTTGCCAAAACACCTCACGAGATGTGGACTGGTAAAGTTCCCAATCTAGAACACATCAAGATTTGGGGTTGCGAAGCTTTTGTGAGGCGCGAGTCACATGACAAGCTTGAACCTCGAAGTGAGAGGTGTATTTTCATCGGTTATCCACAAAGATCCTTTGGTTACCTCTTCTACAGACCCAGTGCCAAGGGGACAGTGGGAGGCAAATTGACCTTGAAGAGCTTCAAGAGTCAAGTGGTGAAGGAACCTCAAACACTATCAACCAACCTGAGGAGGAAACTCCTGTTGAGCCGATAGATGAGTCCGTACCTCCGAGGCGTTCCACTAGAGTTAGGAACATACCTGAATTTTATTATGGTTATCACATCACCACTGAAGGTGATACATTTATTAGTGATAGTACACTAATAGATTTGGATGAACCTAATAATTACAGGGAAACCATGGCAGGCCTCGAGTCTGCTAAATGGAAGGAGGCTATGGACAGCGAGATTCAGTCCATGTATGAAAATCAAGTATGGAACTTGGTTGACAATGTACCAAGTCGTAAGACAGTTGGGTGCAAATGGATCTTCAAAAAGAAGATCGATATGGATGGGAAGGTACACACCTACAAAGCAAGACTGGTGGCAAAGGGCTTTACTCAAACTCTAGGAGTTGACTATGATGAGACCTTTTCACCAGTAGCAAAGATTAAGTCTATTAGAGTTTTGCTGGGCATAGCTGCATTTCATGATTACGAAATATGGCAAATGGATGTCAAAACCGCTTTCCTTAATGGAAAGTTGGCTGAGGATGTTTACATGGCTCAGTCATAGGATTTTGTCAATGCAAAGTACCCTAATAGGGTGTGTAAGCTTGAGAAATCCATTTATGGATTGAAACAAAGCATCTCGTAGATGGAATCTTTGCTTCGATGAGAAAGTCAAAGAGTTTGACTTTTCGAGGAGCGAAGATGAGTCCTGTGTATATGTAAGGGCTAGTGGGAGCATAGTCAGCTTTCTGGTGTTGTATGTGGATGACATACTACTCATAGGAAATGACATCCCAACCTTGCAGAGATTAAGTCCTGGCTTGGGAAGTGTTTCGCTATGAAGGATCTTGGAGAAGCTGCCTATATCCTAAGGATAAGGATAATGTGTAACACCCAAAGTTTTGAAGACCAAGAAAGGGAAGAAAACCCTAAGTTTAGGGGTCGACTCGGCGAGTCCAAGGAGGGACTCGGCGAGTCGGAGCGGGATCCGGGTCGAGGAGTAAGTGACCGACTCGGTGAGTCGGCCAAGGTGACTTGGCGAGTCTGGTCTGTGCGAGGAAAACCCTAATTCTGGGAGTTGTATCCTATATAAAGGGTGTTATGTCCCTCCTCAGCCCCCATATCACTCCAGAGGACCTGTAAACCCTACAATTCGTGTGAGCTTCCATTATTGAGAGAAATAGCTTTAGAGGAAGGAGACTTTGGAGAGGAAACTTGAAGATCAAGAAGGTTGCTTCAAGGGAGAGGTGTGTGCTCGAGATCTACTTCAGTTGTGTTCATCTTGGAGGTATTAAGCTGCCATTTTCCCTTCTTTGCATCTAAATCTTTTTTTGCCATGAGATTTGGGGGTTTTTTATGGTTGTTTGAGACCCAAATTGGGTTAGGGGCTTAGATATGTTGTTGCCACTTCAGATCTATGGTTGGGTTAGTCCATTATGTCATAAAGCATCAGGAGATGAGTAGTTGGTGAAGCTCTTGTATCCTTAAACCAAACCCTAATGTGTTTTGAGCCTAGATCTCTTTAGTTATACGTAAAGTTTGCAACTTTACGTAGGGATGGAGTTTTGGAAGTATGGATCTATGGATTGGAGTCCCTGCATGACTCAAAAGCCCTCTGCATGTTGGGAGATCTGAATGGACTCGGCGAGTCCTTTGAGTGGACTCGGCGAGTACCATGAAGATGAGGAGGAACTCGACGAGTGGGATGAACAGCTCGTCGAGTCGGATGAAGATAGGCATGAACTCGGCGAGTTGGATGAACAACTCGGCGAGTTGGATGAAGATTTCCTTGTGCTCGGCGAGTCTGTTCTTAGACTCGGCGAGTCAGGTCACGGAGTCCCAAACCCTTCGAGTTAAGACTCGAGTCAGCGAGTCGAGCCAGGACTCAGTGAGTTGGACAGGTCAGGAATCGGGAATCAGTAGACTCGGCGAGTCAGGGGCTGACTCGGCGAGTAGAGTCGCGAGTGGAAGGACTCTGGACTTATGAACTCGGCGAGTCAGTAGGGTGACTCGACGAGTAGGGTTGACCTGGAAGGTTGACTTTGACCAGGACTTTGACTTTGACCTGAGTTGACTTGGTTGTCTTTCGGGGGTCAGTTAGACTCAGTGTTGCTTTGATATTGTTAGCTCGGGAAGCAAGTAGAGCAGGAGTTCAATCAGTGGACGGGTAGCGGTCAAAGGGTCTAGCAGCAGCAGTTCAGCAGTATCAGGTGAGTCTCCTCACTGTTTGTATGGGTCTAGGGCACCAATGCCGGCCCATTTAGAATATGCATGAAAGACCAGGGGGCGGCTCCTGGCACACAGTATGTTACTTTGTATGGTAGGAAGACCCAGGGGTTAGCCCTAGGCAATATGTATGAAAGACCGGGAGGTGGCTCCTGGCGCATTGTATGTTATAGTTATGAAAGACCAGGAGGTGGCTTTTGGCACACTGTATGCTGTTTAGCTAAGTAGAGTAGTATGTACGGTTGTCTTTGTGATACTTGCATAGAAGACCGGGGGGTGGCCCTTGGCATTTGTCTGTAAGACCAGGGGGTGGCCCTTGGCACACGTCTGTAAGACCAGGGGGTGGCCCTTGGCACATGTCTGTAAGACCCAGGGAGCGGCACAGGCTTGACCAGGAAGACCACGTGCGGCCCGTGGCATAATGGCAAGACTATGTTTGGCACATAGCACCTTACTTGGTTATGGATAAGTCAGTTATGTATGGTTCTTGGCGGTGAATGGTTTGTATGCTATGTGGTATCTGGGGAACTCACTAAGCTTCATGCTTACAGCTTTCAGTTTTGGTTTCAGGTACTCCTGGTAGCGGATGATGGAGCTCGGGATGATCGCATGGCACACACCATAGATTAGTCAGCCTGGGAATGTTTTACTCTGATAATGAACATGTGTTTTGAAAACTAATACTCTGTTTATGTTTTGAAATGATGATTTTACTTTAAGTGATACTTTATTAAAAGAAATTTTTAGTCTTGAATTTTGGGACTTTACATAATGAGAGACAGGAGTAAGAGGCTAATTGGACTTAGTCAAAGTACCTACTTGGATAAGATGCTGAAGAGGTTTAGTATGCAAGAATCCAAGAAAAGGAAATTACCTATCCAGATTAATGCCAAGCTGAGTAAGACTCAGAGTCCGAGTATAGAGGTTGAGATAGCAGATATGAGTCATATACCATATGCTTCTCCTGTGGGCTCTATCATGTATGCTATGACATGTACTCGGCCTGATGTGGCCTTTGCCTTGAGCATGGTCAGTAAATATCAAGGGAATCCTGGCAAGGCTCACTGGACTGCGGTAAAGAATATTCTCAAGTATCTACGGAGGACTAAGGACTGGGTCCTTACCCTCGGTGACAGTAATGACTTGAGAGTGGAAGGATATAGTGATGCTAGCTTTCAGACTGATAGGGATAATTTCCGCTCTCAGTCAGACTGGGTCTTTATCCTAAATGGAGGAGCAATTACTTGGAAAACTTCCAAGCAGGAGACAGTAGCTGATTCTACTTGTGAATCAGAGTACATATGTAAAGCCCCGTTTATTTATTAAATCAATAAATTAATTAATGAACGAATTGAAGCCCTAACATAAATAATTATATATGAAGGGTGTTGGGTTCGAGGAGTTAATTGCCACATTTTTAGAAGTCAGGGGGTTAAAAGTGTGATTTCGGGACTCAATTTATAAATATTTATCAAGACAGGGGCTTTGTGGTAATTATCCGGAATTTTTTTTAAAAGAAATGAGGTGGAGGGGCTGAATATGTTATAATTAAGACATTGGGGGACTGTTTGGTTAATTGTGTACCTAAATTGTAAAGGATTTTAATGGCGAGGGTTCAAAGGGTAAAATACGGTATGGATTTGAAAGAAATTGGAGAAGGAGGGCTAATTCCATCATTATGGGTTGAAGTTGTGTGAATCGGGTATATAACCATCGACTCATCTGTAACCCTAACCCTAAGAGCCATTATCCAGTCGTTACCCTCTCCATCCTCTCCTCCCAGCCGCCATCTCTTCGCCAACACCAAAGAACCACCGGAGCACCCACCTTGTTCCGCCGCCGGCAAGACAAAGAGACTCGGGGGATTGGGAACCAGCTCGTGGGTGTGTTGTTGTTCGCGTTTGGTTGGCTGCCTCAGCCTATGTCTGTCGCTGTAGCACGGAGGAGCCGCGGTGTTGCTGTCTAACGCCATCATCTCCGCCTTTTCCCGATGACGTTTGCTGTTGCGTTGCCGTCAATAAAGGACGAGCTAGGGCTTTCTTCTGTCGTTGCTGCTGCTGCCATTAGCGTCATCCCAATTCCTCTCTATCTCTCCAATGTTAGGCAACAGTCAAGATCGCCGCCTTCCGTAAGGCTCGTTACGATTGCTCCGGTCAGCGTCCGCCACCCTAAAGGAGGTTGTTGTACGCATCTCAGTTGATGTGTCGCAAGTATGTTGAGTTCCAAGTTGTTGCTCGTTGTAGGAGTGAGTCTCGGTCGGAAATTCAAGAACAGCTACCACCACCGTAGGGTGGTGGCTGTTGCCACCATCTGCCGCCGCCGGCCACCACAAGGTGGCCGTGTGTGTGTGTTTATTTGTTTAGTGTGTGTTATTTAGATATTCAACATTGTAAAATGTAAATTACAGCTTGAAATAATAAAAGAAGTTGAAAACCACCACCTTAGGGTGGTGGCTGCCGCCTCCTACAGCCACCGGCCGCCGTGTCGGGTGGCGGTGTGCTTAATTGTGTGGGGATTGCTAGTTTGGGGATGTTTGGACAAGAGACTAAAACCCTAATGGGCCTTGAAACCCTAATGGGCCCAATGAGGCTTAATGGACATAAAAGCCCAAACATGTGATCAATGGGCTTAAGGAAACCCTAATGGGTCTAATGGATCCTAATTGACCCAATAAAACCCTAATGGGATTAGTGATATTCTTGTGGGCCTAATAGGCCCAATAAAGCCCTAATTGATATAAAAGCCCAACAAATTAATTAATTGGCTAGTATTGGGTTGGAAACCCTAATTAGGGTTTGGAAAACCCTAATGCCATGAAACCCTAATTTGGGGGAATTAATCGGGACACACAGAAATTATTTAATAACTTGAGATATTAAATAATAATCATTGGCAAAGATTAATCTAAGCGATATTAAACTTAATGGATTAAGTCCTTAGAGGATTAAGTCCTTAATGGGTCAAGTAGGAAACTTAACCCTAATCATCATTTTATGTGAAACCCTAATTTCACTAGGATTTATTATTGGACCTTTCATTTGGGCCTTGATGATTGGATTATAAATGGGCCATCTAAGACCAAGCAAATGGACTAAAATAATTATGGGCTTGTGGTAAGGCCCTTATAAGGAGTTAGGCCCAATTTGGAAAATTGGGCCATAGATGGGCCATAGTTTGGGCCTTAATGATTATATGATGTTGGGCCTTAGAATGAGACCATGTATAGGCCTAGGCCCAATATGGAAAATTGGGCCATGTGTTGGGCTTTGATTCCTAATTGATTTTGGGCCTATGGATTGGGCCTTGTGCTTAAATAAGCCAAGCTTGGGGTAATGTAGTAATTATCCAAAGAATGTACTATTGGTTATGTGTTGGGACCCAATTATTAATTGGATGTTATTTTGGTGTTGACAGTTCAGGAATTTGTCAGCCAACAGCTGGGGTCGAGTCTGCGGGACTTCAGCAAGTGTGGGGTTGTGTCTTCGGGACTTCAGCAATGTGAGGTGAGTTACCTTCCAGTAGCGGTGGGTCTATGGCCACAATGCCGGCCCACCAGTAGGAGTTGTATGTTAGATGATTGTATTTGTGATATAATCTAGGTTTGCTACTACCTGATATGTTATATGCTGGCATGATATGTATATGTGATAGTAGTAGAGTTCGGTTGTTAGGACCGAAGGGTATGTCAGACACCCCTGATATGTCTGACAGTATGCGATGATATATTTATATGCTGGCATGATATGTTATATGTGATAGTGGTAGTTGGAGGGGAATAGTCCCCAAGTTCGGTCGTTAGGACCGAAGGGTAGATCGGACACCCCAAATATGTCTGATAATATGTTATGTTATGATATATGTGATAGTAGCAGTAAGGGATGAAATAGTCCCCGAGGATCGGTTCTTAGGACCGATGGGTAGTCAGCACCCATAATGGCTTAACATGGGTAGTCAGCACCCCAGAACGGCTTGACACGGGTAAGTCAGCACCCTAGAATGGCCGTACCGGGTAGGTCGGGCACCCCAGAATTGCCCGGCAGTACGTATGATATGTGATTGTATGGTATGTGGTATGATTGGGGAACTCACTAAGCTTCGTGCTTACGGTTTTCAGTTTTGGTTTCAGGTACTTCGTGTTTAAAGGAAAGGAGCCGGCTTGATCGCAGCGCATCACACTATGGTTTTCCGCACATGAGATCTTTGGGATTACACTCTGATATTGTTTTATGATAACATGTTTGATTATTTCTACTTTGGTTTTGACATGACATAATATTACAGATGTTTTATTACACTGTTGGTTTTAAAATGACGTAATTAAAAATGAAACTTTTGGCCTGTATTTTTGGGATGTTACAACATAGCAGCGAGTGAAGCAGCAAAGGAGGCGATATGGATAAAGAACTTCATCGGAGACCTTGGAGTTGTACCATCTATAAAGGAGCCAATGGAAATTTTCTGTGACATCGAAAGTGCGGTTACTTTGGCTAAGGAACCAAGAGATCACGGGAGATCTAGGCACATTGACAGAAAATACCATTTCATCAGACATCGAATAGAAGAAGGAAATCCTCGTGGCAAAGAGGGTATCATCGGATGAGAACCCAGCAGAACCCCTCACGAAGGGACTGAGTAGGATTAAGCATTTACAGCATGCGAGGCGCATCGGGCTGAAGGATGATATTAGTTTCAATAATTAGATTTCTGAAACTTGTAAAATGTAATTGACATTTTGATGATTAAATAAAAGTTGTTATTTATTTATGAGTAAAGTGTTACTATCTTATGTTAATCGTTTACTATGGTTTCAATTTTGCATGTTTTGACTTCCAGAATAATTATTTTATTCAAACTCTACACAGTCGGTCATATGTCGGAAGTAGATATGAATCAAGACTATCACAAATTTGGCTTGTAGGATTTGTCTAAGGTGCATTAGACATAGCAATGGTTGCTACAACATTCATGAGTGCTCATAAGTCCTGAGTATTGGATTCAACCCACGCTCACTTGCATCACTTCATGGAATTTATCTCGAGTGATCGTGAGACGGTAATATAATATAAATATTCAAACCTAGAGATATGAGTTGTTGACTTTGAGTTGGTTATCCATTGATTGTACGAAAACGCATTGGTAACTCGATGTTATAAAACGTGCATTTGTGCATAATTCAACAAGTAGTCATTACAAGCATATGATTCGAAGTTTATCTGTTCCTTCTAGAAATAGAAGCGATATCTGGGCCCTCGATGATTTGGTTTTGACTTATGTATCAGGCCCGGTCAGAACCTAATTGATGTGTTCAATTTAGTTCTATGTCGAAACAAATCAGAGATCGAGAAACAAATGTTGGACAATAAGTAAGACCATGTTCCGTGTGTTTGTCCGGTTGATATCTTGAGAGCAGAGGATTATATGATCACTTATCTTAAATGGCGTATCATTATCATCTCGGTTTCGAGAGACTTTGAAAGAGCTACGATTGCTAGTCGGATCCTGAAGTCATATCTGCAAATATAATTATTAGACTTATCCAAGTGGGAGATTGTTGGATATAGTGTCTAAGTCCATAACTTTATTTGGTATGTACTTGACCCGACCCGTCATGGTCCATTTGGGTTGCATGGCATTGCAATACTTGGATAGACTAAATGAGAGAAAGGGCACTTGTGATTATTAATATATTATAAGTTCTAATATATTAATAATAATATTATTTAATCAGTGTTGATCAAGTATTAATTTAGAAATAATTTGGTGATCAAAATGAGACTAGTTAAATATATAGGGTTGATTATGACAACCATCTAATCTTTTATGGTGGATTTATGATCCATGGTTTATGGAGTTGGGTTATAACCATTTAGAGCTCCATGGATGGTTCATGGGAGTTACAAACCCATGGATCATTAGAAATGAAGAGTCATGACAATTAAGGGCATTCATGTGTAAACCCTAATTGTGACAACACTATAAAAGGAGCCTATAGCTAGCAAAATCGGACTACTAGTGAGTTCTAAGAGGGCATAACCGATTTTGATTGCAAGTGTATTCTCTCAAGTTATTCCAAGTCTTGTAGTGTTGTGTGAAGCATTTGAGGCACAACATTTGTGGTGCTAGGCTCACAAAGTGTTCAAGGAATCCAAGCAACAACAAAGGTATGTACTTCTACTAGTTTTATATTACATGTTCCCCATGCCATGCTAGTTAGGAAGTAAACCTTGGAAAAATCAAATTTGCATGTGTATTAGAGAAAACATAGATCCAAGGTTTCTAGGGTTGCATGTACACCATAGGAGTGTTATAATGCTCAAAACCCAACAACTCTTAGCATATCCTCCAGTGTTTGAATCGCCCTTTCGCTCTGACCATCGGTCTGCGGATGGTAGGTTGTACTTAAACACAACTTTGTACCCAATACCTATTATAGACTCCTCCAAAACCTTGACGTGAAACGGCTATCACAGTCTGATACTATCGTTAAAGGAACACCGTGAAGTCTTACTATTTCCTTCACGTAAGCATTTGCAAGTTTATCCATAGACCATCTTTGATTGGCTGCTATGAAGTGTGCACTTTTAGTGAGCCGATCAACGACCACCCAGATCTTGTCATGACCGTCCTTCATTCTGGGCAGTTTAGTGACAAAATCCATGGTGATGTCTTCCCATTTACCCATGGGTACAGGTAAAGGTTCTAAACTCCCATATGGTTTCTGATGTTGTGCCTTAACTCTTGCACATGTTACACACTCGACCACATACTTTGCAACATCAAGCTTCATCGTCGGCTACTAGTAGTAGGGTTTCAGATCCCTATACATTTTTGTGTTGCGGGGATGAATAAAGTACATGGTCTTGTGAGCTTCTTCCATCAGAAGATATCTTATTCCTCCCGTCTTAGGCACCCAAATCCTACCTTGGAATACCTTCAATCCTTGATTATTTGTATCGAACACCAACGTTTTGCTCAAACTCTCTTCCTTTTGGTCATTTTTCTCTAAAGCTTCTTCCTGAGCTTTCTTGATGCTTTCCACAATCGTTGAGATGACTTCAATTCTTAACGCTCTTGGCCTTCTCCTTTCAAATCTCACTTTTCGGCTTAAAGCATCAGCTTCGGCATTTTCTTTACCAGGGTGGTAAAGAATCTCGCAGTCATAATCCTTGAGTAACTCTAGCCAACGTCGTTGTCTCATATTAAATTCCTTCTGATTGAAGATATACTGAAGACTCTTATGATCAGTGAAAAGTTTGCACTTTGTGCCGTAAAGATAATGCCTCCATATCTTTAATGCAAATATTACGGCCGCCAACTCCAAATCATGAGTGAGGTAGTTCTTTTCGTGTTCTTTCAATTGTCTTGATGCATATGCTATCACCTTATCCATTTGGGTCAGAACACAACCTAATCCAACTCCAGATGCATCGCCATAAACTGCAAGGTCTTCAACTCCGTCAGGTAAAGAAAGAATTGGTGCTTCACACAACTTATTCTTTAGCTTCTCGAATGCTTCTTCGTGTTTGTCACTCCAAGTATAAGTAGCTCCTTTATGGGTCAAAGATGTCAATGGAGCAGCTATCAAAAAAAGCCTTGGATAAACCTTCGGTAATATCCGGCTAATCCCAGAAAGCTTCAAATCTCTGTGGGACTTTTCGGTCGTTCCCACTTCATCACAGCTTCAATCTTAGGTGGGTCAACCATGATTCCTTCTTGGTTAACCACATGACCAGAGAATTGGACTTCTCGAATCCAAAAATCACATATGGAGAACTTAATTTGCGTACAACTTCTCCTTCTTCAAAACTTCTAACACTTCTCGCAGGTGCTTGCCATGCTCTTGCTGGCTCTTTGAGTAAACTAGAATGTCGTCTATGAACACTATCATGGATTTATCGAGGAATGGTTTACTTCCCTGTTCATCAAATCTATGAATATTGCTGGAGCATTGGTCGGTCTAAATGACATAACCAAGAACTTATAGTGTTTGTATCTTGTTCCGAATGCGGTTTTCTCAATATCCTGCTCTCTCACCTTCAGCTGATGATATCCTGACCTAAGATCGATCTTTGAGAAATAGCTCGAACCTTGCAACTGATTTAATAGGTCATCAATCATTGGCAATGGATACTTGTTCTTCTTTGTTGCCTTGTTCAACTCTCTGTAGTCTATGCACATCTTCATGCTTCCATCTTTCTTCTTTACGCATAACATCGAAGCTCCCCATGGTGATGAACTAGGTCTAATGAAATCGTTGTCCTACAACTCCTGAAGTTGCATCATAAGCTCCTTCATCTCTGTCGGTACTAATCAGTATGGTGCTTTTGCTATTGGCGTCGATCTTGGCAACAAGTCTATTCGAAACTCTACTTATCTATCAGGGGGAATTCCAGGAAGATCTTCAGGAAAGACTTCCGGATAGTCACACACCACCGGTATATTGTTCATGTCCTTCTTCTCCTTCTTAGCATCAATCACAAATTCCAAGTATGATGTATATCCTTTTGACAAACATTTTTGAGCTTTCATCAGGAAAATGATTCTAGAATTCACTCTGTGTTTGTTCCCGTACACCATAAATGACTCTTTTCCAGGTGGGTTTACCCCTACTATCTTCTTCTTGCATAATATCTCTGCATCATTGGCGCTAAGCCAATCCATTCCTAGTATGATGTCGAGACCATTCATCTCAATGGGTAACAGCTCCTCGTGGAATTCGTTTCTATTCAAGTCGATGACGATATTCTTAATGCAATCTCTAACAGGTATGAATTTGCTACTGACAACTTCTACAACTAGAGCATTATCAAGTTTTTCTATAGGCAATGCTAGTCTTCCACCAAATTTATGTGATATAAAGGAGTAATTTGCTCCGGAATCAAACAATATATTGGCAGGCTATCCATTTACAAGAAAGGTACATGAAGCGACGTTCACTGCATCATTTGCGGCTTCCATGGTCATCTGGGAAGCTCTAGATTTTGGCTTCGGTTGGACATTGGGCTTTGCTGCCTCCTTCTTCTTCAGGAAGTCCCTCGAGATGTGACCTTCCTCATTACACCCATAACAAAATTTCTTGTTGAAGGTGCACTTATTGGTATGGTGCACAGGCTTTCCACACTTAAAACAAGTCACCTTCCCGTCACATTTCCCATGGTGCTTCTTTTTGCACTTTTCACACCATTTCACTTCGCCTCCTCCTCCTCCTCTTCTCGAACTAGACTTCGAGGATTTACTTTTCTTGTTGGATCTTGAAGATCCATCGAACTTTCTTTTCTCACCAACCTCCGTTCTCTCCAGACCCCTTTCTTTTAACTGGGTCCCAACATTCTTGGCTGCTCTAACGGCTGCCTTCAACGTACTTGCCATTTTGATTGTTGGCCAACTTCTGATGGCAATCCGTTATCAAATTTCTCTATCTTGGCGAGTTCAGTCGACATCAGGTTTGGAAATAACTTCATCTTCTCGGTGAATGCAGTAGTGTAGTCATCAAGGCTCATCATCTCATTCTTCAAGTTTTGGAACTCATTATTTTGATCTATCTTATCTACTTCGGAGCAATACTGCATCTTCAACTACTCCAAGAATGCTTCCCAAGACATCTTCAAGGCTTCTCCTCGCTGCATCCTATCCGCTAATAACTTCCACCAGCTTAAAACTCTGGTCTTCAGTTGTCTGACCGCAAAGACGATTTTCTGCTTATCGCTACAGTTGCAGCTTTCAAATACCATCTCCATTTCGGAGATCCAGTCCATAATATCTACTCATTTTGGACTTCCGGAAAGACTTCGTGGTTTGGCCCCCAAGAAGTTCTTATACATACATCCATATCTATCGATTTGCCTCTCCGGGTCGTTCCTTCTTGCCACTGGGGGTTCCACTTGACTGACAGTGCGACTGTAATTCCCTTCCTCTGACTGTCCATCATTCAGTTTTGGTTGTTCAACAGGCATCGAAGGTTCATCCCTATTATTCAACAATAGTTGTCTCATTTCTTCCCTCTGTTCAGCCATCATAGCCCGAATCATGGCTTGTACTCCAGCCATCGTGACTGGGTCTGGTGCAGCTTTTACAATCGACACCTGCTCAATCACTTGGAGACGAGGTTGCGGATTCCTGTTTTCATTCACGTTTCCAGCTCCGCTTTGGGTTCTTGCCATTTTGATCTATACACTAAATTAGGTGAATTTAGATCTTTATTTATGATAGGCGTTAAAATCCTCCTTATCACTCTGAAACGTTACATGCTAGTTCTAATATCGTAATCAAACGCTTAGAATCCTGAACACATAAATTTTCCAGATCCGGTCGGCAACAGACCATAGATACGAACAAATAATAGCATATGCGACAAACATAAAACATTTAGCACATAAAAGCATTTTAGGCATCTTTCCTAAAATAAACTACTGCTTGTGTCAAAAATATAGAAGACACTCATCTCAAAATCATCACTTAGCATTTGAAGTTTAAGTCTAGAAATCCTACAAATTCCTAGTTCGCTTAAACTAATGCTCTGATGTCAACTGTGAAATCCTAATTTTCACCGATTTCGTTTATGCTTTATAATAAAATCAGAGTAACTTTTTAAAGAAAATGTTGCGGAATTTGTTCCAAAAAATATAGATAAGAATTTATCAAAGCGTTTCTGAAGAAATGTATTTTCATTACATTACAAACTTGGGATGTCATCGTCAATACAGATCAAAAACATAAACCAAAAACTACATAGGCCTTACAAAATTTCTATTTATTTCTACTGACCTATAATACATAATCTATCATCAAATCATCCAACTATGCTCTTGTGCCACTACCAGTGAAACAAAAGAAACTGAGTAGGTCAGGCTGGGGAGCCTAGTGAGCATATAGGGTTTTCAACCCATAATAAATAAGTTTATTATCTTCAACAATCATTCAACCCGATTACCCGTACTCGTTATCCTCACTTTACGTCCCTAAAACATCTATTATAAGGGACCCATCCTAAGGAATTTCGTCTGGATGGACATTACTGCTAAGGGGATTCTTCCGCCATATACGTCCGTAAGGCAACCATGAGGGGAATGGAGTACACCTACAGATTGCGAGCCTGCTAGCGTTCCATTAAACTTGCTAGAAAAGTCTGTGGTCACCATAGATGACTGGATCATCGTCAAAACTGAGGTCTCTCATCATTTTATTTCATCACACACCAACTATTTCATCTACTGATGTTTTACCCAACATATTTGTAGATATAAAATACATATGCAATTCAGATCTGAAAAACGAAGTTTAAATCTTTTATACAACCTAGATCTCAAAGTATTTTATATATATATATATATATATATATATATATATATATATATATATATATATATATATATATATATATATACAGAGTTTAGATCTGAAAGAAAAAGTTCAGATCTGAAAAAGAAAGATGTTAGATCTTTCATCTAGTATAGATCTCAGGTAAACAGATAATATATACACATAGCACGAAATTTATATAAAATACTTCATATCTATGTGTAAGATGAAAGTGACTATACACTCAATTGATAAGGTGGTGATTCGGACAACGCTTCGCTTCTTAAAATATTCTCCTTTGACGAAACCGGGAGGTTTGCTTGAAAACCGGGCTCTGCGGGGGCAGAGTTTCTAAACCGAAAAACTCTTTTTCTCGGACTGTTCGGGCATTCTAGAGCTTTCTTCTAATGCTAGGGAGGTTTCCTAGGCTTCGGGGTGGTTTAGGGAGGCTAGAGAGAGAGAGAGAGAGAGAGAGAGAGAGTAGAGAGAAAAAGAAGTTGAGAAAAGTGTGAGAAAACTGACTGTACCTCGCACCCTTTTATAGACCGAGAGGCCTCGCAGTACGCGGGGCGTACTTCGGATCTACGCGGGGCGTAGTGGACAAGCGTCGGAAATTGGCTGGGGCTTTGTGGCTCATTTTAGACTGCAGGAGAATTAGACCGCGCAACGTTCACTTCTCGTACGTAGGGCGTACTTTGGTACACGAGGCCTCCGAAGTTACGCTGGGCGTACCCCTCGCACCCAACTCGCAATTTTCACCCTCGGCTTCTAAAATTCGTAACTTTCGCATAAGAGCTTTGTTTTCAATGTTCTTTATATCCACGCGTAGGCGGGACCGTACTCTACAACTTATGTTTAGACTCCGTCGGCTAATTTTTAATTTATTTTTAAAGTTATATTTTTAACAGGTCGGGACCAAAAGTCCGTTAAAAATTCATAACATTTTCATCTGACCTCCGTTTCCGTTTGTCTTTTTACCGTTGAGCTACTATTAACGACGCCTTTGATTCCTGTTTAGGTTGTGGCGGCCAAAAACCGTTCGATCTACTACTCGAACTCCGGGTTGTGTACTGTTAGTCCGAAACTTGGAAAAATCATAACTTCCTCATACGAAGTCAGATTTGGGCGTTCTTTTTATGCGAGCTCTCGATTTAGCGAACACTACGACTTTCGTTTCGAGTGCTATGGCTAAAAAAATACTTTATTGTAAACTTACTTTTTACGTCACACAATGTCGTGCCGGTTCTATCTCGAAACTTCGACATGCCATAACTTATTTGTTGTAACTCGGATTTCGGCATTCTTTATATCTCCGAAATCTTTGTCACGTCCACTACAACTTTCTTCATAGATATCGGACTTATCTAATGTTTTATTTTTGACACTTATTTTTTTTTTATATATTTTTACGAACAAATATATAATCACATAAAATCACATAATTCACATAATATTTAAGTAATTCATCTTTATTACTTTAAAATGATTACAATGGTTGACCTTGACTATTAGATTATCGAATTAATTCTTAGCTTCGAAACACGGGCGTTACAGTTTCACACTCGAAAACACACTGTTAAACTCGGACACCACTTTGTTGACATTTCGCAACTTCGAATAAACTTATTATAAAATGTTAAATGTACACAAAATGAATAAATCTTTTGAAAAAAATAAACATTAAGTGACTTGTTTGTTTAATGTTGATGATAAAATGGATCTGCATGAGATCTTATAACATGTCAAAAGGGTTTTCAATTAAGATAAAAAAAATTAGTGATTTATTTTAACCTTAACTTTTATAATAATTAATTATTTAATGTATATGATAAAATGGATGTGTCTAAGAGATCTTGTAACTTTCTATGACTTGATATGAGGGTTAAGGTTAAAGAAATAATTAATATAAAGGTTAAGGTAATTTTGTTTTGGAAATCAAATGACTTTTGTTCTGACGGTAATAAATATCACATCTCTGGATAACTTGTTAATTTTAATTGTTGTTTTAGGATTTTAATAATGTTTTTTTTTGTTTTGTTTTTTTTTTCCGAACAGCAAATCTAATTTATTCATAAACTACTTCTACTTCAATATATGTCTCTGACGAGTCTTAAACTCTCGACCTCAATAAATGAATGTAACAGTTAGTACCGCTAGATTAAAAACTCATTTAATTGTGTTATTTTTATTATCGTGTATTTTTTATTCGTATTAGTTTTTTAATTAAAAAATATTATATTATATATTTTCATATTTAATTAAAATAAAAACTATAATGTTGCAAGTGAGTTGAAATAGTTAAGAAAATTACGTTTCAATATGTTGTAAGTTAAGAAAAATAAAATAAAATTGAGAGAAAGAAAAACTAATATGGAAATGGGTGGGGAATGGTCCACTAAGAAGTTAAGAGTTTAAATTATGGAAATGGGTGGGGAATGGTCCACTAAGAAGTTAAGAGTTTAAATTTTATGATGGACAAATATATAATTTAAAAGCCCCACCTAAGCTTAGGTACTAAACCTCTAAAAATATGTCGTTTTAACATGCTAAATATATCCGGTTTGGTTTCACTTGGTAAATATACCATTCTCCATAACATTTCTTTCTTTCATTATCGTTTTATCATCTCCGTTTTCTTTCCTCAATTATCGTTTATTACTTCATCCAAGTGAACATTACTAAACCCTAAACCTAAACCTAAACCCTAAATTTAAACCCTAAACACTAAAGCTAAACCCTAAATCCTAAACCCTATTGTGTCGATCTTGAATTTACATCTTGAGGTATTAATTGTGAATCCATTAACCGTAATCTTTATATAATAAAACAATGTATTTTCAAGAGGTTTAGTACCTAAGCTTAGGTGGAGCTATAATGTATATTCCCTTTTCTTTTATATATATATATATATATATATATATATATATATATATATATATATATATATATATATATATATATATATATATATATATATATATATATATATATATATATATATATATATATATACACACACGAATAAAAAACTCTTAAAAGAACATTCAAACACATCGATATAGAAAGTTATATGTATTCAACATATAATTTGGACCACTATAGAAAGTTATATGTATTCAACGTATAATTTGGACCACTACTTATCTTGACTTCTTTCAGCTTTTGTCATTTATTTTTAAAATTTGCGTTTTTAACTTTTTAGTGATCACTCATAAGCCATAAACAAGTTAATCAAATTGCTAAGAAAACTATATACAAGTATATAATCCAACACACTGTGGCCAAGAAAAGAATATCGATTATATTACATGGTGTGGATCGACAAAAAAAAACTAAACGAAAAATAACAAAAAGAGCATCAACAAAAACACTAGATCCAACCCAAAACCATACCCATGGTGATTCCTTGGACACCGATTGCTTTGGAATAAAGTTGAGTTCATCCTTCCACATTCTCCTCCTTCATCCCATGAGCTCTTGTTTCCACCAGTCCTACTTCTTGCACTAATACAAGAAGAGCTTTTTACATCGGTGGACGTAATGTTCTTTATACAAAGCCCATTGTTTCCTCTTATATCAAGCCTCATCCCTATCCTGTTTATGAACTCTTCTGAGACCAACATCTGTCCACTAAGTTGATTTTGGCTCAAATTTAACTGTTCAAGATTTGGGAGCGACCCTAAATCTGAAGGGACTGTCCCATTGAGGCTGTTGCTGTCAAGAGACAAAGCAGTCAGGTTCTTTAAGCTTGACAAAGAAGAGAGCATAGGTCCCATCAGCCCACACCTTGAAAAGCTCAAAACTTTAAGCCTACCCAGTGACCCAATGAATAAGGGCATACCTGTATTTATAGGATTGTCTTGAATGACAAGGTACTCTAGCTGTTTCAGACCAAATAAAGATTCAGGTAATGGCCCACTTAGAGAGTTATGACTCAAATCAAACAACACCAACTTTGTTAAATTTCCAACTTCTTGAGGTACCCTACCAGTAATATCATTGAACCCCAGATCAATCTTTTGAAGGGACTGAAGTTGACCTAAAGAAGAAGGCAGTTGACCTTCAAGCATGTTGTAACTAAGGTCAAAAATGGTCAAGCTTTTTAACCCTCCGATTTTTTGAGGGATTGAACCAGTGATTTGATTGTAGCTGAGGTCAAGCTGTTGTAGATTCACTAGCCCACAAATCTGTTGTGGGATTTCACCAGTTAACTTGTTTTGTGAAAGGGAGAGGACCCTTAAGCTCTGAATGTGACCTAAACTTGAAGGGATACTCCCATGGAGACTAGGGTTTGAGACAAGTGCTAGGTGTTCTAAAGCTGATAAAGAGCTGTTTTCAAAGAGAGATGAAGTGAGAGAGAATGGTGACAGAGTGAAACAGTTGAAGAGAGAGAGAGTTTTCAGGTATGGAAGCTTGGTCAAACCTCTTTGTGACAATGTGGCAGTGGGTTTGCAGGGTGGTGTGAGGATATCTGTACCAATATGAATCTTGGTTACATGAAAGATTGTAGGGTTGTAGTCTTGTTGACCATCACCATCTTCTTGAACCATAAGCTCACACTGAACACCAGGCCATGGAGTGTCGGTGCATGGCTGTGGGTGCACTTGGGCCCATGTCGGGTCATCTAAGAGTGAACCCATTACCTCAAAGAGCCCTGAAAGTTCATCATCTTCCATGCTCGACATCTCGCCACCATCACCAGTCTTGAAGGCCATGAGCACATTAAGCAAAAGCAAAAGAAGAAGAGAAGAAAAAGAAGCCATTTTGAGGTGTGGAGAAGTGAAAGATCTCATAACTTTTATAAAGATTAGCATATCAATGATAAAGGGATCGGAGGACTTTGGTTTTTGATATTTGCAATGAAAGCCTCAAGTTATTTGATTCTCCCCGTTATATCCGCAAATATTTACTATTGTACATTTTAGCTCCCTAAACATTAATAAACCATTTATTTTAGAGTCCCATGTATTACTTTATTTTTTATTTTGGCAAATTCAAGTATTCTCATGACATTTTTTTATAATTTGCTAACTATTAAAAAAATGTACTTATTCTTACGATTTGTATAATTTCTCGAAGTATATATAATGAAGCACATCTACACATTTGGAATTTTCAATGTCAAATGGAGAAAAATGAATGATTTGATTGAAGATTTATAAGAGGTTAAATCAATCAAATCATAGACACTAAAAAGTGATTACACCCATGTCCCTTGCTAATAAGACACCGAAACGTATATAGAAAAGTGAAAGGGTTTGTGGAATAATTTGGATATTTTTATGATAGATTTGAAGTTTGTGTTTGTATTTCTAGTGTTGGGTTTTCTATGGGTAATGTAAACTTTTTAATTTGTACAAGGAAGGGATAATTTGAATATAGACTAATTTTTTAAAAAACATGTTTACGGGGAAAATAACAAAGTATGTTGAAAATTTTGACCGTATTTTCATAACAAATTGAGACATTAGGGAGGACACAATATTACAACTTTGATGTGTGCGGTGGTGTTAAGTTGTCTATCACCGAACTTGGAACATCATATTATCATAGAAGAACTGTTGTGGCTAGAAACTTCTCTCTCTCATAATTGCTATAAATTTAATTTATATTATCATCTTCTAAACGTGAGACAAACATGCAACAACAATAACAACAACAACAAAACCAATAATAATAATAATAATAATAATAATAAAAGTATATACTTGGATCTGGAAGTTCAATAAGAGGATATATTTTGTTTGTTTTTTATTAACGGCAACAATATATGTGCAAGGTTGTCCACAATACTCTCCACGACAACGGTCGTGTAGAGCTTCCAGATCAACCGCCATGATTCCATGGAGTTCTCTCCACAATGAAGAAGAGAGAGAAAAGAAGAAGAATACAAAGAAGGCATATTCCTAAGAGAGAAGAATAAGGTTAAGACCTGATTCGTCATTCTCGTTCGTGGAAGGTACAACAATGATACACGACCACGACCCATAACGAGACATCGGGATGATGTGTACGGTTGTGGTTCGTGGCCACCTAGACCACGAAGACCATCGTGATGGATATTGCAAATGTCCTAAAATGTCTTTCAAAATGTTTTGCAATCGTGAAACATGTATGTTTGTTTCAACGATGTTTTACTCTTTTAATTTTATTGAACGGTTGAGTTAGAGAGTCAAACACTATATAAACAAAATTAGTTGGATTCTAAGGCACTCTTTTGAATTTATTGTTGCCTTACGGCCTTTAGAAGATAACCAAAAAACAATTGAAAAACAACTCTATCAATAATACTGAACCAATTGATTCAGTGGTGTCAAAAAGGATGACATTCCAAAATGTTCATAAAACTATTAAAATTTTGCAAGAATGACAATCATCCAAGTATTTTTACTCATTCTTCAATCATTAGATCATTTCCATGACTTACTTTAATAATCAAACCATATTGTATCAGAATCTAACATAAATCTTCATCTCTATTTTGCTTAACTTTGTACGTTAGGTTTGACGACAAATCTCCATATTGATATTCGAATAGACAACCATTTGATGACGCATGGTCCTTGATTCATATCATTAACATGAGCATGACATGTTCCCTAAACATATATACATTTGTCAAATCTTTCTACAAACGAAATCCATTGATATCCTAATCATAAGTGATCACTTACAATTCATCAAATCACATGTTTTTTTTATTAACGAACGACACATACCCAATGAGAAGGGGCGAATTCATGTATTGCTTAGGTGGGTCAGAGGAACCAACTTATTTTCTAAATTTTAGTACAAAATTATAGATGAAAAATTAATTTCTTACCTTCAAAAATTTTAAAGACCTATTACATTGTGTGACAAAAAAATATATATTTCAATCTGAAATCAAATCTAACATAATAAACGAAAATAATTTTTGTCAAATATCATATTCTCCTTAAATTTGTCACATGTCATTTTCTAGGATTTTTAGATTTTTCTCTTTGTCCACTTGGCAATTTCTTGTGTTTTCTAATTTCTTAAATTTAAAATTCATATTTTAACAAGGTTTATATATGTAAGTAGATTCATTGTATTCAATTTTAGAATAAATAAGCCGATTCTTTCCTTCGCTTTCCACCTAATATTTCTATGTAAAGTTAACTTTCCTTCCAATTTAAACATCTAATTTAGATCCATTACACATAATGTTAGTAGGATTCGTGTATATATGTTATGATTAACCTAAAATCACGGATCAATAGTTCTGTAGTTGTTCTATCCAACGTGAATGACCAATCAATTTTATACATAATTAAATTTGATTATAAATATTAGTATATTAATTTAATTATTAACATAAAATAATTTACATTAATCATTTACAAAAAGATAAAAAGATACTCTCATTCTAATATAACCCTCTAATATAACGATTGAATCGAAATTAACCAAAATAAGGTTATTTTGGAATATAGAAATATAGATATGTTAGGTTTGAAAAATTGAATTTGTTATATATAATGATTGTTCGTTATTTATGCAAGAAAGTGATTTTAAAATTTTATCTAATGTTATATATAAATAAGTTTATATAAATTTATAATTAATGATTATGCTTAATGTTTACATTTTATTTTTCAACATCATGATTTAACATATGTCAATATACTTTTTGTTAATATAGATTGAATTACTTGTTATATTCGTTTTATTTGTATAAAGTATTACTTTATAAAATATTAAATGCTTATATCTTTATATTAAAATTTTATTTTTAAAAAACTTGTATAATATGCACGTCTCACACTTAGTCCAGAAATATAACCCAACATGGAAATAGAAAATAGTCATTCCTATACAATATTAAGCACAGAAAAAAATCTAATCTAATAAATAAAAATAACTTTTTCCAAATATCATGTTCTCCTTAAATTTGCCACATGTCATTTTCTAGTATTTTTAGATTTTTTTTTCCATTTGACATTTTCTTGTGTTTTTCAATTTCTTAAATTTAAAATTCTTATTTTAACGAGGTTTATATATGTAGGTAGATTCATTGTATTAAATTTTAGAATAAATAAGCGGATTCTTTCCTGATTTTTCCACCTAATATTTCTATTAAAAGTTAATCTTCCTTCCAATTTAAACATCTAATTTAGCTCCATTACACATAATGTTTGTAAGATTCGTGTATATATGTTATGATTAACCTCAAATTACCGGTCGATAATTTTGTAGTTTGTTCTATCCAACGTGAATGACCAATCAATTTCATACCCAATTAAATTTGATTATAAATATTAGTATATTAATTTAATTATTAACATAAAATAATTTACATTATTCATTTACAAAAAGATAAAAAGATACTCTCATTGTAATATAACTTTTTAATATAACAATTGAATCGAAATTAACCAAAATAAGGTTATCGTGGAATATAGCTATGTTAGGTTTGAAAAATTAGAGAATTTATTATATGTAACGATTGTTCGTTTTTTATGCAAGAAAGTGATTTTGAAAATTTATCCAATATTATATATAAATAAGTGTATATAAATTTATAATTAATGACTGTGATTAATGTTTACATCTTATTTTTCAAACTACTATTTAAAATGTCAATATATTTTTTGTTAGTATAGATTAAATTATTTATTTTACTCGTTATATTCGTTGTATTTATATAAAGTATTACTTTATAAAATATTTAATGTTTATATCTTTATATTAAAATTTTATTTTTAAAAAAACTCATATAATACACGTGTCTCTCACCTAGTCCAGGAATATAACCCAACATGGAAATAGGAAATAGTCATTCCTATACAATATTGAGCACAGAAAAAAGAGAAAATAATAAACAAATCGGTGCGAAATAATTGAATTGTCTAACCCAAGAGTTATATATGTTTCAACCTTCTTTACAGTTTGTGACTACACGACAATGAGGGAATTGTGCTATTGCATCGCCTCAAGCCTAATTGTCGACGATCAATCTATTGATCTCCATTCCATAGTCCACAATTCCAACCATGCCACTCTACACTTAGACTTCGAGACACTGAGTGGCGCATGACCTCCAAGTTTTTTTTGTTTGTCTTAGACTATCAAATATTTGAGTTGTAGAATTCATATTAATACAATCAATACATACTTGTGAATTTGATACAAAAACATTTTTTTAACATTGGTACAACGATATGCTGATATAGAATTGTAAATTTCAGAATTTGTGATTGTTGTTTCAATGTTTTGTGATAGAATGATAGGTGTGATGGTTTTGAATGTACTAAATAGTTACATTGATACATAAAGTTTTTTTGTTGTAACATTGATACAAAAGTTGACAAAGACAAAATATGTCATACATAGGTACATATATGTCGTACATAGTTACATAGATACAAAACCAATGCTTATCTTTTCTTGAAACTTGAATTAATCTTAATCATTACAACAACTGTAGAACACACATTTTTGGCAATGAAGTTGATAAGGACTTATACACGCAACGAAATGGATGATTAATTTTTGAAGTGATAGTTTAGTGTTATATATTGAAAAAGGTGTTTTACAAAGTATTAGAATGATACAATTATGAATATATTTCAAGGTATAAGAGTTCCTCGAGTACAATTGTAAGAAATTTTAATAAAACTATTTGATGTATGTTTAAACATTTTAATGCATACTACCCGACCCGCCACTAGCATTTTTGACCCTTTCATTTTTATCGATGTCACTTAAATAGGGAACCAAGTAGTTTTCTGTTCTAAATTTGCTATTGCTAATGAGTTTGATGCGGCTGGTACAAGTGATGATGCATGGCTTGATGATGTCAACATTAGTAGGAATAGAAGTATGATGAGATCAACTATCCAAGATTGTTTATGGCCTCAAAAACACTTTTTCATCAACTTTACTTTTCAAGATATGATTTAGTTAATTGATTAGGCATCTTATCATAATAAATATGATCTCCTAGGATTAATGAAGGAGTAATTGAATACTCTTCAGAGTTATCTTTTAGCTCTTTGTTATCGTGAGGCCACTCAATCTGGTCGTCTAGCCATCATTTGGTCTCCGAGCACACCTAAGAATGGTTTAACAGATGTTGTTGAGGCATGGAGCAGCTCGTGGTGTTGACAATCATAGTGGTGGTAGACGTGTTCCACGGAATGATATATCCAATATGTATGATCCATGTGACATAATGATTAAACACTTAAAACAACATATCCAAGAACTCAAGTTTTTACATCAAGACTCGTCGGGAGAAAAGAGTAAATCGGAACCGAGTGTATAAGGTGACAGTTATAAGGAAGTCAAGCCTTTTGTTGGGCCATGAAAAGATCATCGTGAATGAGGATACCATGATAATCTATTAAGGGATACTAGTGTGAAGGTTAAATTTCCTAACTTCACGTGACATGCTCACTGTAACAAATTCATTGAGTGGTTAAACATGGTTGGGCGGGTGTTTGATCTGCGAGACATACCAAAACAATTGAAGGTGAAGATAATGCATGTGTGGCCATTAGATTAAGGAAACATGTCTCTCTTTGGTGGAATTATGTGAAGAAAACCTTGCAGGAAAAACAAATGTCATTACATGGGAAAAGATGAAGAAATAATGAAGATTTTTTTCCCTCAGAATAATCGCATAAATCTTAATGGAGTATCATAATCTATCACATAAAACGTTTCATTTGAGGAAATCATTCATTAGTTTGATCGGTTTAGGATGTGGTGTGACGTCGTAGAAGAGGAAGAACATATTATTTCTCGATTGTTAAGGGTGTTAAAACATGAGATCTCAAAGATAGTGAATCTTTAGTCCTATTTGACATATTCATATGTGTGTCATCTAGCACTAAAAGTAAAGAAACAACTTAAGAATAAGGCTAAAACAATATGTAGCCAATTCATCTTATTTTATTTTATGTATCACCCATTTGTATTTTTCGACTTGTTGCGAGCTTCTGGGGCACAAGAAATGAAAGGTAATGACATGAAAGTCAAAAAGAGTGGCATTTGTGATTTTCTAATTCGCCCTCGTGGTCACATTGAAATGGTTTAATTTTACATGTGTCCGAGGTGAGGTACGAAGTGGTGCTGGTATCTATGTACCATATGGCATCAAAGGGGTCTTGAAGAGTCATGGTTTGAAACATTTGTGCAATATTTGTGACTTGGTCAACATTCATAGTTGGAAACCATTGCCATAGTGGGTTCCTTACTAAAGTGGTTATTTTCGCATGAAAGGCATCGAGTCTCAAGGCTGGTAATTAGTTCATATGCTCCAAGAAAGTCGAAGTGAGGCAACAATGGGTTTTTTTGCGGCATTGTTATAGGCGTGTAAAAGGTTGCTGTCGGGAAGGACTTAGTGAAGAAAAAGGGTACTCGTCAGATGGATAACCAGTTATAGGGCTACCAAGTTAGCGTCAAATTTGTATGATTCGACGAGATTGTGGTGGATCGATGGTGGTATTGCTTGTTGCATTTTCGTAGATTTTTGGATTGATTGTTGCCTTTTCGATTATTACCATTAGACGATCGATATGAAAAATCCTTACCCATGTGTAAAATGGCTAGCGAGGAAGCATGATCAACATGTGTGGTAGAAGATTGTCGATTTTGTTACAAATGTTGTTCTTCAAGTAAAAGCATGGATCGAGGTTGAAGGAAAGCTGGAAGTGAAACTCAATGTCGGATAACCATAATAATGTTCTCATATTTTGGGAGAGTCCATTGATAAGATACATGAAACTGGTTTTCATGGGAGTAGGGGAGTCAATTTTGCCAAGAGATCAGGAAAACTTTCATCCTTTGACAATATTATGAGATGATGTGGTTTCCTAAAACCATTTTGTAGATTTTGTTCTCGGTTTTACAAAGGGTTAATGAGTGCATTGTACCTTTGTTGAATGACATGTGAGAGCTTGTTCTTGATTCCATGTAATAGTTGTAGTCGCGAGAATGTTACACTAACATAGCTTGAAAAACCGAAGACAAATCAATGAATTGTTGTTGAGAAGCATGACCACCAAAAGCTTGATGTGAGGGGTGAAATATGGAGGCTGTTGAAGCATACATATGTTGAAATGGGGCAACATACGGTCGTTGTGTTGAAACTTGAGCGGGCGGAAGGGGTTGCAGATGTTGAAGGAAAATTAGCAGTAGTTGTTGTTGGTGTAGCACCATCGAATAAGCAACAAATTGAGGCTGTTGATAAGCAGCAACAACAACAAAGGGCTGCTAATTTGCAGCAATGGCAGGTGGGACCTGTTGATGAGAGCCGACAATAGCAGGATTGGGTCCGAGGAGGCTCCCTTGTTGTGGAGGGAAGTTTCCAATCGTATTTAGACCTCCATAAAGTGAAATTTCCCATGCGCGCAATGAGTTACTGAAAAATGAGAAGAACTAGTAGAAACATTAGTGTTAACCGTGGAAGCAACCCGTCCATTATTTTTGCCTTTGTAAAACTTATTTCGTGATTTTCCGTGGGTCAAACTTGAGTAGAGAGTTGTGGAGGAGGTGAGGGTGCATCAACAAGAGGATCAGTATATTCTTCGCAAGTTACATAAATTAGTAGCATATTCTTTTCTTCAAGGAATGATGGAAAGGGTTCTGTTTTGGTGATGACATCGACAATATTGTGATAGGACAGTGGAAGTTGTCTTAGAATTTGCATCACCAATCAACCTTATCAATTTTTGAGTCTTAATCCACTAGAGCTTCAGCCAAATTCTTTAGAGAATGACAAAATTTTGTAATAGAGGAGGAGCCTTTCTTGGTGTTACGAAACTTTTCTTGAAGTTGAAGCATACATGACATCTTTTTGTTGAGAAAAATTGTAACAACCCATTTTTTTTCATTTTTAATTAATAAACATACTTGCATTAACCATAAATCTCATCACAATTGTTTTCAAATCCACCTTAATTACATTTTGTTTAAAAACATCAGAATGTCCCAAAAGGTAGTAATAAAAGAGAGATAGAGTGCACGCCGCGCCATCACGCCTTGCCCTTGCCCTTGGGCTCGAGTGTACCTGAAACACATCCACAAACGGAAAGCTTGAAAGCTTAGTGAGTTCCCCAGGGCACACCCACACATAATCAAAAAGTATCTCATACATACTAATCGGCCATACAAACATATAAATGTAACGCCCGTAGATCCGGGCTAGTCAATTTAGAGACGATAGGCTTCATAAATGAATTTTTGATGAAAGATTATTTAGAATAAATCATCTTAACTAAGTTATAGTATATGTTACAAGGTTTCCGTGCATAAAAAGAACGTCCAAATCTGACTTCGTATGAGGAAGTTTTGATTTTTCGAAGTTTCGACTTAGCAGTATGCAGCCCGAATACTCGCTTTGAGATCGAGCGGTTTTTAGTCGAATCAATCTAAATGAGAATCGAAGATCTCGTTGTTGGTATCGAAGCGATGAAAAGTTAGGCGGGAACGGACGTCAAACGAAGAAGTTATGAATTTATAACGAAGTTTTTCTGTCCCGGCCTACTAAAAATATTTAATAAAAAATAAATCAAAATTAGCCGACGGAGTCTAAACGAAAGTTGTAGGGCGTAGTCTCACCTACGTGTGGATATAAAGAACGTCGAAAACGGAGTTCGTATGAAGGAGATATGAATTTTCAAAGTTTATTAAATAATTAATATTTAAAATTAATTATAAAATCCGATATTATCCGAAGGGGAGTCATCAGACTCATCCGAAGTACGCCCAGCGTACATCGAAGCGTGACGTCCCTCGCACTCGAGTTCTTCGGATGACGCATGCCATGACGATTCGGACGCGTACGCCCCGCGTACTGCTGTACGCCCAGCGTACTTCGAGGCTCCAGCCTCCTATAAATAGGATGCGAGGGCAACCGACTCATTTGCTCTTTTTCTCTCTTCTCTCTCCAATTTTGCATCGTTTTTCGTGCAAGAATTATCCCGAAGCCCCGGTATCATTCCCGAGCCCCGAAGCAAGTCCCGAACCCCCGAAGATCCCGAGAAGTGCGATTCCCGAGCCGAAGCTCTGCCCGCGAGGAGTCCGGTTTTTGTGAAGATCTTCCAGATCTACCGAAGAATACTACTTCTACAAGCCGTAGTGTTGTCTGATCATCTTCTGATCAAGTGAGTGTGTAGTTACTTTCTTCTAACACATAAATATTAAGTATTTGTTATAAAATACGTGCTATGTATATAATATAAAGTTGTTTATATGTGTGGGTGTATAGTCCCTTTCATAAACACGGGTATAATACAAGTATTGTTTGAATGTATTAAGTATATGTTTGGGTGAGTGTGTGGTTACTTTCTTCTAACACATAAATATGAAGTATTTGTTATAAAATACGTGCTATGTGTTTATATATTGTTGTTTATTTGAGATGAGTGTGAAATGGATGTTTTATATAGTTTTTAAATGAGTTAAACCGTATATGTATTTTATATCCACAAATATGTTGGGTAGAACATGGGTAGATGAGATAGTTGGTATGTGATAAAACGATGAGGTATGAAAGATGATTAAGAATGATATTGGCAGATGCACCAACTAGAGAATATCATAATACTAGCAGATGCGCTTAAGAATAATATCGGTAGATGCACCAAGTAGTGAATGTCGTAATCCCGCCAGATGCGCTTATAGGATAATGTCGGCAGATGTGCCTAAAAGAGAATGTCATAAACCTGGCAGTCGCGCCTCATAGTGTATGACGTAATCCTGGCAGAGACGCTTAAAGGATAATGTTGGCAGATGCGCCTTATGTAGCAATGGAAGTTTGTGCTAATTCCTTAGGTCAATCCTTAGGAATGAATGAATGACGGGTAGTTGACTTCCTAGGGTAAAATCCTAAGAAAGATAACAGGGATGGGTAATTGAGTTGATTGTTTGATGGTTGAATATAATAATTATATTATTGTGGGTTGAAAACCCTATATGCTCACCAGGCTCCCAAGCCTGACCCACTCAGTTTTCTTTGCATTACAGGTAATGGCACAAGAGTACAAGTTGGTGGACTTGACGAGAGATTTTGGATTATAGGCCAGTAGTTATGAATAACTGTTGTAAGTTCTATTTTGTTCTATTTATGCTTTTGGTCTGTATTGAACATGACATCCCGAGATTTTGTTATATAATGAAAATACATTTCTTTAAAGAAATGCTTTGATAATTTTTATCATATTTTGTTTTGGGAACAAATTCCACAACTGTTTTCTTTAAAAGATTACTCTGATTTTAAAAACAAAGCATAAACAAATCGGTCTTTTTTGGCCGAGAAATTGGGGATGTCACAGTTGGTATCAGAGCATTAGTTTAAGCGAACTAGGAATTTTGTAGTAAATTTCTAGACTTCAACTTAGAATGCTATGTAATGATCGTGAGGAGTGTGTCAAAAATATGTTAGGTAGTACACCTAAATTGACACAAGCACTAGTTTATTTTAGGAAAGTTACCTAAAATGCTTTTATGTGCTAAATGTTATTTGTTGCCATATATGATATTATTTGTTCGGATCTATGGTCCATTGCTGACCGGATCTAGAAACTTTATGTGTGTAGGATTCTAAGCGTACGTCTACGATATTAGGACTAGCATGTAAACGTTTCGGAGTGATAAGGATGATTTGAATATCTATCATGAATGAGGATCTAATTTCACCTTATTCGGTGTATAGATCAAAAATGGTGAGAACAAGAAGTGGAGTTGGAAATGCTGATGAAAACAGGAATCAACCACCAGTGATTGAGCAAATACCTGTCGTAGCAGCAGCACTTGAGCCAATAACCATGGCTGGTGTGCAAATGATGATTCAGACGATGTTGGATCGTCAGATGGATGAAACGAAACGTCTGCTTCGACAGAATCATGAAGAACTGTCAATTCAAGTGGAAGAGCCTGAATTAAATGAAGGGCACTCGGAAGGAGGAAACTTCAGTGGATCTGTTGGTCAAGCCAACCCACCGATAGCTAGGCAAAACAACCAGAATGGAAGGAATGATGGAATGGGATGCAAGTATAAGGATTTTATGACTTTCAAACCATCGACCTTCACTGGAAAGGAGGATCCGATCGGAGTTATGGATTGGGTATCGGAAATGGAGCTAGCCTTCATGACGTGTGGTTGCAGAGACAAGTTGCAGACCACTTTCGCAGTACGTCAGTTCAGGGGTGGGGTTGTTCGTTGGTGGAACACTCTGGGGAAGATCCTAAGCCCTAATGAGCCACTGCAACTGACCTGGGCAGAGTTCTTGGTGCAATTCAAGCGCAAGTTCTGCTCGGCCCAAAACCTGCTAGAGTTGCAGAACAAATTTCTGATATTGAAGAAAGGCAGCATGTCAGTGGATGAATACACTAATGCCTTCACAGACAAGATGGAGTTTGCTTTGCGCATCGTCCCAGACGAACTGACAAAAGTCAACCGGTACGTAAAGGGAATCCATTGGGAGTATGCGGTGCCAGTGCGCCAGGCACCTACTCTAGAGGCAGCTATTTGGGCTGCCAAGTCTGTTGAGAATATGATCAAGGGGAGGACTGACAGTAAGGTTGAAGTTGGCGAGAAGAGAAAGTTAGAAGGAACTTCAGGTTCTAATGAGAAAAGAAAATTCTCGAAGTCTGGAGGAGGAGGAAGGGATGAGGCAAGGTGGTGCGATAAGTGCAAGAAGAAGCACTCAGGAAAATATGGCGCGGAGGTGACATGTTTCAAGTGTGGAAAGCATGGGCACTACGCCGATGAATGTATTTTCAAAAAAAAGGTGTGTTACGAATGTAACGAAGAGGGGCACTTCAAGCAAGACTGCCCAAAGAAAAATCAAGCAGCAAGGCTAGAGGCGCCGCCAAAGCAAAAGGCAAGAGCATTTCAATTGATCCTTGATGAAGCAGATGGCAATGCAAGGAATCAGGAATAAGGATCTTATATCTAAAGATCAATTTATAAAGTAGCGATATGAAAAGTATCATGTATGTAGCCTATTAGAGGCATAATATAGGGTGAACTTGAACTTTTGTGTAATCGTTTCAAGGAATTTATATAAATCCTAGTTTTGCTAACTGATGTGTTGAATGATTGTCTGACTTTCTTGTATGGTGACTTGGTCGACTGCGAGACAATACTTGGGACGAGTATGAGTAGGTGTGAAAGGTAGTAGATGCATATACTACGGGAAGCACAGGACTCGCACTTGGATCAGGGAAAGTCACAAGGTTACCAAGAAGCTAATGATTGATTCCATTTTATTCTGGTATGTCATTACCATTGTTTCGGTAATGACTAGTAAGATGGTTCTTGTTCTGACCCTAGCGGTCATGTTTAAATTTGAGTTCGACTACGAGGAGTATGTTACGTGGTCTAGAGGACCAAGTTATATGTAACATCTGACTTAAGTCTGAAGGTTGAAGTTAATACGATTGATAGTGCCGCGATCGTTGTTAAAAGAAGTTTGTAGGTAGAAATGATACATGCTGAAATGTGATTATATCACATTAGAATATGAAGGAAGGTATATTCCATTTTGGAATTTAACTCTAAGAGACTTGAGTCTAAGCATTGCCTCATTCGATGAGAGGTAAGTAGAGCACGACTCATCGGTTTGTTACAATAGATAAAGGAAAGTATTTATCCTGAGAAGAAGAAGGAGTCCACAATGAGGACTTGTTTGGTAACTTGAAGGTTACGATTGAAAGTACAACATAGTACGATAAGCAGATGCAAGATTGGGCATCTTCTGCGGTCAAGAAAGCCATAGAGTTAAATACTCTTTCGAGGAAACATGGAAGTTACGGTTATTACCTAGGATGAAGAAATAACGTGTGGAATCATTATGCAAGTCCTAACTCGTTGATGATTCCGGGACGTAATCATCCTAAGGGGGAGATAATCGTAACGCCCATAGATCCGGGCTAGTCAATTTAGAGACGATAGGCGTCAAAAATGAATTTTTGATGAAAGATTATTTAGAATGGATGATCCTAACTAAGTTATAGTATATGTTACAAGGTTTCTGTGCATAAAAAGAACGTCCAAATCTGACTTCGTATGAGGAAGTTTTGATTTTTCGAAGTTTCGACTTAGCAGTATGCAGCCCGAATACTCGCTTTGAGATCGAGCAGTTTTTAGTCGAATCAATCTAAACGAGAATCGAAGATCTCGTTGTTGGTATCGAAGCGATGAAAATTTAGGCGGGAACGGACGTCAAACGAAGAAGTTATGAATTTATAACGAAGTTTTTCTGTCCCGGCCTACTAAAAATATTTAATAAAAAATAAATTCAAAATTAGCCGACGGAGTCTAAATGAAAGTTGTAGGGCGTAGTCTCACCTACACGTGGATATAAAGAACGTCGAAAACGAAGTTCGTATGAAGGAGATATGAATTTTCAAAGTTTATTAAATAATTAATATTTAAAATTAATTATAAAATCCGATATTATCCGAAGGGGAGTCATCGGACTCATCCGAAGTACACCCAGCGTACAGCGAAACGTGACGTCCCTCGCACTTGAGTTCTTCGGATGACGCATGTCATGACGATTCGGGTGCGTACGCCCCGCGTACTGTTGTACGTCTAGCATACTCCGAGGCTCCAGCCTCCTATAAATAGGATGTGAGGGGCAGCCGACTCATTTGCTCTTTTTCTCTCTTCTCTCTCCCGTTTTGCATCGTTTTTCGAGCAAGAATTATCCCAAAGCCCCGGTATCATTCTCGAGCCCCGAAGCAAGTCCCGAAGCCCCGAAGATCCCGAGAAGTGCGATTCCCGAGCCGAAGCTCTGCCCGCGAAGAGTCCGGTTTTTGTGAAGATCTTCCAGATCTACCGAAGAATACTACTTCTACAAGCCATAGTGTTGTCCGATCATCTTCTGATCAAGTGAGTGTGTAGTTACTTTCTTCTAACACATAAATATTAAGTATTTGCTATAAAATACGTGCTATGTGTATAATATAAAGTTGTTTATATGTGTGGGTGTATAGTCCCTTTCATAAACACGGGTATAATACAAGTATTGTTTGAATGTATTAAGTATATGTTTGGGTGAGTGTGTGGTTAATTTCTTCTAACACATAAATATGAAGTATTTGTTATAAAATACGTGCTATGTGTTTATATATTGTTGTTTATTTGAGATGAGTGTGAAATGGATGTTTTATATAGTTTTTAAATGAGTTAAACCGTATATGTGTTTTATATCTACAAATGTGTTGGGTAGAACATGGGTAGATGAGATAGTTGGTATGTGATAAAACGATGAGGTATGAAAGATGATTAAGAATGATATTGGCAGATGCACCAACTAGAGAATATCATAATACTAGCAGATGCGCTTAAGAATAATATCGGTAGATGCACCAAGTAGTGAATGTCGTAATCCCGCCAGATGCGCTTATAGGATAATGTCGGCAGATATGCCTAAAAGTGAATGTCATAAACCTGGCAGTCGCGCCTCATAGTGTATGACGTAATCCTGGCAGAGGCGCTTAAAGGATAATGTTGGCAGATGCGCCTTATGTAGCAATGGAAGTTTGTGCTAATTCCTTAGGTCAATCCTTAGGAATGAATGAATGACGGGTAGTTGAATTCCTAGGGTAAAATCCTAAGAAAGATAACAGGGATGGGTAATTGAGTTGATTGTTTGATGGTTGAATATAATAATTATATTATTGTGGGTTGAAAACCCTATATGCTCACCAGGCTCCCAAGCTTGACCCACTCAGTTTTCTTTGCATTACAGGTAATGGCACAAGAGTATAAGTTGGTGGACTTGACGAGAGATTTTGGATTATAGGCCAGTAGTTATGAATAACTGTTGTAAGGTCTATTTTGTTCTATTTATGCTTTTGGTCTGTATTGAACATGACATCCCGAGATTTTGTTATATAATGAAAATACATTTCTTTAAAGAAATGCTTTGATAATTTTTATCATATTTTGTTTTGGGAACAAATTCTGCAACTGTTTTCTTTAAAAGATTACTCTGATTTTAAAAAAAAAGCATAAACAAATCGGTCTTTTCTGGCCGAGAAATTGGGAATGTCACAATAAACCATGCAAACAAACACATAGGGAAGCCCTAGAAACCCTCCAGGGTCTTACTCCGGGTGCCATAGGAACCCCCTCATGGTCTTAGCCCAATGCCACGGGAACCCCCGAGGTCTTCGACTTAGGACGCCAAGGAAACCCTCCCGGGTCTAATACCTAAGTACCCCGGGAACCCCTCGAGGTCTTCCATACCAAAATAATCACAAACACATAGTTTCACAGAATGACTAACACGTAACACATCTCATATAATGGGCCGGCCTTGGTGCCTGAGACCCATGGGTATGGTGAGGAGACTCACCTCCGTTTGCCGAAAACCAAAGCTGCTCTCCTAATAATCCGGAATCTCGCGGGCTGGATAATAGTATTAAATAACATTAGATCCTTAAATTAATCAGGAAGGAAAGACCCAAGCCCCAATCCTATTCATGCGGCCTAATTAATCTTTCTTTGAAATGGCCCCAAAGTCCAAGTCCAAAATCACTAATGGGACTCTTAGCCCAATAAGGCCCTCCCAAAATTCCATGACCCAAATCCAAAGATATGGCCCATATTTCACAGAATGCAGTCAGCCCAAATACCAAGTTGAGGCCCAAAAGTCGTCATCCCCAAAACAGGAACGACCCAATCTGTCTTGTGTACGCTCAACGTACCTCTTTGGTACGCACCGCGTACTGGACTCCCAAGGCTACACGCGGCGTACACTATGTACGCCTGGCGTTCGCCCGAGTTAAGCACTTTCCCATTAAGTGCTTAATATCCCAATCTTTTACGTCCAAAAGCTAGATCTGAGTTCTTTAACACTTCCTAAGGCATAAAGTTGCTAACTTTATGTCATTGCATGTCCCTTATAGTTCCAAAACCCTCATCAAGACCTTCCCAAGGTCTTTAACTCATGCTCAAGGTCAAGACTACCACCAAGGTCCTATTTTTATGCTTCTAGATGGCTTAAGGAACCCAGATCTGACCTTTTTAACCAATGGGGATGACCAAGCCAACAAATGAGGTCCAAGGCTCATCAAAGGGACCAACTACAAAAACCCTAGCAAGATCTAAAGAAATAAGGGGAAAGATGCAAGCTTTTTACCTCCAAAAGCTCTGAAAGATGATTATGATGCAAGATCCAGAAGCACCCACTTGATCCAAGCTTTCTTCACCAACTCCTCCTTTTGAAATGGGCACTAAAGACCACACATACACACTTATAATGCTCAAAGATGCTCTCTCAAGGTTTCCAGAGATGTAATAACGTTTAAGGGTAGTGGAGGCTCTCTAGGGTTCACTCTGAGGAGCTTAAAGTCGTTTATATAGGCCTCAAGTCTGAGAATTAGGGTTTTGCTTCTCTGGCGCGTACGCCCCGCGTAACTCATGGTACGCCCAGCGTACCCCCAAACACCCGCGACGAGAACGGGAAGTAGTACGCTAAGTGTACACTTAAGTACGCCCAACGTACTAAGGGACCATTCATGCCAAAAATTCTTATTAAAAGGTTCCAAGACATACCTTTATTTTTCTCAGATGTAAAAAATCTCCCCCACTTGAATTAGACTTTGTCCTCGAAGTCTGCGGCTGCGAATAGCTTGGGTAGTGCTCCCGCATCTCCTCCTCTCGCTCCCAAGTCCATTCGGAGCCCCTTCGGTGCTGCCATTGCACTTTTACCAACTTTACCTCCTTGTTCTGTAGACCCTTCATCTTCCGATCTATGATGGCGACTGGTCTCTCCATGTAATTCAAACTTCCATCCACCTGAATGTCATCCAAGGATATAATCGCAGAATCATCAGCAACACATTTTCGAAGCTGAGACACGAGGAAGGTGTCATGAATCTGGCCAAGCTCATCCGGAAGCTCTAGACGATAAGCCACCTTGCCAACTCGGGCTGTGATTCTGAACGGGCCTATAAACCAAGGGCCCAACTTGCCACGCTTTCGAAATTTGATGACCCCCTTCCAGGGCGACACTTTCAGCAATACGAAGTCCTCACTTGAAATTCCAGGTCTGATCGACGACGATCAGCATAACTTTTCTGACAACTCTAAGCGACTCGCAATCGCTCACGCACCTGCTGAATCAATCCAGTCGTCTTGAGCACTACTTCCGTGCTCCCCATGACCCGATGTCCAACCTCATCCCAACACACCGGAGTCCTACACCTCCGACCATACAACATTTCGAAAGGGGCGCGATCAATACTGACATGATAACTATTATTGTACGAAAACTCTGCCAGTGGAAGATACGAATCCCAACTTCCTCCAAAGTCCAGCACGAAGGCACGAAGCATATCCTCCAGCGTCTAGATTGTCCTCTCACTCTAGCCACCAGTCTGAGGATGGTATGCCGTGCTGAAATGTAGTCGGGTTCCTAGTTCCTCGTGGAACCTCTTCCAAAACCTAGATGTAAACCGGACATCCTTATCCGAAACCATTGATACGGGCACCCCGTGCCTAGCCACCACCTCCCGAACATAAATATCTTCCAACTTCTCTGCGGATATGCCCTCAGAAATCAGAATGAAATGGGCACTCTTCGTCAATTTGTCCACGATAACCCAAATAGCATCCACACCTCTCACCATCTTTGGAAGCTTTGTAATGAAATCCATGGTAATCTCCTCCCATTTCCACATAGGAACGGGCAGCGGTTGGACCTTCCCATGAGGTCGCTGATGCTTGGCCTTGACCTTCCTGTAGGTCAAGCACCGTTCCACGAACCCGATGGTCTCCCGCTTCATACAGGGCCACCAATAACTCAGTCTCAAGTCTATATACATCTTTGTAACCCCTGGGTGTATAGAGAACTTAGACTTGTGCGCCTCCCCTAACAATCTCTGCCTCAGGGTCTCAAAGGCTATCTGCTGATCCTCACCTCACTGAAAAGAGACATGTTTCTGTTGGATATAGTGTCTAAGTCCATAACTATATTTGGTATGTGCTTGACCCGACCCGGCATGGTCCATTTGGGTTGCACTTCACCCGAACAATTTATAGATAATCTTTTGAGAATAGTATAAGTTATGATTTATTAATATATTATAAGTTCTAATATATTAATATAAGATCATATTATTTAATTAGTATTGATCTATAATTAATCTAGGATTAATTTAGAGATCAAAAGTATTACTAATTAAATATGGGCTTCTACATTTATATAGTGTGGGCTAATGCTTATTTGGAATGGGCTAGGCTTGCATGGAAAGTCCATGGATACTCCATGAAGCTTTAACCCATGGATCTCATGGAAATGAAGAGACATGGGTATTAGGGTTTACATGGATGTAACCCTAATCCACCACACTATATAAAGGAGGCTTTGGTTCTTGAAATCACACTAGTTAAGTGAGTAAAGCAAGAGGGCCGATTTCAAGATAGTAGTGTCTATTCTCTCAAAGTTCCAAGTTTGTGGTGATTTGTGATTTCCATTTGAGGCATCCACACTATTGGTGCTAGGCTCTAAAACTCCAAGGAATCAACTACAACTACAAGGTAAGTATTTCTACTAGCTTTATTTGATTCAAGTTCCCCATGCCATGCTAGTTAGGATATGAACCTTGGAAAAATAATTATTTGCATGTATCTTAGACAAACATAGATCCAAGGTTTATTAGGGTTGCATGTACACTTAGGAAGTGTTAGAATGCTGAAAACCCATCAGTGGTATCAGAGCCTAGGCTTGTTTGTTTGATACTTGATGCAAAATATTGGAAAAAGTCGAAAAACTTGTTGTCTGCCTGATGAACTCGCCGAGTCCATGGGGGGACTCGCCGAGTTCATGTGTATCTTCATCCTACTCGGTGAGTAGGTTCGTGCACTCGGCGAGTAGGAGCCACATACTGTAGATTTTCGACTTTTGCTGCTGGAAATGGACTAGAAACATTACCCTAAACTGTTTTGGTGTTATAAAACTTGTTTTAGATTGTGTAATGTTTGTTCTAATCCATTTACAATGGCTAATATCAATTTTTCATGATTATATGTGTTCATATGATCTTGAAATTTTGATATGGATATTCATGTTCTTGATATTATGAATTTAGATGATCATAGGAATTACTTGTAACCTACTTGGTAGTTTAATTCTTGATCATAATGTGTTTTAATGGAGCCCATAACTTGTCCTCAAGTTATGGAAAACCAAGAGTCACACTTGAATTAAAACCATTAAAAGAACACAAGAGTTAGAAAAATGAAGAGTCTTCATTTTTATTACTCTATTTAACTCATAAGTTACAAGAAATGAAAAGTTTTGAAAGTTTACAAAACTTGCCCTCAAGTTTTGGAACAAGTAAAGTCATATTAAAAACTTTAGTTCCAACCCTTAGAATTTTAAAAGTTAAAATTCAACCCTTATACTTATAATATAATAAGTTAATAATATATATATATATATATATATATATATATATATATATATATATATATATATATATATATATATATATATATATGTATGTATAAGATCAAAGTCGTCTTACCGCTAGTACGCCTCATTCACGAAGCTAGTCTATAAGGTGGGTATAAGGTTGTTGCCTATAAAATGACAACTTAATGGGTGTCCACTCTCACCCACCGCTTGCTTGACTGGTGGAGGGTCGTTTATCGAACGGTTAGGACAAGGACTTATAAATTCTCATTAAAAGTATGATGAATATTATAAAGTAACTAAATGTTTTTATTAAATTCCCAATCTTAGTTACTTTAGGAAAAATGTGAATAAGGTGCTAATCCATGAAATTACAATTTACACTTTGTTTAAGTCGTTAGTGGACTGTGTGTGGTTAACTGGCACACTAACTTGAACTTAACAAGGTAGGTAAAGGGTGACTTAATGTTTATCATAGTATCGATGGAGCGTGTGTGGTTAACCGACACATCGATTGAGGGGTAATACATTAAGGGTACCAAGTAATTTGCATTGTTACTTCACACCTCATTTTGTGATCCTCGGCATCCCAGTCACAAAAATTGGAGGGCACACTCGAGATTGAAACATGCCTTTGAAAAAGTTCATTGAATCTCAAAAAGAATCTATGAATTTCGAAGTACCAAATTAAAACTTAATATTTAATATTTCGTTTTTGGTGGAAATTGCTGAATCGTCATTCACCTACCTTTCAAATATGTTATTACTTAGATTACGACATACCTCTTCTAAGTATAATATATTGTGATTGGGTCGTAGCCTTAATATTACATTTGGGTGTTTTATTAAGGACTATCTCTATATCTAAACTAAACTTTTCTTCTTTTTAGATGTCTGCAAACACTGCTGCTTCTGGCTCTAATCCTAATGGCTCCTTTCTCTTATGAACTTGTGTGGGAAAGTCACTTTTGATGGATCCAACTTTAATGAATGGATCAGAAACATCAGAATGATCACTCGCTACGAGGACAAGGAATATGTCCTCGATAAGGAGCTTAAGGAGATTGATGAGACAGTTGCTACTCCTCAAGAGATCGCTGAGTTTAGGGCACATGAAAGGGATGCCACCAAGGTGACATGCATCATGATGGCCACTATGACCGCGGATCTCCAAAAATCCTATGAAGATTTCTACCCCTATGAGATACACCAAGACTTGATGGAAATATACCATCAAAGTGCTCGTCAAGAGAGGTATGAAATCATCTCCTCCATGATAACAACTCGCATGAAGGATGGTGAACCCATCATGGGCCACATGCAGAAAATGCAAAGATTTGTGGACCGTTTGCTGAAGCTTAATGTGAACTTCCCGTAGGAGCTTGCAATAGATATCATTTTGCACTCCTTACCTTCATGTTATGATCAATTCCGCATGACATACCACATGAACAAGGAAGAGGTCACACTCAGCAAACTTCAAGGACTCTTAAAGACCGCGGAAAGTGGTCTTAAGGGTAAGGCGATGTTACTCCTACTCCTACCAACTCCGCCCCTGTCTTGGCAATCGGGAAAGGACGAGGGAAGAAGAGAAAGAGTTCTTCGAAGGGTACCGAGGTTAGGACCCTTGATGGCTCTTCTTCAAGTGGAACCAAGAAAGGTTTCATCACTCCTTCGTCTGACCCAAAAGAGGCTGAATGCTTCTATTGTCATGAAAAGGCACATTTGAAGCGGAACTGCCCAAAGTACCAACAAGATGTGATGGATGGGAAAGTTAAACCCAACCATGCAGGTATTTACACTATCATTTCTAATAACTCACCCAATTCTAACTCTTGGGTCCTTGATACCGGTTGTGGTATTCATATTTGTTGTGACTTGCAGGGACTAAGAAGAAGTGAGAATGTGGAGCAAGGAAGGATAAACTTAATCATGGGGAATAGGAAAGTTACACCTGTCACCAAGATAGGAGTTTATACTTTATCGCTAAGCAGTGGGTTTAATTTAGATTTGAATAAATGTTGTTACTCGCTAGAAATGGAAAGAAATATTATTTCCTTTCATGCATTGTATAAATAAGGGTTTACCTTTTCATTTAATAATGAAGTTAGTTCTATTGATGCTTTCTTTAATAATGTTCTTTATTTTAAAGCATTACCTTGTGATGGTGTGTATGAAGTTGTGTCTGTTGTAGATAACTTAGGAAATAATGTGATGTGTATTGATTATATTAATAATAATAACTTGGATAAAGCATCATTATGGCATTGTCTTCTTGGACATATAAGCAAGAAACGCATAGGACAACTCCAAAAGGATGGAGTCTTGGAGTCGTTTGACCTAAAGTTAGATGATAGTTGCGAATCATGCTTACTTGGAAAAATGACAAAGTCACCCTTCACAGGCTCTTGTGAGACGGGTGAAGGTTTGTTGGACCTTGTACACACGGATGTGTGTGGACCATTCAAACATGCCACAAGGGATGCTAATCGTTATTATTTGACTTTTACTGATGATTACAGTAGATATGGATATGTCTACTTAATCAAGCATAAGTCATAGACTTTCGAAAGGTTTAAGGAATTTAAACAGGAAGTCGAGAATCAATTGGGCAGGAACATTAAGATGCTTCGATCCAATCGAGGTGGTGAGTATCTTAGTTCAGAGTTCCTCGACTATCTTAGGGAATGTGGGATTGTCTCACAATTGACACCTCCCAAGACACCACAGTTGAATTGTGTAGCTGAGAGGCGTAATAGAACTTTGTTGGATATGGTTCGTTCTATGATGAGTCGAGCTTCGCTGCCAATCTCATTTTGGGGGTATGCCTTAGAGACTGCCGCCCGTATCCTTAATCTAGTCCCTACAAAGAAAGTTGCCAAAACTCCTCACGAGATGTGGACTGGTAAAGTACCCAAACTAGACCACATCAAGATTTGGGGTTGCGAGGATTTTGTGAGGCGCGAGACTCATGATAAGCTAGAACCCCGAAGCAAGAGGTGTATTTTCATCGGCTACCCACAAAGATCCTTTGGTTACATCTTCTACATACCTAGTGATAATGTGGTCTTTGTAGCAAAAAGAGGAGTCTTTCTCGAGAGAGAGAGAGAGAGAGAGAGAGAGAGAGAGAGAGTTTATAAGCCAAGGAGACAGTGGGAGGCAAATTGACCTTGAAGAACTTCAAGAGTCAAGTGGTGAAGGAACTTCAAACCATAACCCTCAACTTGAGGAGGAAACTCCTGTTGAGCCAATTGACGAGTCTGTACCTCTGAGACGTTCCACGAGAGTTAGGAATGCACCTGAGCATTACTATGGTTTCCATATTACTGCGGAAGGTGAGACACTTATTAGTGACGAGACACCAGTAGGTCTGGATGAGCCTAACAGCTACACGGAAGCCATGGCAGGCCCTGAGGCTGCTAAATGGAAAGAGGCTATGGATAGCGAGATACAGTCCATGTATGACAATCAAGTTTGGAACTTGGTTGACCATGTACCTGATCATAAGGTAGTTGGGTGCAAATAGATCTTCAAGAAGAAGACCGACATGGATGGTAATGTAGACACTTATAAGGCACGACTGGTTGCAAAGGGTTATTCTCAAACTCCGGGAGTTGATTATGATGAGACCTTTTCACCAGTGGCCAAGATAAAGTCTATTAGGGTTCTGTTAGCCATTGCTGCATTTCATGACTATGAAATATGGCAAATGGATGTCAAAACTGCTTTCCTTAATGGAAAGTTGGCTGAAGATGTTTACATGGTTCAGCCTGAGGGTTTTGTCAGTACAAAGTACCCCAATAGAGTGTGTAAACTCGAGAAATCCATTTATGGATTGAAACAGGCACCTCGCAGATGGAATCTTTACTTTGATGAGAAAGTCAAGGAATTTGGCTTTTCAAGGAGTGAAGATGAATCGTGTGTCTATATCAAGGCTAGTGGGAGCATAGTCAGCTTTTTGGTACTGTATGTGGATGACATACTACTCATAGGAAATGACATCCCAACCCTGCAGGAAGTAAAGTCCTAGCTTGGGAAGTGTTTCACTATGAAGGACCTTGGTGAAGTTGCATATATCCTAGGGATAAGGATTTTGAGAAACAAGAGTAAAAGACTAATTGGACTTAGTCAAAGCACCTATGTGGATAAAGTGTTGAAAAGATTCAACATGCATAACTCCAACAAAGGTGAGTTACCCATTCAGAGTAACGCCAGATTGAGTAAGACACAAAGCCCTAGTACTGAGGCTGAGATAGCAGAAATGAGTCGACTACCTTATGCTTCATCTGTAGGATCGATCATGTATGATATGACGTGTACTCGACCTGATATAGCCTTTTCTTTGAGCATGGTTAGCAGGTATCAGGGGAACCCTGGCAAGGCACACTGGACTGCGGTAAAGAATATCCTCAAGTACCTGCGAAGGATTAAGGACTGGGTCCTTACCCTTGGTGGGAGTGATAGCATGAGAGTTGTAGGGTACAGTGATGCTAGCTTTCAGAATGACAGGGATAATTTCCGCTCTCAGTCGGGCTGGGTCTTTACCCTAAATGGAGGGGCAATTACTTGGAAAAGTTCCAAGCAGGAGACAGTGGCTGATTCCACTTGTGAATCAGAGTATATAGCAGCAAGCGAGGCAGCAAATGAGGCTATATGGCTAAAGAACTTCACCGGAGACCTTGGAGTTGTACCAGCTATAAAGGAGCCAATGGAGATTTTCTGTGACAGTAATAATGTGGTTGCCTAAGCCAAGGAACCAAGAGATCATGGGAGATCCAGACACATTGACAGAAAATATCACTTCATCAGACATCGAATAGAAGAAGGAATCCTCGTGGCAAAGAGGGTATCATCGGATGAGAACCCAGCAGATCCCCTCACGAAGGGACTGACTCGGGCTAAGCATCTCCAACATGCTCGGAGCATAGGGCTGAAGGATGATATTAGTTTTAGTAGTTAGATAATCTTGAAATTTGTAAAAATGTAATTGACATTTGATGATAAATAAAAGCTATTATTTATGAGTAAAGTGTTGCTATCACTTGTCAATTGTTTACTATATTTCTTTTGCATGTTTTGACTTCCAGAATAATTATGTTTGGTTTATCATATTATTCGAATCTCCACAGTCGTTCATACGTCGGAAGTAGGTATGAATCAAGACTGTCATGATTGGTTGCAGAGGTCTAAGGTGTTGGACATAGGCTACAACAATCATGAGTGCTCATAAGTTTTGAGCATTGGACTCAACCCACACTCACTGGAATCACTTCATGGAATTTATCTCGAGTGATCGTGAGACGGTAATATCATATAAGTCTTCAAACCTAGAGATATGATTTGTTACTTACAAGTTGGTTATGCATTGATTGTACGAAAACGCATTGGTAACTCGATGTTATAAAACGTGCTTTTGTGTATAATTCAATGAGTGATAGAACAAACATATGAGTCGAAGTTTATCTGTTCCTTCTAGGATTAGAAGCGATATCTGGGCCCCTCGATGATTTTGTTTTGACCTATGTATCGGGCCCGGTCAGAACTAAATTGATGTGTTCAGTTAAGTTCTATGTCAAACAAATCGGAAATCGGGAAAAAAATGATGGACAATAAGTAAGACCATGTTCCATGTATTTGTCCGGCTGATATCTAGAACAGAGGATTATATGATCACTTATCTAAAATGACACGTTCTAGTTCAACAGAGTTTAAAGAGCTACGATTGCTGATCGGTTCCTGAAGTCATACTTGCAACTATAGTTATTAGACTTATCCAAGTGGGAGACTGTTGGATATAGTGTCTGAGTCCATAACTATATTTGGTATGTGCTTGACCCGACCCGGCATGGTCCATTTGGGTTGCACTTCACCCGAACAATTTATGGATAATCTTTTGAGAATAGTATAAGTTATGATTTATTAATATATTATAAGTTCTAATATATTAATATAAGATCATATTATTTAATTAGTATTGATCTATAGTTAATCTAGGATTAATTTAGAGATCAAAAGTATTACTAATTAAATATGGGCTTCTACATTTATATAGTGTGGGCTAATGCTTATTTGGAATGGGCTAGGCTTGCATGGAAAGTCCATGGATACTCCATGGAGCTTTAACCCATGGATCTCATGGAAATGAAGAGACATGGGTATTAGGGTTTACATGGATGTAACCCTAATCCACCACACTATATAAAGGAGGCTTTGGTTCTTGAAATCACACTAGTTGAGTGAGTAAAGCAAAAGGGCCGATTTCAAGATAGTAGTGACTATTCTCTCAAAGTTCCAAGTTTGTGGTGATTTGTGATTTCCATTTGAGGCATCCACACTATTTGTGCTAGGCTCTAAAACTCCAAGGAATCAACTACAACTACAAGGTAAGTATTTCTACTGTAACGCCTGCAGATCCGGGCTAGTCAATTTAGAGGCAATAGGGGTCGAAAACGACTTTTCGACAAAAAGATTATTTAGAATAAATAATCTTAACCAAGTTGTAGAATATGTCACAGGGTTTCCGTGCATATAAAGAACGCCGAAATCCGAGTTATAACGAAGAAGTTATGACCCGTCGAAGTTTCGCGTCGGAACCGGCACGGCGCCGAGAAGCGTAAATAGTAAATTTATGATAGAGCGAGATTTAGATTTAGCGCTCTAAACGAAAGTCGTAGAATATGTTAAACTAAGAACTTCGATAAAAAGAACGCCCAAATCTGACTTCGTATGAAGAAGTTACGATTTTTCGAAGTTTCGGATTAGCAGTGTACAGTCCGAAATTCGAATATTAGATCGAGCGATTTTTAGCCGACACAACCTAAACGAGAATTGAAGATCTCATTATTAGTAGTGTAACAATAAAAAGACAGACGAAAATGGACATCGGATGAAGAAGTTATGAGATTTTAACGGACCAATCCTGTCCCGACCTGTTAAAAATGTAACTTTAAAAATAAAGTCAAAATTAGCCGACGGAGTCTAAACGAAAGTTGTAGAGTACGTCTCCACCTACGCGTGGATATAAATAACGTCAAAAACGGAGTTCGTATGAACGAGTTACAAATTATAATAGCATATTTACGTATTAAAATAAAGTATAAATTATATATACGTACACATATATATACATATGTATATATCATTAGAAAGGTATCGACGATGCGGTCATTATAAGACTAATGTTGAGTTCTTTCGACATTAGTTTAGTGCAAATATCATTAAATCTATTTAAAATAGTATTATAAAGGGGTGTTTAGTTGTTTATATAACTATAAGGTCATTAAGTAATTATGGAGGGTAGTTTTTGTAAATTCAATTACTATAAATAAGAGGCTTGGGCTCTCATATTTCTTGCACCAATCTCTTGATTCAAGAGTCTTTCTCTCCTTATCCCCCGAGCATTTCGGTCCCTCGTGATTCGACTTCTCTTTCTGTAGTTTTAGTATAGTAAGGTGAGCGCTGAAGCGCTGCACGAATCTTTCTTAGAAAGATTCAGCGACGAAGTTCTGCCCCTACAGAGCCCGACTCCTAGCTAAAATCCCCTTGTAAGTAAGTTATGCTTATCCTATTTTAAATATAGTTTATATTTAAAATTAGTATTGTTATTATAAATTTATAATAAATATTTGAGCTATTATTATGAATTATTTAAGTGTCGTTATAATATCTTTTTAACTACTCGCGGTACGGGGAATCTGGTTTAAAGGGCCGCATAGGGTTGTTGGATTTCAGAAGTGCTATATGCCAAAATGGTCCTGCCCTCCGGTGTTTTATGTCTGGCCCCTGTCTGTACATAGTGGTTGGAAAGTATTGTTTAAACGCTTATATAATAATAATAATAAGACTAATAATTAGTCACGGTAAATCTTAGACTAAAATCTAGTGGTAATAATACTAGGTTTCGTCGAAGGAAATTATTTTAAAGTAAACGAAGCGCTGTCCGAGTACCGAGTCACCACCTCCTCAAGTGAGTGCATGGTCCCTTTCATCTTACACATAGATATGATGTATTTTAATATAAATTACGTGTTATGTGTGCATATTGTCTTAATACTTGCTGTCTATGCTGGTGAAAGATTTTTATACATGTTTTAAATGATTTAAACTGTATAAAGTATTTTATATCTACAAAATATGTTGCGTAAAACATGGGTAGATGAATGATGAGGGATAAAAGCTGAAATAGAGGAACATTAGTAGTACGGACCTAGTGCCCTATAGGTAATACATTGGCAGCAGTGGACCAAGTACCCTATAGATGAGCACTGGCAGCTGCGCCACAACCCGTAGATGTTTTAGATCTACGATAAACGTCCTAGCAGCTGCGCTCTAAGGACAGTATCAACAGCTGTGCCTAATAGGGAGCCTTATGACCATGACAGTGGCGTTAAAAGGTCAATACCGGCAGAAGCGCCTCATAGGAAATGTCCCAATTCTGGCAGCTGTGCCTAAGTGACAAGATTAGCAGCTGCGCTTGACCAAAGTGTCATTGGCAACAATGGACTTCATGTTGTTTCCTTAGGATGATCCTTAGGAATGAATGAATGAGAAATAGCTGATTCTTCGGGTAGATCCTTAAGAATAAAGAAGATAATGGGGATGGGTAATTGGGTTGATTATTTGATTGTTTAAACATAATAATTATATTATTGTGGGTTGAAAACCCTATGTACTCACCAGGTTTCCCAACCTGACCCACTCAGTTTATTTATATCACAGGTGTTGATATGAAGTGACACTACACTGAGAGATTTAAAGAGATGTAGATCACTAGTGTAAATAATTGTAAGTTCTGTTTATGCTTATGTTTCTGTATTAACGATGACATCCCAAACGTTTTAAAATGAAATAAATACGTTTCTTCAAAAATGTTTTAATAACGTATTTACCATGTTTTTCTGGGAACAAATTCCGCAACATTTTTATAAAATGAAGTACTCTGATTTTTATAAAGCATAAACAACATCGGTCTTTTCTGGCCGTGAAAATGGGGATGTCACATCTACTAGCTTTATTTGATTCAAGTTCCCCATGCCATGCTAGTTAGGATATGAACCTTGGAAAAATAATTATTTGCATGTATCTTAGACAAACATAGATCCAAGGTTTATTAGGGTTGCATGTACACTTAGGAAGTGTTAGAATGCTCAAAACCCATCAGTTTCTTGGTTAAGCGGGTCAATGGCACTGCAACCTTGGAAAAGTCCTGGATAAATCTCCGATAATAACCCGCTAGGCCCAAGAAACTACGGATTTATGATGCATTCCTTGGTACTTCCCACCGCATCACCACCTCTACCTTGGCTGGGTCAACCGAAATTCCCCCTTCATTAATGACATGCCCTAAAATCTGAACTTCCCGCAACCAAAACTCACAATTGGAGAACTTCACATAAAGTTTCTCCGACCTCAGAGTCTCTAATACCTCCCTCAGATGCCGCTCATGCTGCTCCTTGGTCTTGGAATAGACCAGGATGTCATCAATAAAGATGATCACTGACTGATCCAACATTGGTCTACATACCCGGTTCATGAGATCCATGAACGCTGCAGAGGCATTGGTGAGCCCAAATGGCATCACCACAAACTCATAATGCCCATATCGGGTCCTAAACGTTGTCTTTGGTATATCCTCATCCCGAATCCTCATCTGGTGATACCCCGACCGAAGATCTATCTTGGAGAACCAAAATGCACCTTGAAGTTGGTCAAACAAGTCATCAATCCTAGGAAAAGGGTAACGGTTCTTCACTGTTAGCTTGTTCAGCTCTCTATAATCAATGCACATTTTGTGTGATCCGTCCTTCTTTTTCACAAACAAAATTGGTGCTCCCCACGGAGAGCTACTCGGACAGATGAACCCTCGGTCTAGCAACTCCTGGAATTGCGTAGATAACTCCTGCATCTCCGGGGGCGCTAATCGGTATGGTGCCTTTGCTTCGGGAAAAACGTCCTGATACTCCTGAATCACCGGCATACTATCCACACCTACCACTGTCTCCACCCTTGTATCCGAGACATGAGCCAAAAATCCTGTGCAGCCCTGTTGCAGAAACCTCTTAGCTCGTGTCGCCGAACAGAGGATCGGTCCTCGCGAGGCCTTTTCCCCATATATAACTAGTTCTCCCCCACTTAGGGTTCGAACACTGATTGACTGGCGCCCGCAATCTATCATGGCCCCGTGAGATCCAACCAATCCATGCCAATAATCACCTTCGATCCTCGTAACGGTATCGGGACTAAATCGATGCGAAACCTCTCGCCATGCATATTCAGAACACAGTCTCGATACACCCTTGCAGCACTCATGGTGCGGTCATCTGCAATTTCCACCTCAAGCGGGGAATCCAAAGTCCCTGGCATATCTCGGAATTTCTTGCTAAGCTCAAGAGACACAAATGATCGGGTAGCTCCCGAGTCGAACAAAACGTGGACCGACATACCATTGACCAAAAAGGTCCCTAAATCACCAGAATACGTAGCAAAATAAGCATAACGAAATGAACATGGAGAGAGAAAATAAACACGTACCAGTCACAACATTCGGCGTTGCCGAGCGTCCTCGGTAGTCAGCTGAAAAGCACGACTCTTAGCCGCTAGGGCGTCCGCCTTGGTAGATCGGCCATCGGTGATCCTCAAAGTAGCGGGCGTAGGCATCGCTACCGCTCTTCCTCCTCCCTGAAACCTAGGGCAATCGGCCTGCTTGTGGCCGGTCTGGTTGCAGTGGAGACATATCAGGCCCTTCCTGGGGCAATCCTTGCTCACGTGGCCCGGTTGACCACAATTATAACATGTCATGCCTTGTCCCTTACATATCCCTCCATGTGACCTCCCACATTTGGCACATCGGCCCCGACCCTGCTGGTCCCGACTAGACGAATCCGAGGACTTAGGCGTTTTAGCATGTCCTACTGCTGCCTGGGCCTGCTCCGGCTTCCGCTTCGTGCGGAAGTCCAACTCCATCTCCCTCTCGCGGGCCTTATCCACCATCTCATTTAGGGTCTTGCACCCCGTGAAACTCACAAACTCCCGAATGTCATCTCTTAACATGCAATGATACCGGGTCCGCCTCATATCCTCGTCAATAGCATACTATGGTATCAGTAGAGCCCGCTCCTGAAACTTGGCAGTGATCTCCGCCACCGTCTCGGTGGTCTGCTGCAAATCGTGGAACTCCCGTACCAGCCACTACACCTCAACGGGTGGTGCAAACTCCTGATCAAAACGTCGTACGAACTCGGACCATGACATCTCGGCCACTCCAGCCGGCCCCAATTGGCTAGTAACCTTGCCCCACCAATCCTGGGCCCTATCCCTCAGCATACATGAAGCAAACCCCACCTTTACTGCATCCAGGCAAGAACTCGTACGCTGGGCATTCTCAATATCCGTTATCCAACGCCGACTGACAATGGGGTCCCTGGCCCCGAGAAACTTCGGTGCTCCACACGCCTTGAACTCTCGAAACGAGGGAGTTCGGGCCCCAACCTGGCCCGCTGCAACCTCAGCCCTGAATGATCCGAGTCTCTCCTCTATAAGATCCATGATACCCTCCTTGACCGTCCCGAAGATGATCGGGGTCGCTTCAAGTATGCCCTTTCTAACCTCGGCTGCAATAAGCTCTCGCAGCCTCTCATCAATAGCACCAATAGTGTCTCCTGATCCCGCCCCAGATCTAGATCCTAGTCCTGATCCCCCTGCTCCAAATCGAGTCACCACCACGCTGAACTGAAAATTCATAAAACATAATGATCAGGATGTCTATAACAAGAAACCTCCCAACCGGTTCTCCTCCTTAGAGTTCTCAGGTACAACATGAGTTTGGGTAGAGGTCATGTGCTTCCAGTAGTACGGGCCCAATACTACCCTCCACATCTACCCGTACCTTTCCCTTGATGTCCCACCTGCTAACTCCAACGCGCCTCGTCCCTCACACCTCATACAAAAAGAGGAAATAAGCCCTAGACTGCCCTAGCAGTTGTTCTACTAATACCAATTCATCATAACACGTTGCCTTTATGCATGCAAATTGTACACAAAAAGGATCAAATAGACTTTCGAATAAAGATTCTACCCTAAGACCACATCCAAACAAGGAAAAGAAATTAAGGCCAAATCAATCATTCTGAGTCTATAAGCTCCTAGTCGTATATAAATATAAAAGCATACACATAACAAGTTCCACATATTCACATAGCTCTAATAATAGCGTAACATGTCCATCATACAAGGGAATCAAATACTTGGCTCGGCTGATCACGCGCGTCGCACTCTTATTATTATTATTTTTTTTTAAAAACAATTTACCATTTCCATAGTTTGAGTCCCGACACACCTGAGAGTGTGCTCGAATCCCTAAAACCAAGGCTCTGATACCAACTTGTAACAACCCAATTTTTTTTTCATTTTTAATTAATAAACATAATTGCATTAATCATAAATCTCATCACAATTGTTTTCAAATCCACCTTTATTACATTTTGTTTAAAAACATCAGAGTGTCCCAAAAGGTAGTAATAAAAGAGAGATAAAGTGCACGTCGCGCCATCACGCCTTGCCCTTGCCCTTGGGCACGAGTGTACCTGAAACACATCCACAAACGGTAAGCTAGAAAGCTTAGTGAGTTCCCCAGGGCACACCCACACATAATCAGAAAATATCTCATACATACTAATCAGCCATACAAACATATAAACCATGCAAACAAACACATAGGGAAGCCTTGGAAACCCTCCAGGGTCTTACTCCGGGTGCCATAGGAACCCCTCATGGTCTTAGCCCAATGCCTCGGGAACCCCCCGAGATCTTCCATACCAACATAATCACAAACACATAGTTTCACAGAATGATTAACACGTAACACATCTCATATAATGGGCCGACCTTGGTGCCTTAGACCCATGGGTATGGTGAGGAGACTCACCTCCGTTTGCCGAAAACCAAAGCTGCTCTCCTAATAATTCGGAATCTCGCGGGTTGGATAATAGTATTAAATAACATTAGATCCTTAAATTAATCAGGAGGGAAAGACCCAAGCCCCAACACTATTCATGCGGCCCAATTAATCTTTCTTTGAAATGGCCCCAAAGTCCAAGTCCAAAATCACTAATGGGCCTCTTAGCCCAATAAGGCCCTCCCAAAATTCCATGACCCAAATCCAAAGATATGGCCCATATTTCACAGAATGCAGTCAGCCCAAATACCAAGTTGAGGCCCAAAAGTCGCCAGCCCCAAAACAGGAACGACCCAATCTGTCTTGCGTACGCTCATCGTACCTCTTTGGTATGCGCCGCGTACTGGGCTCCCAAGGCTACGCGCGGCGTACACTGAGTACGCCCGGCGTTCGCCCGAGTTAAGCACTTTCCCATTAAGTGCTTAATATCCCAATCTTTTACATCCAAAAGCTAGATCTGAGTTCTTTAACACTTCCTAAGGCATAAAGTTGCTAACTTTATGTCTTTGCATGTCCCTTATACTTCCAAAACCCTCATCAAGACCTTTCCAAGGTCTTTAACTTATGCTCAAGGTCAAGACTACCACCAAGGTCCTATTTTTATGCTTCTATATGGCTTAAGGACCCCATATCTGACCTTTTTAACCAATGGGGATGACCAAGCCAACAAATGAGGTCCAAGGCTCATCAAAGGGAGCAACTTCAAAAACCCTAGTAAGATCTAAAGAAATAAGGGGAAAGATGCAAGCTTTTTACCTCCAAAAGCTCTGAAAGATGATTATGATGCAAGATCCAGAAGCACCCACTTGATCTAAGCTTTCTTCACCAACTCCTCCTTTTGAAATGGGCACTAAAGACCACACATACACACTTATAATGCTCAAAGATGCTCTCTCAAGGTTTCCATAGATGTAATAACGTTTAAGGGCAGTAGAGGCTCTCTATGGTTCAATCCAAGGAGCTTAAAGTCGTTTATATAGGCCTCAAGTCCGAGAATTAGGGTTTTGCTTCTCTGGCGCGTACGCCCCGCGTAACTCATGGTACGCCCAGCGTACCCCCAAACACCCACGACCAGAAAGGGACGTAGTACGCTAAGCGTACACTTAAGTACGCCCAGTGTACTAAGGGACCTTTCATGCCAAAAATTCTTATTCAAAGGTTCCAAGACATACCTTTATTTTTCTCGGATGTAACAAAAAAAATCATCAAGCTTGTCTCAAAGGTCTTTTTAGGTGTATTCATCACTAAAAATAATATGTAATGGATTTGCATCACACATGTCCAAAAAAACAACGATCTGATTCTAGAATCAATTGTCGCTCAGTCTTCATCGTCATTGGGTTTGTTTTTCCAGTAATATGTACGTGTACCTTATCACCTTTTAACATGTCCAAAAAAATTATATGTCATAGTTTATATTTGGAACCGTTTACAAATAACTTGAAACTAAATTGTGAGTAGACATTAGTAAGTGCAAAGGCCAGTTAACTGGTAGTAGGGTTGGAACCCATGGCGGAAGAGGAGGTTGTTGAACCAGTCGTTGAGACTCTGGAAAAACCAACAAAATCAAATTTAATAGAGACAAGAAACAATAGTCTAGAAGCTAAACTTTAGCAGAAACAACCGAATGATCTGTAGAACCTCTTATGCAGGCAAGTAATGAAATCTTGATTAGCAATTAAACAAAAAGTGATTGAACACGAGACTTGGTTGGGAGATCCGAAAAGAAATGAATTGTGGTAGTTGTAGCGTAGCAAACAACATAGGGAAGAGAAGAGTAATATGGAATTCGGCGAAGATAGGATCAATTGGAAAACAATTTCTTGCAAGTTTGCTTTGCTAGGATGCATACACCAGAAGGCTTGATACCATGTGAATTAATGTTGAAACCCTTCATTATGGTTACGTGCATAAATCAATATATATATATATATATATATATATATATATATATATATATATATATATATATATATATATATATATATATATATATATATCCACACATATTACAAAGGAGCCCCTATATTATACAAAGAGTATAAAGCAACAGAACAAACTAATATTCTAACATTAAGGATGATGGTAGATATGTATATTGCATACTCTTATTTCTTGGTAGGGTGGAAACTACTTCCTCTTAATTAAAAAAAAAAAAAAGACAAGACTCTATATTCCAAGCAACTAAAAATTCATCAATCGTGTATACGGTTTTGGTATGCCTACATAGAATATTACAGAAATTATGTATTTCACTACAAACCGAAGATAATTAAAATGTTGACAAACATATCGTTAGCACATCGATACTCTTAAGGCAATCCTCCTACTACATAGCTTTCAGTCTTGTGCATGCTAGACAGATAGACATCTTTCCCCTATTATGTTGTACGAACATAGTGGAATGAGAACATGTCTCCAATATACATACATGTCGATATAAAATGTTCATCATTAATATCATTTTGTTTCGATAAGTCTCATGCCAACGTGGATGGATTTATTATTGGCATAATAATATAAAAGACCTTAAGTTTGACAAAAGCATTTGGTTTTATCGTTTTACGTATTTTTGGTTCATTAAAGTCGAGGTTGTAATTTTTTTTTTCAATTTTACCTTTTTTTTGCAGATTTATCCGGCAAAACCGAACATTTCCGTCAAACTTAAGTGCTTTAATGAACCAGAAATATACAAAACTTAAAATTAATTAATTAATTTTTTTTACAGACTTTCGGTTTTAATAAACTAGAAATACACAAAAGGATAAGATCAATATTTCTGTCAAATTTAAAAACTTTTATGGCAAGTATATGAAATGGAACGATTTATGAAATGTATACAATACTTTTAATAATTAAAATTTGTAGTAATGGTAAAATTTTGAAATGAGGTAGTGTAGTTGTTGGTTTAGCAAATGAATGGGTCAGAAAGGCCAAAAATTTGGAGTTTAGAGGAATTAAAAGTTAACAATTGTTGTTGTTGGGGGGGGGGGGGGGGGGGGGGGGGGGGGGGGGGGCGTTAATTAAAGAAAAAAAAAAGGAATTTTCTGGCAGTGGGGAAAGGCTGCTTGGTCTTGAAAGCCTCTTGAGCCCAAAATGGAAACAAGACAGTGCTATTGCATGGTAAATCAGGATATAGGGATAGGGGTACGAAGATGGTTCTATTTAATATGTTAAATTTTATATATATATATATATATATATATATATATATATATATATATATATATATATATATATATATATATATATATATATATATATATATATATATATATATATATATATATATAAAATTGCACATACCATATTTTTAGCTGAAAACAACTTGGTTAAAACATAATAAAAACAATCAACACGAAAACAACTCGTTAAAACATAATAAAAACAATCAACATGACAAATACAAAAAGTCTAAAATAAAATACGTCTATATTTTATGTAATTCATATTTAATCGTATAAAAAACAACAAATGTAAAAACACGAAAAACACATGTCAATATTGTTTCAGTTTGTATTTAATTTTGAAGACAATATGAGACAACTCCGTATTTTCTATATTTGATACCAAAACTAAATACTACGTCGTGTTTTCTATATTTTCTATATTTGATACCAAAACTAAATACTCCGTATTTTCTATATTTGATACCAAAACAACAAATGTAAAAACACGAAAATTAAATACTACGTCGTGTTTGCTTTAGTTGCATGAAAACAACCTGGTTAAAACATAATAAAAACAATCAACACGACAAATACAAAAAGTCTAAAATAAAATACGTCTATATTTTATGTAATTCATATTTGATCGTATAAAAAACAACAAATGTAAAAACACGAAAAACACATGTCAATATTGTTTCAGTTTGTATTTAATTTTGAAGACAATATAAGACAACTCCGTATTTTCTATATTTGATACCAAAACTAATACGAAACTTAATTTTATTTCAAATCGTTTATTTTGTCATTATTCATTCATCGTCCATAAAACTAATGAGTAGTTTAGATATTGAGGTAATAATCAAACATTGTATTCTTTAATATTGAAGTATAAGAACTTGAACATGATCAATATTATACTTCAATAAATAAAAATACAAATATTTTATATATTGGAATGTTTGAAATACACCGTGTATTATTAATGTATACATTTAAGTATTAATTTTGATTTGCAATTTTAGATTTTCGTTCTTTGCTATAAATTAAATTTTAAATTACATAACTAATTAAATATTATATATTTACATGAATGAAGAGAATACTAGTACAACAAATTAAAATATAATTAGTTAGAAAAAAAAAACCATTATGTGATATTAATATATAAGAAAACAGATTTAAGTGTTATAAATAATTGGGAATCATTTCACAGCTGAGCAATAAAGTGTAAGATGACAAGACATAATATGTTTGGTCTGAGTAGTGTTTCCCTCATCATGTTGAAAGCGACCTCACCATTGTTCCTAGCATCCTTTACCTTTTCACCGAGCCTAATTTCACACACACACAAGAGGAAAAGGGGGGGGGGGGGGGGGGGGGGGGGGGGACACATATATTAAGAATATATAAAAAAAATGTCACTCAAATAATTAAATTTGCCCAGTGACATCAAATGGTTAAAGGACAAAAATATACCTCAAAATTGGATGTGTTCTGTAAAAAAAAAAAAGAAATTTGAGGGTGAACGTTACAAATGGGAAGGTCAAAAGAGCACTATATGAAACTGTACGTTATGTTTAACTGATAAAATTATAGATGTTACATGATTAAATCTGACATTACATTCGCCGTCGAAATATTAAGGATACAAACTGAATGCCAAAATACTAATAATACAGGAATAATTCTGTAATAATAGACATTATGAAAAACAATAAATAATCCTTGACGTTGAGCTATAGTTGTTTTTCTGTAATACTTTCCGGTCTAGATCCATAATAAACTATTTACAAAATTAACTCATTTTCTTGCAACATATAATTTCCACACAAACCTAAAATAACCAACTTAACTTGAACATTGTATAATTTAACTCACTGGCCTTCTTATAAATAGTCTGGCAACGTGGTTTCTTTTAGTAAATCGATTGGACACAAATGATTTAACTGTCAATATCATCCTCATTAATGTTATCAATTCAATTCCAAGATCTATTTTCATATCTTTTATAAATAAATTTTTTCTTTCTTTTTTTGTGTAGTATTTATACAGTGTCTATAAACATTATGTTCGGTAGAATAGATGAAAAAGTAATTTTTAACTATTATTTTTTAAAACCCATTCATTGCATTCCACATCATAGTTTCAATTATATTATGAATTTATCCATCTTGGTGCTTGTCTCCCGAGTTTTTTTTAACGGTTGGACGTTATATTTATAGACATTATAGGGTTTGGTAACCATGACAACCAACAAACTTTAAGTTTTTGGAATCTAAATACAAACCAATTGTACAAGATGGTAACTAGGGGTGCAAACGAGCCGAGTGGAGCCCGAGCCTGACCAGACTCGGCTCAGGCTCGTTTAGTTCTAAGAGGCTCGAGCTCGAGCTCGGCTCGATTCGAGCTTCTTGTACTGAGCTCGGCTTGAGCTCGTAAATAATTATACAAGCTCGACTTGGGCTCGGGCTTGGGCTCGGCTCTATTTTTGTCTGACTTGCCTGAATAAGCTTAAGTTCGGCTCAAGCTCGTTAAGAAACTCGTTTACTAATACCCTAAATTCCTAATCCACAAATATGTTTTTATTTTAATATATAAAAAAATAAGAAATTATATTATATAAAGGCTCGTTTAGGCTCACGGGCCCAATCGAGCTTAGTGACATAGGCTCGAGCTTGAGCTCGTTTAATAAACGAGTTTGGCTCGGGCTTGTCTAAAATCGATTTCGAATCGAGCTTTTAGCGATCCAATCTCGAGTAGCTCACGAGTAGCTTGACTCGTTTGCACCCCTAATGATAACTATATTGTTAAAAAAATTATATTTTCTCATCTTCTTGGTTCCAAACATAACCGGGTTACAATACTACCAGATATACCAAAACATGCTCAACATGATCGATTCCATAGTATTTTATTTGGCTCTCGACAACTTTAACACATCTATACCATGACATACTTCATCTACTGAATTAACATTAGAAAGTGGTATGTCACAAAGTTGGCAACTTTATGGTCCTCTAGAGTTCCTAAAGCATCATATCTTATGGATCTAAGGATTTGATGTGGATTGTGAATCTTGCATGAGTTTGGGCCATTTTCTTTTCTTTTAACCTATGATGTGTAGAAGACATGCATGGAGCATGAATGTCATAAAGTTATCATTTTTATGAACCTTTGGAGGTCCCTAAATCATCTGGAAAAGTTGGAGTTGAAGACTCATTAGATTAAGGACTGAAACCACTAGGATTTTGCTTCAGACAGTGGTCACGTCGCAACCAGGAGAGTGTTACAAAATGGCGATGGAGGATCCCTCGATTAATTTGTTTGGATATGTACACGACATGACCATGGGAGGTTCACATCGTTGTGGTGGCTGTTGGGTTGTCTGTGACTGAGTTTGCTGAGTTGGAGTTTGGTCGAGTTGGAATCAGGATGAGTGCATTCTCACGATGTGACCATCGGTTGGTCATGAAGTGAGAATTAGTTTTTGGTATTATGATTGTTGACTTTGACTTTGACTGTTGACTTCTGGTGTGGGTTGACCTTTGCTCCTAAGGGTTTTGGAGTGTAGACTGAGAGAGTACTCTTTATTGTTGTTAGGGGCCTTGTAGGATCAGTCTTCGTTGGGTGAGAGTTGTGGTGTTTAGCTGCTACTCGCGAGATGAGTCTTCTCACTATACTTGCATGTGTGATACTATATGTATGTTGACCAGTTGGGTTTTATTTGTTGTTTTCTGTTATATGTGGATTGAGTTGCTGATAACTCATGTACTGCTGGAAGTCCATGGAACTGTTGATAGTCCCCAAGGCTACTGATAACCTGTGAGGTGTGCTGTTAATCCACAGGACATGTTGTTAGCTCATTGGGACTGCTGATAGTCCCAAAAGTTGTTGATAACCCTTAGCCGATCATTATTATGTGCTTATAACACCCGTTTCCTAGATTGGATCAGTTTAGGGCATTAAGGAGTCAAAAAAAAAACTTGGTTTTGGGGGAAAACCGAGTTTCATGACGTGACCATAGAGTGGTCACGACGTGACAAGCTGAGTTGAAGAATACGCGTAATGGAGGGGTGGTCACGAAGTGACACATAGCTGGTCACGATGTGAAAGGGCTGCAGCCTAATCCCATTATCTTTTAGGGGTTGCTTCATATTTAAGCACCCTAACCTCAAATTTAGGGTTCATTTATCTCCCTCCATCTTTGTTAAGCCCCATAATCCCTAACCTTAGTTCATCTTCGTGATTTTGGCTTATTTTAGTGGTTTTGGTGCTCCTTGTTAAAGAAAATGGTCCCTTTGGTGCACTTTTTCAGCAATCAATCTTGCTCCTCACTACCTTGTTTTATTTATGGACCTTTGTAAGTCCTAAATGTCTTGTCTTTCTCTCTTAAGCATGCTAAATCTAAGTTTTATGCACTTTTCTTCATGTTTGGGTTGGGTAGCATGCATGTGATCCATAAAGTTAGCAACTTTATGGATCATTGAGGCCTTTTAACTTGTATATGTCTTAGATCCAAGGATTTGTGGTGTTTTGGACTCCAAGCATTAGTTTTGGCCTCATTTTCCTTTATTTTGACCCATTTAGTGTTCAAGTCATGCATTGGACATGCATGACTAAAAAGCTACGATTTTCATGGTCATTTGGGTTGGGGAAAGCCTTTTAGAAGGTTAGTAGGTTTGGATTAAAGGATTAAGGACTCAAACAAATAGGATTTTGTTTCATACAACGGTCACATCGTAACCAGGAGAGTGTCACCATGTGACGATGGGAGGTGTTAGGTGTAACGACCCAAAAATCTCATTGTTAACAATGTTAGCCTTCCGTTATACATACGATTAAGTTGTACGTATTTCGTGTCGGATCACATGTTTATTATATAATAATATTAACAAAAAGAGATTATTTATGATTTAAAAGATTTAATTAATATTTTAAATGATTATTTAGGATTTAATTGATACTTAAAGTATTAAAAGATCATCATTATATACTTATAAAGCTAGCATTTTTCTTTTCACCACATTCATTTGAAACTCCTATTCATTTTTCCTTTCATCACATTCATTTGAAACTCCCAAGACTTTTCAATTTCTTTCTAATAATGATATAAGTTGGTTAATAAGGTTAAATAAATATAAAACCTAAAGTGTAATCATATATAAACTAAATTTCAATATTAAAAGAATATATTTTCTTCTACTTATAAAGTTATGTTTTTAACTTTTAACATATTATACTTAATTTATTAGGCCTAATATGTTGTTGTATGTAACCATTATCATTTTAAAGCTATAACTTTTGAACAATTTGTATAAAATACTTAAATTGTTAATTTAAATATAACTTACAAGATCAACTTAAATATAAATTTTTGTTTAACTTAAACAATCTAAAAAATATTTTGTAAATAGTTAAAAGTGATAAATTGTAGTGTCTTTCTAATAATGATTATAAGTTGGTTAATAAGGTTAAATAAGTATCAAACCTAAAGTGTAATCATAAATAAACTAAATTTCAGTATTAAAATAATATTTTTACTTCTAATTATAAAGCTATGTATTTAACTTTCAACATATTATACTTAATTTATTATATTTAATATGTTGTTGTATGTAAACCATTATTAATTTACAGCTATAACTTTTGAACACTTTGGACAAAATACTTAAATTGTTAATTTAAATATAATATTACAAGGTCAACTTCAATATAAATTTCAATTCCACTTAAAAAAACCCAAAGAATATTTTGTGGATAGTTAAAAATGATAAATTGTAGTGTTAAATGCAAAAAACTAAATTGTAATATCAATTTAACTAAAATATTTTCTAAAGATATTTTTATAATCGTTAAAAGTTTTCAAATAATTAGCTTAAAATAACTTACAATAACAATAGTTAAAAGTAACTCTATATAAATGATTATATTGTTACCTTTAAAATAAAAAAAAAATGTTTGATGTTTTAAATAATTACAATGATAGAAATTAGAACGTTAAGCAAATAAATTTTAAAAAACTAATTAATAATAACTACAACTATAAATAACATTAAACTATATATTATATTATATTTTATTCATAAGTAACCCGCGGGTAGAGGTCGTTCAAAAGATTGAGATTATACAGTTTTAATAGATGTATATATTATCATATAATTCAAAATAGAGTAAATTACATGAATGGTCCCTATGGTTTAGAGTAATTTGCATGTTCAGTCCCTGACTTATTTTTTTTAACTCGGAAGTTTCCTACTATTTGTTTTTATTACGCACTTGATCCATGTCTTATCTAAAAAGACCATTTTCCCTTGATTTTTTTAATTTATTTAAATAAACACACCCCAACCCCACCCATTCACTTTACCTTACATAACCCACAATTTTTCCCTATTTAAATAATAGTCTTTTTATGTAAGACAGAGACCAAACAAGTAACAAAAACAAACAGTAGGGACAAAACACGTAACAAAAACAAATAATAGGGACCTTTCGAGTTAAAAAAATAAGTTAGGGACCAAGCACGCAAATCACCCCAAACCATAGGGACCATTCGTGTAATTTACTCTTCAAAATAATCAATATATTAAATCTCCTTAGTATACGAATTATTATATCAAATTTAACAACAACATTATTGTTATATTTAAAAAAACATGTAAAGATTTTAGTTATATAGATGCTTCTGCACAACGCGTGGGCATTCGCCTAGTTTATAGATAAATTAAATTATTAAATGATACGGTTGTAAAGTAAAACAAAAGGAAAATTATAGGGTTAATATTGTAATAAGTCTCAAAGATCAGGGGATATAATTGAAATTAGAATTCAATTTGTAAATTGAATTCTCTACACTCATAACTCACGATTGTAAATTAGTTTTAATAAATAACCCTACGTGATCAAGGAAACTGCCGCATCCTATCTTTTCTTCTTCGTTTCCGTTACGATATCGATTCGCATACTTCCCTTACACCCTAAATTCACCAATCACACTCCTTCCTTATGGGCTGCCATATTTGCATCGACTAGAGAAAGAAAGAGTGTTGCGTGTTCTGGAAATCAAAGCAGGAAGAAACAAGGCCTTCTTTGCACCTGGTAAGTTTCCTTCATAAACTTGAAAGATCATACACTTGCTAATGACTGTGAATGTATTAATCCCATGTAGCAGTTGCATAGTAAATGTTAGTTTGTGAAGCATATATTTGATACCATGTTGCTTTGCTGCCAAGTTGTAGCCCTTCCTTTCCTTCCCTGTTCTTGGAACTTTATGTCAACCCAATGCTCTTAATCCTTAAACGAGATATGTATGACTTTCTTTTTGTTACCTGCTCATGGAACAAATCCAGATGGGATAATAGCCCATGCGTGTACTGGTGTGTTTGGGATGTTCTTCATGAGCAGCTGCTATTGAAGAAAGCTTATGTCAAAGCTTATACTTCTCTCTTTTCTTCTTTTTCTTCTGATTTCACGATGAGGGGCAGCCAATAAACATACATCTGTTTCACTTCTTTTCTTTTGTCTACTAACCAAGTTGATTTGCTGCCAAATCCACCCTTATCACATGATATTTTCTTCTTCTGTTTAACGATCTTATTACCTGAATTTAGCAGCCATGTGAAGTGGGTAATCCTTCTGATTTTATTAATCTACTAGTCTCGAAACTACAGACAGTTATATCCCTTTGTGTCTGGCCATAAAAGAAAATAGTGTAGTCGTGGCCTTCTTATGACAATATATATAGATATAAGTTGATTAATTAACTTATAAACAAGTTAATTACAGCTACCAAAACTTCACCGGATAAGGTCTTTAATGAGATTATGTGTGTATATTATTATTAGAACATGACCGGTTATCGTAATTGCATGAAATTTTGAATTTGTTAAGTCTAGTTGAAGTTTAAGTAATCATCACATAAATGCCGTGGCTTATAATTTTGGCAATATCACGTGCTTTATTAGTAAAGATAAAATAATACTACAATAGTTACATGCTAATTTTAAAGTGTTAAAAATAATCTAATTTGTTAGCACATATTAAAAGCTATGTTTATGAACTTGCGATTCACATAATGAAATAATGGTATATGTCTTAATAAGGAATTTTGTAAATGAACGTGTATAATTTATAAAAGAGTTTCTATCTAATCACAAATTATATGTTAAGGTGCATGACATGGAATAGTTAATTAAAAGCACAAGTTGGTGTCAACGACTTTGTAATATAAGCTTCATTATGGTTAGTTAACATTGAAGGATACTAACATACAATTTGATTAAGTAATAAAGCAAATCGAGGCAATCGTAATTTATAAACAACAATAGACTAGTCTAATAAAGTAATATGAGATAAGCTAAATATGCGAGTGTTAATCATGTTTATCTTAGCCTAAACTAAATAAATATATACTTTTTGTTTAGGTATTTGTTGAGTAAAAGAGCTACGAATTCACGTTTTGAAGTGATTTCACTACCAAACCAAAGGTGAGTTGATAGACTTTTCGTAAACCTTGTACATAGTCGAAAACTACTTTTCGGAAACGGCTCGATTAGTCAAATTAAAATATTATTAATTGTTGATTATACCTATATGTGCAGTATATGTCATTGTTTTGTCTTCTGTGACATTTGCATGCTTAGTAAATTTGGTTGACATGCCTATGTACTTGATATGATTAATTGCAACTATGATATGCTATATGAAATGACGTATGATATTTGACTATCTTCTTGGTATAAATTTCATGAATCTTGAATATGATAATACGAATATTGCATGCTTGTACTTGATATATGATCGATTATGCGGGGTTATGCATAGAGGGCAAGGGTAGAACCTAGCACTTAGCATGAAACCCTATCCAGATACCTTCAAACCTGGTTGGTTGAAAAATACCTCCTAGGAAAAGAGCTTAAGCCATTTACGAGTTGCTCGGTCTTTCTAGATGCCCGTGCGACACATGGTACGTGTACACTTCGGTGTTTGCGGACTAGAGTGATGTTGGCCACTCGAACGAGGCTTGTACAAACATCACGTAGGTGTTGGGAGGTGGCGGACGAATGCCATCGCTTGTACCAACACCAGAACGACACCGCGATGTACTTATACATTGCATAGTCGCAGTAGTGAAAGTGGAGTCTTAGGGTCGGTGTGACGGGTGGGAGTCACGAACCACCTAAAGCATTTGGCTGGCCAAGCACACAAGTAGCGAACATGTTTTTCCTTTGGGGTTAGGTATCACTATGAGACTACCTACGCCTATACGATTATGATAGATTCCTTTGATATGATGATGTACGATTACGATATGATTATGCATGAAATATGATTGATGTTACACTAATGAATGATATGTAAATGGATGATACAAAAATTGAATGATTGAATTTTATGCGAATGATGATTGATTATTGATTGACATGTCATTTTTGTTTATTTGATCATAATTTGAATGATTGACCCGTTAGGGGATGATATGTTTTCCTTTTCGTTGTGTACAAACTTCTATTGGCTCACGAAGCATTTGCTGACACTTGTTTCTTTGCTTTGCGCCTTTACGATTGGTACAGGTAGCTTAGGAGCTTGGCTTGGTGAGATGGGGTCACTTTTGGGGTAGTTTATCATTAGAATAAAGATGGAACTTGGAATTGTTATTTAATTTTGAAACTTATGCGTTCGCTACAATTACATAATTTTGATATCTTGGTTTTGAATTGAACGTAACATTGTGGTTTGAAATGTTTTTGAAATAAACAATGTTATAGTCTTCCGTTGCATTTTCCGTTAAAAGATTTTAAAAATAAAAAAATGAGTGAAAATCATGACGTTACATTAGGTGCATAAATTGCACCTTTTCATAGGTTAATTTCATGTTTATTTATAGCATTACATTGCATTTTTAGTGAAATTTTCATTCATTTCGCATTTTGGGACATTATCGAGGATCTATCTACATTTCACCAATTTATGTGGATGTTTCAGGGTGATTTGAAGAAGGGAGCATGCTTAGGATGTTCGAGGGAAGCTCTCGGTGAAGTTTCGGAGATAAATTGAAGAAATGGAAAAAAAAAATCAGAAATTGACTATTTTGTACTACATTACACGGCCCGCGCATTGGCATGTCATACATTACGCGGTCGTGTTTTGCAAGCAATTCAACACATCAGGGCCATTACACGTCCGTGTAACAGCAATGCATACGTTACACGGGCCGTGTAACGTGATTTGACTGATCTTTGAATGTGTAACTCCTGATTTATCTTTGGTTCCTGGGATATTTTGACATAACTTCAACTTGGGACTTCAAAAAGGGGATTTTGGGAGATCATACCACTACTTAGCACTTTGGAAACACTTTAATTTGCATTTTGTAAGTTGATTTTAAGATCAAAACTTGTTGAATTTGTAGTTTGATTTAGCGTAGCTAACTTCTCTATCATTTCCGATTCCAGATTCTTAAGTGTTTGTTGTTAGATTGTAATTTGCACTTGATTTTATGTTTATCATCTAGTAATCTTTGATTTGGTCTTAAATATTTGTTTGATTGGTTCTCTTTTCACTTGATCAATGAATTTGGGTTCTTATCAATCTAGTTAGTCAAATTGTGAAATTTGTATATGTTTTATGATTTGATGTTGGTAAAATGCATTTGATTGGTTGTAAATAGATCAAAATTACTTTAATCAAAGATTAAATGTTCATATTCCCGAACTTATGGGGAATGTTGGACATTGTTGGTAATTGTTGCAAGAACTTAATGTCATTTAATGATTGGATGTAAAAGCTTATTTGAATTGAATCAATTAAATGAAATTTTATTTGAAGAACATATTTTGAATGAAACACTTTCGTTAATTTGGATATTAGATCTCATTAATATCTAAATTACCAACCTAGATTGAACATGAATTACGGTCACATTACACTTTACAACCCAACACATGTATAGGAATCAGAATCGGAAATGTATTTCTCTTATTGAATTTTAGTATTAATTTTGTTTGTTTATGAAGTTTAATTTGAAGTCATACATAACCCCCCCACTTCAACATTGATTGTATGATGTGTGCGAACATGGTTGAATAAGAAGTCTTGTATTCCTGTGGATCAACCCTGCTTACTCTATACTATCTTTAGTGTACATAGTAGCAGTGACTTGTATTTTATTATTATTATTTTATCCCATTATTTGTTGGTTTGACCACCAAACAAATTGGCACTATTGTTAGGGACACGGTGTTACTAATTGTTTATACCAAGATTTTTGTGAGCAGGTACATCTCTACCTAAAAAAAATATGTGGCCCAAAAATGAATACTCCTTACATTAAGGACCAACTTTCTGAGCTATCCCAGTTAGTTATGATGATTGGAAATGAAAAATGTGTGCAACTACACCCCGTCCATATGGTATTTGCACTCAAGTAGGACATCCAACCGATATGTGTCCATATTTACAATGAGAATGCGAAGAAGTACAAGAAATGGGAAGCTACTACTAGCCAAACCAATGGATTTCTGATCAACATCAACATGATCAATGGTGGGACAACAAGCAAGCTTGGGAAAAAAACCAATCACAAGCTTAGGGAAATGACCAATACTAACAAACTCCACAGTTCCAACAACCATATCCTCCACCTCCTCAACAAAATGAAATGTTGAGCATGTCCTTGGAAGACATTGTGAAAAGCATTGCCAGTACTACCCAAATATTTCAGGAAACAACCAAAGCTAGCCTCAAAAGCTTAGAGGAACAAATTGCACAACTTGCTCAATCTGTGAGTATGTTGGAAACTTCAGGAAAATTACCATCGCAGACTGAAGAGGACCCAGGGCATACCATTTCTGCCATCACCGTGAATGATGGGAAAATTTTTGATGACCCAAGATTGCTATTTGAAGACAGAAGAGAGAGACGGTTTTTGGAGAACTTCTGGCGATTTTGGGAGCTCTTGAAGATTTCAAATCATTGCAAACACTTTTGATTTCAATTTGTAAGCATTAAACATTTCAAATTCAATCTTTCTCTTTGATTTGTTCTAAGCCATGTGTGGCTAAGAAACCTTAATTTCTAGTTCAAAACATGTTTATTGCTTGACTTGAATCATATGATTTGATGTTTGATTTGTGATTATATTCTAGTGATTATGTTTTTGTTTAAACTAGAACACTTGAATTTGATTTGTGTTTGATTGACCACTTTCATGAATTGAATTTTTATGTAGTTAATTAACTTTTAGGGAACTTAATCGTTCTATTAAGTTAATAATTGGTAACAAACAATAAGTTTTCTTATTGTAAAACATATATCACATGTTTTCACACTTCCGAGCATATGAGAAGAAATGAACATTGTTGGGAAGTTTGTACAAAACTTAATGCAGTTTTTCAATACAATCTAAGAGGGTGTTTAGGTTGAATTAGTAAAGCTAGGTCTAGTCAAAGAGCGTGTTTTGGTTAGATAATTTGGCAAGCAATAGGTATTGGAGCATGTTAATATCTTTCAGTACCAACTTAGAATAACAATCATGAAATACATCAAGTTATAATCAAGTTGAACAACAATATTGAGAACTAGAACTATAACCATTCAATCAAATTGTTTATAAGTTTATTTCATTTTATGCATATTTTTAAAGTAGATTGTTATTTTATTATTTCACTTTTGCAAACAAAACCCCCTTTGGTGATCAAAGTACCTTGCGCAAAAAGGTATAGACTTTTATCCCGTGTCTTTGTGGTTCGATCCTGCTTGCCTTGTACTACTTTTTAGTGCATTAAAGTAGTGTATTTGGAGTATGTTGTACCCCTATTATTTTTTGGGCTTGACACAAAGAAAGAAGCAAGCTAGAATTTTAAAGAAACAACAACAATCCGAAGCTTCTTCATCAAATCCTTCAACCACATCTTCACCAACATTCAAAAATTCCACTCCACCATCTTCACCTTTACCCGAGTCTGAAACATTTATCCCTACTCCTACCATAGGAGACAACCTTGGAGGCAATCAAGATCCTCCAAATCCACCTGCTGAACAAACCTTTAGACAATGGGCCACCCAAGATGTTACCCAACAGCCATTGTGCATCAATTATTGATGTGCACAAATTATACCTATCTAGTTTTGAATTTATAACCTAACGAACTTAACTAGCTAGAATGCACCTAGGCAGTGTACCTAGTCGAATTATAGATTAGTTTAGGTAAGTCGGGTGTCAATCACAGGGAACGATATTTAATTAATAAAATAACTACTAAATGCTAAACTAAGAAAAACAACTAAAAGTGGGGGGTTTTATCTGATTTTACAAGTTCAAAAAAACTTAAGTACTCAAATAAAAATGATTGTAATCAATATACTAAAATACTTTCGTTTAGTTTTGAATCCACCTTTTTCTATGGTTAGTTCTTATTTATGGATTAATAAAGTTGGTTACCAATTTATATGTAATTAGTGATATTGGTCAAATCTACTAATCTTTTTGCCAATTCATGAACTACTATGTATGGTTACACATTAGAAAACACAGAATTAGTTATTAATGATAATTGGGCTATGTAAGATATATCTAGATAATTATCTATGGTCAAGACAATTAATCAAACAAACGGTCACAATTTATGTTCTCCAACACAACTAAAGTTTTTACCTTTATTACTTATCTAAGATTTGATTCATCCTAGCTCTAGCAATTAAATGGTCACTATATTACTAGGTAAACAAGTTCATGTAGTTTAATGGTCACTAAGCTACACGTAACTTGAATTAAAGCAACAAAGATGAATACTTTAACATGCTAGGTAATGATAATCAAACACATGCATAAACCAAATTCATATAACTCATAAAGTAAGAAACTAACTCATAGTTTTAAGGTTTCATCTAAGTAAACGAAAGTCTACTATATTAGCTACTCATTACTGAAAGTAAACACACAAGTTCATAAGAAATTGACATGATTAAATTAACGCAACCGAATGTAGTGTTTTAATCTTCAAATTCTCGATCTTCAAACAATCTCTCCTTCCAAAGGTTGTTTTTCGCACTTCTCTGACCTCTGAACTCGATTATAACTCCAGGAAATCAGATCCAACCTCCCTAAAATCGATATGCTAATGGATATTTATATTTACCAAAAATCACATCTCACATCATGATAATTCTGGTCTCACGTCGTGATCTCATTAGAATTTGTGTTCGGCAAGGAAACTACACTCAGCATAGCTATCTTCTAGAAGAATCAATCTCATGTTGTGAGATTATAATCCTCACGTCGTGATAATTGGGAATTAGCATTTGGCAACAAAACGAAAGTCGTCCGAAATTTTGTCTAGTTTTCAGATCATTTTGAATCTCATCAATCGGAGTTACAGTTCATGAGATATGGCCAAAACACCGATGAAGGGTCAAGCTGTCCAGCAACATCTTTCTTTCTTCAAAATCCAATATCCATGCTTCCAATTGCCAAATCTGCTTCCTTTTCCATCCGAGCATATCATTGTTGCTGAAAAATGAAATTCTAAACTAATTAAGCACATTTTGTTCATTAAATGAGATAAAATCAACATAAAGTATTAAGATAATATATAAATTATATGACTAAATATGCCCATATCAAAATACCCCACACTTGACATTTGCTTGCCCCCAAGCAAAACTGAATAATAGCACACTAATATCACATAAGACAATCCCAATTGAACCCAGCCATTATACCAATATCGCAACTCATGTATTTGGTATGACAACATTAATATTGAACTGGATTGGATGGATGCGTGATGTTAGATGCGATTTTCGATTCCGAATCAAAGAAAAAGTCAAACTCAAAGTCAAAATTCGATGTTCTTGTTCATCTGGAAATGAAGAGGGTGATGCATTGATGTTGACTAGATCTCACATTTCATCTTATTCTTGCATCAGTCTCATATTTGAAAGAAGATGTTGAATTACAATGATGGAAGTTGTTGATTGAGTCTCGCTACACGCAAATATTCTTTTTTATATTTACTATGAATCATAACTTACAATTGAAGGGTTCACAACTCATAATTGAAATCACTCGCAAGTTGATAATGAGTGTCGTTTTTGAAGTATCAAGCAGTTGAATTACGAGGGGCAGATATTGAATGAAAAGCTTCAGTTTGGATATTCTCGATTCGCAAGTGGAAATAATTTTGGGTTTTGTTTTGCAGTTTGGATGCATTTGGGTCAAACAAAAAAAGTCAAAGATGGTTTCAGAAAGTTAAAATTGATTTTTCGATTCTTTTAAGTGACCTGATGTTGAAGATTGAATTGAACTTTCTCAAATGTTTTTGATTTTTTATGTTCATTGGTCCAAGAAATGTTGAATATGGATTTATTGGTCGAAGGGTATAGAAACTTCAATGGTCGAAAGATTGTGATGGTAAGGTTGGATAACGAAAACTATTTTTCGATGGGAAGTTAAAAGTTTAAAAGTCGAAAATTACAATTCGACTTTGATTGTGCGAAACTTATGATTCGACATTGATTGTGCGAAAGCTTGAGGACGAAAATCATTTTCGCTAGGAAGTTAGAAGATTTTTGAGTCGAATGGTTGTGTTTGATGGAAATTTGTGTGAATTTTGTGTTTCGATGGGAAGTGATATGTAATTTTTGTATGGGAAGAATATGTTTCGTATGGGAGGAGAAGGATTTGTATGGTTTGTTATGATTCACATATTCTATTACAATGCGTTCATTTTTGCATTAGGACAGAATTGGGAAGCTTATAGAATTTTCACATTTGGTCCCTACAGTTTCAGAAAACTAACACTTTTTACCCATAAACTTAAATCTTTCCAAATTTTGGAGATTTTTTTGGGATTTCAAAGAATGTTATGTTTGCAAAACTTTTTCTACAACATGAACAAATTTTGTTCATTTTCAAGTGAAAAGTGGTTTGGGAAGTCAAGTTTCGAAAATTGGCATATTTTTTCGATTTTTCCAGGATTTGATGTTTCATTTTTGTCTCGTATCGAAGGGGAGGATTATATTTCCAAATCCATATTGAGCACTTTCTCATTCCCGTTTGGAGTTTTGTAATCATGTTTTGATTATAAAAAGGGAGAGAGATTATGATATGGGTATTCAAAGTTTTTGGATATTTATATTTGGCGGATGACCATTTATGATTGAAGACCGATGTGGCCTTGAAAGAAAGTTGATTATGAAGTGATTTGAATTTGATTTTCTGAAATGTTTCAGTTTTATGAAGGGTTTTCTCTTAATGAAGTTTTTTGGGGTGTGATTTTAAGCTCAAGTATGGGTAGTTCGCCATGGGTTTTGGATACTCATGGACCTTAAAATTGCCTCTTGGTTCTTGTTTATTTGGATTGTAATGTATCACACTCTAGAACCCAGATTAGAAGATCATTAAAGACTTAAAGATTTGTTGATTGCTTCTATATTTGTCACGCTTGAGGACTTGTTTGCAAAGTTTCTCATTTTTGGAAATTAAAGTCGGGTCATCCATTCCAAGCTTTGAGGGGGGAATTTTAGGGTGCAAAGCTCTTCATTGGATGGTGTCTTAGGCTTTCCCTTTGTGATATGGGTTCTTGGGTAGAGCTTTCCTATATATACTTGTATCGTATACCATGTATAGGTTTGAGAGAGCTCCCGTTGTATAGATTTCTAGTTTAGTTCGAGAGAGAGAGGGAAGGAGGGAGAGAAAGAGAGAGAGAGAGAGAGAGAGAGAGAGAGAGTGGTGTAGTAAGCAAGCACATGCTTCTACATTTTTTATACGTTCTCCCATATCTATACAAATTATGCTTAAACTTTAGATCGGGTCTTTTCGATTATGCATTGATTCTTCAATTCCACATTTGTCATCTTCATTGGGATCCTGCAACCACAGAGAGGCCGACACGTGGCATAAATCAACTGGGGAGACATTGCATTATCTGCGTGACATGCACTCCATTTGCACAAGGCACAGGTCCTATTTAGGCCCTATAAATAGCAGCTCCCGTCTCATTCATCCCCACACCCCCAGCTTTCCACTCTAAAGTTACATCAACGTTTTCCCAATTTTTCTCTTAGTTTTAGTATTCGTCGAAGCCTTATGATCCTTGAAGTAGTAGTAGCTAGTGAGTAGAATCTCGGCCAATGCAATTTCCTCCCTTTTGCTAGGAAGAACCTCTGTAAGTTAAGCTACACTCTAGTCTTTTCGGTTTAACTTATATTTATAGTTATAGTCGTTATTATGAACCTATAAATAAGATTTTTCAGTAATTCTAGTTATAATACTAACTGATCTACTTGTGGGAGAGGCGTCTAGAATGGTCACATTGGCTTGATTGTTGGATTTCAAAAAGGCTATATGCGAAAATGATCCTGCCTCCCAACTGTCCTTCCTGGCTGATCCTTACTTCGTAGATATTGATGTAGATATTAGAATTAGTGAGGATCTAGACTGTTACTAGTCACCAAGATCATTAGACTAAAACTCTATATTAATCATACTTAGGTCACATAAATGGAATATCTAAAGTGTTAGGCGAAACTCTATCCAGATCACTAGTCACCCACCTAAGTCAGGTGAGTGCACGGTTACTTTCGTCTTACATATAGATAACAAAGTACTTAGATAATTGAATATTATATGTGCTTATGTGCAAAGATGTTATGTGTTAGATGAGTATTACCAAGATAAATTATATGATTTATACCGTATATGTATTTTATAAATTTAATACATTGGGTAACGAAGGGTAGTAGTAGATGCCATAGTATGATGAAAGATGTAGGCAAAGATAGGATGTCACGACTTTAAAAATGGTACTAGTGTGCCAACGATGTAGAAATGGTACTAGTGTGCCAACAACATAGAAATGGTACTAGCATGCCAACGATGTAGGAATGGTACTAGTGTACCAACGATGTATTCACTTATTAGAATACAGGTGATAACAACCAAACTATTCATGACCGTCCCGTAGAACACAAGCAAGTTTATAACCTGTAGGTGATAGAATTCGTTCCCATTTGATGTACTCTACCCTACTAACACATACTGCAGAGAAATCCCTGTAATAATAGTGTCAATAACGATGATTAAGATGATCATTAGGATAGATACTTAAGAATGGGAAACCTACTGACATGTATTGCATAGAAATCCTTGTAATAGTATTGTCAGCAACGATGACTACAACGACCCTTAGGATAAACCCTTAGAGAAGAATAAATAAGTAGATGGGGATGGATAATCGGGTTAAATTTTTGATAATTAAACACATTAACTATATTATTCTGGGTTGAAAACCTATGTACTCGCCAGGTTCCCCAACCTAACCCACTCTGTATCTTTGCATCACAAGAAACAGTAATAAGGTACACTAATGAAGATGCCTGGATCCGATGAGAGATTTGAGGAACTATAGACTATATTAAGATGTTGTAAGTCTTCGTTTATGCTTATGTTTCTTGTAGCAATTATGACATCACGAGTTTAAATAAATCAATGAAAATCATTTCTTCTGAAATGCCTTGATTTGATATTATATCATGTCAAGGATATTTTTGGGACCAATTCCATAATAAAAGAAATACCTTGTTTTTAAAATAAGCATAAATAAAATTTTTAAAATGACCGTAAATACTCAACTGCTACTGCTCTCACTACTAGAAATCAATTGTTACTGCTCTCACTACCGAAAATACTGATGCTATACACCACCTATATATCCATGCAAGTAAACCCTTAGCCCAACTTCCAAAGCCAAGAGTTTGACCAAAAGTCAAATCAAGTCAAAAGTCAACGGTCAAAGTTGACTTCAGTCGACTTTCCATGTTGTGGACAACCTTGACTACGTCGTGGCCCACAAGTGACAAAACAGACACTGATTCCCCAGTCTCCATGTCGTGGCAGCCTAGGGCCACACCGTAGGCACTGGGTTCTAAACAACGTAATGGGTTAAGCTATTTCCTCCGATTCTAAGAGATTAAAAGCTCATATCTAGTCCATTATATGGTCTAGATGGATAAATTTTCCAACTTTATCCCTTAAGACTCTCCAAGAGATCAAGATCTCAAACCCTAGGTCCAAAAAGGGTAAAACATAACATAGACTTAACCATTAAACACTTAATCTCCAAATTCCTTAGTCCGTCAGTTTCAGAAGAATTTCAAACACTAAAACTTGTTGGATTTGGTGTCTAAGCCCATAACTATAATTGATATGTACTTGATTTGATAGTTGCATGGTCCTTTTGGGTTGCCTTCACTCATGCAACTTGACAAGATGACTGGTGGAGTGAGAGTAGGATTTATTATTTGAAATAATAAATTGGTACTCAAAATGATTATGTTAATATATTATAATATTAATATATTATTTGGGAATCATATTATTAATTAGTATTTAATCAGAAATTAATTTGATATTAATTTTGGGATTAAAGGAACTGATTAATAGGGGGGGGGGGCTGTTTTGCAAATCATTGATAGTTGCAAATTGGGCTATTATACTCCTTAATTAGGAGTGGACGAAATCCTATAGGAAGGCTCTATAGATTTCATCCAAGGCCCACTGGTAAGAGGTCCATGGGCTGCTTAAGCCTTAAGCAGGAAATTAGGGTTTCCTCCAGAAACCCTAGCAACTCATAGCTATATAAACCCCCCAAGCATTAGAATTTCGGCCAATGCTTCCTTGAAGAAACCTAGCCGACTTTTCTAGTGTCTCTCCTCTCATCTTGTTGCATTGGGTGTTTGTGACTCCATTAGAGGTGTAATATTTGGGGCACTAAGCTTTCAAGAGTCAAGGATCATCAAGATTGTCTTTTTATTGCTACATAACAAGTGAGATGATATTCTAACCTGAATTTCTTTGTGAATTTCGAAATTATATGCTAGATATAGGGTTATTGCTTTGGTATTCAATTTGCATGTTCAATCAATGAAAAACTTAGATCCAAAGCAATTAGGATTGCATGATCAAATAGGAATGTAGATATGCTCATAACCTAATAAAACTAACTTAAAAGTCAGTGCTTTATGGACATGCATGTCCAATACATGTCTTGAACTCATATTATGTCAAAATGAGGATTATGACCAAAAATATCATGCATGGCTCAAAACCCGACCATGCTTCAGATCCAAGCCGTCAACTACTCCAAATGCCCCAATGATTCATAAAGTTGTAACCTTTATGGTTTCTCACCATCCTAACCAACATGAATAAGAAGAAAATGGGGCAAAACTAAAGATCTAGCAACCTAACAACATAAAGGTGGAGTCTTGGATACTTACAAAGGTCCATAAACGTGCTAGGAAGAGAAATGAGAACTTGCTTGCTGATTCTTAGCCCATTCCATCTTTCTTTATCCTTCAAAATCTTCCAAAAACACCAAGGTAAGCTTCAACAATGGAGGGAAACGAATTAGGATTTCTTCAGAGCTAAGGAGGGTGGTGGAGGCTGAGGATGAGCAGACCTTAACCTCCTCATTCCTTTAAATAGGGTGTAAAACCTAGAAAATTAGGGTTTAAGTTATCAACGACGGCCACGATGTGGCCTATATCTGCCACGTCGTGACGGGTCAAAAGAAGTTTGCAGCCAAAAACGCATTGTCACGTCATGGTGATCCTTCAACACGCCGTGACAACTTCAAAAAATCCAAACTTTAATAAAATAAAATATACCTCAAGATTCGCATGTTACAAACTCCAATTGTGTTAATGTGGTTAACCAGATGAATTTTATATATATATATATATATATATATATATATATATATATATATATATATATATATATATATATATATATATATATATATATATATATATATATATATATATATATATATATATGACATAAGCAATATCTAGTCTGTTCGGGTTAGAGCAAAACTTGAACCCTCAACCACTTATGTTAGGACATCATATTGTCAACCGGAGGCTCACATAATTCAATTTTAACCAAAATCGTTTTTTAACTAGTTCGTTCGGATTCTTGGATATTAGCTTTCTGTTTAAACCTAACATGTTTTGATAGGATTTTTCATAGGATTTGGATAACCAATATAACCAGTTTTTAATTCAATTGATCGGTTGGATAAACCTATAAAAACTATTTATTTTTTAATTCAAAGTGACTCCAATTAAAAAGATACTTTCTTATATTTGGATTTAAAATAGTAATATAATCAGATAAATATATGTTTTTGATCGGATAAAAATATATTTTTTCCTAACCGGTTAAAAATCCGGTGAAAAACATTTGGTGACCTAATTTTATAAACTAATTGTATAAAAAATTGATTCATAGTTTAAAAACCAGTCTAGTTTGTGAAGATTTATTGTCAAAACTTGATACCGTTGCCCTTTGGACTATAAATTCTTAGATAATCGAATAGTAATTAGTTATAAAAGGACTCCAAAATGCTCTGATAGAATGTTGGGATCTATGTTTTATGGCTAAACTTAGTATTACGAGTTTATGTAACAATAACCAACTAGTTTAGCTTATGATAGGGGTGAGCAAACCCAAACCAAAAAACCGAGAAACCGACTAAAACCGACAAAACCGAAACCGAAAAAACCGACGGTTTGGGTTTGATATTTTTAGAAACCGAAAAATCGGGTTCGGGTTCGGTTTCTAACTAGAAACCGACCCATCCAACCCAAGAAACCGACCCATACTTAAAACCGACAAACCGCCCCAAGAAACCGACCCATCCAACCCGAAAAACCACCCATACTTGATTGTGTTTTAGTTGTAATAGACTATTTCAGGCTTTAGTTGTAAGTTGTAATTGACTATTTGTTGTAAGACTCATATTTTTTGAAGTACTTAACTTCAATTTGTTATTTTTTGAAGTATCTAACTTGTTGCTTCATTTATGGAAAATGGGTTAAAACCTTAAACCCATGGGTTTAAACCCAGAACCCGTGAGTGTATGGGTTGAACCCAAGAAACCGAAAAACCGCCCAAACCGACCTTAGAACCCAAAAAACCGAACCGACCAGAAACCGATCCTATTGGGTTCTAAAAACCAGAAACCGACCATTTATGGGTTGGGTTGGGTTTGAGTCCAAAACCGACCCAAACCGACCCATGCACACCCCTAGCTTATGATGCATGGATAAGGTATCATGATTTTGATTATATGATTAGTTCAAAATTAAATAAATAGTTCTCCATAATCGGTTATACAATCATTAATCATTAACATATGTACATAGTATTCTTACTTTGTATGGTACAAATGTTAAATGAACAGGCTATTGTAGTTATCAGTGATTCAGTTACACTCTTGTTGGTGTGATTTTATATTTTTAATATCGTTCACAAATATACAACAATCTGCATATTAAGAAGAAAAAAGCTAAAAGCAAAGACCATAATGGTTAATAACAATAATAATAATAATAATAACTAATATGTTGCCCATGTTCCGCATAGGTTGTGTGCGTCTGATTTGAGTGTTGTTTTTGTTAAAAGATGCAGATGGGAGACGGAGAATGATAGATAGAAGGTAGAAACAAACAAAAAAAAATTAAATATGAGGATCAATATAGAAAAGATATACCAAAAGAAGAAAATGACAAACGACCAAAAGTCTAAAGCCGTTTTTTTTTTTGTTTTTTATGAAAAAATATAAAAGTTTTGACTGTAAGAACCAAAAGTGTCAAAATGGCTAAAGAATTAAAGGGGTTGGAATTAGCAAGTTTTTAGAAAATGGACCAAAGTTGTCAATTCTTTAAAGTTTTGTGGCCAAACTTTGAATATTAAAAGGTTCCTAAAAAATGTAAAATTTTAGATTACAAGGACCAAAAATATCAAAATGGTTAAATATTAAGGGGCAAAGTAGACAAAAAAAGATAAAAGATTATTATTCCTAACTCTAAACTTTTTTATTTTATATATATATATATATATATATATATATATATATATATATATATATATATATATATATATATATATATATATATATATATATATATATTAATAATACTAATAATAATAATACAGATCATGCTCAGCCCTGAAGGAGGGAAGGAGTGCGGGGTGCGGCCGCATTGGCCAAAAAAAAAGAAGACCTAAATTTTAGCTAATTTATCTATTTAATAATAAATATATCTCTATATATATTAAAATAGAAACTTAATGATATCATCTTCAACAATCAGGGTCACTCATTGTGTTTACTTGATTAATTTCAAACCTTAAATTATTTTGATGATGTCATCCTAAAATAAAATAAAATAAAATTAATATTAACTAAATTTGAAAACTCCACTAATTGATTTAATTGTAACATCATTTATAAAAGGAATGTATTAAACGCATTTAAACCTCATCATAATTTTTGAAGTAAATTTGGTTCCTTCCTAATTAAAATCACATTCTTAACTAAGACCTTTCGTATATTCTTTCAATCCACATCTATTATATGAAACGTATCTACAAGATTACGAGATATCGTCGCTCAATTTCAAAGAATCAAAGAATTCAAAATTTGCTATCCTTTTCATAATCATTGTTGAAAGTTATGTATGAATTATGTGCGACTGTTCGTACTTTATGTTTTCTTCACACCCTTTACAACATCATGTTCGAACAACATCACCTTTTGCAGCATCACGTTCGTCATCCAGGTTCCTTCTTTAATATGATGTTCTTAATATTTATTAATTGTATTTGATTTTTTGATTCTCATTAGTGTTGTATTTAACTGTGATCTTTGAATGTATGAATAATCTTGATTATAAATGTTAGCATTAGTTTTTCAATCTTTTACTTTTGTCTTTTTAACCTTGCATTTGATGTTGCACTCTACATATATGATAAAATGTCCATGAGAAAAGCACAATGACTTTTGATTAACTGTATGTATGTATGTGTGTCTTACGTAATAATTTTTTTTCTGAGACAGTTTAGATTGCATGGTAGTTGATGATGGAAAACTACCATTTACCCTTCAGTGTTTTAATTATCAATATTATACTGCTATTAATTTGACATATTTGCCCATAATATGTATGTGTGTCTTACTATATCCTGCTATTTCTGTTTATTGTAAAATGTATTAAAAAGAAACGATTACAAGTAGAATGATATAAATTAAGTTATATGAAAAAAATTGATGTCACCGTTGCTGAAAATACATGAGACGAGACCATGTGACTTCTATCAGAGTTCATTGTTGTAATATTCAATGTATGTTTGTATTTGTGTCGTTTTCTATTTTATCCCTACATATCCACTTAAACATAAAATCAAAGTAATAATTTTAAGTTACGTATCAAGGTATTAGTGATATCTCATATGCAAATTTATTAGTGTGCAAATGAATATATCAATATAAAATGTTGTTATATAATAGTTTACAAGGACCATTTTAACCCTTGACAAAAAAACATCCTATTTTCAATTGTCCTTCAAAATGATTTGACCATTGTGCCCTTATATGTTTTAATTTCCATCCAAGAATTTATTAAAATTTTAAAAATACTTTATTTTTTATTACCATTTTTAATTATCAATATTATATTTCTATTAATTTGACATATTTGCCCATAATTCTTGGTTTTTAGCAGATCTAGTTAATAGCAATGTGCTTTGACTTTAATATGTAATGTTTTAAAATTGTGAATTTCTATTTTCTGTTTTATAGAGATCATTTATGTAATTATTATGACTACAATACTATTAAGAGAACTAAGGACCATTTTTTTAAAATTTTCAGTTTACATGACCATTTCTTTAATTAATAATGTTATTAATCATTTGTTTTGATAAATTATCATTTTTAAATAATTCAGTTTACATGGATCATTTTTATAATTGTTATATAATAGTTTAAAGGAAGCATTTTAAACCCTCATGGCATTTGACAAAATAATATCCTATTTTGAATTGTGCTTCAAAGTGATTTGACCATTATGCCCTTATAGCAGTGTACTTCTGAATCATAAATACAATTATATTCTATTTTTTTTAATTATTAATATTATACTACTATCAATTTGACATATTTTCCCATAATTCTTGGTTTTCAACATGCCACATGACATTTTCCATATTCTTTTTTAATTTCCTTTTATTACACTTGGCAAATCCTGTTTTTTTTTTGTTAATATAAGATTAAATTAAATTAAATTAATATTGATAAATTTGAAAACTTGACTAACTAATTTAATGTTAACGTCATTTATAAAAGGAATGTATTCAACTCATTTAAACCACATCATAATTTTTTTCGTTTTTTTGTTAATATAAAATTAAATTAAATTAAATTGATATTGACTGAATTTCAAAACTTGATTAACTGATTTAATGTTAACGTCATTTATAAAAAGAATGTATTCAACGCATTTAAATCTCATCATAATTTTTGAAAATAAATTTTGTTCATTCTAAACTTAAATCACGTTCTTAGCTGACACATTTCGTATATTCTTTCAATTCACATCTATTTTATAAGACGTATCTACAAGATTACGGGATATTGTCGCTCAATTTCAAAGAATCAAAGAATTCAAAATTCGATTGTCATACGCATTGGCATCATAAGACTTTATCTATATTATATTGTATGTATATTATTTTATTTTGTTTTATTACTGTTATGTTATTTCTTTGTCGTGATTTGTTTAAGGAACATGTGGACTATGATTACTTCCACCTAGAAGTGTTTGCCTTTACTACATGAGAATAGAGGGAGCTTCGTAATATCCTGTTAACATCTTCTGTTTATCATGTTTCGGATGACGTAATCATAAGTGGAGGTGTGGTTTACTTCTTATTGTCTAACTATGACATTCTGCGATTCGATGTATATTCGGAAGAATATTTAGTGATATCTACACCTTCTATTATTAATGATTTCAACGTATATACATCGAGGCTTATCAAGTTTGACGGAAAATTGGGATATTTTTCCATAAGTGACGATCGTTTGTGGACTATTTGGGTTTTCATTCAAAATCGGTAGTTTAAAGTAGATGTTGGTAACTTCAATGCCGGTTCACATGAATGGTAGGATTATCGAAACAATCTCATTTATTTCTTTAAAGGAAATACGATTGAGCATGTCATTCCGGCACATCCTTCTCATGAAGTGTTTTCATTTCGTTCAGATTGTGAGACAGTAAGTTGTTTGTTTTTTCGAAGAGAAACTTTATGAAGTCTGCGGACCACCTCTACAATCCTCTGTTGCAGAAGAGTTGGAACAAACGACTGCAGCATATAACAAGAAGCATGTTTGTTTTTTAACATCTGCAGTAAACTGAAATTTGAATAAACTAATTTTATAAACTGACAATAGTTCTTAACATCGAAATTGTAATAATTTTAGTTTTAAAACATTGAAAGAATACTAAAAAGAACATATAAAAAAACAAAAATATAAAACTTTTTAAAAAAACTTTAAAAAAATATAAAAGAAGCTAATAGTTTTATTCTAGAAAAAAACTAATTTAAAAAAAACAATGAAATAATAAAATAAATTAAGAAAGTATTGCAAACGATGTCTATCAAAATCGTAAAAAATTACACACGTTAAAAAAATACAATTGAAACTGAAAATATTAAGAGAAACGGTAAGAAAATTAAAAAAATCAAAGTTTTTTTTTTGTTAGAAAATCAAGTTAAAAAAATTTGTGGAAACTATAAAAACAAATTGTATCAAATACGTAAATAAAAGTTTAAAAAAATCAAAGTTTTTTTTTTAAAATAAAAGTTTACAAAAAAATAAGTTATACCAAAATTCTAAAAAAACACTTTGCGCCACGCAACACATGCGCACCGGTTTTGCAGTCTGAGGCCTTCTAAAAAACAAACTGCTATGACAGGGAAAATGTTGCGCGTGTGTTTCGCCGCTCAGCAAAAAATGATTTGAAGAAGTTTTTTAAAAAACAAACAACACATTCGTATGCCAAATAGAAATATGTGATTGTATATATTTTAATTTGCATTCGAAAACCGAAGTTTTTTCTCATGAAGAAATTTAATATTTTATACTACTTTATAATTGAATACTTTGTCAACTCATGTTTTATTTTGTTTTATGATATTAATTATGTTTAATATATATATCGAAGAATTTAAAAAATTCATTTAAACCGATTGCATCCAGTTCTTTTCAACATAAAAAATTATCTATAAATAGGTCATTCATCTCATTAAGATATTTAATATTTTATATTACTTTATGATTGAATACTTTTTTTTGTAATTTATATTTTTACTCGTGAACTCATGTCTTATTTTGTTTTAGGATATTAATTTTGTTTAATATATATATCGAAGAATTTAATAAAATCATTTTAACACATTAATGCATCCAATTCTTAACATAAAAAGTTGTCTATAAATAGATCCTTCAAGAATTTTTATGTTTTTCATGTGTTTCCCTGCGTTTAATGCGGGTTATAATCTAGTATAATATTATACAAGAAAAATTACAAATATTGTATGGTTCCCCTAGTCTACGCGCGCCCTTACTTTGCAAACCCACCGGTTCAATCTCTGTATACAACAATTTACCTTGATGTTTGCTTTAATTTTGTTGGGGGAAAATGACGCAACGGCCCTATTACGTATTCAATTTTATCCTTTCAGTCCCTAAAGTTATTTTCGTGTGTGACAACCCGACATTTCAACTCTATGTAATGACCTGAAAAGTTAATTATTGTAACCAATTTTGTGATAATGAAATTAACTTCGAAAATAAAATGTCCAAAAAGTTTCTATTTAATTACCTACTGTGATAGATGTCTTTAAACCATGATCGTACGTAAAAAGAACGCCCAAATCCGACTTCGTATATTGAAGTTATGATTTTTCCAAGTTCGTCTTAGCAGCAGACAGCTAAAAACTCGAATCGGAGATCGAGCGACTTTTGGCCGGAATGACCTAAACGAGAATCGAAGGTCTCGACAATGGTAATTCAGCGGTAAAAAGTCTGGCAAAAACCGACGTCAGAGAAAGAAGTTATGAATTTCTAAAGAAATTCCTTAAACACGACCCTTTTAAAAATAAATAATAAAAATAATTTCAAAATTTGCCGACGGAGTCTAAACGAAAGTTGTAGAGAGTAGTCTCATCTACGCGTGGATATAAAAACCATCGAAAATGGAGATGCAAGAGCTATCCAGCCAACTGAATGAGCTACTCGGAAAAGGATTCATCAGGCCGAACTTCTCGCCTTGGGGAGCACCCGTATTATTCGTGAAAAAGAAGGATGGATCATTCCGGATGTGCATCGACTACCGAGGACTCAACAAACTTACCATCAAGAACCGTTATCCCTTACCCCGAATCGACGATTTATTCGACCAACTCCAAGGAGCCAACTACTTCTCCAAGATCGATCTGAGGTCAGGATATCACCAGCTGCGAGTCCTAGAGAGTGATGTTCCCAATACGGCCTTCCGAACGAGATACGGACATTACGAGTTCGTAGTGATGCCGTTCGGACTAACCAATGCCCCGGCCGTATTCATGGACCTAATGAATCGGGTATGTCGTCCATTCTTGGATAAATTTGTGATAGTATTCATAGACGACATACTCATTTATTCAAAGAATAAAGAAGAGCATAGTCAACATCTGAGACAAGTCTTAGAGACGTTACGAACTGAGAGACTCTATGCAAGTTCTCGAAATGTGAGTTTTGGATTAGAAGGGTGGACTTCCTCGGTCACGTGGTCAGCAAGGAAGGAATCCACGTGGACCCATCAAAAATCAAGGCTATCAAAAATTGGTCTGCACCAACTACACCATCAGAGATTCGCCAGTTTCTAGGTATTGCTGGTTATTATCGAAGGTTCATTTAGAACTTCTCCAGCATCGCAAAGCCTCTTACCGCCTTAACTCAGAAAGGGGTGACCTACAACTAGGGAGAAAAACAAGATGCTGCATTTCAAACTTTGAAACATGCCCTTTGTAGTGCGCCCATTCTTTCTCTTCCAGAGGGGACCGAAGATTTTGTGGTGTATTGTGATGCTTCGAAGCAAGGGCTGGGCTGTGTACTAATGCAGAGAAGAAAGGTTATTGCATATGCCTCGCGACAATTGAAAACGCATGAAGTCAACTACACCACTCATGACCTAGAACTTGGAGCAGTGGTCTTCGCTCTAAAAATCTGGAGGCACTACCTATACGGGACCAAGTGCACCATCTTTACAGACCACAAGAGCCTTCAACACATCTTCGACCAGAAGGAGTTAAACATGAGACAGCGACGTTGGGTTGAATTGCTCAACGACTACGAATGTGAGATTCGCTATCATCCCGGAAAGGCAAACGTCGTGGCCGATGCCCTTAGTCGTAAGGAGTACTCTGGTCGAAGAGTGAAGTCATTAACCATGTCGATCCATTCGCACCTGTCAGCACAAGTCAAGGAGGATCAAATAGAGGCCTTCAAACCCGAAAACGTGACAGGTGAGACCCTTAGGGGGATGGACAAGAACCTAGAAATCAAGAGTGACGGAGTACGCTACTTCATGGACCGAATCTGGACACCCAAGTTTGGTGGGTTCAAAGAGGTAGTTATGAGCGAAGCACACAAGACTCCGTACTCCGTGCACCCAGGGTCAGATAAGATGTATCTAGATCTCAAGCAACTCTACTGGTGGCCAAACATGAAAGCAGAGATTGCTACCTATGTGAGCAAGTGTTTGACTTGCGCCAAGATAAAAATAGAACACCAAAAACCCTCAGGTCTACTCCATCAACCTGAAATACCTGAGTGGAAATGGGAACAGATTTCCATGGACTTCATAACGAAACTGCCCAAAACTCAGGGTGGCCAAGATACTATTTGGGTGATCGTCGACAGACTAACCAAGTCCGCTCATTTCTTACCAATCAAGGAAACTGATAAGATGGAAAAACTATCGAGAACCTACATTCGGGAGATCGTACGACTTCATGGAGTGCCGATGTCTATCATCTCAGATAGGGACAGCAGATTCACTTCCAGATTCTGGCAATCATTGCAAAAATCCATGGGAACAAGGTTGGATATGAGTACAGCATACCACCCACAAACTGATGGACAGAGTGAGAGGACGATCTAAACCTTGGAAGACATGTTGCGAGCATGTGTAATCGACTTTGGTAAAGCGTGGGATGTTCACTTACCTTTAGTCGAGTTCTCTTATAACAATGGTTATCATACTAGTATCAAGACTACTCCATTTGAAGCCCTTTACGGCCGTAAGTGCAGGTCACCTCTGTGTTGGATGGAAGTAGGCGACACGCAGTTAGCAAAAGGTCTAGTCCCTGATAGCACCCTCACTGGTCCGGAGATCATCAGAGAAACGGCTGAAAAGATCGTTCAAATACGAGAATGACTGAAATCCTCAAGGGATAGGCAAAAGAGTTATGCCGACAAAAGACGAAAACCCTTGGAATTTCATATTGGAGACCGTGTACTGCTAAAGGTCTCACCCTGGAAGGGCATGATACGCTTTGGAAAGCGTGGGAAACTAAATCCTCAGTACATTGGACCCTTCGAAATCATTTCAAGAATTGGTCCAGTGGCTTACAAACTCCAACTTCCAATCGAGCTTAACAAAGTACATCCAGTATTCCACGTATCGAACCTGAAAAATTGTTTGTCCGACAAAACACTAGTAATTCCACTCGAAGAAATCGAACTTAACGAAAACCTTAACTTTGTGGAAGAACCCGTCGAGATCATGGATAGAGAAATTAAACGAACTAAGCAGAGTCGAATACCAATAGTAAAGGTTCGCTGGAACGCTAAGTGAGGACCTGAATTCACATGGGAACGAGAAGATCAGATGCAACAGAAGTATCTGCATCTTTTCCTCAGCCCCTAAAACTTTTCTTTTGTATTTAATTTCGGGACGAAATTCCCTCTAACGGGGGGATGATGTGACAACCCGATATTTCAACTCTATGTAATGACCTGAAAAGTCAATTATTGTAACCACTTTTGTGATAATGAAATTAACTTCGAAAATAAAATGTCCAAAAAGTTTCTATTTAATTACCTACTGTGATAGATGTCTTTAAACCGTGATCGTACGTAAAAAGAACGCCCAAATCCGACTTCGTATATTGAAGTTATGATTTTTCCAAGTTCGGCTTAGCAACAGACAGCTAAAAACTCGAATCGGAGATCGAGCGACTTTTGGTCGGAATGACCTAAACGAGAATCGAAGGTCTCGACAATGGTAATTCAGCGGTAAAAAGTCTGGCAAAAACCGACGTCAGAGAAAGAAGTTATGAATTTCTAAAGAAATTCCTTAAACACGACCCTTTTAAAAATAAATAATAAAAATAATTTCAAAATTTGCCGACGGAGTCTAAGCGAAAGTTGTAGAGCGTAGTCTCACCTACGCGTGGATATAAAGACCATCGAAAACGGAATTCGTATGAAGAAGATATGAATTTTAGAAGTTTATTAATTAAATTAAATATAACTTTAATTATAAATGTTTGGTATTATCCGAAGGGAGTCATCAGATAGGGCCGAAGTACGCCCTGCGTACCCTCGTACGCCCCGCGTACTCAAGGCCTAGGCCTCGGATCGTCCACGTCCCGGTCTATGCGAAGTAGCATTGTCCCATCTGAAATCCGAGGCAGTCGAGGACTCGATCAAGCATGACGTACGCGTACGCCCCGCGTACCGAGGCGGTTCCAGCCCCTATAAAAGGGATGCGAGGGTTCCCAAGAAAGGGCTCCATTTCTCTCCTCTCATGTGCGTTCTTGCCTTGTTTTCCGCGCCCGTTCTAACCCGAAGCCCCGGTCATTTTGCTCAAGTCCCGAAGGTCGTTTTTACTCCCGAGATTCCCGAGAATCCCGAGGAAATCCGTTTCCCGAGACGAAATTCTGTCCGGTTTCCATCTCGCTTTCTTCAACCCTTCAGGTGAGTTCATACCCCTACAACCACACTTTAAATGCTTTTTAAATGCTTTTTAAACACTTTTAAGGGGGGAATACAAGTAAACACACGAGTAAAATCGTGTGAAACATCGATCTTTTGCTATACTTTTCATACTGTTGTTTTAACTATCTTATGAAGTCATCATCATGCAAAACACCTCACAACACAGCTTTACCCTCTTGGGATACAATATGTTTTGATAAATATAAATAATGTTTTATTTATACGTTTACATACAAATACATCATATCAAGGTTAATATTCTTTAATAAATCATTTTATGCATTCAAAGAACTTATGATTTATGCTTTGTCAAACATTGTGAAAAAGGATAAACTTTGCATACAAAACTACTACTTTAATACAGACTTAGTTGAGAATCCGTGAGACGTGTATATCTTCAAATAATACCTTTTTGCTAAAAGGTACCGCTACAAGTCCTGTCTATAACCAGAGTCTCCTGTTCGGAGAACGTGTCAAATGTGTATAGATCTATACGGGAAGTCATGATCCCGCGCCCTGACTGTTAGCTACAGTCCGTCCTTTGGGGTGACAGTTTTTCATAACGCTACGACGCCTGAAGAACATCGCTACAGGCATATTATGTTTAGTATGGTTATAAAACTCATCGGATATACAATTATTATAGTACTTCTGATTGATGAATGAGTAGCTATTCAAACTATTCTCCATCTAGCAAACTGAAATCTTCTAATAGGTTTTATTATATAAATCTATGCTTCAACCTTCTAAAGCATGTCGTTTGCTTTCGGTTTTTAGTCTGGGACATTAGGCTAACTATTACTTTAGGAAAATATGGGATTTTCCTGTATACAAAACAAACAACTAATAGGAAAATAAGGGATTTTCTTGATTCAACTATCTACATTATTCAATACAAATATTCTCATGCATTTCACACTTTTATAAGAAAATAAGGGATGTTCTTGGAAAACATACACTCAACTTGGAATGGCATACAAATTTTCTAAACCACTTATGAACTCACCAACTTAATTGTTGACACTTTCTCTTTGAAATAACTTGTATTCTCAGGGAACCGCTAAGCAGGTTTGGAAATCAACTTTTGGGGATTAACGCGCTGGCGTTAATTACTTCTTTTGAAAGTTGTTTATGTATTTATCTTTTGAACATGTAATGAATACAATTATGTAAACATTTTTAAAACCTTTATATATGTATGGTGGTGTGTACTTTCCTTTCTATGAACTGTTATGATACTGAATATGACGTCCTCCGCCCCCGAACGTTTCTGCCGTTCTGGTTTGGGGGTGTGACATCGTGCCCTTTAATGGAACAAAATTGATGTCGACCTGCTTTTTTGGTCACTGTGACCTAATTTATCAGGTTAAAGTTGATGTGACTTCTGATTTGGAATTTTTTTTAGTAAAAAAAGAATAATCAAAATTAGGGCCCACCATCTCTCTCTCTCTCTCTCTCTCTCTCTCTCTCTCTCAGACCTGTGCCACCTTAGAACCACCATTGTCACCATCTTGTTCCCCGCCGGAAATCACCAACACCCACCATAATTGTTGATGTCGGAGCTGAAGGGTTTAATGCATAAGAACAATCCTATGTGCTCATACAAACCCTAAAGCTTGGATCTAGGTTTCTCTATTGAACATGCAATGAATCCAAGACTTGTAAACCCTAATCTAGCATACATAATTCGAAATTAACACTATAAGAACATATCTAAGTGATTACCTCTTTCAATTGGCTTGAAATCCTTTGGATCTTCTTGTTCTTGAGCTTAGAGTCACAAGTGTAACTCCTCTAAAGGCTTACAAACACCACAAGCAAGAAGACAACTTTGAGAGAGGGGAGAGGATGCTTAATTTTGGCCTAGGGTTACTCTTGGGAAGCAAGTGGCCGAAAACTGAAGGCTAGGGGTCATATTTATATTATAGGCTGCTAGGGTTTCAGTTTAAACCCTAATGGACAACTTAGTCACCAAGCAGCCCAAGGAACCTTCTGGAATAAGGCCTTGGACGAAAATATGATGATCCTTCATCATCATTTCGTTCCCCCTTAGCCCATTAGGTTTCCCAGCCTAAAACTCAACTATCACACATTTGACAGTTTATGCCCCTTTATTCAATTAGTCTCTTTTAGTCACCAAATTAATTCCTAATTAATTTATGACTAATACTAACTAAATAAATATGATTTCTCCTTTAATATATTATTCTTATAATATATTAATAAATCATAATATCCTCTCTTTCTCATCAAATTACCTTGTCAAGTTACTTTGGTGAAGGTAACCCAAAAGGACCATGCACAACCGGGTCAAGTACATATCAAATATAGTTACAGGCTTAGACACTAATCCAACAGGAGCTCATTTCTCAACCACCTACAACCCCTTTTTCCTTAACCACCGAGAGGCACCATCCTCTCCATTCCCCCTCGTTTTTTTTTTTCTGTTGATCGGAGCAAAACCCAAGTGCCAACCACTGCCTCCAGTTTATTTATTCACCGCCACCTGAGTCATTTGATTAACCACCCAAAAACTTCTCAAATACCCATAGCCATCGACCACTACCTGTTCTTTCTTTTTTCTCTAAGAGGACAACAAATTTTCGGTTCTTTCAAAAAAAGGTACATATTCATTGTCTTGTTTTTGAACCTTGTTGTGGGTTTGTGTGATTTCATCTTGTTTACCACAAATCTTCAAGAAAAAAATTATCTTTTTCATCAAAACGCATGTGGTTAATGGTGAAACTTAGTTCCAGTGTACAAAGCCTTTTGCTTCTTGGGATAACCAATCTTCCAGCTTTTCACACCCAGATTTGCTTTTTATCTTATCTTGTTCGTATTTTACCTCTTAAAAATTGTAACAAGGTTCTTCTTCTTCGAATAGCCTTGTTAAAGTGAAAGAGACCCCTTGTTCTAATCTTGTTTTACCTCTTAAAAACGACATAGATGACAAAAGTTACAGTTAGAATGTTCAGAAAAGGGATCACTCATCTAATTTATGGTATTGTGTCCATAATTCACGGGTAAGTTAAAGAAATGTAAGTACGAATGGAAATGGAATCAACAATTTCTTTAGCAGCAAGGTCTCATTGGTTCCTATGAATTTCAAGGAGAGAGGGGGGGGGGGGGGGGGGGGGGGGGGAGGGTGGACCCTAATTTTGATTATTCTTTTTTTTTTACTAAAATAATTCCAAATCATAAGTCACATAGATTTAACCCGGTATATTAGGTCGCACTGAACAAAAAAGTAGGTCGACATCAAATTTTTTTTTTCTTAAAAAACACGAAAATAACTTGAAGGACTAAAAGGGTAAAAATAAAAATACCGTCATTTTCCCAATTTTTTCGTCGCAAGAATATTTGATCACATTTTCCTAAGTTACATTTTGAGTCCCTAATTTATACTTCATGCTTCAAAATTTGTCCTTCCTCTTAATTGTATTTATTATTCAGTTTCTAAAAATTATATATTTGCCCTTTAACTTTATGAATTGGCATTTTTCCCTTTTTAATAAATATAATTTATTTTTTTAGTTTTCCCTCAAGACTATCCACCTTTTTAAATTTATTTTCCTTATATACATAAATATTATATTTAAGAATCTATTTTTATTTTTCACAGAACCGGCTCATATTAAAGAACAATACATATAAGTTTATTCTTGTTTATAAATAAACCGATTTAATATATATATATATATATATATATATATATATATATATATATATATATATATATATATATATATTCATGAGTTAACTCAATAGATCAGATGAGTTAGAATACCGAGTTTACAACCCACTCAGCTGTCAGCAAGTAAAATGAATTGTGATTTTCACTAGCGTGAAGACCGAAGAGGTAAAGATTCTGTGTCTGTACCCACAAAAGCTTACGACGAGCACATGGGTACACTATGGGTGTACTTACCAAACTCCTGGAAAGCAAATAATAGTACCTTGCCCTATAGTGTATATTCATACTCCTATTTTTCTTTTTTTTAATTACTTATCTTTTTTAAAATTTTACTCACATAATCCATTTGCACAAATAATATTTTGTTTCTTATACCAGCTAGACTAGCTGAAAAGTATATTTTTAGTTAAAAAAATAGTTTTTGTCTAGTAAAAAACAGTGTTTAATAACTGATAAGTTAAATGAAAATTATAAAATAAAATATTTTAAAAACTTGGTGATCGATATGAATATATAAAATATATTTAGAAAGACTCGTTAACTATCAATAAACTATCTAAAATACCTTTTTAAAAACCTAGGTTATAAAATATCTATAGTGGTCTCACCACTCCAAAAATAAACTAGTTTATATGTGTCAGACACAATCTAAATAAAAATCACATTGTTCACGTTGTATAATGTCAAAATATTCGATCAAAAATGAAAATGAGAACATTAAAAATACAATCCATAAATTACAAGAATACTACAAATCTTCAGTTGGTTCGTCCTCTTCTTTACTTGATTTACTCGAATCAGCAAGAGGCCTCTTGATTGCTGCAAACGAAAACATCAGCCTTTGGTTAAAAATATTAAAAATGAAACATTGTTGCATAATTGGTAAAAAAAAAAAAAATACTTAACTTCCCCATTTTACCCCTCTGTTTATAAGTGATAAGTAATGCTGAGTAAGTGGCTATTTTTGTTTGACTTAATAAGCTAAATCTAAGCACTTAATCCGGGCAACTATACACGGTTGTTTCTTTTTCACTTAATCTTAGAAAAAATGACTTAAAAGGTTAAGCTAAAAAGACATGGCTTAATGGGTTAAGACAACCAACCCTTTACTATTTGCCCTTTTGTTCCTCCCAACTCATCACATGTTAAAGTTGATACCATTATATCAAAAAGAAACAACTCCTTAGTACATGATATGATGATAAGCATACAGGAAAAACCGAAAGAGGGTAATAGTGTAAAAAACTCACATTTAACAGATGATCCAGCAAGACAAGTGAGCCTAGACTTGGTATTAACTTCAGCCAATGGAATTGACTTATTCTTATTAGCCATACGAACATCCCAAACACGAATAATTCCATCTGAAGATGCAGATGCTACCAAAAACAGTTCATCTTCAGATGCTCCATCAATCTTTGAAAGCACTACAATTCCTTTTAAACGATATGAATGTGCATCCTCAATGCAATATGCAACCTTCCCACTAACTGTATCCCATGCTGTAAGATTCCTGTCCTCTCCACCACCATATACAAGTCCATTCTGTCACAATTTCATACTTAATTCAGATTATGAAGCAAATTTTATACTGTATATCAGAACAGATTATAGTATACAGTATACAACTATACGCAAGTAAAGAATAAACAGCAAACTAACCATGCCAGGTGCGATGCAAAGAACTTTTTTCTTGGATTCCAATTCAAGAATCAGTTTTGCATCCTCTGCTTCGTGCACAGAGATTTTCTCATCCATTACCATGAAGAACTTATCACCACTACAATCAAATTTCACCATGGAAGCTTCTTTCCCCAAGCTACAACAGAAACTCCTCCTTCCTCTAACCAAATTCACCATAGCTAAACACGAATCTCTCCCCACTGTCAGCGCCAACTTCCCCGACGGATGAACAGACAAATCGTTAACACCCTTTTTATGTATCTTCATCGTCTTTAGGTGAACGAAGGGGTCGGCGTCGTATAACGAGATGTTACCGTCGTCATACGCAGAGAACAGGTTACGAGGAAAAGAGGACAGGGACGGAGGGGTATAGAGGGCGAGCGATGTGACGGTGGCGGTAGGATCGTTAAGTGAACCAACCTCCGATGAAGTTGATAAGTCGTATATTTTGATGGTGTCATCGGAGCCACCTGACACAGCGACGGAGCCGGCGACAGCGACGGACTTGATTGGTGAAAGATGTGATGGAAAAGAGAAAATTGGGGACAAGGTTAGGGTTTCAGTGGAGTGTTTTAGGGTTTTGAGCTTAAATCCCCAGATGAATCGCTCGTATGATCCTGCTACCAGACTCATATCTGCAGATTTTGATCGTCTCTTTCAAATCTCCACAGAGCGACGAACCACCTAAAGACCTAAACCCTTGAGAAGAAAACGTCTTGTATCTTTTAGGGTTTTAGGACGAGCCCTATTTTCACATTATTTATCAAGTCTATTATAGTTAATTCCTTTTGGTTAATGTTAGACAAAACCTCTAGTTTGTTTCCTCAATTTCACAGGTTTAAAAAATCTAAAAAAATATCTTCAAAAAACAACAAACTTTAATTTTTGTTTTTAAAATACCCATAACTCTTTTTCATATCTCTTTTAGTTCAATGGTATTTTTAAAGTATTTTATATAATTTATATCTTCTTATAACTTTTTAGTTCACAGTTTGATAGTCACATTTTTTTATTTTTAATTTTTTAGCACTTTTTTATTATCTAAAAACACATGGAATTTATTAATTTTATAATTTTAATAATTACACCATCTAGATCAATTTATTTTTCATACAAAATATTATGTTACAACAGTAACAATTAAAAAAAAAAACTATAATTACTAAACTATGAATGTTCAAATTGTTTTGTTTTGCATGAAAAAATATATCGATATGATATCTAATTATAGAGTATAAAGATTATTAATTTTTATATGTTTGGTTATTTTTAAAAATAATAAAAGCGGGTACAAAAAAATATTAGTTATCCTTCTTTGTCTAATTTAGTTGTATCTATTTTCTTTTGACCTAACAAGTTAAAATGTAGATGGATTCTTATAAAATTCCGTGAAAATGAGTAACATCACTATTGGATCCGATGTCAAGATAGAGCTAAGTGAAAGGATATTTAAGCCACCTTAGTTATTTGAATGTTTATTTAGTATATTATACTTAAAGGAATATCATAAACACAATATCCTTAATCATGATTATATATATATATATATATATATATATATATATATATATATATATATATATATGTGCTGATTTTATATGAAGGCAAATAAAATAATATAAAGAGGGGCATTTGCATCATTTCACATTTAGCTAATAGATCTATATTAATTGCTTAAGTCGTAAACACTGAAATAAGGATTACTTGTGATTAAATCCCAATACTAGGACCAAAAGTGATGATTTGTTCAAACCACAGGGACCAAAACCGTATTTTACTCTACAGGTAAGAAAACAGAAAGTGCAAGACGGAGAGATAAAGGCCAGAAACACAGAACGGAAGGTCAGTTTCACCGGAGAAATTGAGCCAGACACGGAGGAGGCATCATTGGCCGGTCCTCGCTGTTAAACCAGATGAGTGAGTTACAGAACGAACCTTCCTCTCCTCCTCCTCCGCCGCCGCCAGCATCCTCAGAATCGCCTTCTAGCCCACCGTCTGCACCATCGGACGACCCTCCTCCTTGTCGTTTCGATCCCTGCCGCAGTAAGCCGTCTTTCTCATAATCTTCTTCTTTCATCATTCTACCATTGTTGGGCACTATTCCCAATTGAGTACTGTTTATTACATTATCTATATTGATTTGTAGTTATAACCTTTCCTCAATGTTTCTCATTCTTAAAGGGTTTTCCATTTTCAATTGATGTTAATCTTGTATATACTGCCGACTGCGTGTTAGACTGTTCTCCATATGATTGATGATTGATGTATTAATTAACTTCTCGATCGTGAGTTCTTGCTAGTTACTAAACACTTTTGCTAGGGTTTTCAGGACAATCACCAATTTTCCCAAAAAACATAGGGATACCGGATATACTTGTAAAAAGATTTGAAGCTAACAATTGTAAGCAGTTTGTTGTGATTGCTAAAGGGTGCTATAAAATTTTTTATAGAAGGATAAACTTGGTTTGTTTGTCAGCCATCTGATATGAATTTGCAAATTAACTCGTTAAAGATATGAAAGTGGCTACTATGCATAAGTCATAACCTTCTTTCTTGCATTAGTCTATACAGTCTAAATCATAACTCTTTCTCATTTTGTAGCAATTGGTATCATCAAAAGGAAAGCATTGATAAAAGACTTGGCAGCTGTCTACCATGCTGAGTGTCTTGCTTATTGCCAAGAGCTTTTAGAACTTCAAAGAAAATGTGAAGAGGTATGATTTATGAACACTTCCCTTTATGTGTACAAAATCTTTATCCATAATGAAGTCAAGAACAGTTGCCAAAGTTATTGTTTCTGCATATTGTATGAAACTATGGTGTTTTTTTGTAGCCATACCCAGATATAAAAGTTGCAGCAGATTCAAGGAAAGAAACAATGAGGCCACCAAAACGACTGAAGAAATCACGCTAGGTTTGTTATTTGTCAACTTTTCACATCACTTTTTCATTCTTAATATTAGAAGCATGTCATGTATTATTGTATATAATTAACTTCAAGTGAGGTGTACTTGTTCTAAATGGTTATCCTTTCTACTTAGTTTTTATGTACCGATGAAAATGCCCATATTCTTAGATACATATTCTTTTGTAACATGCTCACTTTTTTTAATACAACAGACCTTGATATGACTAAAATCCCTCACATTTAGACTGTTCAGAAACCTTGTGTTTGATTTTCTAGAACGTTAATGAAGCATGATGCTACTTGCAATCAGAACGTTAATGATTTTCAAATCCGTTTTTTGTTTTTGCACCACAAGCTTTTCTTTTTGTAAAGCTACGTTTTCATCCATTTTTTAAGTAGTTGAAAGTTATTGTCTAAAGATTCATCGAAAGGAGACAACGAAACTCTTTTTATTTCATCGTGATGGTTTGAGTTATGTTTTGGGCACCAATTCATGTTGGAAATAATGAATACGAGGTGGGGTTTGGGAAAGTTGTATTTGGAGATGAAATTGTTGGGGTGAATTGAGTAATTTGGTAAAACTAAGTTGGGATGCAAGAACGAGATTCCGATGATAGTGATAGAAAGGTAGCGATGCGTTGTTCAATGCGTAAGGGTTATTGAATCTTGGGGTTGTTGAAGTTGTGAAAAGATTATTGTTTGGATCCATTTGTAAGAAATTGGTAGGTTTAAAAGAGATTTTAAGGAAAAAATTGGATGGGATATGAAATAGAAAATATAGTTTAGTTTTTATAAAGTTTATTTTAGAAATAAAGAAAAAAGAAAAAGAAAAATGCATTAAATGGGTGTGGTTGAGTCTTTTGACTTTGTATATCTACTTATTACGATTACGATTATTCATTTCCTTAAGAACGGGAAACAACCTTACCTATTAGATAAATTAGATATAAATTAGATATAAGACTCATGTATTATATATGTTCATTTTAAAGAAAAAAAATATGAAACTTTATATATTTGAGAAGTTTGAATTTATAAGAAAAAAATAAAAAAATATTGCATTATTAAAATTAAATTGTTTGTTTTTCTTTTAAGACAAAATTGCAAACATTGTCTCTGTGGTTGGCAAAATTTTGTAGTTTTGGTCCAAAACGAAATGTTGGTACGCCACTGGTCTAATTTTAGATATCTTATGTGGTTTTGGTCCTTATGGTTGTATTTCCTTGTGTTTTTGGTCCACATCCCACTTAAATTGACTAATATGCCCCTTAAATAAATATATTTTAATTTCTTTTATTTATTTTCTTATACTTATAATAAAATAAAAAACAAAAACAAAATAAACCCACCTCTCTCTCTCTCTCTCTCTCTCTCCCGCCTGCTTCCTTTCACATCAGATAGATCAAACGTGAATATGTGGGAACACAAGTTCGTTCATCCCTAAACTATACAGTGAACACAAGAACCCACCCATAATTTCAACCAGATTCGTTACCAATCGTGATTTGCAAGTTTGAGATTTAACAAATATCGAGACCCATCGTTGGGTCTCTTGGTCTCGGCCTATTTCTTCGTCCTCTGTCATGAACTATCGGGTGTATTGGTGTTTCGGTGAGCCATCGAGACAACAACCTCACCTCTCACACAACTCTTCTTTTTTCTGTTAAAGCAAACGCCACCGAACCACCCGCGACATCGTGTTTCTCGTTTGAACTCTTTTCTGGCCTCCTTCCCTTCGAAACCCCTAGCCACACTGAGCCCCTTTCCTTCACATCCTTCTTCTGAGACAGAAGAGCACAAGAGCTGCTCCAGTAGCCATTGTTTCCCTCGCTCTGGATGAGTAAAACACTGAGAGGCGGCGATTTCTCTTCCCGATGAACGATAAGAGGCGACGACCTCTTGTATTGCTCGCCCTTACTCGCGAATTCGGCCACTGGACCATCGATCGGCCTTGGGGCTGTTCCTATTCGTATTTCTTTTTCTCCATCAAACGAGGATCTTCATAGTTTTGTATATATATTGTGTGTGTGTGTGTTTAAGAAGATGAAGTTAAAGAACCTAGATGAAGATTTAGAGAGAGAGAGAGAGAGAGAGAGAGAGTGATGGGTTTTTTATTTTGAATAAAAATATATAATAAAAAAATGGAAAAACAAATTATAAGGGCATATTGGTCTTTTTAAGTAGATAGGGACCAAAAACAATAGAAATATCCAATTTTGGACCCGTGGTGCACCAACATTTTGTTTTGGACCAAAAGCACATAAAATTGTCAACCACATGGATCATTTTTTTAATTTACCCTTCTTTTAAATTAACAAATAATTTAGATAAATAAACAAATGAAACTAATGAAACTTTAATTTAGAAAATTTGAAAGACAAAATTGCACAAATGGTCCCTGTGGTATGTCGAAAAATGTCACTTTGGTCCAAAAAGGTTTGGACTAGCACCAGTGGTCCAAAAACTTTCATTTTGTTGCGTCTTTGGTCCAATCTGTTCTGATTATTTTCAAAATGACGAATCTACCCCTGTTAATATGATTTTTTTTCTTATTTGTTTTACTGATTAAAAAAAACAAAAAATAAAAAATAAATATCTCTCTAAAACAAGAAAATAAATATAAACCTCTCTCTCTCTCTCTCTCTCTCTCTCTCTCGTTTTCTGAAGCAAGAAAAACCAACAATTGGCTGCCACCCACTGCCGACAAAAAACACCACCACTGAGGGCGACTAAAAACCACCAATAGTGAGGCCACCAGGGACCACCGGAACATCACCGCTGCCACCACCCATTTACCCTCCTGCCAATGCCGATGAACCCACAACCCTTTCCTTCTCTTTCCCTCTCGTCAAACTAGTCGGAACATGAAGATCCCACCTCAATGCATGCTCACAACTCAGCTCGTCGGAACCCTAGTTGTAGGGATGATGAATTGGCGATGAGCAGCAAGGCGGCGACGACGATCTATTGTGGTGGTCGAAGTCCGTTCCAGCGGCTCTGACGGCTCCAATTACTATGTATCTGGTTGGAATCGGAGGAGAAAGTGAATGGGTGTGGAGAGGGGCCCGGTGGTGGCCAAAATCTGTGGTTGCGGGTTGTCTTCCTTGCCGGAAAGTCTCCACCTTCATTGGTGGTTTTCTCAATTCAGAAAAAAAAAAAAAAAAAAAAAAAAAAAAAAAAAAAAACGAAGGATGGGGGAAATAGATTAGAGGCTAGGGGATGTTGGATGGTGGTGGGTCACGGTAGCAGTGGGTGGTAGCCCTTGACTGCCCTTGATTCCCTCTTCAATCCTTGACAGTAATTCAGTGAGAAGGAGGGAAAAGGAGGCGAGATGGTGAGGTTTTTTTCCAACAATGGTGAAGGAACGATGCTTTATGGCCGCATCGGGCTTAGTTCAAGAACAAATAACCATCTCGGTCTCTTTCACTCTTCCAGTATACCACCATTTCAGTTCAGATGGAAAGGATTTCCTACACCACTTCAATGGGGAAAGTTGACTTTCACACACACACACATAGAGAGAGAGAGAGATTTATATTTATTTTCTTGTTTTAGAGAGAGATTTATTTTTAGTTTTTAGTTTTTTTTTAAATCAGAAAATCAGAAAAACAAATACGAAAAAATCATATAAATAGGGGTAGATTTGTCATTTTGAAAATAATCAGAACAGATTCGACCAAAGACGCAACAAAATGAAAGTTTTGGACCACTGGTGCTAGTCGAAATCTTTTTCGACCAAAGTGGTATTTCTCGACATACCATAGGGACCATTTGTGCAGTTTTGTCAATCTGAAATTAGAATGAAATCAATTAATGAAATTGATATGCATTTATTATTATATTTATTGTAATTATTATATTTAAATATTATTTGAAAATTAATAAAATGAAAAATACCACAAAATGCCACGTGAAAAAAATATAATTGAGAATAACCACAAAATGACATGTGGCTAAATCAATGAAAGTGTGACATGTGACAAAAAAATTCTTTATTTATTAGAGAAGATAAATTGATTAACTTTTTTTTTAACCAATTTAACATGTTAAATAAATGGATTGAACATGAGATAACACATTTAAATTTCAAGGTTTAATATAAAAGACAAAAGTTTAAACTTAACCAAATTTCATAAAAAGAACATTATAGTTTGGATTATTTATTTATATTTAACCACTAAAAGATTTTTTTTTCTAAGTTAACCATTTATATTTGTTTTTATATCTACGGAGCATTTTAAACTTTAAATATTACTTCTATATCCTTACAAATTATACAATTACACATATATCATTCTCAAACTATAAAATCCACATTTATATCCAAACTTATAATTTAATTTGGATTATATAAACTAATATTAAAAAACTTATCTAAAATTCAAAGTTTCATACGGTTTTACCAAAATGCCCTTCCCAAATTAAAGATTAAACAACACCCACACCCTCTTCCCCTACGTCTCCTTGCACCCAAACCATTCGTATAGATTTCTCAAAACTTCAACAACCAAAATGAATTGATGATTCTTAAAGGGATATCAACGGGATCAAATGGGACGGAGATTGCATCTTCCACCCCCACCACCGAAATTTTCTTATGCCCCAGCCCACGAAATTTCCAGCCTCCCCAACCTTGCCCCCGCCTCTGAATTTATTGATTACCCCACCCAGCCCCCGATTGATCTTGGGATATTTTTTATCGGGCTAAAAGAAGGCTTTTTCTTTGGTCTCGATGAAGCTATTTTTTGGGTTAAAAAAGTTATTTATAACATAATTTTACATGTTAAAAACAAAAATGTTATCACATCTCAATAACATTATACTATCAATTTAAAAACATGATTTATTATTTATTATTTATTATATTTATATAATTAATATATATACATATACATAATATATTAACGCCCACCACCCACCCACTGGGAGATTCGAGACGCGGATGAGACTGCCTTCCCCCAAAACTAAAATGGGGGTTAACCTTGCCCCTGCCCCGCTTCCGTTTTTTTAACAAATATCCTCCATATGGGATCAGAGCTCCACGGGTCAGGGTCCCATATGACGTTTTAAAATCCTAGATTCTTAATAACACAAAGTATCATTGGACATATTAAAGTCACAAATTACTAACATGGCCTTGTATATGGCCTCAATTCTTTATTTTAAGTAAACAAATTTTCTAAAGACATAATCGTTGACTTACGATTACATGAGCAAGAAATTGAACCATATATATTCCAACTTACGCATGAAATTTAGTTGTTTACGCATGAAACATCCAAGATATTAAATCATAATCTATTTGCCCATGGCAAACTATAGAACACAAGAAACAGAAAAACCATCGCCCAACAATACGTAGAAATGCCTAATATTTAGTTTAGGAATTAATATGGAAAATGATACTTTGGTAAATTGTTATGGAATTTTGAAGTTTAGATAAGATTTTTAAATATAAATTGATAAAATCCAAATTAAATTATGAGTTTGTATATAAATGTGAGTTTTATAGTTTGATATATATATATATATATATATATATATATATATATATATATATATATATATATATATATATATATATATATATATATATATATATATATATATTAAGTTTGCAAGGATACTGAAGTAATATTTAAAGTTTGTAAGGATACGGATCAAATTTTTCTTTATATTTAGAAGTTTTTTTTTTTCAGTAATATGAAAAAAGGAAGATTATTTTTTAGGTTAAAGGAATTTGTTTTTACTTTCGATCGTTAAATTGAAAAAGAAATTTCTTCAAGTAAGATACAAAAAGTATAAATTTTAATGGATTTTATATATTCAAAGTTTTTTCTTTCTTTGAAAGAAAAAAACTATTATCGGGAAAAAAAATTACCTTTCAAAGGTTAATCAAAAGAAAAACTATAATGGTTTTGATAGAATATACTTTTAATTAAATAAAGTTAAAAACCAAGTAAATGTTTTGAGGTTAAAAGAAACACGACTACAAACTTAAATCTTGAATTAGAGTGTGGAGATAAATGTTTGGTGTCCAAATTGAATATGGACTTTACATAACCGGAACTCTTTTAAAGTAGTGATGAACTTTTTAATTGAAAAATTGAATCGAAATCGGAATCAGTTGGAACCGATTAGTGGTATTCGGTTTGGTTTCAGGTTCTCTCAATCCATCATTTTCGGTTTTTGGTTCTTTCATTTCTAGTATGGTTTGGGAAGATTTCGGTACTAGTATCGAACATTTTCTTAGATAGCACACTTCCTAGTAAAATCGAACATGTTAGTGGTATTCAGTACGACTCTCAGTTCCCTGTTCACTCCTTAATCGGTTTCCAGTTATTCTGATTTCAGAATCGCTTACATCCTTATTAGAAAGCAAAAGAGGAACCTTGTGAGTGATGCCCCTGAATAGTAACAAGTTTACAAATTTAGGGTTTTGTTTTAATTTATTATAAGATTAAATTAGATAAATATTTTTGAAAGGGTTGGTGTGTTTGACATTATCTAAATACATTTTTTGAAACCATGAGAGGTCAATTAAAGATGTAGGCGTATTTGTCACGTCACTTTTAAGGAAAAACTCGTAAAAGAAAAAGTTTTGTTTAGTAGCTTTAACTTTTAGCTGAAAACTACTTTTGTCAAACACTTCTATATGAATAAAAGCTGCAGCTTCTGAATTCCAACTATCAATTAACATGTATCAACTTTTAGCTTTTAGCTAATCAACTGACAGCTTACAATTTTCAACTATCAGCTAGTTTTGCTAAACACTCTTGTAGTGTTCGATTGAAGAGGAAAGTTGCAAATAAATAGATAAAGTTAATATTTTCTTGTGAATTTTATAAATATTTAGTTTTATTAATATTAATAAACAATTTCGTTCATTATCTCCCACTTCTAGTCTTTATTTAGTTGTTATCATTTCCATATTAGTTGTTATCTTTTCTATATCTTCTCCTTAGCTTTATATGTAAGCACTCCATTTGATTGAATGAAATTAAGTTTTGGAGTAATCAATTTCTTTATGGTATAAGAGTGGGTCATATAGATCCTGCAAATACCTTAGGATACCGCCAAAACTATGGTAGGGGAAGCTAGCAAGAACGACAAGGATGATGATCCTCGTGCAGACACCAACTCTTCATACTATTTACATGCATGTAAATGACATCCTTACTTATGGAAACCCCGGGGATTGGTTGCAGGAGATGAAGAATTTCTTGTATGCAAAGAACAAAATTGGTTTTGTGGATGGAACAATCAATACAACAGAAGAAGGCTTACCAGAATTCATGAAGTGGATGCGTTGTGATGCTATGATCAAAGGATGACTCACCACCACCATGGAGAAAACGACCAGATCGAGTGTCAAATATGCAAATACTTCTGCAAAAATATGAGCTGACTTGGAAGAAAGATTTGGGAAAGAGAGTGCACCCCATGCATACGAGTTAAAAATGCTCTCTCTGGAACGCAGCAAGATGGAAGCTTCGTATCATCCTACATCCCTACTATACCAAGATGTGTGGTATTTAAGATGAAATTCAGTCAGTATCTCCAACCCCAAGGTGCACATGTGGCAAGTACACATGTGATCTAGGGAAAAGGCTGATCGAGGCAAAAGAAAAAGAAAGATTATACGAGTTTCTTATGGGGATCGACACCATTTTTTCAACCATAAAAATCCAGATTCTTGCATCTAAACCCACTCATACTCTTGGTATTGTATATCATCTTATTTCTTAATATGAACAACAAAGAGCAATCTCAATAATGAAGAAACCGTACAAGAGGCTGCAACATTCCAAACCTTCGCACAAAGCAAGAGAGAAATGACGATTGAACCTAATGTTCAGCGAATGAAAAGTGCAACAAAGGACGAGCATTGCAGTTTCTGTGGTAAGAATGGACATAATAAGGATGGGTGTTACAATTAAAGATTGGCTACCCGGAGTGGTGGCCAAGTAAAGGCAAGAAGGAGAAGGGGGAATACAAGGCAACCTTGGTAGATACGGAATCAAGTCCTATAGAAAGACTCATGAGTGAACAACACCAAAAGCTTGTTAAACACTTTAACAAGGAATACAAGAATAATGTGGCTAACATGGCAGGTAATATCGATAAAACTGGTACTTTGATTGTTGACACAGGTGCACTAGAGCACATGACGGGTGATTATTATCTTCTAGAAGGATATATATATATATATATATATATATATATATATATATATATATATATATATATATATATATATATATGAGAAAAGTGAATATACCCTTGAAGGTATATAAGCTTAGGTACCCAAACTCAACATAATACGTCATTTTGTTTGATATATTCATTGTAATGTTCTTAAACTTTAACCACTAACTTGATTTACTTTCAGGATTTTCGAAATTTCACTATTATTTTTCTCTTAGATCACATCTTTATGCCGAACACCTACCATGCTATATATATTATAGTTAAAAATGAAAATTATGTAAAATGAAGATAAATATAAAATTTATGATACAAAACGATGTAATATAGTGAGTTTGGATACTTAAGTTTACATACCCTTAAGGGTATATTCACTTTTCCATATATATATATATATATATATATATATATATATCTATCCCTACCTAATAAAAGAGTAGCACATTTGCCACATGTCAATCAATTAGAGATTCACATTAATTAGTTGCCACTTGTCATTCTAAGGTTTTTCTTCATTAATTAAATTTCCACTAATTCACTCCTCCATTTTACACATATCAAACACGTCAACAAAAAATTTATTTGTAATATATATTTCCTAATTTATTAAATTATTAATTTTTTTTTTTATTATTGTTCAATAATTACCTTATAATTTAATTAATTTTTTTTTACCTTTCTAATCCGTGGTGCCCACGGGTTATAAACTAGTATATATATATATATATATATATATATATATATATATATATATATATATATATATATATATATATATATATGACGATGATGAGCCACTTGTCATCATACCCAATGACGATTATATTTCAAAAAGGGAAAGGAAATTCCGTTTTACCTAATGGAGTCAAGATTGCCAAAGTTTTATACATTCCAATGTTTAATTGCACTTTGTTATCTGTTAGTCGAATGACAAAGGATCTAAATTGTTATATAAGTTTTTTTTTCCTGGATTTCTTTATTGTGCAGGATTTGCAGATGAGGAGCTTGATTGGAGCGGGGCAATGTGATAAGGGTTTATATCGGATGGGAATGTCAAAATGGAAGGCAATGAAGGTGATACCAAATGCATCTATTTGGCACAAAAGGCTTGGACATGCTTCCGAAGCAAAATTGCATCAAGTAGAATTTTTAGCTAGTTTTTCTTTTGAGTAGAAAAATAAAGTGTAACTCATGTGTAAAGGCAAAAAATACTCGCTTACCCTTTTTATGATAGCTCTATTAAAACAAATGATCGCTTTGATATGTTGCATTGTGATATTTTGGGAAGTTATCGAACACCTTCATTATCTGGAGCTCGATATTTTCTCACCATTGTAGATGATTTCAGTAGGGTTGTTTGGATATTTCTCATTAGACATAAGCATGAAGCAAGTAAATGCTTGATGAATTTTTGCAACATGGTCAAAACTCAGTTTGGAAAGAATGTCAAGAGAATAAGAAGTGATAATGGGGGTGAACTGACATCAGGTGCTATGATTGAATTTTATGCTGAATAAGGGATAATGCTCGAAACATCTTGCCCTTACACACTAAAACAAAATAATGTGGTCGAGAGAAAGCATTGTCACTTACTTGAAATTGCAAGAGCATTGAATTTTGAAGCCAATTTGCCTACTAAACTATGGGAGAATGTATGATGACAAATGCTTATATAATTAATAGATTGCCCTCCAAGGTAATAGGCTTTAAGATGCCCGTTGAGATATTATTTGGCAAGAAGCTGGAATATGCACACATGAGAGTATTTGGATGTCTTGCTTATGTAAGGAACACATAAATGAAAGGAGATAAGTTTGAAGTGAGGGGGAGACCTAGTGTTTTCTTAGGCTATCCACAAGGGAAAAGGGGGTACAAATTGTTTGATATCAATGACAACAAAGTGATTACGTTTAGAGACGTAAAGTTTGTTGAAGAGGTTTACCCATTTTCGGCAGCTCAAACACAGAAGGTTGAAGACGATAATGACGATGAAAGCATGTTTAACGACTTCTTTGATGAAGATGCGGATGTCAATTACAATGACAAAGAAAGTCCTAGAAATGGTGATGCTGAAACTGTTACCATTGATGACAATGAACCAATTCCTGATCAGGTCATTGGAGAACCAAGTTTTCAAGTGAACCAAATTTTGAAGGTCAGCAAACGGAAAATAATTTGAGGGAAAGAAGAACTAGAACACAACCAAAGAGGTTTGAAGACTTTGTGGTTGACATGCATCCGTCGATAGACCCTACAAATCCCTTGCACAATCAAAGCTCCTCCATGGTACATTCTATTACTAATCACATTTCATATGAAAAAAATTTCTAATAAACACAAAGCCTTTCTAGCAGCTATCAGCGCAAGCGATGAGCCAAAGTGTTTTAAACAGATTGTGCATTGTGAGCGATGGAAAGAAGCAATGAAAAATGAAATAAAGGCTTTAGAAAAAAAAAATAAGACATGGGTACTTGAAGAACTACCTGAAGGAAAAACACGCCATTGATTTCAAATGTGTGCATAAAGTAGAATACAAGCCTGATGGAAAAGTTGAAAGGTATAAAGCACGACTTTGTGGCGAAAAGGATACATTCAACAGGAAGGGGTAGATTTTCATGATACCTTCGCACCGGTGGCCAAGCTTGTCACGGTCAAAACTTTGCTATCCATAGCCATGAAGAAAGGTTGGGTTTGTTCAACAACTTGATGTTAACAACACATTTTTACACGGAGACCTTGAAGAAGAAGTTTATATGAAGATTCCATAGGGTTTTGGTAAAGAAGGAGATACAAGGGTTTGTAGATTAAAGAAGTCTATATATGGTCTTCGCCAAGGTTCACGCAACTGGTATCAAAAATTCACTCTGGCGTTATCATAGTTAAGCTTCAAAGAAAAGTATGAAAATGCGTCTTTATTCGTTTATGACAAGGGTAGTATGTTTGTTGTTAACCTAATCTACGTGGATGATGTGTTAATAATGGGAAACGACACAACAAAAATACAAGAGACGAAGAACTATCTTGATAAGAAATTTAGTATCAAAGATTTAGGTTCATTAAAGTATTTTTTTAGGAATTGAAATAGCTAAAACAACGAGTGGAAAGGTTCTTAGTCAGAGAAAGTATAGTCTTGACATATTAAAAGATAGTTGAATGATGGGACGTAAGCCAAGTTCTTTTCCGATATAGCAAAATCTTCAGTTGGATCAGTGTGCAAATAGTCCAAAGATTAAAGCAAGTCAGTTTCGAAGGCTGGTTGGTCGCTAATTGTGTTTGCAGGCTACAAGACCAGATATTACATATGTTGTAAATCTGTGAAGTCAGTTGGTTTCTAATCCAAGAAAAAAACACATCGTTGTAGCCATGTCTCTAACAATTCCAGTAGAATCTTATAATGTATTCTAAAATTCTTACAATTCTATTTGAATATTATAGTGCAATATTCTACTAAAATATTTCACGTATATTTAAAAAACGATAACCTATGTTATTTATTTATTTTTAATTTTTAAAATTTTTTAGAAAAAATTAAATGACGAAAATATTATTTAAAGAAAAAGAAATTTTAGATTTTTCCTTTTATTTTGCATGTTAGATTTTTGTTGATCTCCAAGCTGAGTGTCTAGCATTGCGTCCTAGTTTCTCACAAAATTAGTATAATCTGAAATGAACTTTTCTTTCTCTCTCTCTCTCTCTCTCTCTCTCTATATATATATATATATATATATATATATATATATATATATATATATATATATATATATATATATATATATATATATAGGAAAATAAAAAATATGTGGTTGAAATTGAATCTCAAAATCTCAATTTTTTAAAAAATCTCAAGTGAATCGTCATCTCTTTCTGTGTGTGTGTCTCTCTCTCTCTCTCTCTCTCTCTCTCTCTCTCTCTCTCTTTCTCTCTCTCTCTCTCTCTATATATATATATATATATATATATATATATATATATATATATATATATATATATACATATATATAAGGTAACATCTTTTGCCAACTCATATTTTCCTAGGAACCACCCTTAAAATGTGAAGTTTTGTTTGATATTTTTTTTTCAAAAAATGCAACATAAAACACCAAATCGGTCGTATAGAAGCATGTTCATAAAAAATATCGAAAAAAAATATGCGTATACTACAGGTGTATATGTGCATTTTTTCGAACTTTGTGAATTTCCGACGTTTGTGTACATATGCACCTGTCATATATGCACATTTTTTTCGTGATTTTTTTTGCGAACATGTTCTATTGGACCAATTTGGTGTTTTATTTCACTTATTTTGAAAAAAGAAATATCACACACAAGAGTTCGTATTTTGAGAGTTGTTCGCAGGAAAATATATGTTCGCACAAGATCCTTACTATATATATATATATATATATATATATATATATATATATATATATATATATATATATATATATATATATATATATATATGTGTGTGTGTGTGTGTATTTGTTGGATCGGTTGAATACTGAAACTTTCGTGAGGACTGCGATGACAAATATTTGCCCTAAAATAAAAGGTAGAGATTTGATGTTATTTATCATCCAAATCTTGCAAGATGATATGACGTTTTAAAAAAAATGTTGAACATAGTATAATCCAAAATACAATATTCAAAATATTCATGATTCAAAAAAGCTTTTAATTCAACTTGTTTTTGATTCTTAACTTGTTATGATCTAAAAATATTTAGACTTAAATATTTTATATTTCTTAATTATATCATTTATGATTCAAAATTAAATTATTCAATATATGTAACGATACATAATTTTTTTGGACAAAAACTTTATTTAATTTAATATATTATTGATCCAAAATCATATTATTCAAAAATGATTTGATTAAGATAAATATGATTAAAAAATTTATGATCCAAAAATAATATGATTCAAAAATTCTATGAACATAAAATATTATGATCCTTAATATTTATTATTTAAAATTTAATAATTGTTAAACATTAAAAACCCGAACTGGTATTTAGTATAAAAAACCAAAAAAAAACCTAAAAAATCAAAAACAAAAAAACAAAACAAAAACAAAAACAAAAAAACAAAACAAAAACAAAAACACTAGTATATTCAACTATATACTAAAGACATTATAAAAGTTAAAAAAAATGAAAAAGACAAAAAAAAAGGAAAAAAATACTCCTTCCGTCCCAATATTATTGTCCACAGACAAAAAAGCACACAGATTAAGAAACACATTAATTACCATTAACTTTATATAATAAAATAACAGTTTTGTCCTTACTTTTCATTTAATGTTCTATTAAATGCTTAGTTGGTTAAGTAATAATGAGGGAGTATTTTGATAAAAATGTTATTTATTTTTAGAAGTGGACTATTATTTTGGGACAAACCAAAAAGGAAAGATTGACTATAATTTTGGGACGGGGGGAGTATAAGAATTGAAAAAAAGATAATAAAAAAAATAAAATAAAAAACATGAAAAACGAGTATATATCTATTTATTTTTGGATTTTAAAAAAATAAAATAAAAACTAAAAACGAAATAAACGAAATTAATAATGAACTCACTTAAATAGTATTCCATGGACGTTTGTCGCATGTTATTAATTCATTGAGTTTGTATTAATTACCACATACGTTGGTCGCATGTAAACACACTACGCCCAAGTATTTGGTATGACATTTGTATATTTGACAAAATGAGTGGTGAAGAATTGTCATCACAGTCCTCACCGGTGTCAGACAATATATATATATATATATATATATATATATATATATATATATATATATATATATATATATATATATGAATGAGTTATTATGAGAACTAAAAAAGAGCGTGAAGACTTGCAAAATCTTGTACCTTTTTACCCACTTTTCTACTTAACCCTAGTTTTTGTTCAAAACTATAGTCCTACAATTTTGCAATTCACAAAATCATAAGATTTAAATTCAAATAAGGAATATAGTCATACTAACTTAATCAAATTCAACGATAAGTAGGGAAAATAGCTATCAAAAGTATGCGAGGTTCTTTAATAAGCAAAATCAACAAATAACCAAATAACTAAATCCAATCCATAAATTCAACCACAAATAAACAATCTATCCTAGGCTAAACGAACGTCATGAGAATTTAGCTCACGATTTCAACAAACAAAGACAAAATTTCGAAATTCATAGTATTTGACGTAGCAAAATCTAATGAAAAGTCAAAGTGTAGAGATTTGTTGCCTTAATGCTCCTACTTCCAAGGGTATAAACGAATTCCTTGCTTCCAAGCCTTAGAACATGTGCTTTGCCTTCAAAAGTGACGATTGCTTCCAGAGCCAAGAGAGTCAATTCAGAGCAGAATGTGATCTATTTATAATTTTCTGAAATTCAGAGCACCACGACGTGGTGAGGCCACCACAACGCGGTCTTCGTGTTTATCCCGTGTTCCACAAGTCCTCGAAATCAATTGGGAACCTTCAAGTCACCATGTCGTGTTAAGACCACCACGATGTGTTGAGTGTATTTTTTTCTTCATATTTAAGCATTGATTCAAACTCCTAGCTTCTGCAATCCAACTTCCAGCTTCCAACTTCCTTTTTGCTCCAAGCGTATCATTTATCCCTACAACACAATTCATAACAAATTAAGTACCTTTTGTTCTATTAAGGGTATAAAAGTAATTAAAAGTATTAAGATATGATGTATAATTATGTGTATAGATATGCACATATCAAAATACCCTACACTTATTGTTTGCTTGCCCCCAAGCAAATTGATTTTTTTGTTTTACCATTAATGTACAAAACAATCCATTTCAAACCCAGGAATTATCCCAAGACTGCAATGCATGTATTTATGTCTATAATTCTTAAGAACTTACCACTCCTAAATACTCACAATCGTTATGAACCTTCACCCTTTACCTTATACGACACTCATTTTTGCAACCCTCCGAATCAATCCTTAGAAACCTTTCTTAACCTCAAGGTATTTTTGGCTAAACAACCAAGCATACATAAGTTCTAGAAATTACAACTTTGATACCACAATGGAGCTCTTTGAATTCTTCACTTTCTTTGTATATTTGATCTTTGATTTCTTTGAATTCACCACCTTCTTTGTTTGATTTTTGGTATCTTTAATTTATTAGAGTTCCTCAGAATTTAGATTTTTGAATTTCATACTTTGACTGCTCCAAAATTCTTTAACTTTTTGGTAATTTCTCTCTTCTTTTTTACATGTATCTCACTTTTTTTTTCACTCAAATCCTACATGCTTAAGCAAAGAGCTTAATGTCACACCCCAAAACCAAGAACGACGGAAACGTTCTGGGACGGAGGATGTCATGTATAGTATCACAACAATGAAAAGTAGTAAACAAGCAACGACATCATCCATTGCATTAATAATATAATTATTATACAAGTGTTCTGTCAAATTTTGATAAACACTAAAGCATAAATCAAAATGAAAGATGAGTCTTGAACAAGCTCCATCTTCCTTTCTCCTTGCATCGGTACCTGTCTATGATGACCTGAGGATACAAGTAATTTTGAAAGCGAGTATCAGCTTTAAAGCTGGTGAGATCATAAGTATTTTAGTGACTTAATTTGTATGTCAGAATTTGTAAGTAAATGAACTGTAAGTATTGTAAATGTATATGAACTATAAGTATGAAAATGTTTGTAAAACAACTGTAAACATTTGAAAAACTCTAGAAATCCCTATGATTCCTACTATTCTATAAGGGTGTCTTCTACCAAGATCTAACTGTTCTTAATGTAGTCTTCTACCAAGACTTAACTGTTCTAAATGTTCGTGTCATGTAAAAGTGTGTAATTTTCCCAAGTGTAACTATTATTAACAAAATATAGTTTTTACATTTATAGTTTAAGTGAAAAGATCACTAAATATATGTACAGGGAAAATTAATGTAGTACTAAAACGTAGCGCTATAAGAACTACTGCTGTACTAACTACCTTAAACCGGATTTATATTAAGGCATCATGTGATTAATTGCACCATACTATCGACTGGTAACAACGACATAAGAATGGTCATAATAAGGAATGACGTTTGGCACCCGCAGACCTGCAGGTCCGGCTGTAGCTAGTAGCAAGGTGTAGGATAGTCAATCCAGTATAGATCTATACGCAAACTAACGCTCTCCCTTCAAGAGACTCTGGCTACAACTCGGGCCATGACATTTAAGTCATGCTCCGATACAGTGGATCACAATTTTATGAACGTATTAATGTAAGTGTAATGTACGAAAATGTTCGACGTGTGCTAGCTGTAATGTGTGTTCTCTCTCTATTTAGCAAGTATAATAATGTACTTGTTCTAGTATCGTTGTATATGTTCTCTTCCTAGTATAGTTGTATATGTACTCATAGTAATAAAATGTTCTAGCTGTAATGTATGTGCTCTCTATCTAGCAAGTATAGACTCATGAATGAACTGACTCATTGTATGATATCGCGTTCTAGTAATAGTTCTAGTATCTTCCTAAACTACCCATATGGTAGTTTACTAGTAATCTAACTGGTATGTATGAACATGGATGTATACCCTTGCTACCCAAGGGCATGGGATGAACTGGAAGGGCCTTTATGACTATATATGTACACATGATATATAACTAATATTTAAACGACCTTCGGACGAGTACCCGATATCCCACCAGACCACATCTCAAGCGCGAAAAGGAAATAGGGTGGATAGCCTTCCTAAGTCTTTTAAACATTTATTATATAACTATACACATAGAGGCATGCAATTTATAATATAAAAGCATAAAATAAGATTTGTAAAACCTTTGAACATAAATATTTTCTAAGAAAAGATCGACTTGATGTCGATCTATAAAATGGTTTCGAAGGCATGGGTTTGATAAAACAATTTAGTATAAAGAACATTTGTTTGAAACACAATTGTAAATAAGTTTGAAATGTAACATACAGAATAAAATGTACAGTGTAATAAGGAGTTTTTAAACACATAAAGTGTTTATGAAAAACATTTGAAGGAAATTGTTTGGTAAAACGGCTAATGTGTAGTAAATCATTTGAATGCTGCATATTAATCACATGTGATTGATATAATAACTAGCGTAATTCTACTTATTAATCACATGTGATTGATATAATTGTTGGATAAGGTGTCTAAGTCCATAACTTATTTGGTATATACTTGACCCGACCGGCATGGTCCATTTGGGTTGCATCTCATCCAAACTATTATGGATAATTTTATGAGAGTTATACACATTTGTTTATTAATATATTATGAGTTATAATATATTAATATGAAGTTACGTTATTTAATTAGTTTTAGTCTTAAATTAATTATGGATTAATTTAGAGATTAAAAGGAATACTAATTAAATTATGGGCTATTTGTTTTATATAGTGTGGGCTAATACTCATTTGTTAATGGGCTAGGCTTATGTGGAAGTCCATGGATGATCCATGGAGCTTTTAACCCATGGATCCTTGGAATAGGAAAAGACATGGGTTATTAGGGTTTCACCCTAACCATGCATACTATATAAGCATGCTTATGGAGCATGAAAGAGTGCCTAAGATAGCCAAAGAGAAAGCTAGTGTTCTAGTGTGTGTGTGCATGTGTGTGGCCGAAAAATACAAGAGTGTGTATACTCTCTCAAAGTTTTCCAAGAGTTTGTGGTGTTTGTGATTCCATTTGAGGCATTCACACTATTGGTGCTTGGCCCTCAAACTCCTAAGAACCCAACACAACAAAGGTATGTAATCTCTTCTAACTCTTTTATGTTGAAATGTTCCCCATGCCATGTTAGATAGGTTATAAACCTTGGAAAATTATTATTTTGCATGTATTTAGACAAACATAGATCCAAGGTTTATTAGGGTTGCATGCACACTTAGGAAGTGTTAGATTGCTCAAAACCCAACAGTGGTATCAGAGCCTAGGCTTGCTTGTTTGATACTTGATGCAAAATAGTGGAAAAAGTCGAAATTGTTGTTGTCTGCATGCTAGACTCGCCGAGTCCATTGGGGGGACTCGCCGACTCCAAGGCAAACTTCAACCTACTCGACGAGTCCGTTCGTGCACTCGGCGAGTAGGATCGAAAGAATGCAGAATCTCGACTTTTGCTGCTGGAAATGGACTGGAAACATTACCCTAAATTGTTTTGGTGTTGTAAAACTTATTTTAGTTGGTGTAATGGTTGTTCTAATCCATTTACAATAGCATATATCAAAAATCCATGATTTTATGTGTTCATATAATTCTTGAATTTTTTGATGATCATGTTCATGTTCTTATGAATTTAGAAAATGATAGGAATTATTTGTTGAATTGTTTAGAATTAATTCTTAATCATTTATGTGTTTTAATGGAGTCCATAATTTGTCCTCAAGTTATGGATTACCAAAGGTCACTTTCATTTAACACACACTTAAAACACATAAGTTACATGAAAATGAAGAGTCTTCATTTTTATGAACCTTTAATTCATAAGTTATGAAATGAAGAGTTTTGCAAAGTTACAAAACTTGTCCTCAAGTTTTGGAATTTGTAAAGTTTCACACACTTTAATAAACTTTAATTCCAAACCTTAGAGTTTTAATAGTTAAAATTCAACCCTTATACTATTTATAACATTAATGGTTAATTATTATATATATGTATAAGAATAAGTCGTTTTACCGTTAGTAGGCCTCATTCACGAAGCCGGTCTATAAGGTGGGTATAAGGTTGTTGCCTATAAAATGGCGACTTAATGGGTGTATACTCTCACCCACCGCTTGCTTGATCGGTGGGGGGTCGTTAGCCGAACGGGTAGAACAACGACTTTAAATCCTCATTAAAAGTATAATGAATATTATAAAATAACTAAACTCTTTTAATTCCCAATCTTAGTTATTTTAGGAAAATGTGAACATGGTGCTAATCCATGGAATTCACACTTTGTACCTTACCAAGTCGTTAGTGGAGCGTGTGTGGTTAACCGGCACACTAATTAGACTAGTAAGGATCACGAAGGGTAACTTAATGTTGTCATAGATCAATGGAGCGTGTGTGGTTAACCGGCACATTGATTAGGTGATAATATTAGGAGTACCAAGTGAGTTAGCATGGTTATTCACACCTTGTTTTGTGATCCTCGGCATCCCAGTCACAAAACTTGAAGGGCACAATCGAGATTGAAACATGCCATTGAAAAGTTCAATGAATCTCAAAAGAATCTAGGAATTTCAAATCCAATTAAACCTAATTAATCATTTCGTTTTCATGGTGGAAATTGGTGAATCGTCATTCGCCTACCTTTCAAATATATTATTACTTAGATTACGACATCCCTCTTCTAAGTGTAATATATTGTGATTGGATCCTAGCCTTAATATTACATTTGGGTGTCTTATTAAGGATCCTAAATATCTAATCTAAACTTACTTTCTTCTTTCAGATGTCTTCCAACACTAATGCTTCAGGCTCTAACCCAACTGGTTCTTTCTCTCTCATGAATCTTTGTGGGAGGGTCATCTTTGATGGTTCTAACTTCATGGATTGGATTAGGAACATCAGGATGGTTACTCGTTACGAGGACAAGGAATATGTCCTCGATAAGGAGTTTAAAGAACTTGATGAGTCTACTGCTACTCCTGAGGAGATCGCTGAATTCAGGACTCATGAGAGAGATGCTACTAAGGTGGCATGTATCATGATGGCCACGATGACAGCCGAGCTCCAAAAGTCATATGAAGATTTCTACCCTTTTGAGATGCACCAAGACTTGATGGAAAGGTACCATCAGAGTGCTCGTCAGGAGCGGTATGAAATAATCTCCTCCATAATAACTACCCGCATGAAGGACGGTGAATCCGTCACGGGCCACATGCAAAAGATGCAAAGGTATGTGGACCGTTTGCTGAAGCTGAATGTTAACATCCCCGAGGAGTTAGCAATTGACATCATTTTGCACTCCTTGCCTTCTTGTTATGATCATTTTCGAATGACATATCATATGAACAAGGAGGAAGTTACCCTCAGCAAGCTTCAAGGACTCTTGAAGACCGCTGAAACCGGTCTTAAGGGTAAAGCGGTTGTTACCTCTACTACTCCTACTCCAACTTCTACCCCTGTTTTAGCTATTGGGCAAGGCAAAGGGAAAAAGAGGAAGCACCCTTCGAAGGGTACCAAGGGAAAGTCTCTTGAAGGCTCCTCATCCAAGACTAAGAACGGTTCTGTCACTCCTTCTGCCATTCCAAAGGATGCTGAATGCTTTTATTGCCATGAAAAGGCACACTGGAAGCGAAACTGCCCTAAGTACTTGCAGGATCTAAAGGATGGGAAAGTGAAACCCACCTATGCAGGTATTTACACTATATTGTCTAATTACTCAACATATTCTAACTCTTGGGTGCTTGATACAGGATGTGGTATTCACATATGTTCTGATTTGCAGGGCCTAAGAAGAAGTGAGGATGTGGAGCACGGGAAGATAAACTTAATCATGGGGAATAGGAAGGCTTCACCTGTTTCCAAGATTGGAGTTTATACTTTGTTGCTTAATGATGGGTTAAAATTAGATTTGAATAAATGTGTATACTCGTCTGAAATGGCGAGGAATATTATCTCTTTTCATGCTTTGTACAAACAAGGTTTTACCTTTTCGTTTGATAATGAATGTGGTGGTATTAATGCTTTCTTTAATAATGTGTTTTATTTTAAAGCATTACCTTGTGATGGCGTGTATGAAACTGTGTCGATTGTAGACAACTTAGGAAATAATGTGTTGTATATTGATTCTTCTACTAGCCTAGATAAAGCATCATTGTGGCATTGTCGTCTTGGACATGTAAACAAGAAACGCATAGACCAACTCCAAAAGAGTGGAGTCTTGGAATCATTTGACCTCAAATCAGATGATAGTTGTGAATCTTGTCTACTTGGAAAAATGACAAAATCACCCTTCACTGGAACTTGTGAGAGGGGTGAAGGTTTGTTGGACCTAATACATACTGATGTATGTGGGCCATTCAAAACCGCCACAAGGGACGCTAATCGGTATTATGTGACTTTTATTGATGATTATAGTAGATATGGGTATGTCTACTTGATCAAACACAAGTCCGAAACCTTTGAAAGGTTTAAGGAATTCAAACAGGAAGTAGAAAATCAATTGGGCAGGAACATTAAGATGCTTCGATCCGATCGAGGTGGTGAGTATCTTAGTACCGAGTTCCTTGACTATCTTAAGGAGTGTGGGATTGTCTCACAATTGACTCCTCCCAGGACACCACAGCTGAATGGTGTAGCTGAGAGGCGTAATCGTACCTTGTTGGACATGGTTCGCTCTATGATGAGTCGAGTTTCGTTACCAATCTCTTTTTGGGGGTATGCCTTAGAGACTGCCGCCCATATCCTTAATCTAGTCCCTACAAAGAAGGTTACCAAAACACCTCATGAGATGTGGACTGGGAAGGTTCCCAATTTGGACCACATCAAAATTTGGGGTTGCGAAGCCTTCGTGAGGCGTGAAACTCATGATAAGCTTGAACCCCGAAGTGAAAGGTGTATTTTCATCGGCTACCCACAGAAATCCTTCGGTTACCTTTTCTACAGACCCAGTGAGAATGTGGTCTTTGTAGCACGAAGAGGGATCTTTCGCGAGAAAGAATTTATAAGCCAAGGAGACAGTGGGAGGCAGATTGATCTTGAAGAAATTCAAGAATCAATTGGTGAAGGAACCTCAGACACTAGCAATCAACCTGAGGTAGAAACTCCTGTTGATCCAGCTGACGAGTCTGTACCTCCGAGACGTTCCACACGGGTTAGGAACACACCTTCGTTTTATTATGGTTTTCATATTACTACGGAAGGTGATACGTTTATTAGTGATAGTACACTAGTAAATTTGGATGAACCTAGCAGTGTTAAGGAAGCCATGGCAGGCCCGGAGTCTGCTAAATGGAAGGAGGCTATGGACAGCGAGATACAGTCCATGTATGACAATCAAGTTTGGAACTTGGTTGACAATGTACCAGGCCGTAAAACAGTCGGGTGCAAATGGATCTTCAAAAAGAAGACCGACATGGAAGGAAAAGTGCATACTTATAAGGCTCGACTGGTTGCGAAGGGTTTTACTCAAACTCAAGGTATTGATTATGATGAAACCTTTTCGCCGGTGGCCAAGATTAAGTCTATTAGGGTTATGTTAGCCATTGCAGCATTTCATGATTATGAAATATGGCAAATGGATGTCAAAACCGCTTTCCTTAATGGAAAGTTGGCTGAGGATGTGTACATGAATCAGCCAGAGGGTTTTGTCAATGCAGAGTACCCTAATAGAGTATGCAAGCTTAAGAAATCCATTTATGGATTAAAACAAGCATCTCGTAGCTGGAATCTTTGTTTTGATGAGAAGGTAAAAGAGTTTGGCTTCTTGAGAAGCGAAGATGAGTCTTGCGTGTATGTCAGAGCTAGTGGGAGTATAGTTAGCTTCTTGGTACTGTATGTGGATGACATACTACTCATAGGAAATGACATCCCAACCTTGCAGGAGGTTAAGTCCTGGCTTGGGAAGTGCTTTGCTATGAAAGACCTAGGGGAGGCTACCTATATCCTAGGGATAAGGATATTAAGAGAAAGGAGTAGAAGACTAATTGGACTTAGTCAGAGTATCTACTTGGATAAGGTGTTGAAAAGGTTCAACATGGAGAATTCCAAGAAAGGAGATTTACCGATCCAAAGCAATACCAAACTGAGTAAGACTCAGAGTCCGAGTACAGAGGCTGAGATAGCTGAGATGAGCCAATTACCATATGCTTCCGCAGTTGGCTCGATCATGTATGCTATGACTTGTACCCGTCCTGATGTGGCATTTGCTTTGAGCATGGTCAGCAGGTATCAGGGGAACCCTGGCAAGGCTCATTGGACCGCGGTAAAGAACATTCTCAAGTACCTGCGGAGGACTAAGGATTGGGTCCTTACCCTTGGTGGCAGTGATGACTTGAGAATATTAGGGTATAGTGATGCTGGTTTTCAGACTGATAGGGATAATTTCCGCTCTCAGTCGGGCTGGATCTTTACCTTAAATGGAGGGGCAGTTTCTTGGAAGAGTTCCAAGCAGGAGACGGTGGCTGATTCGACTTGTGAATCAGAGTATATAGCAGCGAGTGAAGCAGCGAAGGAGGCGATATGGCTAAAGAACTTCATCGGAGACCTTGGAGTTGTACCAGCTATTAAGGAACCTATAGAAATTTTCTGTGACAACAATGCTGCGGTTATCTTAGCCAAGGAACCAAGAGATCATGGCAGATCCCGACACATTGACAGAAAATATCACTTCATAAGGCACAAGATTGAAGAAGGACTCCTTGTGACAAGGAGGATATCGTCAGATGAGAATCCTGCAGATCCCCTTACGAAGGGACTGACGAGGGTTAAGCATTTTCAGCATGCGAGACGCATCGGGCTGAGGGACGATATTAGTTTTACAGATTAGATAGTTTTCCTGAAACTTGTAAAATGTAATCGACGTTTGATGATGAATAAAATTTGTGATTTACTTATGAGTAAAGTGTTACTATCATTGTCAATTATTTACTATTGTTTCAGTTTTGCATGTTTTGACTTCCAGAATAATTAATTTGTTCAAACCTCCACAATCGATCATACGTCGGAAGTAGGTATGAATCAAGATTGTCATGAATTGGGTTTGTAGATGCCTTAAAGGTGTTTAGGCATGGCAATGGTTGCTGCAACATTCATGAGTACTCATAAGTTATGAGTATTGGTATAAACCCACGCTCACTTGTATCACTTCATGGAATTTATCTCGAGTGATCGTGAGACGATAACATCATATAAATCTTTAAACCTAGAGATATGAGTTGTTACCTATGAGTTGGTTGTGCATTGATTGCACGTAAATGCATCAGTAACTTGATGTTATAAAACGTGCCTTTGTGTACAATTCAATAAGTAGTAGAACAAGCATATCAGTCGAAGTTTATATGTTCCTTCTAGAAATAGAAGCGATATCCGGGCCCCTCGATGATTTTGTGTTGACCCATATACCAGGCCTGGTCAGAACTAAACCGATGTGTTCAGTGAAGTTCTTCGTCAAACAAATCGGATAATCGAGAAACAACTGCTAGACAATAAGCAAGACATAGTTCCATGTGTTTGTCCGGCTGATATCATGAGAACAGAGGATTATGTGATCACTTATCTAAAATGGCGCTTCATAGTTCGACAGAGTCTTCATTGTTCGAGGGAGTTTTCGAGAGCTACGATTGTTGGTTGGTTCCTGAAGTTATAGGCAAATATAGTTATTAGACTTATCCAAGTGGGAGTCTGTTGGATAAGGTGTCTAAGTCCATAACTTATTTGGTATATACTTGACCCGACCGGCATGGTCCATTTGGGTTGCATCTCATCCAAACTATTATGGATAATTTTATGAGAGTTATACACATTTGTTTATTAATATATTATGAGTTATAATATATTAATATGAAGTTACGTTATTTAATTAGTTTTAGTCTTAAATTAATTATGGATTAATTTAGAGATTAAAAGGAATACTAATTAAATTATGGGCTATTTGTTTTATATAGTGTGGGCTAATACTCATTTGTTAATGGGCTAGGCTTATGTGGAAGTCCATGGATGATCCATGGAGCTTTTAACCCATGGATCCTTGGAATAGGAAAAGACATGGGTTATTAGGGTTTCACCCTAACCATGCATACTATATAAGCATGCTTATGGAGCATGAAAGAGTGCCTAAGATAGCCAAAGAGAAAGCTAGTGTTCTAGTGTGTGTGTGCATGTGTGTGGCCGAAAAATACAAGAGTGTGTATACTCTCTCAAAGTTTTCCAAGAGTTTGTGGTGTTTGTGATTCCATTTGAGGCATTCACACTATTGGTGCTTGGCCCTCAAACTCCTAAGAACCCAACACAACAAAGGTATGTAATCTCTTCTAACTCTTTTATGTTGAAATGTTCCCCATGCCATGTTAGATAGGTTATAAACCTTGGAAAATTATTATTTTGCATGTATTTAGACAAACATAGATCCAAGGTTTATTAGGGTTGCATGCACACTTAGGAAGTGTTAGATTGCTCAAAACCCAACAATAATAACTAGCATAATTCTACTTGTATCCCCCCCATAAAACATTTAAAAACAGTTTAAATCATTGATTAAGGGGTATGAACTCACCTGCAGTAAGTGACTGGAATTGAACGGACTGTTATCGTAAGGAAGGATCGGACAAGTGCTTGGTGTCAAGTGGAGACTTTAGACACACACACACAATGATCCTAATTACATATGAAGACATATGTATATAAATAATTAGTGATTAAAACACTAATTATACAAGTATAAACATTTAAACGCGAGGAAAACACTTTTGGTCAAGTGCTAGGAGGCTAATGGTTTGCAACAAAGGAGTGCAATGCCCCTAATGGGAGTTTATGGTCTAATGGCCATATGTTTTGGAGTTTACGGCCCAGGGGAGTAAACTCCTGGCCGTAAACTCTCAATCAAGTCTCTAATTGAAGCTTAGATTTAATACAACTCAAGTGGTGAAGTGCTTATAGTCTTAAACAAGTGTTTGGGCTTCCCATTAACTCCTTTAAGGAGTTTACGGCCCTGGGACCATATTCCCTTGGAGTTTACGGCCGTAAACTCCCTTGGGAGGGTGTTTATGGTGTTTTCAAGTCTCAAACATTTCAAGGTTATGATCTATGTTGGGTTCTAGGCATAAGGAAGGAGTTAGGGTGTCATTTGACCCCTTTATAGGTGTTTACGGCCCAAGAACTTGTCTTGGACGTAAACTCCTTAATACATGTGATTCCATATGTTTTCTAGGCTATAAACACTTTAGGGTACATGTCTAAAATCAAGTCTAAACCTTAGGTGCCTTAAAAGCACCATTTGAGCATTCCTTTTTGGAGTTTACGACCTAAGATATTCTTGGGCCGTGAACTCCCAAAATTGGGTGATTCTTGGTTGATTTCATGTCCCTAACACACTCCTATAGAAGTCCAAGGTAGTTACAAATCACGGGGGACAATCTAGGCTTGGTTTCGGGAGTTTACCGCCCAAGAACACCTTGGGGAGTAAACTCCTAAATCGGATGATTTAGCTATGTAATCTATGTTATGAACACATTTAAAGCTTTCTAACACTACTAGAAAGAGTTACTCACAATTTGGGATAAAAACCCGAAGATCCGTGAGAGAGAATTTTGGCTTTTCTCTAATTGGAATTCAACTAATGAACTATTTGGTTCAGTTTTCTATATATAGTCCTGGGATTTTTGGCAGAAAATATTTCTATTCTCGGAATGAACTCTAATATCCTAGAGTATTGGAATAACAGTGTTGCACAAAACCCTAGTGCATCCACTCTCCTAATATCTCCTTAAGTGTAAAATCCTGAAAGCTGCCAAACTTATACTCGAAATCTGAGTTTTCACTGTAACTGTTCTACTTCTATTGGCTTCAAATGGTTTGTTCAGAATGGAAATTTCGGGTTGTCACACTTAACTTCAACCTTTATTGGTTAAGGTATTAGTCTAAGTGCAATGACTACCTAATCTCTCCTAGATAGATTTTAGGTTTAGGTTGCAGAACATATTATGCCATATAAGCTACCAGATTACCTTTCATACCTCATGACTTTTCACTAGGAAATGGGAAGCCACAAATACACTATAACATATTTTGGCTTGGGTGAAAATTTAGGTTCTCTTCAGATCATCTCATACTATACTAGCAAAATTATAATTAACTAAGTTTCCTAGGTTAAGTTTATATGAACATAAATTTTGAAACTAGCAATGCAAAATTAAAAATAAATAAATGCTTTCTCTTTAATGCAATATACCCCTACCCCACACTTATGTTATGCAATGCCCTCATTGCATATTATGCAATAACATATAATTAAAAAAGAGAGAGAAAAAGGAACAGACTCTCCAGGGATAGAAGATGCATCTCGAATCGTGTGGATATGTGTAGGAAAGCCAACTTTCCCGAAAGTGTGGAAACGGAAGTGGTATGTAGAATGGCAACCTCCTTATGTGATGAAAAAATCCCCACGACATAGGAAAGTGTCAACCATGTCGTGGCAGTTGGGATAATACTTCGTCATTGCGTCAAAATAAAATCCCATGATATGGGAACAACTCATCCATGCCATGGAAATCAATGGATAATTAGAAGCGCCACTCGTTGAGATAATAATCTTTCCAAATATACTCTCCTTCACGTATTACATACTTGGACACTTAGACTTCAGATGGTATGTTATCAGACTCGAAAAACGGATTTGAACAGCACCACCTTATGGTGGCTTTAACATATTAATATTGTAGTATTCTGACTACGACTACACGACGTGTTAGCCTTTAAATTGCAATTATATGTGTCGAATGAAACAAATTTCTGGAATATGTGGTGACACCAACTAAAGTATACATATCTTAGGCGTGACTCTTCACTGGTTAACGCAAATAAACACCCGAAAATTCTCGAATCTCGCTTTTCTCGCCATTTTTTAATCTTTCTCTATGAAGAACCTCCTTTTGCCAAAAATACCCTCACTCGGACTCTAAAAATAATACCTGGAAAGCTAAATCAAAGAAAAGTAATGAAACTAGGAAGCATAGTTAAACAACCGAACCAAAAATAAGTATCCAACAAACCAAAAGAAACAAACCAAACACACAAAAATAAAAACATAAAAGAAACAAGTCTTTAATCCACTTAAACAAACGGATAGAAACTCTCAATCTTCATCATCTCCATCACTATCTCCTCCTCCACTACCTCCAGCTCCACCTTGCTGTTCTCTCCATAATTCCTCCCAGCTAGGTGCGTAAGGGTATGACTCGGGGAAATGAGCGGGTCGTGTGACATGCAATATTTGTGCCATAAGATGATCCAAACTCATATTGGTGTAGTTGGCACTCCTTGCCAATTTGTCTTCAAATCTTCTATGCGCAACACTATAAGGGTCTATGGGCAACTCATCCTTGATCGGTACCACTAGTGGCTCATCTCCTTCGTGTCCCCTTCCTCTTTGCCTCACCCGTCTCCCAGGTCGATTTCGGGGAGTGTCATCAGGAATAACAAAATGGACCATCCCATGATCTACAATAATAGTTGCCCTTTTATAAAGGAGAGTAGAGAATGGTTTCTATGGCTCCACAGTCAAAAGCACGACGTCGCGTTTTTCAAAAACTCCAAACGAACGCGCAAGCCGTGTAATCAACATGCCACCATAGAGAGGAGACCCTCGCATATCCTTGCCCGCCCGGTCTACAAGAAATTACGCCAAAAGAAAGGGTAGGTCCACATAAGCATCGGGAGATATAAGAGCCCACAAGAAAAATACGTCCATAGTCGGGTACTTATCCCCCTCCTGGTGTTGATTGATGGGGTTCGTGATGAAGTGGTGCAATAGGCGATGAATAGGAGAGCGGATGTCACTTTCTTGCGCAGTCCCTTTTTCTTAAGCTCCATTTGCAATATTGTGCCAGTGTGTCTCCGCCTTGAACCCCTCTGTAATCTGCACACAACCAGCGATATATTGAAGATAAGATTCAGAATGGATCTCGGACGAAAGATAAATCTCCGTCCTTAAGGCGAAATCAACAAGGCTAAGGGCACGCCTTTCTTCGCCAAGGAAAAAGGTAAGGTTGTCTTCATCATAAATACCATCTTTCCTCCTGAAAGACGTAGTGGCTAAGAACTCGACAACCAATTCCTTGTAGACTGTTTCTTGAATTTGGAAAATACGTCTCCAACCCATGCAAATAAATCTCCAATGAATTCCATCAAATGACTTGTCTAAATAAGGCTCAATTCCTTCCATCAATCCAATCTGACTAATCCATTGCCAATCCACTACCTCAAGCACATGAACCCTCCTTTGTTTCTGCCAGTCCAGTTTTGCATTCCATCTTGTAAGAATCTGGGACCAACATTCCTTGGAAAAGTGTACCACGGGATGTCGGGGGCAATTCCCAGGTTGGTTGTGTCGTGAACGACTAGCCATGGCTGGAAAATAACCAAAAACAACACACAAAGAAACCATGTGCAAGATTAAAATCAGAACAAAAAGATTAAGCCTTAAAATTCTTCACCGCGTCGAGGACCATGACGAGTCATCGTGGTCGACCAACTGTCGGTTTACCAATGAACTGTTGATCACGAATCCGCACATATCAACTCAAATCAACTTCAAGGTTTACTCTAGGAATGAAAACGAGTAGGATAACAACAAACTAAAAGGAAAAACATCAATAATTGGGTCCGATTTTTGCAAAAATCAGAACCCTAGGTTCTCAAATTCGGCCCCGAATTTGTTCTAATCAGCAAATGTACACCATATACTAGTATATATTAGCAAGAAAATCACATAGAAATCAAATTCGGGTGATGACTTTTTTAAAAGTGGGGGCTCGTGAGGACATCTTTAAAAAATTGAAAAAGAAAATCTAAAAGAAAATACAAATCATAAAATTGAGCATAGTACTACATCGGAGAGAAAAAATTGAAAAAAAAAATTGGATCATTAAAATTGAAGCATGAATCATTTTTATGATCCATGATTCAATTTTAATGATGCAGAATTTTTTTCCAATTTATTTTTTCTCCCGGATATAATACTATGCTCGATTTTAGGTTTCGTATTTTTTTTAGATTTTTCTCACGAGTCCTCACCGGAACTGGAATATATATATATATATATATATATATATATATATATATATATATATATATATATATATATATATATATATATATATATATATATATATATATATATATTAGCATGACTTTTTTTTCAGGTTAAAATTAAAATATGAAACAAATCTGATGTAATCAAGAGGTTTGGGCTTAAACAAATTTTGTGGAAGCCCATTCAAACCGGATAATGTTTTTCACAAGATTAAAATTTCATAATTTAAGAATAGATATTTAATAACGAATTTCACATAAAATATTTCTAATTAATCTTCCAGATTAAATTAAAATGATAAAATCAAATGAACTAATATAATGACGAAAAGTTATTAATATTAATTATTCAATCGGTATATATAATAAGCTGTATTAAAAGGTTAAATCCTAAAGCATATTTATTTGCATAAAGTACAACGTAGATAGGCAGAACCCTTATAGTACAAGTATACATGGATGGAGTACAAGCTGGTTATGCAAGGGTATTACTAAAAGTTTTTTTTTTTTTTTTGTTTTTGTTTTTTTAAACTTTAGTCGCTGCCTCGACACGTGCTCCCTATTTACTCGAATAATGTATCGACAACTCACTAACACGCCTTCCCGACCACCGACACGTGCCTTTGCTTCAACTTTCTTAAAACTATTTAAAATTGTATTTGATATGAATAAATATTAGTTTCAAGTCATTACTCGTGAGTCGTGACTATGTCCAATTCGTAAACATATGTTTGCAGCAAAGCGATATAGTACTAGATAGTGATTAATTTTAATATATTGTATTAACTTTAATATCAAACAATATTTTAATTGTATTTTGTTAATTTGTAAGTATTACCGATAATAATATATGAGAAATTTGAAATAAAAATCTTTGAAATTTGGTTTTATTAATATAAAACTTATTCCTGATTTTTCTTTTTTGCAACTAAATTCAGAAAATCGTCAAATACTTGCAAAATAACTCTTATATTTGGTTCATGTCGGTTTTCAACACCAAATTGTAAATAAATAATCAGTGATGACTTTTTTGTTAATAAGGTTAAATCTTAAAGACCTTTCTAACGAAAAAAGTCATCACTAATTGTTTATTTACAATTTGACCCTAAAAATCGATATTAACCGGGTACAAGTGTTATTTTGCAATTATTTATCGGGTTTTTAGGCTTAATTGAAAATAATAATAATAAAAAAAAATTTAAAAATCAAAGATGACTTTTGCTTTAATAGGGTCCAACTTTAAGGATTTTTTTATAGATTTCCTGTAACATCCGGATTCCCAGATATTTTATTTTAATCATTTATTTTGTGGGACTCGACAAGTTGACGCCTAGACTCGTCGAGTAGGATTGCGATTCGCCGACTGGATTAATGAATGGACTCGACGAGCCGGCTAGGTGACTCGACGAGTCTGTGCTGGTGGCAGAAACCCTAAATCTTGGGCCTGTGCCATATTTAAAGGTCCTTATGGCCTTCATTTGCGGCCACTTACTCCCCTGAGAAACCCTAAAGAGCGAAGAGAGCTTAGAGAGCAAGGGAAAGGCTAATTCTTCATCCTTTCGGTGTGATCTTGCAAGAAGGAGTGGGAAAGTCCAAGCTAGATCGGTTGTGGAGCTTGGATATGTGTTGTTTATACTGAGATTCGCTTCTGGAGGTACAAATCCTTTCCAATTTCGTATATTTGATAGATTTCTTGAATCTAGGGTTTCTTTGCATCTTTTTGAGTTGGATCTTGAAGCATGTGATGTCCCAAGGTGGTGTAGATGTTAGATCTGGACCATGAGAGGTCCAAAAAGTCCCAACCTTCCAGCTTTATGCTATTTCATGAGAGTTTTGTGAGTAGGTAACCATTTTAAAGGTTATTTCTCCATTTATGGCTTTGTATGTGTTGCATGAGCGTAAATTTGAACCTTTACGTGACTTTTGAGTACTAGAAGGTTATATCTACTAGTTGGAGAAGCAGATCTAACCTCAGAAGGTCGTTTGAGTGTTGCCATGGAAGGAACTCGCCGAGTCCATAAGGGGACTCGGTGAGTCGAGTCGGGTTGCCCCACGATTCATGACCAGTGGTAACCCGTCGAGTGGAAGGCTCACTCGACGAGTCGAATAAGGTTTAGTAAGACCCAGAGGACGCACTTGGACTCGCCGAGTCACCTATGTGCACTCGACGAGTCTGGTCAAAGTTGACCGTTGACTTTTGTTGACTTTTAGGGTTTAGTCAATGTTTGGACTTTTGAGCCATTGGAGGGGTAAAAATGGTCTTTTACCCTCCTAAAGGAACTTATAGATGGAATAGCCTAGCCTTTGAGAGTCGTATTGATTAGAGTAGTTATTTTATGTGAATAGGCGGAGGCTAGATCAGTATTTCCGAGTTCGAGATTTACCGAGTTACCCGAGGTGAGTCTTCTCACTATACTTTACCTAAAGTGGTAATTAGAGTTATATGGCAGAGTATGTTGTATGTTATTATATGATGTGATATCTATGTGATTCTGTGCTATATGTGATTCAGAGTTTACAGAGTAGGACCGAAAGGTCCATAGAGTTAGGACCAGAGGGTCCACAGAGTTATGGGACTGGAGGGTCCAACTGGGACACTGTGACCAGAGGGTCATACAGAGTTATAGCCTTGAGTGGCTAATTTATGTTGTATGTGGTATTTTGGGAAACTCACTAAGCATTTATGCTTACAATGTTACGTGTTATGTGTTTCAGGTACTAGTAACGACCGCGGGAAGGCGCCGACATGATCCGTACACACAGACCGAGGATTTTAATTTGTGATCTTAGGATATGTTTTATTTGATGACAATTGTTGAATATGAGATTTGAGAATGCTTAAATGATAATTATGTTGTTTGAAAAATGAAAAATTGGTTTGAAAATTTACGTCGTTACATTTCCCTAATAACAAAAGAAACTAAATTAAACTTTAACATCTCTAGTTTGTCACCATCTATCCATTGAATCTCATTTGAACATGTTAAACATGTAACATGTATACATGGCAAGCGACGTAAGCTATTATGATCAAAATTTATCCACACGATGTTGAGGTGTCTGATGGGTTATAAGCCTAGCTAAAAGACCAATCGGGACAACGGAAGCAACAATGATTTTTTGGTTTGAGACTCTTAAATACATATCTAGCTCAAAACAAATATATATATATATATATATATATATATATATATATATATATATATATATATATATATGCAACTTAAAGGACTTAATAAAAACGAATTGTACATTTGTGGTCTTCTTTGATTTCATTGACTTAGCCAGTTGATTAGACTTGAGAACCCAACGTAGGGTCTCTCTCTTGTAATCTTATCCAAGACATAAAAAACAGCAGATCTGAAAGCACCACCGAGAACCAACAGGAAACGAAACCGAAGAACACTTATGGCTGTCAACACGGCACAACGAGGTATTTATCGCGATGCGGTATCGAGCTTCGGCTCTTCCAGGGTTTTCCTCAGGGTTTCTGATTTTTGGAGCTAAGATGCTAAGTTTGCATTATTTCAAAACCGGGATTTGAGCCCTTTATTTATAGGGAGGTGATTTGAACTTCAACTGATAATTATCTGATAAGTTATTAATTATTCAAACTTTTGGAAATTATCCAAGAATCAAATGTTTCTAGTATACTCATATTTTCCATGTTTTTCTAATAAATTAATTAAACTTTTAATTAACTAACAAAATAAGTCCTTAAATAAATATCTTTTCAGTTCTGCTTTATTTTGCTATTGTGTTTAACCCAAAATGACACTATTATTTATAGTAATATTACCGACTTATTATGACTATTGGCACCATTCTCCAACAGCTCCCACTTGCACTTAGGCATCAAAAAAGTCTAGTTCAATATTTACTAGAAATAAGTAGTGACTGACAGTCCAATGCAACTATTATACTTATCGCAACTTTGCTATTAGCAACCCTAAGACTAGTGACTTTGAATTCCTTTGATCTTCATGATATTTGTAATGAACCTGGGACATAGATCACATGTCAATCTCATGACTCAAGATTTTTTCCCAATACCGACTCGTGGTGACCTTATCAAACTGACAGTCGAACCAGATCAACTCGGTCTTAGTTCGGCCAAGCATTTATTATTAACACTAAATCATCAAGGGGCCTAGAGATATCTGCTTCTCCATTTCTGGTAGATGGATCAAATAAACTTTTGAATACATAGGCAAGTACTATTCCTCATGTAATATCTAGTCAAACCCTGTATAACTACCAACTACGAACAAAGTTGGGGAGAAACCAAGATACATATAGATTATAGAACATAACCTCAGTCATCTCCATTTAAAGAATAAGAAATATAGTCAACTTAATTTAAATACTTAAAATCTCTATTTTCAAGTATTCATCAGTATTGGTTACATACCTTTGCTATGTTCATCTCAATGAACCATCTGCCAATACTCCATGACCATATTAATTCACTTATATCTTTTAAGAGTAGGACCGATTGTGGAAGTTTGAATAAAATATTATTTTGGAAGTGGTTCTAAACATGCAAAACAATGAAAACAAAAAGAATTCATGAAAAATGTAGCAACTTATTATTAATAATTACCAAATCAAAAAGAAAATAATTTGAACAAATTCCATACTATCAACTACAAATTTAGTAATCAAACCAGTTCACTAGTAAATCTAATTCCTATAGATTTGGTATGAGCATGATGGGGATCTGATAGTACCAAATAACGTGGATACATAAGTTATTTTATTTATGTCAAGTCTTTTCTTTATTTTTCCAATATTTAGTTTCCTAAATTACAAGTTCTAGAATTCTTCTAGGTTACGTTTAATAGCATTATATAAACAGATCAAGACCATGTATTTTGATTAGGTTATTTTAAATTAATACAAAAGAGTCAGAGAAGAGTTTCTCTATCTATTTGTATTCTTGCGTCCGATACACGTAGTATCTCCAAATTTTCATTTTGTCCGATAAAACATAACCCAATTTGTCTAAAATATGTAGTTATCGCTACATCAGTTGGTATTAGAGCTTTCGATGGCCGGAGAAGAAGACGACTCTATTCAAATCGTAAGAATCGAACAAACCATGCTCACATTTCAACAATCGCTACAAGTGATCACAGAAGGTTTAATAGCTCTCACTGTTGCGCAAAACCGGAACAATCAAAATAACCCACCCAATCAACAACCAAATCGTCAAAACCAACAACCAAATCAAGAAGGAATAAACCATAGGAGCGACTGAGACAACAAGAACATGTTCATTTTGGGGAGGATTCTGATTTGGAAGATGATAGTGGAGATGAAGAGGTAAGAGGTGGTCGGTTTGGAAGGTGTAGGGACAACTGAGACTTCGATTACAAGAAACGATCCAAGGATGTTCTGTCATTCAATGGCTCTATGAACATCGAAGATTTCTTAAATTGGAAAATTGAACTATAATTTTTTTTTTCAATTTTATGAGATTCCAATAGAGAAGCGAGTCACGTTGGTGGCTTATAAGCTTAAAGGGGGAGCCCAAAATTGGTGGAAAAACTTGCAAATCAATCGAGGACGATAAGGTAAGTTACCTATTTTTAACTTGGATCGCATGGAAATAGAGTTAGATAGGTGATTTTTCCCTGTAATCATGATTATATGTCGTTTACTATGTTCCAACAATGCATACAAGGAGACCATACAATAGAAGTATTTACTTCTGAATTTCATAGGTTATCTTCCAAAAATAACTTATCCGAAACAGAATCGTAGAAAGTTTCTTGATTTATTAATGGAATATGTCCCAATAGTCAAGACAGGATTTCTTTGGTTCCTGTTTACACCTTAGATGATGCCTACAATTTAGCAATTCGAGCAAAATCCCAAATCCTCAAGAATAAACAAAATTAGAACATAAATTATACTCGTACCAAACCACCCTCCACCACATTCCCTTCTCCAGTCACTGAAAACACCCAACCAATAACTACAACCCCTACCATGGATTGCGGAAAAATTATTGCTACGCCATCTTCACAACCCACCAAAACTAACTAACCCTTATACTCGGCCAATAGCAGGAAAATGTCTTAAATGTGGGGTTCCTAGTCACCGCTCGAGTGCTTGCAGGGCCTTGGACAAAGTAAATTTAACTACCAGGGAGGATAGGTTCGGTGAAGAAGGTAGCAACACCGAGATTGAAGAAGATGTCACAAAAGTATATTAACCGGCAGGTGAGGTCTCTTGGGACGATCATACTACCAAACATTGTGTGGTGCTTCGTATCATGTTAGATCCTAAAGAACCCTAGAAACCATCACAACGACATGCTCTTTTCCATACCCGATGTATCGTGCATCAAAAGATCTTTGATGTCATAATTGACAAGGGAAGCACTGAGAATATTGTATCCCACGACATTGTTCACCGCTTAAACTTACCCACCAAAAAACATCCCAACCTTTATAAAATTGGGTGGATCAAGTCAGTTGGGGAAATTCGAGTCACTGAATAGTGCAAGATCCCTTTTACTATTGGTAGATATCAGGATGAAGTAACATTTGATATTGTAGACATGGATGTTTGTCACATGCTACTCGGGCGACCTTGGGAGTTTGATCTAAATGCAATACACAAAATAAGGGATAACACATATACATTCACGTTTAACGGAGAAAAAATGATACTTGTTCCTTTGAAAGAACATGTTCCCTTAACAACTAAACCAACAACTACTATGAAGAACAACTTGGTAATTCTGGCCCATCCTGACTTTGAGGAAGAAATCAAGGGTAATTCGGTCATTTATGCAGTAATAGCTATTGGTGCGATATAAGAAGGTGTAAATAACAACATTCCTGATAAGTTATTGCCTCTTATGCGAGAATTTTAGTCCTTAGTTCCTGAAGAATTACCATCTGAGTTACCTCCTCTACGTGATACTCAACATCACATCGCCTTTGTTCCGGGTGCAAAGTGTAACATCCCGATGTTCAGGTGCTTCTAAAATTCATCCCTATACTTCTATTTCATGCCAGTTGGTTAGGTGGTAGCACCCTTGGGTATAATTGAGGTTTGGACAAGGCGTGTTCGAGGCACAAACACGACGTGTCTAGATGTGACAAGTCGCAAGTTTTATTTGGGCAACACAACATGTTTCCTCTTGGAAAACAACGTGTTGACCGCTGAAATGAAAACATAATCTTCTGGGTTTTTCTCCATATTTAAAGGAATGTGGAGGCTAGGGTTTGTTCACCCTCAGCCCCCATCAACCCCTCTAGCTCTGAAAGAAACCCTAATCATTTCCTCTCCCATTGTGAAGCTAGTTTGGTGTTTTGAAGGAAGAAGGTGGAAGAAGGAAGCAAAGATCCAACAAGTAGCTTGACACGGGGTGCCAGTTTCCGTGATTTCTAACCGATATGTGCGGTTCACTTCCAGATTCTGGAAGAAATTTCATGATGAGTTGGGTACTTGTTTGTACTTCAGCACGACTTTTCACCTACAGATGGATAGTTAGAGAGAGCGCACCATGCAAACCTTGGAGGATATGTTGCGGGCATGTATTCTAGACTTTGGTGGTAGCTGGGATACCTACCTTCCCTTGGCAGAGCTATGCTACAATAATAGCTACCATGCCAGCATCGACCGTCCTCCCTAAAAGATTATTTATGGGAGGAAGTGCAGGATCCCGATATGTTGGGGTGAGGTGGGAAGAAGGGTTATAGGGAGTACTGAAGTGGTACTCAAGACGACAGAGAAGATCCAACAGGTCCGAAGTAGACTCCAAACGACCCAGAGTCGGTAGAAGAGCTACGCCGACAGATGTGGATCAGACCTAGAGTTTTAGGTAGGGGATATGGTCCTCCAGAAGGTTTCACCTTGGAAAGGTGTCATCCGGTTTAGGAAACGGGGCAATTTGGTCCCCAGGTACATTGGTCCATTTAGGGTTTTGGCTCGGGTGGGCCGGGTTGCGTATCGACTGGATCTTCCACCCGAGCTTAGTTAGATCCACAACGCTTTTCATGTCTCCTAGCTACGGAAGTGCTTAGTGGATCTGCAGTTGTGCCATTAGAGGATATTTAGGTGGATAACAACCTGAACTACATCGAGAGAACAATATCCATTCTTGATAGGAAGACGAATGATCTGAGGAACAACATGGTAGAGTTGGTGAAGGTGCAATGGCAGCACCGCAAGGGCTCGAAATGGATGTGGGGACCAGAGGATGAGATGAGGGAGCACTACCCATAGCTATTTCCAGCCATATCAGACTTCGAGGACGAAGTCTGAGATAAGTGGGGGTGATTTGTAATGCCTGGTTTCTGCTATGTATTTAAAATCATAACTTATTCATTTTTGTATAAAAACTCAACGAGTTGGAGGCCCCAAACTCGTCGAGTAGAGATGGATTGGGACGCGGGTTAAGAAGTCTACTCGACGAGTTGAGAAGCCTCAACTCGATGAGTAGGATGGCAGAATGAAACCCTAATTTTCACAGTTTTGCACCCTATTTAAACACCTTAATCTTCAAAAGTTGGCCAAATTTCCAGCCTCCATTGTCCCAAACCCTAGCCACGAAACCCTAATTCACTTTTGAGAATTTTGAGCCAATTTTTGTGCATTCTTGGTTATTTTGAAGAAGAGGGTACTTAAAGAAGGAGCAACGACGTGTAGGAGGAGAGTAAATCTAGAAGTTGGGCTTCATTTCTGGTTCATCTGAGGTATAAAGCTCTTACTTGTCTATAACATGCTTAGATCTAGTTTTAGGATGATTTATTCATGTTTTGGTCCAAGTATGTTGGTTTTTGGGATTTGGACGTCCTATGTGGCAAACCCTTTAGATATAGGGTCTTGAGGGGACTTCATGGCATAAAGGTGCCAACTTTATGGCCATGGAAGTCCCATACAAAATTTAGACCATCTTTCTGTCTTTTAAGCCCTAGTAGGGCATGCATGCATGTAAAGATGGAAACTTTACGTGACAATACTGTCCTTAGAGTCCATAGCTATGACCCCTGGATTATTTTGAAGTTTTGATGGCTTTTGGAGTTGGATCTAAGCCATTTTTAGTTAGGGTTAGAGCTCATTTCTTCTAGGATGGGTCTTAATGGGTAAAGTCAGAAACTTTACCCTCCTAGATATGTATTCGGCCCAGATCTGGAATATGGGACTTAGATTCGAAGAATGATGGCTTAATACATTAAGAAGGAGTAACAAATTGAAGAACTCGACGAGTTCATAGAGGCGAAATAGTATTATTATGATATGTTAGGTCGGGCACCCAGATATGCCTGATAGTATTATTATGATATGTTATTATGTGGTAGTGGTAGGGGAGAAATAGACCCCATAACCGGTTGAGATAAACCGGATTGTAGGTCGGGCGCCCAGATATGCCAGGCAGGGTAGGTCGGGCACCTAGATATGCCTGACAGGGGTAGGTCGGGCACCCCGATATGCCTGACATGGGTAGGTTGAGCACCCAGGTATGCTCAGCAGGGTATATTTTTCCCTGTTCAATGAAAATAATTTTCTAAAATTAAAACTAAGGGTTTTGTGAAAGAACAAGGAGTGTGATACGTGCAATCGGCCGAGCTCAAGTAAGTTTTCCCCAAGATACCCGTACATGTTTGTTATAATATATGATATGATTATGAGAATTGCATGCTAGATTAGGGCTAATGATCTAGGAAGGATGCCTTGTATGCCTATTGTATGTGCTTATTGAACTGCATGCTAGTACTGATTAGTCAGTGATATGATGGCCTGTTTAGGATATGCCTGGTTTTGGTTACTCAATGCTCGGATATTGCTTACTTTGTGCTTTTAGGAGTTCTAGTTATCTTTACTTAACTAGTAAAAAAATACACTAAGTTACATATTACAAGCACTAAATAATTTCAGAAGGCTAGGTCTAGCCCTATTTCGCAGCTCTTGTTTGAGTCCAACCATTGTAGGGTAGGACCTCTCATTTGAAGAATTATTTGGTTTTAGTGATATGTAATGGTCTTCTCAAGATAGTTAAGGAGGGGTAGCAAGGACTTCTTATGCATATGATGGCAGAGAGTAGGTAGGAGATTACCATAGGGTAATCCTAGGATGAGATTAGTGCAGCGAGCAGTAGTAGTAAAAGGGACTTGGCGAGGTCAATGAAATCCTTAAGGAAAGTACAGATAGATGTGGAAGGTAGTAGGGGCCCGTACTACTGAAAACAGAGGATACGTACTCGAGTCAAGGAGAACTGAGATTAAACAAGGGAACTTGTAGTGAGCATGTGGTCTCTCGATATTATGTATGACTCTGATGATTGTGTGATTTGTTTCAGAATGGTGATGACATATCACGGAGAAGGAGGTTCAGGGTCTGGGTCAGGTTCGGGTACAGGTTCCGAGCCAGTTGATGATGGATTACGCGAGTTCATTGCATCCGAGATTACTAGAGGCATCCTTGAGGTGACCCCAATGATTTTTGAAGGATTTTGAGCATTCTAACACTCCTAAGGTGTACCTGCAACCCTAGAAACCTTGGATCCGTGTTTCACTAAGATACATGCAAAATTGATTTTCCAAGGTTCTTAACCTATCTATCATAGCATGGGGAACTTTTAAACATAAATGCTAGAAGAAGAACATACCTTTTTGTTGTTTGGATTCCTCGAGAACCTTCTGAGCCTAGCACCTCAAGTGTGATGCCTAAAAGGTCTCACACAATACTACAACACTTGGAATGACCTTGAGAGAAGTTCACTAACACCTCAAAATCGGCTAGCCCTTTATCTTGTACAAGTAGTGCCGATGTTGCTTGCATAGGGGTCTTTATATAATTATGGCACAAGTAGGGTTACACCATGTAAACCTAAATTGTCATTTCCATATTCCATGATCCATGGGTTTGTAACCTCCATGGATTATCCATGGAGCACCTTATGGGTTTTAACCCAATCCATACAAACCATGGATCATTAGCCCACTATACAAGAATAGATGATTTACATAATCAACCCCATATATTTAATTATTCTCTTTTTGATCACTTAATTAATTCCAAATTAACTCTTTGATCAATACTAATCAAGTAATATTATTAATATATTAGAACTTATAATATATTAATAATCCTTAAGTGCCCTTTCTCTTATTTAGTCTATCCAAATGTTACAATGCAATGCAACCCAATTGGACCCTGTTAATTGGGTCAAGTACTTTCCAAGAATAGCTATGAACTTAGACACCTAATCTAACAGTCTCCCACTTGGATAAGTCTAATAACTATAACTGCAAGAATGACTCAATCGTAGCTCTTTCAAGGTCTTGTGGAACTGAGATGATGATGATACGCCATTTAAGATAAGTGATCATATAATCCTTTGTTCTAGATATCAGCCGAACAAATACATGGAACAATGTCTTACTTATTGTCCAGCAGTTTGTTTCCCGATTTCCGATTTGTTTGACATAGAACTTAATTGAACACATCAACTTAGTTCTGACCGGGCCTAGTACATGGGTCAACACAAAATCATTGAGGGGCCCATATATCGCTTCTAATCCAAGAAGGAACAAATAAACTTCGACTCATATGCTTGTTCTACTACTTGTTGAATTATACACAAAGGCACATTTTATAACATCGAGTTACCAATGCGTTTTCGTACAATCAATGCATAACCAACTCATAGGCAAAAAGTCATATCTCTAGGTTTGAAGACATATATGATATTACCATCTCATGATCACTCGAGATAAATTCCATGAAGTGGTACCAGTGAGCGTGGGTTGAATCCAATACTCGGAACTTATAAGCACTCATGAGTGTTGTAGCAACACTTTGCAATGTCCAACATCTTAGACATCTACAAGCTAACCCATGACAGTCTTGCTTCATATCTACTTCCAACATATGACCGACAGTGGAGAGTTTGAATAATATGAAATACAATAACATAATTATTCTGGAAGTCAAAACATGCAAAATGAAACGATAGTAAACGATTGACAAAAGATAGCAACACTTTACTCATAAATAAACACAATTTTTATTCATCATCAAATGTCAATTACACTTTACACATTTCAAAGCTATCTAACTACTACAACTAATATCATCCTTCAGCCCTATGCGCCTCGCATGCTAGAGATGCTTAACCCAACCTAGTCCCTTCGTGAGGGGATCTGACGGGTTCTCATTTGATGATACCCTCTTTGCCACGAGGAGTCCTTCTTCTATTCGATGTCTGATGAAATGGTATTTTCTGTCGATGTGTCTGGATCTCCCGTGATCCCTTGGTTACTTGGCTAAGGCAACTGCACTTTCACTATCACAGAAAATCTCTATAGGCACCTTTATAGCTGGTACAACTCCAAGGTCTCCAATGAAGTTCTTTAGCCATATAGCCTCCTTTGATGCCTCCTTTGCCGCTATATACTCTGATTCGCAAGTTAAATCAGCCACTGTCTCCTTCTTGGAACTTTTCCAAGAAATTTCTCTTCCGTTTAGGGTAAAGACCCAGCCTGAATGAGAGCATAAATTATCCCTATCAGTCTGAAAGCTAGCATCACTATACCCTACTACTCTCAAGTCATCACTCCCACCGAGGGTAAGGACCCAATCCTTAGTCCTCCGCAGGTACTTGAGAATGTTTTTTTACCGCAGTCCAGTGAGCCTTTCCAGGGTTCCCCTGATATCTTTTGACCATGTTTAATGCAAAGGCCACATCAGGACGAGTACAAGTCATAGCATACGTGATTGAGCCTACAAGGGAAGCATACGGTACTCGACTCATTTCTGCTATCTCAGCCTCTGTACTCGGGCTATGTGTCTTACTCATTCTGGTATTACTCTGGATCGGTAACTCTCCTTTCTTGGAATTTTGCATGCTAAATCTATTCAGCACCTTCTCCAAGCAGGTACTCTGACTAAGTCCAGTTAGTCTTTTACTCATGTCTCTCAGAATCCTTATCCCTAGGATATAGTCAGCTTCTCTAAGGTCCTTCATAGAGAAACACTTCCCAAGCTAGGACTTCACTTCCTGCAGAGCTGGGATGTCATTTCCTATGAGTAGTATGTCATCCACATACAATAACAAAAGCTAACTATACTCCCACTAGCCTTGACATATACACAAGATTCATCTTCACTTCTCGAAAAACCAAACTCTTTGACTTTCTCATCGAAGCAAAGATTCCATCTGCGAGGTGCTTGCTATAATCTATAGATGGATTTCTCAAGCTTACACACTCTATTAGGGTATTCTGTACTGACAAAGCCCTCTGGCTGACTCATGTAAACATCCTCATCCAACTTTCCATTAAGGAAAGCGGTTTTGACATCCATTTGCCATATTTCATAATCATGAAATGTAGTAATGGCTAACATAAACCTAATAGACTTATTCTTCGCTACTGGTGAAAAGGTCTCATCATAATCAACTCCCAGAGTTTGAGAAAAGACCTTTGCAACTAGTCGCGCCTTATAAGTGTGTACATTACCATCCATGTCGGTCTTCTTCTTGAAGATCCATTTGCACCCGACTGTCTTACGACCTGGTACATTGTCAACCAAGTTCCAAACTTGATTGTAATACATGGATTGTATCTCGCTATCCATAGCCTCTTTCCATTTAGCAGCCTCAGGGCCTACCATGGCTTCCGTGTAGCTGTTAGGTTCATCCAGACTTACCAGTGTGCTATCACTGATAAGTGTATCACCTTCAGCAATAATATGGAAATCATAGTAATGCTCAGGTGCAATCCTAACTCTCGTGGAACTCCTCAGAGTTACAAAGTCTTCTGTCATATCAACATGAGTTTCCTCCTCAGGTTGATTGCTAAGGTTTGAGGTTCCTTCACCACTTTACTCTTGAATTTCTTCAAGGTCAATTTGCCTCCTACTGTTTCCTTGGCTCATGAATTCTCTCTCGCTAAAGACTCCTCTCCTTACTACAAAGACCACATTATCACTAGGTTTGTAGAAGAGGTAACCGAAGGATCTATGTGGGTAACTGATGAAAATACACCTCTCACTTCGAGGTTCGAGCTTATCGTGAGAATCGCGCCTCATAACCCCAAATCTTGATGTGGTCCAAATTGGGAACTTTTCCGGTCCACATCTCATGAGGTGTTTTGGCAACCTTCTTTGTAGGGACTAGATTAAGGATATAGGAGACAGTCTCTAAGACATACCCCAAAATGAGATTGGCAGTGAAGCTCGAATCATCATGGAACGGACTATATCCAACAAGGTTCGATTGCGCCTCTCAGCCACACCATTAATTTGTGGTGTCTTGGGAGGTTTCAATTGTGAGATAATCCGACATTCCTGTAGATAGTCAAGGAAATATGTACTAAGATACTCACCACCTCGATCGGATCGAAGCATCTTAATGTTACTGCCCAACCGATATATCCATATCTACTAAAATCATCAGTAAAAGTCACATGGAAGTGGTTAGCATCCCTTGTGGAGGTTCTGAAGGGTCCACACACATCAGTATGTTTGAGATCCAACAAACCCTCACCCCTAGCACAAGAACCAATGAAGGGTGACTTTGTTATTTTCCCAAGAAACCAAGATTCACAACTATCATCTGACTTTAGGTCAAATGACTCCAAGACTCCTTTCTTTTGGAGTTGGCCTATGCGTTTCTTGCTTACATGTCCAAGACGACAATGCCATAATGATGCTTTATCCAAACTAGTGGAAGAACCGATACACAATACATTATTTCCTAGGTTATCAACAGCCGATATATTTTCATATACACCATCACAAGGTAATGCTTTAAAATAAAAAACATTATTAAAGAAAGCATTAATACCAACAGTTTCATTATCAAACGAAAAGGTAAAACCTTGTTTGTACAAACCATGAAAGGAAATAATATTTCTCGCCATTTTAGATGAGTAACAACACTTATTCAAATCTAACACTAATCCACTACTTAGCAACAAAGAATAAACTCCAATCTTGGTGACAGGTGAAGCTTTCCTATTCCCCATGATCAAGTTTATCTTCCCATGCTCCACATTCTCACTTCTTCTTAGTCCCTGCAAATAAGTACATATGTGAATACCACAACCTGTATCAAGGACCCAAGAATTAGAATGGGGTGAATTATTAGACAATGCAGTGTAAATACCTGCATGGTTGGGTTTCACTTTCCCATCCTTCACATCTTGCTGGTACTTTGGGCAGTTTCGCTTCCAGTGTGATTTTTCATGGCAATAGAAGCATTCAACCTCTTTAGGGTTGGCAGAAGGAGTGACGAAACCTTTCTTGGTTCCACTTGAAGAGGAGCCATCAAGGGACTTTCCATTGGTACCCTTCGAAGGGCCCTTCCTCTTCTTTCCTTTGCCTTTTCCGATTGCCAAGACAGGGGCCATGGTAGGAGTAGGAATAGTAACACCCAACTTACCTTTAAGACCACTTTCCGCAGTCTTCAAAAGTCCTTGAAGTTTGCTGAGTGTAACTTCCTCCTTGTTCATGTGGTATGTCATACGTAATTGATCATAACACGAAGGTACGAAGTGAAAAATGATGTCAATTGCCAACTCCTCAGGGAAGTTCACATTTAGCTTCAGCAAAACGGTCCACGTACCTTTGCATTTTCTGCATGTGGCCCGTGATGGGTTCATCATCCTTCATTCGGGTTGTTATCATGGAAGAGATTATTTCATACCGCTCTTGACGAGCACTCTGATGGTAGCGGTCCATCAAGTCCTGGAGCATCTCAAAAGGGTAGTATTCCTCATAGGAATTTTGGAGATCTGCTGTCATGGTGCCGAACATGATACATGCCACTTTGGTAACATCTCTCTCATGTGCTTGATATTCAGGGATCTCCTCAAGAGTAGTAGACGACTCTAGTTCCTTAAGCTCCTTGTCGAGGACAAATTCCTTGTCCTCATACCGAGTGACCATCCTGATGTTTCTGATCCAATCCATAAAGTTGTATCCCTCAAAGATGACTCTCCTACAAAGGTTCATGAGAGAGAAGGATCCGGTAGGGTTCGAGCCAGAATCAACATTGTTGGAAGACATCTGAAAAGAAAGAAGGATAAGTTTAGATTAGATATAAAGATAGTCCTTAATAAAACACCCAAATGTAATATTAAGGCTAGGACCCAACACAATATTTTATAACTTAGAAGAGGGATGACGTAATCCAACCTATAAAATATTTGAAGGTAGGTGAATGACGATTCACCAATTTCCACCATGAAAAAACGAAATAAATTATTAGGTTTTTAATTGGTTTTGAAACTCCTATATTCTTTGAGATTCATTGAACTTTTCAATGCCATGTTTCAGCCTCGAGTGTGCCCTTCAGGTTTTGTGACTTGGATGCCGAGGATCACAAAATAAGGTGTGAAGTAATCATGCAAATTACTTGGTACCCTTAATGTTTATTACTCAATCGATGTGCCGGTTAACCACACATGCTCCACCGATCTATGATTAACCTTAAGCCACCCTTTTCCTACCTTGTTAAGTCCAGGTTAGTGTGCCGGTTAACCACACACACTCCACTAATGACTTAATCAAAGTGCAAAGTGTAATTTCATGGGTTAGCACCTTATTCACATTTTCCTAAAGTAACTAAGATTGAGAATTTATAAAAAAAACATTTAGTTACTTTACATTCATTATAATTTTAATGAAGATTGAAAGTCCTTGTCCTACCCGTTCGGCTAACGACACTCCACCGATCAAGGAAGCGGTGGGTGAGAGTGGACACCCATTAAGTTTCCATTTTGTAGGCAGCAACCTTATACCCCCCTTATAGACCGGCTTCGTGAATGAGGCCTACTAACGGTAAGATGACTTGTTCTTATACATATATAATTATTATTAAACTTATAATATTATAAAGTATAAGGGTTGAATTTTAACTTTTAAAATTCTAGGGGTTGGAACTAAAGTTTTTAAGGTGACTTTACATGTTCTAAAACTTGAGGGCAAGTTTTGTAACTCTCAAAACTTTTCATATTTCTTAACTTATGAGTTAAATGGTTTATTAAAATGAGAGACTTTTCATTTTATGTAACCTATGTGTTTCATAATGGACTTTAAAAGAGTGACTTTTGGTAATCCATAACTTGAGGACAAATTATGGATTCCATTAAAACACATAACGATCAAGAATTAAACTAACAAGCAAGCTACAAATAATTCCTATGATATTCTAAACTCATAAATTTATGAACATGCATATCAACAATTTCAAGAATAATAAATAAACTATATAAAACTTGAAATTTTGATAATAGCTATTGAAAATGGATTAGAATAACCATTACACCATCTAAAACAAGTTTTATAGGACCAAAACAGTTTAGGGTATTGTTTCTAGTCCATTTCCAGTGATATGTTGGTCTGTTTAGGATATGCCTGGTTTTGGTTACTCAATGCTCGGATGTTGCTTGCTTTGTGCTTTTAGGAGTTCTAGTTATCTTTACTTAACTAGTAATCAAACACATTAAGTTACATATTACAAGCACTAAATAATTTCAAAAGGCTAGGTCTAGCCCTATTTCGCAGCTCGTGTCCGAGTCCAACCATTGTAGGGTACGACCTCTCATTTGAAGAATTATCTGGTTTTAGAGATATGTAATGGTCTTCGCAAGATAGTTAGGGAAAGGTAGCAAGGACTTCTTATGCATCTAATAGCAAAGAGTAGGTCGGAGATTACCATAGGGTAAGCCTAGGATGAGAGCAGTGCAGCGAGCAATAGTAGTGAAAGGAACTTGACGAGGTCAATGAAATCCTTAAGGAAAGTACAGATAGATGTGGAAGGTAGTATGAACCCGTACTACTGAAAACAAAGGATCCATACTCGAGTCAAGGACAACTGAGATTAAACAAGGGAACTTGTAGTGAGCATGAGGTCTCTCGATATTATGTATGACTTTGATGATTGTGTGATTTGTTTCAAAATGGTGATGACATATCACGGGGAAGGAGGTTCAGGGTTTGGGTCAGGTTCGAGTACGGGTTCCGAGCCAGTTGATGATGGATTGAGCGAGTTCATTACATCCGAGATTACGAGAGGCATCATTGAGGTGACCCCCAATGATTTTTGAAGGGTTTTAAGCATTCTAACACTCCTAAGGTGTACATGCAACCCTAGAAACCTTGGATCTATGTTTTACTAAGATACATGAAAAATTGATATTCCAAGGTTCTTAACCTATCTAGCATAAAATGGGGAACTTTAAAACATAAATGCTAGAAGAAGAACATACCTTTTTGTTGTTTGGATTCCTCGAGAACCTTGTGAGCCTAGTACCTCAAGTGTAATGCCTCAAATGTCTCACACAACACTACAACACTTGGAATGACCTTGAGAGAAGTTCACTAACACCTCAAAGTTGGCTAGCCCTCTATCTTGTACAAGTAGTGCCGATTTTGCTTGCATAAGGGTCTTTATATACTTGTGGCACAAGTAGGGTTACACCATGTAAACCCTAATTGTCATGGCTTTCCATGTTCCATGATCCATGGTTTTGTAACCTCCATGGATTATCCATGGAGCACCTTATAGGTTTTAACCCAATCCATACAAACCATGGATCATTATCCCACTATACAAGAATAGATTATTTACACAATCAACCCCATATATTTAATTAGTCTTTTTTTGATCACTTAATTAATTCCAAATTAACTCTGTGATCAATACTTATTAAATAATATTATTAATATATTAGAACTGATAATATATTAATAATCCTTAAGTGTCCTTTCTCTCATTTAGTGTATCCAAATGTTGCAATGTCATGCAACCCAAATGGACCATGCTAATCGGGTCAAGTACATTCCAGGAATAGTTATGAACTTAGGCACATAATCCAACAATTTTTGGGTCGATCAAGGAGGGTATCATTGAGCTGATGGAGGATCACCTTAGGGCATTCAGGAGTGACATGGCACTAGGCCAGTCAAAGACTTGTATGCTCTCCTTCAAGGATTTCAGGGGATGCAGAGCACCAGACTTCTACGGGGTGAAAGACCCCATTGTTGCTAGGAAATGGATCGCAGACATTGAGTCTGCACAGGTGATGAGCTTCTTCCCTGAGAGGTCGAAGGTTAGGTTCGTTGCTGGTTGTTTGAGGGAGCGAGCCAGAGACTGGTGGGAGGCAATCAGAGATACTTTGGAGCCCCAGCCATTGAGGCCATGAACTGGTCGGATTTTGTGTCCAAATATCAGGCGGAGTTCGTGCCAGCAGTGGAGGTTAAGCAGCTGGCCAGATAGTTTTTGGATATGCGACAGACTATAGAGACAGACACAGAAATTACTATCAAATTCATGGAGTGGGCCTTGTTGGTGCCTCAGTACGCGAGTGATGAGGAGATGAAGAAAACCTGGTACCATGATATGCTGAGAGCTGACATTCGGAAATATGTCAGCTATTAAGAGTGCCCGAATCTGGATGATATGATAGCCTGGGAATGAGAGAGGGAGATTGACATAGAGCAAGTTAGGAAGAGGAAGGCGGAGGCTGGGCAGACGACTGGGGTTTTGGTGAAGAAAGCCAAGGGATTTGACTCGAGGTAGAAGGTCCATCAGGGCCAGAGCCGCTGTGCAAAATGTGGCAGGCCACACGAGGGAGTGTGCAAAGCTAGGGAATCGGGCTGCTACAAGTGGGGCAAGACAGGGCACTTTAGTAAGGATTGTACTGCCCCTACCTCCACCATTCAGACATCAGACCTAATTTTCTTTCATTAAAATCAGAGGGGCAATTAAAAGGCCAAATGCCTGAGATTCGTATCAGGAGTGCCAGTGGCGGCGTCAGCTCCAGTGACCTTGCGGATCACAGATGGCCGACAGGGCAAGACAGATGCTCCAGTGGTGAGGAGCCGAGCCTTCTAGCTGACAGCCGAGGAGGCACTTGTCGCACCAGATGTGGTGATTGGTATGTTTCTTCTCCCTATCTTTCATTATATTTCACTTTTGATATTTATGTTCCACGTATTCTATTTTATGATCATTCCATGTGAACGGTTTCCCAATGTTGGTGTTATTTGACTCGGGAGTTACCCGATCATTCGTATCTATAACAACTAGCAAGAGGTTTGCCGAGTCTTCAGGCATGTTGGATTTTCCTTTAGAGGTCGAGATTACAGACGACCGATCCGTCTGGGCATCAGTGGTTTACAGAGTTTGTGTCATGAGGATGTATGATGAGCGTTACCTCGTGGATTTGATTCCCATTCCTTTACGTGGGAACAAGGTCATCATAGGCACAAATTTGTTGATCCCTAATGGGGAGGTGATTGACTGTGAGCAGCAGTTGGTTCGTGTCAGGACCCCAAGTGGAGGAGAGTTGGTGATTCAGGGTGAGAGGCTGCAACGAGGGCCGACTTTGTGTTCAGTAGTGACATATATGCGCTATCTTCAGCAGGGTTGCGCAGGTTATGTCACCTATGTTATGGATACCCGGGAAGGGCGTAATGTGACCATGAGCGATGTTCCAATTGTGTCGAAGTATCCAGATATGTTCCCAGAGGAGTTGCCTGGGATACCTCCGGAGAGACAGGTGAAGTTCAAGATTGACCTAGGTTCGGGTGCGGCTCCGATAGCCAAGGCACCATATCGGTTGGCTCCTCCTGAGATGCAGGAGTTGTCTACATAGCTGCACGATCTGTTAGACAAGGGATTTATCAGGCCGAGCAGTTTGCCTTAGGGAGCCCTGATTCTGTTTGTGAAGAAGAAGGAAAGGTCACATCGGATGTGTATAGACTACCGGGAGATGAATAAGGTAACGGTGAAAAACCGTTACCCACTCTCAAGGATTGAGATCTCTTCGACCAGCTTCAGGGAGCATCTTGGTTTTCCAAGATTGATTTTCCATCAAGCTACCATCAGATAAGATTCAGAGACGAGGATGTGTAGAATACAACATTTCGGACTCGCTATGGCCACTATGATTTCGTGGTTATGCCATTTGGGCTCACCAATGCTCCTGTCGCGTTCAAGGATCTCATGAACCGTGTATGTAGACCGATGCTGGATCGGTCTGTGATATTTTTTATTGATGATATCTTGGTTTATTTCAAGACACATGAGCATCATGAGGAGCACCTGCGAGAGGTGTTGGATACCCTGAGGAGGGAGAGCTTGTATGCCAAGATCTCGAAGTGTGAGTTCTGGTTGCGTGAGGTTCAGTTTCTGGGCGATTGCGAGATCCTCTACAACCCGGGGAAGGCCAACGTTGTGGCCGATGCACTTAGCCACAAGGCATTTGCGGCCCCAATCAGAGACATCTGCCTGAGGATGACAGTAGTGACTCCACTTTTAGAGAGGATTCGGGAGGCCCATCAGGAGACTATGAAGGAGGAACACTAAAAGAGTGAGTGTATCGTGGGTTAGATTTCCTCCTTTGACTATGATAGCTGTGGGCTGTTGACACTCCATCGCAGAGTGTGGGTTCTGTACGCGGGCGGTGTACGCCAAATCCTGATGGAGGAGGCAAAGATGTATAGAGATCTCCGTACTGATTACTGGTGGCCCTGCATGAAGCGGGATGTAGCCTGGTACACTGAGAGGTGCTTGACTTGCAGGCAGGTCGATGCCACACACCAGAGACCTCACGGCAAGGCGCAACCGTTGGATATCCATGTGTGGAAATGGGAGGATATTACTATGGATTTCATCATGAAGCTTCTCAGGAACGCACGGGGAATGGATTCGATTTGGGTCAGCGTGGATCAGTTGACCAAGAGTTCCATTTTCATTCCGATTCAGGAGAGCATTTCGGCCGAGAAGTCAGCTGACAACTACATCTAGGAGGTAGTGGTCGAGACGGTGTGCCAGTTTCCATGATTTCTGACCGAGATATACGGTTCAGTTACAGATTATGGAAGAAATTTCATGACGAGTTGGGTACTTGTTTGTATTTCAGCACGACTTTTCGCCCACACATGGATGGTCAGAGCGAGCACACCATGCAGACCTTGGAGGATATGCTGCGGGTATGCATTCTAGACTTAGGTGGTAGCTGGGATACCTACCTTCCCTTGGCAGAGTTTTCCTACAATAATAGCTACCGTGCCAGCATCGACCGTCCTCCCTTCGAGATGCTTTATGGGAGGAAGTGCAGGATCCCTATATATTGGGGTGAGGTGGGACAGAGGGTTATAGGGAGTACCGAAGTGTTAATGAAGATGACAAAGAAGATCTAGCAGGTATGAAGTAGACTCCATATGACCCAGAGTCGGTAGAAGAGCTACACCGACAGACGCCAATCAAACCTAGAGTTTCAGGTAGGGGATATGGTCCTCCAGAAGGGTTCACCTTGGAAAGGTGTCATCTGGTTTAGGAAATGGGGAAATTTGGTCCCCAGGTACATTAGTCCTATCAGCGTTTTGGCTCGGGTGGGCCGGGTTGTGTATCGACTCGATCTGCCATCCGAGCTTAGTCAGATCCACATCACTTTTCATGTCTCCTAGCTGCGGAAGTGCTTAGTGGATGACTCCCCAGTTGTGCCATTAGAGGATATTCAGGTGGATGACAACCTAAACTACATCGAGATAACAGGAGCCATTTTTGATAAGAAGACGAAGGATATGAGGAAAAAGAGTGTAGAGTTGGTGAAGGTGCAGTGGCAGCACCGCACGGGCTCGAAATGGACGTGGGAAGTAGAGAATGAGATGAAAGAGTACTACCCAGAGCTATTTCCAGCCCTAGCTAACTTCGAGGATGAAGTCTGAGATAAGTAGGGGAGATTTTTAATGCCTGGTTTCTGGTATGTATTTAAAATCATAACTTATTCACTTCTGTATAGAAACTCGACGAGTTGGAGGCCCCAAACTCATCGAGTAGAGATGGATTGGGATGCGGGTTAAGAAGTCTACTTGATGAGTTGAGAAACCTCAACTCAACGAGTAGGCTGGCAGAATGAAACCCTAATTTTCACGGTTTTGCACCCTATTTAAACACCTTAATCCCCATAAGCTGGCCACATTTCCAGCCTCCATTGTCCCAAACCCTAGCCTCAAAACCTTAATTCACTTTTGAGAATTTTGAGCCAATTTTGTACATTCTTGGTGATTTTGTAGAGGAAGGTACTTGAAGAAGGAGCAAGGACGTGTAGGAGGAGAGTAGATCCAGAAGTTGGGCTTCATTTCTGGTTCATCTGATTTATAAAGCTCCTACCTTGTCTATAGCATGCTTAGATCTAGTTTTAGGATGCTTTCTTCATGTTTTGGTAGAAGTATGTTGGTTTTTGGGATTTAGACGTCCTACGTGGGCAAACCCTTCAGATCGAGGGTCTTGAGGGGACTTCATGGCATAAAGGTGCCAACTTTATGGCCATGAAAGAACTCAACGAGTCAAATAGCGATTTCATGATTTCATGATTATGGAAGCTCGACAAGTTGAAGAGCAACTCGGCGAGTTTGGTCAACTCAAAATGTTGACTTTGACCAAAGTTGACCCTTAAGGGGTTATGAGTATGAAAGGGTAATTAAAGGAAATCTCTGATGTGTAGGAGTTTGAGTGGGGCTGATTTCATAACCGGGGACTTTTCAACTACTTTACAACATTGAGGTGAGTTACCTTCCAGTAGAAGTGGGTTGAAGGCACCAATGTCGGCCCACTAGTAGCTAGTTATAATAGAGACGATTGTCTTTGTGATAATTGTATGGTATTCCACCATCTGTTCTGTTGTATGTGCTAGGATGTTATTATATTATGTGATAGTGGTAGGAGGGGTGGAATAGACCCCGTAACCAGTTGAGATAAACCGGAGAGTAGGTCGGGCACCCAAATATGACTGACAATATTCTTATGATATGTTATTATGTGATAGTGGTAGGGGCAAAATAGACCCTGTAGCAGTTGAGATTAACCAGAGGGTAGGTCGAGCACCCAGATATGCCTGACAGGGTAGCTCGAGCACCCAGATATGCCTGATAGGGGTAGGTCAGGCACCCTGATATGCCTGACATGGGTAGGTTGAGTACCCAGGTATGCTCAGCAGGGTAGGTCGGGAACCCAGGTATGCTTGGCAGTATGTTTATTGTATGTTAGGTGGTATAATGTGGGAACTCACTAAGCTTTGTGCTTACGGTTTTGAGTTTTGGCTTCAGGTACTTCCTCTTCGAAAGGAAAGGAACCGGTATGATCGTAGCACATCACACTATGTTTTTTACACATGAGATCTTTGGGAGTTATACTCTGATGTTGTTTTATCATGACATGTTTTGACTATTAATACATTGGTTTTGATATGAGTTGATGTTATGGATGTTTTAGATGAATGGTTTTATAATTATTAAATTTAAAATGAAATTTTTGGTTTTAAATTTTGGGATGTTACATTGTTAGATCTTGGGTTTTGTCCCTTTTTTTTCTTCTTGGATGTTGCAATGGATGGATCTCATAAAGTTTGCAACTTTATGAATCTCAAGGTTAAGGTGACCTAGTAGTGGCTTGGATCTAGTCTATAACCAAGTTTTGATGCCATGCATAGAGATTAGGTCATAAACCCTTGTTTGACATAATGTGCCAACCTTTGGGATAGTTTAGGGGTTAGAAACACTTCTAGAAAGGGTTGGACTTCATATCTTAAGGATTAAGAGTATTTTGGTTAAGCCCTTACTTTTCAAGCTTGTGATTTGGGCATTTGGGACCTTTTTGGTAGTCCTAATGGATAAAGTTGGAAACTTTACCCCTCCTAATAACATTTTGGTCTAGATTTGAGATTTGGAGCTCTTGAAGTCGAAAAGGAAGCTGAATGTATTAATCAGCTAGAACTCAGTCGAACACGACATGTTTGCAAGTCAACATGGTGTGTTGGCTGATGTTTTCCCGACTGTTTGAATGCTCACAGAACACGACGTGACCAAGGGGAGCACGGCGTGTTGGTTCAACATGGACTGTTGAACTTGACGTTTACTTTGATCAAGTTGGACCTTGAGGGAATTTTGGGATCTTTATGGATTTGGTCACTTGGTGTGAATAGGTATCGGTTAGAGAACTGAGATTTTCGAGTCGGACCTAATCAGTTATGTTCAGTCTGCAAGGTGGGTTTTCCTCACTGTACTTGCGGTTCGAAGGCACCAAGGCCCATCCTTTGGATTTGATACCATGTTATGTATGCTATTGTACTATAGTGATATGTTAGATCAGTATCCTGGTATATAGGATGATGCTATGCTTAGTAATCTGTAAGATCTGTCTATTGTTACTGGTTGGTTATTTGCATGCTTGTCTGTTATGTATGTGTGTATGTGTGTATATATGTATATATATATATATATATATATATATATATATATATATATATATATATATATATATATATATATTTAAGTATGGGTGTCGACACGGTGTATGTGTGGTTGGGTTGAGGCGGTCCTGCTTTGTGCTGAAGGCCAACAGACCCAGGGCGTCCCAGATAGACTGAAGGCTAGTGGGGTGTACCAGTCAGGCCGAAGGCCGGAAGAACGTTCCACATAGGCTGAAGGCCCGGTGTGGCGTACCAGTCATGCTGAAGGTTCTGTGAGCATACCAGGTGTTGGGTTTTAGTATACTACAGCATCCTATGGTGCACATACAACCCTAAATGCTTTGGATCTATGTTTTCTCTAATTATACATGAAATATTGTTTCCAAATCATAAAGCCTACAACTATCATACAATTTACATAAACAACATAAAAGTGAGTTATTGAATTACCTCTTTGTTGTGGCTTGTAGTTTTGGCCTTTAAGAACTTAGCACCTGAAATGTGATGCCTCAAATGGTTCACAAACACCATGAACAAAAGGATGTCTTTTGAGAGAGAGTATGCTAGCACTCAAAATCGGTTCTATGATCTCTAAGAATACTAGGGCAACCAATTTTAGGCTATAGGGTGTCATATATATAGTGTAGGAATCCAAGGGTCATGGGTAAACCCTAATCCACACACTTGGGTTATGATCCATATTTCATGTGGGATAACTCTTCATGGATACTTACACAAACTTAGCCCATCATGGATCAATAGGCCAAACCTTATATATATATATATATATATATATATATATATATATATATATATATATATATATATATATATATATATATATATATCACTGATTTACATTATCAGTCCCCGTAAATTTAATTAGCCTCTTTTTATCACTAAATTAATTCCAAATTAATTCTTGATCAATACTAATTAAATAATATGATTTCATATTAATATATTAATAAATCATAAATTAACCTATTTCTCAAATGTCCATCCTATCAGATTGTTCTGGTGAAGGCAACCCAAATAGACCATGCTACTCTCGGGCCAAGTACATACCAATTATAGTTATGGGATTAGACACTAATTCCAACAGTCTCCCACTTGGATAAGTCTATTAACTATTATTTCAAGTACGGATCCAAAATCCCGACTAGCAATCGTAGCTCTTAAAAGCCGTTGTCGAACTCTGACCTTGTCAATGACGCATCCATTAGATAAGGGATCATATATTCCTCTATTCTACAAGATATCATATGGACTGAGGCATGGAGTATAATCGTTCTCTCTTTCCATCTGTTGTTTCCCGGTTCCGATTTATGACGACTGACTAATTAAGTAAATCAAATTAGTCCAGGCTTCACCAAACACTTAGGTTTGTCATCACTAAATCATCGAGGGGCCCACATATATCTCTTTTATCCCTCTAAGGGTAAAAGGAATGGACAAACTTCGAACCATATTCTTGCTATATTTACTCATCAAATCACACACAACAATGATTTTTATAACACCAAGTTACTGGTGCGTTTACGCATCATCAATGTGCAACCGATTTATAAGCTATAACTCACACATATATGTTTTAAGAATATAAGATATTATCATCTCACAATCACTTGTGATAAAATCCACGAAGTGATTCAGATAAGCGTGGGTTTAATCCAATACTCGAATCTTATTCCAGGAGTACTCATGAACACTACAACAAACTTGTGCTATGTCTAAAACACCTAGACAATCTACAATCAAATTCATGATAGTCTTTCCTCAATACCTACTTCTAAAGTATGATCGATTATGGATAGTTTGAATAACCTAGTTATTTGGGAAGTCAAAACATGCAAAATGAAACACAATAATAATTGAATCCAATATGGTCTCAGAACTTATAAATATAAATAAAACACCTTTTATTTAATCACCATATAGATTACATATTATTCATTGTATAATTTTTCGATTAATCAACTTAATACTTGAATTAAAAAAAGAGTTATGCCATGCTCCAAGCATGCACACTATGTTTTCCTATGGTCATTTCTTTGTGAAATAAATCAATTGAAAGCATTTCAATGATACAAATTTCACAATTCCAAATCCTTATCGTAAATGTAAGAATACCAAATTCTTTCCATTCGCTATAATCTGTTTATATTCTAAACTTATATGCAATAATCCTCTGGAAATGACTATGCACAAAATTCACAGAGACTTGGCAACAGACATTACAAAGTATTCCAATGGAGATCAATTCCATGGAAACGAAGTCTCACATTCCTAGGCTATAACGCATCACACAAATCAGGCAACCCTATCCTAAAATTCCTGAGGAATCCTTAGCTTATCACTAGCATGAATTTCTATCAGCTCAAGTAATAACAACCATAATACAACATATAACAAAGATATAGGTATTTTGGGGATCACTTCCTTGAGCTATGACTGACTGTACACTTTGCTTCCTCCGTTCATTTCCTCGAAATTCATTCTTTTTGTAAAAAGTTTTTTTATAAAACTTTCAGAACCTTAGTTTGAGTCTGGAATCCCACGAATGTTCATCCAACTCTCTCAAACCAGGTCTCTGATACCAACTTGTAATGTCCTAATTTTTACCACAAAAAAAATCATTTTTAATATAGAAAAATCCCAATTATCATAAAAAACAAGTCAATAAAAATCCCAGGTACATCAAATACAATCATCCCAATCAGAGTATCAAAATGTAGAGATCATAAAAATCTACAAGCCGAAGTATACAATCAAGCCTTTGCCTTTCCACGATCATTTGAAATACCTAAAATACATTAATTTACAACTGTAAGCATGGAGCTTAGTGGGTCTTTCACAAAATATCCATACAACACAACATAAAAAACAATTATGGGTTATCAGCAACCCCATGAGATTATTAGCAATCCTAGGGAGCTAACAACACGCCAAGTAGATTAACATCATGTTTCAGGGGTTATCATCAACCCCAGGGACTTTCAACAATCCCGAAGTTATCAACAATTTGATACAATTCATATATAACAACAATAGAAATTAAGACCCAACTAGTCAACACACACACACACACACACACACATATATATATATATATATATATATATATATATATATATATATGTGTGTGTTTGTGTGTGTGTGTGTGTATCACATATAACTATATGAGAAGACCCACCTTGCGAATAACAACTAACAATTATTGGATTAAGGTGTCTAAGTCGGTAACTAAATTGGTATATTCTTGTAATTAAAAACAAAGTCCTTTATGGGTTGCCCTCATAACTAAAACTTGGTTAGAATGACATTTGTAGAGAGATGATAATTTATTAGATTATTATATGATTGATAAACAAACTGGAAATTATGAGGAAATAATTTGTTAATATATTATGTGATTAATATATTAATTATAAATAGATAATTGATTTGTTAATTTATTATGTGATTAATAAATTAATTTGAAGTCAATTGTTAAATAATTGATTTGTTAATTTATATGATTAATAATTTATTGTGAAATCAATTAGAATTAATTATTAATCAGAATTAATCTAAAATTAATTTTGGATTAACTGGATTTAATAAAAAGACCAAAGGTTGAATTGTAATTTTTCATAGTTGAGCAAAAAAAGAAAATTCTTGACCCCACATAGGGGTGAACAAAATTTGGGAGTATTTTAGGGTTTACGAATTATTCATAAAGCTGATAAGAATATCATATTTGAATAGATAAAATAGTATCATTTTATTATTCAAATCTAAGGTTTTTCTTGTCTTATCCACAATATAAATAGGACCCCAAGAAGGTCCAATTTCGTGCATACTCTTTACACCAGGATACTTTGGCCGAAATCTCCTATCTCCTCTCTCCTATTGTCTTATAGATCTAGGGTTTGGGTGTGAGCCATTAGATGCATTATCCTTTTGGTGCTAAGCTTTTCAAGACCAACATTACAAGGAGATTAAAGTGATTTGTTTACTACAAAAAATCAAAATGTATGTAACTCTATACTTCGTAATTTTGAATTACACTAGGGTTATGCTAGGTTTAGTTGTTCATTGTATGTTGCTATCAAGGTGTATGGCATAGATCTTTTGTAGGATGCATGTATCCTATTAATTGTTAATTGTTTTCCACATTGTACAATTTTTTTTCAATAAAACCCAACAATGGCATCAAAGCTTAGGCTTGTCAAACAATGATTACACATGATTTGAATCGAACATAACTTGTTTTTCATAAATCATTGATCTCACGACGTGACAGTTTATCTGTTACGACGTGAGAATGGCTTTTTCCAGGTTTTTGGTAATTATCTTCCTAATCAAATTTATGGTGTTATTTTTGGTAATTATCCTGTATTAATTCTGTTTGATTCCAAATTTTGAATGTTTTATGTGATAAGTAAAGAATCCCTAAATATTAGGAGATATCCTTATTTCATAATTTTTAATTAGTAAATTAAATTGAATTATCCCTTATGAATTTAATAATTAACTTAATTGTAATGTAATTAAAGAATAATTATAAATTCATTATATGTTTAAATTGATTAATTAATTATAATATAATTTAGATAATTAATATTTAAACTTCGTATTTTGAAAAGATTAAAATACACCTTCTATTATATATGATTAAAAGTTTAATATATTATACATATAAGAAAAGTTAGTCAAATCATTAGCAGACATCATTTATGAAGCCATACTCTAAGCAGGGTATAAGGAGAAAACCCTATAAAATGACCATTGAATGGGTGTCCACTCTCACCCACCGCTCCCGTGTATGGAGGAGGGTCGTTAGCCTAATGTGTTTGATAGGAAATAGCCTCTAAAAGTATGATACTACAAAGTAACTAAACCTTTAATAAATCTCACTCTAGTTACTTTAGAAAAAATGTGAAATTATATGCTAATCCATGAAAACGAACATCATTTCTTTATGAGTTGTTTATGGACCATGTGTGGATAACTGACACACTAATTTAAGACTATAAATGTGAAATGATGAAACAACTCATGTTTATGATTGTTGATGTAGCATATGTGGTTAACCAACACATCAGTGAGAGATATAAAATCGATTGAGGGTGTTTAAGCGGGTTTGCATGGTTATTCACATCTTAATTGTGATCCACGGCATCCCAATCACATTTACTAAGAGCATAATTGAGATTAAACATGCCATTAATAGGATTTAATGAATCTCAAAGATCTAGGAGTTTCATGTATTGAAATTGGTGAGATGACTCTACCTACCTAAACTAGACTAGAATTTGATTACGATATCCCTTTTCAAAAGTCGAATCGAAAATATGGATCCTAGCCTTAATTTAATGTATGGGTTAATGATTAAGGATTAAAATCAAATAACTTGAATTCTCTATTCTCCCAAAATTTTAGATGTCTTATGAAGATAAAAATGGTCTTCTTCGTTCTTCTGGAAATATTTTCCTCGTTCTTCTGAAGATGATCTTCCACATTCTAATAAAGGTGAAAAAGTCTTCCCTTCTTCGGGTAATGGTGGAACCGGACATCATGCTTCTTCCATTCTTCCACCTCCTCCTCCTGTGACTCTCCCAACATCAACGTTTTCCTCCAGTTGAAAGATATGAGACTACTTTTGCCTTATTGGCATGTAAACAACAAGGTGGAAACTCTATATGTGCACATGTTCTAAAAATGAAATTGTAAATTGACAGTTTAGGTAGGATGGGTGTCATATGTCCAAAGGAGCAAGTCATTGATTTGGTTCTTCTTTCTCTTCATGATCTGTATGGTCAGTTCGTTAAGAACTTTCATATGAGGAATCTTGATGTGATCCTAGTTGATTTGAATGATAAGTTTGTTGGATTAGGTGTCTAAGCCCATAACTATAATTGGTATGTACTTGAATTGATAGCAGCACAGTCCTTTTGGGTTGCCCTCAAACCTAGCAACCGGACAAGGAAATTATGAAAGGAGAGATATTAATTTATTATAAGATTAATAAATTAATATAAATGAATTTATTAATATGTTAAAAGATTAATATATTAATAAGAAATCATTTTGTTTAATTAATTGTTAGCCAGAAATTAATCAGAATTAATTTTGGGGTTAAAAGAATTAATTATAAAGTGCAGGGACTAGTTTGCAATTATCTAATAGTTGAGTGGAAGGCTCCAGAACCTCCTTGGAAGGAGGTGGACGAAATCTATAGGGGAAACCCTAAGGATTTCGTCCAAGGGGGCTTGGATAAGGCCTTTGGCTTTGCTTAGGCCCTAAGCAAGGAGCATTAGGGTTTTTCCTAAACCCTAGATCCCTCAACTATATAAGGAGCCTCCTGATTCACATTTTGGTCACTCTTTCTTTGGAAGAAACCCTTAGGGACGAAAATTGTATATTCCCTCTCTCTCCTTCTACTTTCCTTCTTGCTAGTTTGGGTGTGATTCCATTAGAGGCATTACACTTGTGGTGCTAAGCTTCCAAGAAGATCAAGATCAAGATCAAGGGAATTATCAATTGTTTACTATAACAATTGAAAGGTATGTAATTACTAAACCCTAGTTTGTTAATTTTGATATTAGCCTCTCTCCTCTAGGGTTCTTGTTTTGCAATTCAAAGTTGTATGTTCAATAGATAAAACATAGATCCAAAGTAGGTTGCATGTGAACTTAGGAATTGTTTTTCTAGTTTATTTGTTTTACCTAAAACCCATCAGTGGTATCAGAGCCATTGTTGTTTTAAATTGAATTGCTATAATAGTTGAATTGCAAATTAGGGTTTATAGCCATTAAACCCTAAAGGCCAAAATTTTCGATTTTAGGGTTTTGGTGCAAAGGGTTTTCGAAAACCCTAGCCTCCATGAGCCCTAGTCGAAATTAGGGTTAGGGTTTCCAAAACCCTAGCCTCCTCCCCTTGTAATTTCGAAATATGCTCCCCCTTTTAAGGTTTCTTTGTTTTGGATAATAGTTGCCTTATTGGATAATTGAGATAAATAAGGAAATTATCCTATCCCCATATTTTCGAAATCTAGAAGGGATATGGATTAAGATTAAATTAAGTGTTTGATTTAATTAGATAATCCTTACTAGATTTAATTAATTAATTAAAAGTTAATTAATAGACAAATATTAAATCTAGTTATTTGGTTGAGAAAATTAAGGAAATTATCCTATCCCCATATTTTTGAAATCTAGAAGGGATATGGATTAGGATTAAGTTAATTGTTTAATTTAATTAGATAATCCTTAAAAGATTTAATAAATTAATTAAAAGTTAATTAATAGATAAATATTAAATCTAATTAATTGATTTCTCTTCCCTATAGAAAGGGGCCATCCAAGATCAAACTATTTGATCATATGGTAAAGAGAAAGTTTAATTATGGGATCATTCCATGTGCTAAACCCAAAGAATCCATTTGTTTCTATTGCCAATTAAAGGGACATTGGTTGCGAAGTTGCCCAAAATACCTGGAGGATCTTAAAGATTGAGAGGTCAATTCGTGTGACTCTACTTCAGGTACATTCATTATCTAAGTCCATAAGTTCCTATTATTATAATCTTAATATATGATGTGATTATCAAATTTTGATGGCATTGTAGGATCTAAAAGAAGGAAGGAAGGTTGAGTAAAGTGAGCTAAATCTGATCGTGAGAAATGGAATTTTGCCACATAGACCGATGGTCAGAATTTGGAGCTACTACTAGGAAGTTGGGATAATTTAATAGATTGTTATTAATATTTGGAGATATCTAGAAATATAGTTTTTCATGTTATGCATTGTAAGGACAAGTTCCGATTTTTCATTTTAGTAATAAAAATGATGTTTTGGTTTATACAGTTGTCTTATCTTATATTTCCTTGTAATGACATTAATGAAAAGTGTTTGTTATGTCTCTTATAATAGCAATATTAATATTAGATATTGATTCTTCAAGAACATGCTTTTGGTACTGTCATAATTGATCTAGTGAAGAGAAATCTCATCATCAAGTCTCAATTGGATTAATGAAGGATTAATGGATCTAATAGATATTGATTCATTGTTCACATGTTCATGTGAAACAAATGAAGGATTAATGGATCTAATACATGTTGATATGGACCCTTTATATTCACCACAAGGGACGATAATTCTGTTCGTCAGGAGTTACTAATGATTTAGTAAATATGATTATGTTTACAAGATTAAGCATAGTTATGATATTTTTGAAGAGGTTCAAAGAGTATCAGAATGAATAGAAGAATGTATTAGGCATAAAGATAAATGGTTCTCCAATCTGAAAAGAAAGGAGAATAATTTAGTATCATGTTTTATGATCATCTTAGTAATTGTGGAATTGTATCCCAATTAATCCTCCAAGAACATCTTAGTTCAATTGTATAACTAAGAAGAGAAATCGAACATTGTTGGAAGTGGTTCAATCCTATGATGAGACATACTTTGTTCCAATCAAGTTTTAGAACCATGCTCTAGTAACTATATATCGTATCTTGAAACTCATTTCAAACTAAGAAGGATGAAGGCACCTCATAATATATGGAGTAAAGAATCCTTTCCTTACTTTAGCACGTTTAGAATTAGAGTTTTGATGTTTTTCGTTAATCGAGAAATAAAAGATATACTGAGATGAATTCTAAGAAGTGTTTTCTAGTAGGAAATCCACACGAACTTTTGAATATTTGTTTTAGCTCGAAAATGAATGCTCCTTAAGAGAAAGCTCATAGGTCAAGAAGTTAATGGGAGTCAGATTGATCTTGAGAACAAACAAGAGTCAACCGACAGTGATCCTTTTAGTAATCACTAGCATGCGACATGAGGTTTAACACTTGTTGTTTTTAATTGACATACTCTAATTTATGTGCACCACTAGTTGATTTGGAAATGCTTATGAGTTCTGTGTTTTCATTTAACTACAAAAAAAAAAGTGCATTGGTCAATGAAAGTACATTGGTCAATTTGGGTGAGCTACCAAAAGCATGGAAACACTGGTAGGCCCTTGAGCTACCAAAGGCAATAAATTATAAAAAATAGTAAAAATTAGCAAGGTCAGTCCATGAGGAAGACTTTTGGTTTGTCCTAAAGCTTGTCTTATGACTGTAGGTTGGAAATGATAGATTCACATGGATGGGAACATATACACCATAAAATATAAGTGGCAAAGGATTCACTCTAATTCATGAAAAATGATTGTGAGGAAGTACTTTCGCTAATAGATTTTGAATATTTGATCTATATGGATGTTAGTTGTGTAAATTGCATTCTCAAATTCACAATATGATTACGACATCCCTATTCATATTTCGAATTGTGAGGAATAGCAAGGAATTGTTTGAAATTTCCAAGGATACATATATATATATATATATATATATATATATATGTATGTATGTATGTATGTATGTATGTATGTATGTATATCTGTCTTGAAAGGGCTTAAACACACACACACACACATATATATATATATATATATATATATATATATATATATATATATATGTCTTGAAAGGGTTTAAACACACACACACATGTATATTATCCAACTTTGGTGTATAATCTTAAGAAGTTTAGTTGGAGACTTATTGAAGCATCGCATAACAGAAATCCGCATTTCCTTAAAAAGTCAAAGGATATTGATTTCTAGATGTCTAGTTGATTTATGGGAGTCTGTCAAAGCTATTAGGAGCATAATTATTATGCTGGTATTGCATGTTGACAATACTACTCGTTGGAAACAATGTGTCTGATTTTGCAAGTTTCAAAGTTTAGAAAATGTTTCACTATAGTGGACTTAAGGGAGATGACACTCATACTTCATTTTAAATCAAAAGGCTTAGATCGTATGGTTTAATAGAAGTTAGTCAAAGACATATATGAATATCGTGTTGAAATGTTTCAACATAATAGATTCCATATATAAAAATATTATAGCAAGGAATTGAATAGATATTAAATCTATGTATAGGACATAATGGGTCGAGTCCAATATGCTTCGGATATAGGATCGATTACATGTGCTATAATATTCTATTATTCTATTTTTCAAATGCTTTTAGCATTGTGTGAAAGGATTAGATTTTTATGTGACTATAGTTATTAAACAAACTATAAAGAACATTCTGAGGTTACTAAAGATTGGTTTCTTGTGGACAGTTGTAAGTGTAATATTGTTTGGAAAGGACAATAGGGATACATTTTGGATTGAGATTATTCTTGGTCAGAATTGATGGTCATATGAGAATATGGAAATGTTTTCATAATGGGAGATGCTTATAAAATCTACATGTAAGTTGGAACATTTAATACAACAAAAGGATTCAAGATGTGTATCTTGAATTTGAGACTTTGTTACCATGGATTTTTTTTATGAATAACAAGTTCCCATGGAATATTCTGTAATATCGTAGGTTCATCCTCTATAACTTTGAAGCCTTGACATCATAGGATATCAATGCATGCAAAGTTGAAATTCTACTACATCTTAGATAATGATATGAATTTGGAATTGTGAAATGTGCATCGTCAGAATAGTGTCTAATGGATCTATTCACAAAGGAAGTACCATAGAGAGGCATAATATGCATGTTCATAACATAGGCATGATTGATGTTATCTAATTCAAGTGGTTAGTTGAGTACTCAAAACATTATACAATGAATAAATTCGTGTTTACTATGGTGATTAAATAAAAGGAATTATTTATATTCAGTAAGTTTGAAACCATATTTAATTAATTTATTATTGTGTTTCACTTTGCATGTTTACTTCCTTGAGTAAATTTAATATTATTCAAAATTCCACAACAATTTATACTTTTGAAAGTAAGTAGTGATTTAAGACTGTCATAAGTTGATTGTAGATTGTTGATCGAGGTTAAGATATTGGAATTGGAATTGCTACAATATTCATGAGTACTTTGAAAATATGAATTTTAAGTATTGGATAAACCCACACTTAGAGATTACTTCATGGATTTTATCACGAGTAATTCTAAGACGATAATATCTACTATTCTTAAGCGGAGATATTTAGTTCATAGTTTATGAATCAGCTGTGCATTGGTTTACCAAAATGCATCTCGTAACTGGGTGTTATAAAGAGTGATTCTATGTATGTTTTGGTTAGTAACATGTATGACTGCATACTCAAAGTAATTTATTCCTTTTGCCATAACAGGAAAAGCGATATCTTTGGGCCCTTCAATGATTTGTTACTGACATCTGAAGTGCTTGGCCGAGCTCGGAGTAAATTGATCCATTTTCGACTAAAACCAAAGGTGAAATAAAGCTTTTAATACTAAGAGAATGAAGTACACATGCGTTATAGTAAAGATGAGTGGTTGCATCGATATCCATGAACCACTCGTTGTTGGAGACAATTTAGACTCATTGTATTGAACATCACATGTAGGGCTGTTACATGATCAACAACAAAGGTAGGATGTTGGAACTATGCCCACAAAGGAGGTGTGGAGTTTGAAAGGTAAACAAAGGCCTTGTGATGAGAAGGTTGATGATCTGATCGTTTTTGTTACTAACACAATTGCTGATGAAAAGGACGATGGGGTTGCTGAGGACAAGAGGCCCAGTGGCTGTTGGAATGCTAATTGATAGAAGGTGGGCTCATCAGAAGGTCTGGGGAGGATGAAACCGAGAATCAGTAGGCTGGAGAGGGAACCAACCATAACCCCACCCAGAGGAGCTTGGAACGATTGACCACCGTGACCTCTTCCACGACTACCATTACAATTAGCATTCCGACCTGATGATAACTGTTATTTTGACCTGATTGACTACCACGAAAAGGAGTTGAATTTCCATCTTGTTAAGAAACAAGAATAGTAGGAGATGAAGCATTATCCGACTGATTTGCAACAAGTTGTGGTTTTTCCAAAAGCATGATAGATCGATCCTCTAAAAGAGATGAGAAAGGAGAGTGATACATGAGAAGACTATCATGTAATTAAATCTTGGAGGGAGACCATTAATAACATACATTACCAGGTTTTTTAAGGAACAATGGAATCAATGTTATCTAGGAGATCAACAAGAGTTTTGACTCAGGTAAAGTAGGGATCGATATTGAAGTCACCAAGCTTAATGTTATGCAGTTCATTGTCGAACGCCATGGCTTTTGCATCTTTGTTTGTTCTGAAAAGGTCTTCAAGATCCTTCCACATTTACTAAGCATGAGATTTTTTCTTCAATACCATCTGAAAAAAAGACTGAGAAATTGTATTATACTTCCATATCTTCACAATGTTGTCAATTCTATCCAATTCAGATTGATCAGAGGTAGCCGAGGTCTTTTTAGTCGTTTTTCAAGATGAGAATAATCCCCAAAACCTTCACAATGAGTTTCAAATAACTCAATCAGGTCATCATAGTTTAGTTTGTCTAAATCAAGGATTAGCGGGATTGATGCCATGAAGTTAGTTATGCCATTCGACTTTTCAAAAGTTTCAGCATTGTTTGATGATCCTTCACCCATTGATGATCATGATAGAAAACAGAGAGTGATAGAGGAGGAGGGGGAACGAGAAGGATTTTGGTGCCAAAAGGTAAAAACAACGACTAGGGTAGTTGAAACTTAGGTTTGCTCGGATACCATGTAACAAACTTTAATTCGCACATGAATCCCCTTCTCATTCCAATGATATATATATATATATATATATATATATATAGAGAGAGAGAGAGAGAGAGAGAGAGAAGAGATCAATATAGAACTAGATAAAACCCATAGTACCATAGAACAAATTTATAAACTTAAGATAATTTTATCAATATATTAGACTAAAAGGGTGTATAGTAATATTATGCACCATTGTACATTGAATTATTTTTATCTAATTTAGTCAAATTTAAAAGCTTAAAAAAAGGAAATTAAAAAGAAAGAAATTAATTACGCCTTCAAAGATGAAACTCCTCAAGAAAGTATATGTAGCCTCCTCTTTAGAACCTAGTTCCATCGAGGTTTCTCTCTTGTCGACTGCGATTGAACCCCACCACCGATGGCTTCTCTGGTCGTCTTTTTCCCTTTCTATCACCCATCAGTACCAACTTATTCTATTTGGAAGGCTACATCTCTCTCTACATGTGTAAATTTGTGTGTATGAATGAGATTGCTCAAAACTTACTGTTAGATTAGTGTCTAAGTCCATAACTGAAATTGATATGTACTTGACCCGATTTAGCATGGTCCATTTGGGTTGTAGTTCACCGGAACAATTTATATGGATAGTATTTTGAGAATAGTATGTTTATGATTCATATTAATATATTATAAGTTCTAATATATTAATATGGAATCATATTATTTAATTAATATTGATCATGAATTAATTTTGAATTAATTTAGTGATCAAAAGGAACTAATTAAATATGGACTCTTATATATATATATATATATATATATATATATATATATATATATATATATATATATAGCATGTGCCAAGTTCATTTAGGTTGGTCTAAGCTTGCAAGGATAGTCCATGGAGTTTTTAACCAATAGATCCTATGGAAATGAAAGGTCATGGGTATTAGGGTTTACATGAATGTAACCCTAATCCTCTATACTATATAAAGAGGTGTTTGGCACATGAAATGACATTGGTGTGTGAGCAAACATGAGTGGGCCAATTTCTAGTGTGCTTACTATTCTCTCAAGTTTCTAAGGGGTTTTAGGTGATTTGTGTTTCCACTTGAGGCTTCCACGCTATTGGGGCTAAACTCTTAAAGTTAAAGACTTCAAGCCATATCAAAAGGTATGTCTTCTAACTAGACTTTTGTAGTATAGTTGCTTCATAATATGCTAGTTAGGATAAAACCTTGGAATATTGAATATTTGCATGTATAATAGAGAAAACATAGATCCAAGGTTTATAGGGTTGCATGTACACCATAAGAGTGTTAGAGTGCTCAAAACTCATCAATGGTATCAGAGACTAAGATTGTTTTCAATTATACTTGATGCTACATGTTTTTCCAAAGTTGAAATTCTGCCATTTTTTGCATCTGACTGCTCATCACGACGTGGCAGTCTTTACCACGACGTGGTGATGCCCCTGTATGCATAATTTCGGGGTTTTTCTTGGTATTGGATGAGGATCATTACCCTAAGCTGTTTTTTGAACTTGTAAACCTGTTTTGATGTGGTAATGTTCATGCTAATCCAATTTCAAAGATAATTGTCAATAGATTCATGTTTTGTATTAGTTTAATGGTTAGGCTAATTTCATGAAAATTGTTTGATTTGAATTATCTTGTTCTTATGAGTTGTTTTAGATTAATAGAAAAGTTATGTGATAATATGTTTTCAATCCAAATTGATCTAAAAATTGTTCATAATATGTGTTTTTGTAACTTGTCCTCAAGTTATAAGTTGTTTTAGATTAATAGAAAAGTTATGTGATAATATGTTTTCGATCCAAATTGATCTAAAAATTGTTCATAATATGTGTTTTTGTAAATTGTCCTCAAGTTATATGAAAAGTCACATTTATGATTATTAAAGCTCATAAGATTTCCATAAGTTATAAAAAAATGAAGAGTCTCATTTTTGTAAATGCTTTAAAGTCTTCCATAACTTGAAGAGTTTTTTTTTTTTATTTATTTATTTTTTTTTATTTTTTTTTATCAAGAACTACTTTAAACACATACGTTATGAAATACAAAAGTTTTTGAATTATTCAAAACTTGCACTCAATTTTTGGAATTTGTAAAGTTTCACACACACTTTAATTCCAAACCCTAAAATTTTAAAAGTTAAAATTCAACCCTTATACTTTATAGTATTATAAGTTAATTTTATATATATATATATATATATATATATATATATATATATATATATATATATATATATATATATATATATATATATATATATATATAAGAACAAAGTCAGGCTTACCGTTAGTAGGCCTCATTCACGAAGCCGGTTTATAAGAGGGTATAAGGTTACTGCCTATAAAATGGCAGTTTAATGGGTGTCCACTCTCACTCACCGCTTCCTTGACTGGTGGAGGGTCGTTAGTCGAACGAATAGGAAAAGGACTATAATATTCATTATAACTATAATGATAAATATAAAGTAACTAAACCTTTTATAAATTCCCAATCTTAGTTACTTTAGGAAAAATGTAAATTTGGTGCTAACCCATGAAATTATACTTTGCACTTTGCTTAAATCGTTAGTGGAGCGTGTGTGGTTAACCGACACACTAACCTGGATTTAACAAGGTAGGCAAATGGTAACTTAATGTTTATAATAGGATCGGTGGAGCGTGTATGGTTAACCGACACATCGATTAAATGATAAATATTAAGGGTACCAAGTATATTTGCATGGTTATTCACATCTTGTTTTGTGATCCTTCGCATCCCAGTCACAAAACTTGAGAGGACACAATCGAGATTGAAACATGTCATTGAAAAGTTCAATGAATCTCAAAAGATCTAGGAGTTTCAAATCCAATTAAAACCTAATAAATTATTTTTTTTTTTTTTTTTTTTTTTTTTTTTTTTTTTTTTTGCATAATTTATATGTAGATATTTTATTGTTTATAAGGATATTGATGAATTCTTGTTGTATAATGGAGTATGTATTTTCAAATTGTTGTCGAATTTACTTATTTGTAATTTTTGATTCTTAGTTTAATGGGTACGTTCATGCATATTCATTTTTGAACATGTAATGTTCATCTTTTAATGTATGGTTACGAGTGAAAATTACATACGAAAATCCATATTTATACTAATACATGTTTAGTTATGAACATGATCAATTTTTGAGTTTTTGAAGAAAAAAATTATTTATGAACATTTCAAATTTATGGATATTTATTTATATTTGATCATAATTTCATACATATTCAGTTATGAACATTTATTCATATCTACTCATAACATTTATACATATTATGACCATTTGTGAATCTTAATATAGTTCTCAATGTTCATCTATGAACTTATTTTTTTTATTAATTCGTGCAATTAATTTTTTTTATGATTTTTTCTTTAATATTTTCTATTCATATTTGTTAGATAAATACTATAATTTAGTAACATCATTATTAAACTACTATTTTCTTCTAAACTAAAATTGTTAATGGTAAAGAAAGCGGTTCTATGGTTCTATGAATAAATTTTAAATTTAGTTATATGTTGAACACATCCATATATACATATATATATATATATATATATATATATATATATATATATATATATATATATATATATATATATATATATATATATATATATATATATATAAACATAATACATGTATGAGGCCAAATATACAATACGTGGGCCGATTATAATAAATAATAATACATGAACAACTATTAAAAAGGAAAAATGACAATGTAGACCTACAAAGTATTCCACATTTGTCCATTAAGTCCTTTATGTTATTTCCGTGCCTTTTAAGGGAACAAAGTTAATTTTGTCAGGTCGATTTGGTCCTTTTCGAAGAACTGAAGGGGTTACTCGGTCACTTCCTCCTCTAAAACGCTGACTAGTTGACAAATTGACCCAATTTCTTCTTATTCGTCATCTGCAACGACTTCCTTCTAGAACAACTTCATTTTCCTTCCTTTTCTTAGCCTTATTCCTTCCTTTTTTTCTGAGTTTCTTCTTCTTCTTCGTCTCCTTTGTTTTTCTTTTTATTGCTGCATCCGAACAAGAAAGCTATTGTGAGGTGTGATTGTGAAAGCATGAAAATCATAAGGACTTCCATCACTAAGAAGAATCCCAGTAGGGAAAACTATGGTTGCCCGAACATGGAACTCCATTTTGGGTTTTTTCAATTCTAACCTAATTTTGCTAATTGATGATATTGAAACCTGCATGGACCTAGGAGTGAGTTTCTTTTATGGGTTGATGAGGCTGAAAATCGTGCACATGTTGTTGAAGTCCAAAATCAAAGCTTGAGGGAAGTGGTAATATAAAATTGGAGACTGAAGATTTGCTTAAAGGAGGTGGTAAATCAAAAAAGAAAGTTGAAGGTTTGGTTAGTGTTTAGTTGAGTTTTGTTTTTTGGCATAATTGTTTACAAGTTGTAATCCCTTTGATGTATGTTAGAACTGAACTTGCTATCGATCAATGATAATTGTATTTTGGTTTTTAACAAAATCGGAACCTTTCATCTCTGCTTCACATCGCCTTTTTCATCGATCATATTACAGTTACAGAACAACAAAGAGTATCAGTTTGTAGAACAATTTACGTTGTCGGAGTCGATACAACATATAGGGGTGTGATAATAAACCAAAACCGAATAATCGAACCAAACCAAATATGAATATCTTATTTAGTTAAAATTTTATTATTTTGGTCAAACCTAAAAAACCGAATAAGCTATATAATTAATATATATTGTTATAGTTTTATATCTAGAGATTAACATTTATATTTAACTTGATGGACTAGTTACTAAAAAAGATTTTGATAACTCATTATTTAATCATTAACCATTATAATTTTATAATTGTTTATATTTTATTAAAAAAACTAATTAGCCAAATGTTAATTAACCTCCGATCAATTTGTTTTCTTCTTCATATACGAGTAAAGCTATATTAAATTGTCTCTGCAACTTGTATGACTACTTCGACACTTCAAGACAACATATCGTGAAAGACTGAATATAATATGTGATGTATTAATGTATTTTTTTCATTTGGTAAAATTTAGTAAGATTTTTTTTCTTTTAGTTTAATATTTAATTTTACATGCAAAATTTTATTTGGTTTAACCGGTAAACCGAACTGAATAAACTGTAACTGAATTGACCGAAACCGATTAAATTGAACCTTATTGTGTTTGGTTATGGTTGGTTTTAAGATGTAAAAAAACTGAAAAAAAAAAAAAAAAAACGAACCGGTTAAACCGAAAAAACCAACCGTATAACACCCCTAACAACAACTGAAGTCGATAGAGGAAAACGATTGATACAGTCTCGTTTGCAGAAGTCAATCCACTCCAATATGATACACTACAATTCGATACAGTCCAATGATGTTTTTCCAGTTTATACTATGATTTTTCCTTTTATTATCCGATTTTAATTTTGAAATGACAATAAACTGGATACTAGAGGTAGATATCTCAAAAAGATAGCTCACTACATACTTTGTTCCTTTAAAAGACACGAAAATAATATAAATGACTGAATGAATAAATGTGAAATATTTTGTAGGGCTACAATATCATTTTCCCTTATAAAATAACATGAAACACTAACATTTTGAATAAATAAAATATGTTTAAAGGTAATATATTTAGTCAAGTATCGTTTTTTAATATTGTAAAATAATTTTTTTTCTTTATTTATCAATTTTACATTACTTAGAATTATATTTATTGATAAAAACATATTAGAAGTATTATTTTTTCGAACCAACCAAATATTATAATGGAATTTAATGATCTATTCAATTATGTTGTCTATTTCATTCCCTCTTACTAAACATCATTTCCTATGGAATAAAAATCATCCGAAAAAAGAAATCATATTACATTCCTTGGAAGACAACGAAACATTTTTTTTCATTCCGTGTTAGTGCTTCATTTCATTTATTTTATGAGTAATGCATAACAAACACAAACACTACTTAACATCTACTCAAAACAATAAAATACTGTGCTAATTTGGAAGAATGGTAGTCCATAACTGATTTAGTGGGATCTCTGCAATTCCCCAAGACCCATCACCTACTTTGAATATAAGTAGTATTTAAGGACAATGCAAATGGTGGAAGCATTGAGACACATAATTGCTTGTACGGACAAAGTAAGTTTCCCAATTGCAACCAACTTTAACTCCACCAATGCCACATTCCCATCTATGCAAAACAAGCACCCTCTTTCGAAAACAAAACTAAATATATACTATTATATCTAATTTGTAATGTATTTTCAATAATGTTTTATTGAATTGACCATGAGAAAGATTTGGTAATCGTGCTAGAAATGGTCACGTGAATGACAAATCCAATCTGGAGCAACCATGTGGCCTATTTGTTAAGGTTAATGTTATTAAATATCATAAATTTACCCCTCAATTTATAAGTTATCATAATATATTTTTTCATTGATTTGACATTAATTTTGAGTAAACATTTTAAATTTTAACTTTTAGAACGTCACATTCACGTTACTGTCTACATGGCAATTATCTTCGGGACTTGGCATATTACTGTCTACATGGCGATTGTCTTCCGGACTTGGCATGCATAAGTGATGTTCCTCTTAATGAAGACGAAACTAACGATCAATCGAACAAACTAAAGTGCTAACGTTACATTCATAATATGATTGAATAAGGGATAATGACTTAAAAGGGTAATATATTTTTTGATTTGTACACATTTGGTCACTGAGTTTTTTTTTCCACATTTACCCCTTTCAACTTGTTAAACTGTACACATTCAGTTCTTATGACCGGTTACTCCAGGTTAGCCGGGAAAATGACTTAATAGGGTAATATATTTATCATTTTGTACACATTTAGTCCTTAATATTTTTGTACACATTTAGTCCTTAATATTTTTTTGTTTCAAAATAAGTCATTTTTATTTTTGTACACATTCACTACTTATAAATGTTTTATTTAGGTTTTTCTCACGACATCTTACGTGGGACAATCATTGATGAAGTGTGTGGGGTTGTATATATTTATGTGTAATGTCTCCTTTTCACAACAAAAATATTTCATTTTGAAATAAGGCAAAACTCCCTAATTATAAATCCATTATTAAGAAAAAAATGTTTATTCCAAAATACATTAATCGAAAATCAGAGTAATATAAGAAATGTGGAATCCTCAATATTGTTGATGAGTGTGTACAGTCATGCATTCTCCTTCCCACGACCAACGATAGAACCTGAAAACATAAACAACTGGATAAACACAAAGTTTAGTGAGTTTCCCCCTAAATACTCGATACAACAAATGTATTATCATGCATAACGGACCTACACTCATCAGATTAGAATACCTTGGCCCAATCAGTCATCGGACTGGAACGCCAACATGCAACAGGTCCAATCAGTCATCAGACTGGAATACCCAAGGTTTGTTGGCATGCATCCTTAACCCAATCGCTCTTCTCGAGTCTCCGTGCCTATTGCTTATAGTCGGCCCGCACCAGGTATTTTGGCCTACAGCATATAGCAGGACCACCTCAACCTATCCCACCACTATATGGCTATCCCACATAAGATGTCGTGAGAAAAACCTAAAGAAATCATTCATAAGTACTGAATTAATACAAAAACAAAAATGACTTATTTTGCAAAAAAAAATATTAAGGACTAAATGTGTACAAAAATATTAAGGACTAAATGTGTACAAAGTGAGAAATATATTACCCTATTAAGTCATTTTTACCGGCTAACCTGGAGTAGCCGGTCATAAGGACTAAATGTGTACAGTTTAACAAGTTGAAGGGGTAAATGTGGACGAAAAAAAACTCAATGACTAAATGTGTATAAATTGAAAAATATATTACCCTTTTAAGTCATTATCCCATTGAATAACTCATGTGGCAACCTGACTTGCTAAGCTTTTAGATATACTGCATATTATTTAAAAAGTGTTTATGAACAATATTCTTTGGGAAGTTTGGACTTTTGCCACATACAGTTTTTATTTTGGAGTTTTGCCACAAAGTTTTTAGATATTGGTAGATTTAGTCCTTGCCATTTTATAATTTACATAAAAGGTCCATCTTAAAGAAACAAACCCTATTTTAAGATTTCCGTATGATGTTAGGTTTTGCTAAATAATAAGTTCAAAGTACAAATATTTCTGACTTAAACTTGTTTTGAATCAAAGTTATCTATGACATTGTTATCTTTATTATATAAATGAGATACACATGTTCCAACTTCAAGAAATAGATTTTTGAAGAAAAATAATGTAGTTTATTTGACATATGTGAATCTTATTTATATATAAAAGATTCCTAATGATATTTTTACTAAACTGTAGAGAAAAAGGAACTATACACTGTGATGTATAATTTTCTTTCTATTGAATGTCTAGATTTAGTTCAAGATACCTAATCATCTTTATTAACAACTGTAGTTGTTGTAATTATATTTTACATGCTAAAAGATAAACGTGGAACCTTTGTTGAAGTTTTCAAATATAGAGTTGATACACAGATCAATAAAACCATCTAAAGTCTTAGAGATAATAAAGGATGGTCTAAACCTTACTAGATATTCCTATGAAAGTTGAGTTAGCAGAAAGCAAGCTTCTAATGACAATGTAAATGGGAGGCACATAGAACTTGAAGAAGCTGAAAAACCATAGCCTGATGTAGCAACAGTTGGTACTAGCTTCAATACGGAATTGTTGAACATGAATAATAGTTATTCATAAACACAAATTGTTTGCATATATGGTAGGAATCATCTATAACATGAGAAATATGAAATCTCTTATTTATGAGTTATTCTTAACAGTTTATGGAAAATCCATCAGCTACTATAATGTTATATCAGATTTTAAACCAGATTAACGACTTATATTCATGAATAATGAAATGTAATCCATGTATAACAATCAAGTATGAGATTGATTAATCTTCCTCCCTATTGCAAAGCGAAAAGGTGTAAGTAATTGTTTTAGAAAGAAAACATACATAAGGATCTATACACATTTAGCAAGACTTGTTGTTAAAGGATTTAATCACACTCAAATGACTATGATCAAACTCTTTCACAGGTGGCTATGATTATATCAACAAGGATATTATTTACCATAACTATATATTCTGATTATGAGATATGACAAATAGATTTCAATAAAAACTGCTTTTGTTAATAGACACCTACTTGAAGATGTCTATATAGCTTAGCTTGGAGGTTTTCTTAATCCAAGTTATCCTAAAAAATATGTAAGCCTTAAGATCCATTTGTAGATATAAAACATACATCTCAAGGTTGGAATTGTCATTTTTATATGAAAATACAAGGTATGCTTTTATATCAAAATGAAAATAACATCCGCTCACTAAGAACTAGTGGGAGCAATAGTGATATTCCTATTCTTGCATGAGTGAGACATACTTAATCATGAAAAATTACATTCTAACTATGCAAGAATGTTTTACCTTGACTCGGAAAGTGTTTCTAAGATGAAAGACTTAGGAAAGATATACATTCTTGGAATGTAAAATCGATGGAGATAGATAAAGATAAATGTTAAAGTTTTAAAATATTTATGCATATGATAAAAATATCTTGAAAGAAATCAAGATACAAGATTCCTTTGGAGGACTCTTGTAATTGAAACATGGCACCATTTTAAGCTAGCCTGAAAAGGACCTAGCATATAGCTAGGTTTGAGCTAGATAAAGTATCTTATATTTGTTTGGAAAATGAATTCATCATTTATGTGATATTATGCACAAGACAAGGAATATGATCATGCTATGAACATATCATAAGATACCAATTAAATACATGGGAAAGTCATTAGCTGACTATAAGGACATTCTAAGAGTACTTAAGAAGAACTAAGAGAATGTATATGAGTTAATTAATTTAGAAGAAGATCTTCATGTAAAGAGTTATACAAGATGCTAACTTCAAAACACACACACACACACACACACACACACACACACATATATATATATATATATATATATATATATTAGCGTTGTAAAAATACCGACTAGGTCCTGATTAATCTCCGATTAATTCCTAGGCAATACTCAACCGACTAGAGGGCGCCTAGCGATTAATCCTTACCTACACGATGATTAAAACAGTAGAAAACGATGAAGTTTGAACACTTTGAAGAAGTTTTATCTCAACAGAAACTAATTGAGGAATGACTAGTGTTGTATTAATCATATTAATCTATTTTGTTATGGTATTACTAGTATTTACAAACTTTATTATGATATTAGTCATATTTATTTATTTTTTAAAAATCAACGAATTAGCAATTTGTAACAACCCGATGATGAGTTACTTTTAATTTGACCCTATGATTTATTTATATTGCAATATGGACCCTGAGTATAAGAAAGAGTGCAATATGGGCCCTAGTGGCATTTCTGTAATTTTAGGTTGGGAGAGTACGACATGCGCATGTGTGTACGCTGCGCTACTACGACGCACCCTAGTACATTGTGCGTACATCTATATATAAGGTGTACATTCCAGTGATGCAAACCATATTTAAACCCTATTATAGCTTTATTTCCCATCACCTCATCAACCTCCATCCTCTTGGAACGTTCTTGCAACCCTAATCCATCTTGTGAAGCATTTCGAAGCTTGAGTGTGGGTGTTTTGTGCCTTTGAAAAAGAGGGAAAGCAGTGGAGACCATCTTGGAGGAGTGAAGCTCTTTAGATCAAGAATCTCACCACCTTTTGACATCATTTGGAGTGGATCCGCAGGAGCAAGCAGTGTACCAAGGAGCGGATCGTGGTATTCTCGGGTTTCTTCATTTCAGGTGAGTTTCGCGTCATTATACTATGGGTTGAAGGCACCAATGCCGACCCACTAGTTTTCGGTTATCTGTTAATAGAGGGATCTCTTAGGGACTGTATATAGTCACGTAGGATAAACTAATGACTCTAGATCTAGGCCCTCTTACATGTTCCTTGTTTGGTTGTGGTTCTAGGGTAGGATCATCTGTCCGGGTGGCTATCTCACATATGATTATATACGGTCATGCATTTCTTAGATTGTTGCTATTTAGTATGTTGTTATGCAATAGTGATCTGCTAGATTTTTATCTTGGTATCGAGTACGTTGTTATGCTGTAGTGATCTACTTGATTTGTATCCTGGTATCGAGTACATTGTTATGTTGTAGTGTTATGCTAGATTTGTATCGTGGTATCGAGTACGTTGTTATGCTTTAGTGATAGGCTAGATATGTATCCTGGTATTGAGTATGTTGTTATGTTGTAGTGATCTGATAGATTGGTATCCTGGTATGTAGGATGTTGTTATGATATAGTGTATTGTTGGATCGGTATGTTATCTGTACTTACTGTTTATCATCTTGTGGAGTGCCTTAGGGATTATACCAGTTCCTTGTTTGGTTGTGGCTCTAGAGTAGGATCATCTGTTCGGGTGGCTATCTCACCTTTGGCTACTTATGGTTACTCGTCCCATGGAGGTTAACTGGTAGTAGGATTGTGTGTTGTGAGAGGATTAGTAGTCGGGAGTGATTTGTATGATCGATTTTTGCCTGTTTTATGTGCCTGCTTGATCCTTGTTTGTTTATATGTCGACATACGGTGGTGATGGGTTGAGGCGGTCCTTCTTTGTGTTGTAGGCCAAAATACCCTATGCGGGCCGGATGTAAGCCAAAGGCACGGAGGCTCGAGAAGAGCGGTTGGGTTGAGGTGGTAGGCCAAAAAACCCTGGTATTCCGGCCCGGATAGAATGAAGGCCTGTGAGGCGGTCCAGTCAGACCGAAGGCCGAAGGGCGGCAGTTATGCATGCTTGTATGTTTATCGTATGAGGTATTTTGGGGGAAACTCACTAAGATTCATGCTTACCCAGTTGTTTATAGTTTCAGGTATTATCGGTGACTGCGATAAGGCGAAGGCGGGATTGTACACACTCATCAACAACATTGAAGATTCCACATCTTCTACGATACTCTGATTTTTATAAATGCAATTTGGAATAAATGGTTTTCTAAATAATGGATTAATAAATTGGAAAGTTTTACCTTAATGAAAAGGAAATATTTTTGTTATGAAAATGGGATGTTACGTAATTTATGGTCCCCGACTAATCTTCCGATTAATCCTCACCTAGCTGATTAAACCGTTAACTCGGTCCACCAACTAGCTAACATTGAACGTTTCTTACAACCTTGATAATTATGAATTGTAATTGGATTATGACAGGAATGAATAGTAAGTTTAAGTTTTATTGAAATGAGGTCCAAGCAATACATAATAACACAATCTAATATAAAATAAGAATACACTACTTTAGAAAAATGTTTTTGAAAGAAATAATTTGTAATAAAAGGGTTGGGCTAAGGACATGGGCTCAATCTCCTGTCATGCTCTTGTTTGATTGTTGGCTTGTGATCGGGAATGTGGGTCTTGGCTTAAGTTTGACTTTTTCGGGAACATGCGGTGTATACAGTCAGCCAGAGCCCGAGCAGGAGAGTGGTTCCCAAAATACCCATATTGGTTATGTTTGCTGAGTTTTGATTGTGTTGATATATAAATTGTTAGAAAAGCATGCTAGTGGATAAGGTTCTTTTAGAATCTGCTTTATAGAAATGCATGGTTTCTGTAATGCCTTACGATATAGGTAGTTGCTTGTTTGATGTATATTAGTTGATTTGTGATTGATGTGTGTATGTTGATTAGTTGTATATGACCGAATTGAATAGCCTTAGAATGATCGACTTGACCTTTCTTCCTGTTCCTTGTTTGGTTATGGACTTAGGGCAGAGTTGATTATTCGAAAGTCTATATGATCTCGTGTTGTGTACAAAAAGCATGCACAAAAACAACCGGTGGTGCGATAGTGTGGGTAATCCTAGGAAGAATGCCTAGTAAGTCAGTTATAGCTCATAGTGGAGGTGGTAATAGCATATCTAGGAGTGGTAGTGTTGTGACTTTGGACCTTGGGAGGAATTTTGAATCGACTACGGATATGTGCGGAAGGTAGTATAGGCCCGTACTACTAGAAACACAAGATCCGTATGAGATTCAGGAGGAATTTCTAGGTTGTTAATTGACTAACAGGAGTAGGGTCTGGCGTGTTGAGCTTTGTATTGTGATGTATGATCTTTTCATGGTATATTTCAGTATGGCAACTATTGGAGGTTCAGGATCAGGAGCTGGAGCAGGTGGCCAGGATGGGCCAGGATTGACTGAGGAACGGGTCAGGGAGATCATTCATGAGGAGGTTGTTTCTTTCGTCCGGGAGCAAATACCTGAGTTGGTTGGGCTTTTTAAAGCCATTATGATTGAGTAATTCGATGGAGAATATGCTACCCTTTCTGAGGTTGTTGTTGTTGGAACTTCCATGATTGTTGCTTCCATTGGGGTTCTAGGAGAAAGATCCTTCCAGTACTAGGAATTCGACGATAAGAACCCCCGGTGTTTGACGAAGTTCTGGATCCGATCGTTGCCATGAGGTGGATGTCAGATGCGGAGGACTGGTGGATGTTGGTTACTAGTTCATACACCCCAAAGCAGCAAGCTGTAGTATCATAGGAGCAGTTCTCTGGGATGTTCCGCTTGAGATATGTTCCACTGGTGGAGTGGGAGAGGCTGACCCCGAAGTTTTTAGATCTAAGACATGGGTCTGAGTCGGTGACGGAGATCATCAATATGTTAACAGAGAGAGCTATGTTTTGTCCTGAGTTTGCTGCTTCTGAGCAAGCTCAGATGGCCCGGTATTTAGGCATGCTTAAGTTGGATATTCAGCAATTTGTGTCCACTCAACACTATGGTTTACTGGTGTATTTGTAGGAAGCCGCTAGGCGGCGGGAGATTGAGATGGAACTCCAGGCGAGGGAACAGAGGCAGTATCCATTGCACTTGCAGCCGGCGGTGAAGCGGTTCAAGCCCGCCAGCTAGAGTTTGGGATTGATTGGAAGGAGGCGTAGATCTCTCGTGTGTCACAGTTGTGGCGGGGATGGCCATTTTGGCAGGGATTATAGGCAGGGTGTGAGAGTTTGTTTCCATTGCAGCCAGAAGGGCCACTTCAGAGCTAGTTGTCCTTTTCTTGTGTTCGGTAAGGTGTTGGATCCTACACCCTTAGCTTGGTTGTTGCCCAACGGTCGTCATGGGATGGCCGAAATACCAGGGACCGGAAGCTGAGTTGGAAGTTCTTCTTTTATTTACAATTGGGGTAGTATTGGTATTTATCTGTAATTCATGTTTATGTTTTAAAGTTCAGTTGTAATGTCAGATGATCAGTTAATGGAAGTATCTTAGTTGGTCTTGGTTAATTAAATTGTTTGTGTAATGGAGTTAATTATCTTTGTCATCAGATTGTGTGTGTATTAGGGGTTTATGAATGTCGTGCATACTCAGATTCTCCGTGTATTTGGATATCAGTGGTTGTGAGTTGTCAGGTTCAAGCATATTTCAAGTGGGGGAGATTGGGACCTAGCAGTAGGAACACCATGTGGAAAAGCTCGGTTCCAAATCAGATTTCTCCAAGTTCAAGGCTTCCGCACATCTGCTAAAATTTCCGGTTTTGCATCAAGGTCATTGTCAGTTGTTGTAATTCCGGGAAAATATGAGTTTAAGACAACTTCATGGTGGTTCGAAGATAACCACGACTGATTATTCCTCCTACCATGGGTTCAGACAGGGTTGGTACATGTTTGGAAGTCGGGAGACTCATGAACTAGTTGATGTGGATAAAGTGAACGGTTAAGGGTTGATGGAGGTATCAATCCTGGAAATTGGATCCTGAAGTCTAGACCTGATGGTTTTCGGTCTTGGAAAACATATTGATGGAAATTGACTCGGCGTTGGTGGTTTCGAGATTCCCCAGCTCTACGGTTCTTGCTAGAAGTTCGATTCATTAATTAGGAAGTTGTGGAATATGTTGTCATGATACGTAATTGTTTCATTGATTTTCTTTCTGAGGCTCGTATAAGGGATCTGCCTTGTTCTCGGATGAAGGGTTCGCTAGCAGTGATTGGTCAGGAGTCCTGATCCTCACTAGCTATCAGGTGTTTGTGTTCGGGAAATACACGAGTTGTCTCATAGCAGGAAGTAGTTGGTCAGGGAGCACGTCGTAGCCGACGGTTCTTCTGTTTGAGATGTCAATGAATAGATGAGGGGGGCATTATCTCGAGTATTCAATGCAATAGACTTTGAGGACGAAGTCTAAGTCAAGTGGGGGAGAATTGTAACATCCATGTAACGACCCGTTCCCGGTATGTTAATTCATTGGTAATTGTTGTAAGTTTTGCATGAGGGACTCGGCGAGTTCATAGCCTGACTCGCCGAGTAGGGTCGCGACTTCGAGCACGTGTGAGCCGGGGACTCGGCGAGTCCATATTCCTGACTCGGCGAGTCCATCCGTCTGGGTGAAACCCTAAATCCCCGGGTTGCCCACTATTTAAGTCACCTTATAGCCCCATTCTCGCCTCCCTCACCCTGAGAACACTGTGAGAAAGAACCCTAATCCACCCTTGTGTGAGCTAAGTGTTTGTGCCATTTTGTGAAGGTTTGAAGAAGGAGAAGAAGAAAGGAGCAAGGAGAAGAGGTGTAGTGCAAAGATCCAAGGGCAAATCTGAGTTATTTGAGGTATTTTCGGATTTTCCCTCTTGTTATATGCTTTAAACCTCCATTAGAGCTCTCCTAGGATCTAGTTGATGCTTGTTCCAAGCCTTATGTTTGCATGAATGCCTTAATAAGTCGAGATATCTTTAGATCTGAATGATTGGGTGTTGTAGAGCCCAGATCTACTGCCTTTTTGGAGTTACTTTGCATATTAACCATAGATCTACCCATTTTGTGCATCTTTTAGCCTTATTTCCCTTATTCATGAGGTTGTACACGTAAAGTTGGAAACTTTACGTGGTAAATCAGCTTATTGGACTCAGATCTATCAATTGTATGTGTTGGATTCAAACAAAATCGAGTAAAAATCAGTTGCATGGCGGCAACTCGGCGAGTCGGGAAGAACGACTCGGCGAGTTGGGTCGCGAGTTCCCGATTCCTTCATTTTTATCAGTGTCGAGTGGATCCAGTGAGTTTGAGAGTGGACTCAGCGAGTTGAGAGTAGACTCAGTGATAGAGGGACTCGGCGAGTTGTTCATACAACTCGGCGAGTCCAAGGCAATCTTCTTAAGATCAAGAACAACTCGTCGAGTTTGTTCATACGGCTCGGCGAGTCGGATGAAGATTGTCTGAGTTCTTGGATCAAGTGGGTACTCGTCGAGTCGATGCCACCCTCGACGAGTAGCAGCGTGTAGAACTGAGAAGTGAGAGTAGGACTCGGCGAGTTGGGCGGCCCAACTCGGCGAGTCAGCCCAAAAGAGAGTTGACTTTGACCAAGGGTAAAAGAGTCATTTTACCCCAAGCGCAGTGTTTAGTATTTGATTGAGTGTGTTTATGGACTTGTAGCCGAGGAGATACCGGAGCAGCAGCAGCTAGCTTCCAGAGCCATACACTCAGCAGCCAGTTCACGAGGTGAGTTCCTTTTCAGTAGGAGCGGGTCTAAGGCCACAATGCCGGCCCGTTTAGCTAGCAGTAGTATCCAGATTTTTATCCGACACAGTAGTTAGCATGTTTGAAGCCTTCGTGGCTCAGACAGGATTATGAGTGTTCATGCTAAGTGATACGTTATGTTATGATCAGTTAGCTTCGGACTTCGGTCCGATGTCAGCTTCGGACTTCGGTTCGATGTAAGGGACAAGGTCCTGGTCAGCTTCGGACTTCGGTCCGATGTCAGCTTCGGACTTCGGTTCGATGTAGGGGACAAGGTCCCGGTCAGCTTCGGACTTCGGTTCGATGTCAGTTCGGACTCAGGTTCGATGTAGGGGACAAGGTCCCAGTCAGCTTCGGACTCGGTCTGATGTGAGCTTCGGATTGCGGTCTGATGTAGGGGACAAGGTCCCAGTCAGTCAGCTTCGGACTTCGGTCCGATGGAGGGGGCAAGGCCCCAGTATGTGCTTGATATATATATTATTGTATGGTATGTGGTAATTTGGGGGAGCTCACTAAGCTTCGTGCTTACAGTTTCAGTTTTGGTTTCAGGTACTTCCGCTAGCAGAGGGAAGAGCTCGGGTTGATGGCATCGCACACACCACAGCTTCAGCTTTCATCCTGGGAGTTGATTTAGTTCCTGATTTTTATATGTCATGGATATGATACAGTTTTCCGCACCGTGTTTTATTATTATTTTGAGATGCATTATGTATGGTTTCATGATATGACACTCAGATTATGGTTTTTTTGGTTATGTTGAAAAACGAAATTTTTGGGTCGTATTTTTGGGTGTTACAAGTTGGTATCAGAGCCCTGGTTTGAGGGATTCAGATACACTTCCGGGTGTATCTGAACTCAAACTAAGGGGAAATAAAAAGATTTTTAAAAGGAAAATGTTTTCTAAAAGAATTTTGAAAGCACTTAGAAAGAAAGAAATTTTTAAAGATAAGGGTGTGGGCATGCGATCAGCCGAGCTCAAGTAAGTACTCCCAAATTACCCATACAAGTTAATTGTTCAGTTTCAGTTTCAGTAGAACAGCATGCTAGTATAGGACTAAGGATCTAGGAGGATGCCTTATGTGCCTGCTTTACGTGTTACAGCTTTATGAGTATTGCATGCTAGTATTGAGTGGACAGCAGTAGGATAGCCTGTTTAGGTTATGCCTGATAGTATGAGCTTAGCACTGTATGCTAGATCAGTTTCTCGTTTTGAGAATAGTTTTGCCTGAGTATGTTTCCTTTATCCGAATGCTGCTTGCTTCGTGCTTTGTGGGAGTTCTGAGTGATGGAAGTTAGCCATTAGGTGAACACGTTACACCACATGTGATCAGGGTTGAATAATCCCAGAGTGCTGGAACTGGCCCTATTGCGAAGCTCTTGTTTGAGTCCAACCGTTATAGGGACGGGTCTTTTACTTGAAGGATTATCTGATCTTCATCACATGTGATGGTGTTTAGGTGGTGGTTAATTAGCATTATAAGGAGACCTGCAGCAGCTGAGGACTAGTTGAGTTGAGTCTGAGGTTTCCTTGGGGCAAGCTTAGGATGAGAGTAGCAGAGATCAGTAGTAGTAGAAGTGACTTGGTGGAGTCAGGGCAGTTCTTGAAGAAAGTACGGATAGATGTGGAAGGTAGTATGGGCCCGTACTACTGGAAGCAGAGGATCCGTACTCGAATCAAGAAAGGCTGAGACAAGACCAGGAAGCTAGTTGTAGTATCAATGATCCCTCGAGATATTTCTGTTTTCTGATGTAGTTGTGATGTGTTTCAGAATGGTGGTTTTGCGTTCGAGACCAGCAGCCGGCAGTGGAGGTGCCGGGGAGGGATCAGGTTCAGGTTCGGGGGATGAGCGCATGGATGAGCAGACCCGAGAGTTTCTTTCTTCGGAGATTACGCGCATCATTATAGAGCAGACTCCTGTGATCTTCGGTTCGATCAAGGAGGGGATTCTAGAGCTGATGGATGAGAGATTGGGCACCTTCCGTGCCGAGGTGGCGGCCATGATGGGGTCGCGCACCCTTACTTTCAGGGAGTTCAGGGCATGTGGAGCTCCGGACTATCATGGGGCGCGAGACTCCATAGCGAGCACCAGATGGTTGGCGGATGTGGCCAACGCTTTCCGTACTAGCAGATGTCCCGAGGGAGACAAGGTCAGATTGGCGTCCTGTCTTCTGAAGGACAGGGCACGAGATTGGTGGGAGGAGGTCGGGCATGCCATTGGGGATGATGCAGCATTGGACGCCATGACCTGGGCTGATTTCTCTACCAGGTTCAGGGCGGAGTTTGCACCGGTCATTGAGGTGCAACAGCTAGCTAGGGAGTTTCATGACCTCACCCAGACTACAGAGACAGTGGCGGAGATCACCGCCAAGTTCAGGGAGAGGGCTCTTCTCGTTACTCAGTATGTAGCTGATGAGGAAATGAAGAAGGCCCGTTATCATGAGATGTTGCGGAGCGATATCCGCCAGTTTGTGAGCCGGTCCAGCTGTAAAACGCTGGAAGATTTGATTGCTAGAGCTCAGGAGAGGGAGATTGATCTTGAGATGGAGAAGAAGAGGAAACCGGAGACGGTTTCGGGTTCAGGCGGTTCGGGCAAAAAGCCCAGGGTTTCAGATCACAGGTCCAGGGGACAGCCGAGCCACGGTCGATGTGGTAGGTGTGGGAAGATGCACGAAGGAGCGTGCAAGGCAGGGAGTTCCGACTGCTTCAAGTGCGGTCGGATTGGACATTTGAGTAGGGATTGTACGGCTCCTGCTACTGCCGTTGCAGCATCAGATCTGATTTGCTTTCAGTGTAATCAGAGGGGACATAAAAAGTCCCAGTCTCCGGGTTTAGCTGCAGCAGGGAAGGTGGCTGCACCTGCCCCTGCTACTTTGAGGATTACAGATGGCCGGCAGGGCCGAGCTGATGCGCCAGTGGCGAAGAGTAGGGCGTTTCGGATGACAGCAGAGGAGGCGCGAGCGACTCCTGATGTGGTGACGGGTATGTATCTTCCCTTTATCTCTTTATTATTATTGATTGAATATTGCTTATGATTGTATGTTTTATTCAGGGTCGTTCTCTGTGAACGGCATTTCTGCTATGGTATTATTCGATTCGGGGGCTACCTGATCATTCGTATCACTTGCGCTTAGCAAGAGATTCAGTAGAGCTCCAGGGGAGCTGGATTGTCCATTAGAGGTTGAGATAGCGGATGATAGGACCGTGAGGGTTGGCAGAGTGCATAGAGGGTGTTCTCTTCAGTTATTTGATGAGCAGTTTTCAGTGGATCTGGTACCTATTCCCCTGCGAGGGAATAAGGTTATTGTGGGTATGGATTGGCTAAGCCCCAATGGGGCGGTGATTGATTGTGAGCTTCAGCTAGTGAGGGTTCGCACTCCCAGTGGGGGAGAGTTGGTGATTCAGGGCGAGAGGCCACAACGAGGACCGACCTTTTGTTCCGCCGCAAGGGCGAGGCGCTATGTTCAGCAGGGTTGCGCCGGTTTTGTAGCTTACGTTTTGGATGCCTGGGAGAAGGGCAAGTCGACAGTTGATGATGTTCCTATTGTTCGAGACTACCCGGACGTGTTTCCCGAGGATTTGCCGGGGATACCTCCTGAGAGACAAGTTGAGTTCAGGATCGACCTCATTCCTGGTGCGGCTCCGATAGCCAAGGCACCGTATCGACTAGCTCCCCCTGAGATGCAGGAGTTGTCTACACAGCTACAGAAGCTGTTAGACAAGGGTTTCATTCGGCCGAGCAGTTCGCCTTGGGGAGCGCCGATCCTGTTTGTGAGGAAGAAGGATGGGTCGCATCGTATGTGTATAGATTACCGGGAGTTGAATAAGGTAACGGTGAAGAACCGTTACCCACTCCCGAGGATAGATGATTTGTTTGATCAGCTTCAGGGAGCGTCTTGGTTCTCCAAGATCGATCTACGCTCCGGATATCATCAGATGCGGGTTAGAGATGAGGATGTACAGAAGACTGCTTTCAGGACCAGGTATGGTCATTACGAGTTTGTGGTGATGCCATTTGGGCTCACCAATGCTCCAGCCGCGTTCATGGATCTCATGAACTGCGTGGGTAGGCCGATGCTGGATCGGTCAGTGATAGTGTTCATAGATGACATCTTGGTATATTCCAAGACGCAAGAGCAGCATGAGGAGCACCTGCGGGAGGTGCTGGAGGTTTTGAAGAGGGAGAGACTTTTCGCAAAGTTCTCCAAATGTGAGTTCTGGTTGCGCGAGGTGCAGTTCCTTGGTCACCTCGTCAACCAGAAGGGTATTCTGGTAGATCCGACCAAGATAGAGGCCGTGATGCAGTGGGAGGTCCCGAAGTCTCCATCTGAGATTCGAAGCTTCCTAGCGTTGGCAGGGTATTATCGGAGATTTATTCAGGATTTCTCCAAGATAGCAGTGCCGCTCACCCGACTGACCAAGAAGTCAGTGGTATTTCGTTGGGGTCCGGAGCAGCAGACAGCATTCGATACCCTCAGGCAGAGATTGTGCGAGGCTCCGATCCTTACCTTGCCAGAGGGAGTAGAGGACTTTGTAGTTTACTGTGATGCCTCGATCACAGGTTTGGGAGCGGTTCTGATGCAGCGAGGCCATGTGATAGCTTATGCCTCGAGACAGTTGAAGCCTCACGAGGCTAATTATCCTACCCATGATTTGGAGCTGGGGGCAGTTGTGTTTGCCCTCAAGATTTGGAGGCATTACCTATATGGGGTCCGTTGTACTATTTACACGGATCACAAGAGTTTGAGGTATCTTATGGATCAGCCGAGTCTGAATATGAGGCAAAGGAGGTGGTTGGATGTGCTAAAGGATTACGACTGTGAGATCCTATACCATCCAGGGAAGGCCAATGTGGTGGCCGATGCCCTGAGCCGCAAGGTGTCGGTGGCCCCTATCAGGGATCTATGTTTGAGGATGACAGTGATCACTCTGTTGTTGGAGCGGATCAAGGAGGCTCAGGTAGAGGGTCTCAAGGAGGAGAGACAGAAGTGTGAGAGGATCGTGGGCCGAGTAGCCTCGTTTGATTATGATAGTCGTGGTTTGCTGACGCTTCACGGGAGAGTGTGGGTACCGTACTGGGGTGGAGTACGGCAAGTGTTGATGGATGAGGCTCATAAGTCTCAGTTTTCTATCCACCCAGGGGCGACGAAGATGTACCGAGATCTTCGACCTGATTATTGGTGGCCCTGCATGAAGCGGGACGTCGCCTGGTATGTCGAGAGATGCCTGACCTGCCGGAAGGTCAAGGCGGAGCACCAGAGACCTCACGGCAGGATGCAACCGTTAGACATTCCCGTGTGGAAATGGGATGACATTACCATGGATTTTGTCACCAAGCTTCCCCGGACCGCACGTGGAGTGGATTCGATATGGGTAGTAGTGGATCGGTTGACGAAGAGTGCCCATTTTATCCTGATCCAGGAGAGTATATCGGCAGAGAAGTTAGCCGATATCTATGTGCGTGAGATTGTGGCACGTCATGGAGTGCCGGTATCGGTGGTGTCTGACAGAGATGTCCGTTTCACATCCAGGTTCTGGAAGCGGTTCCACGACGAGATGGGTACTCGTCTCCATTTCAGCACCGCTTTCCACCCTCAGACAGACGGGCAGAGCGAGAGGACGATTCAGACTCTCGAGGATATGCTTAGGGCATGTGTCCTAGATTTCGGTGGCAGTTGGGATACGTATCTTCCGTTAGCGGAATTCTCGTATAACAACAGTTATCATGCGAGCATTGATCGACCTCCCTTTGAGATGCTGTATGGGAGGAAGTGTAGGACCCCGATTTGTTGGGGCAAGGTCGGTCAGCGAGTCATTGGGAGCACAGAGGTGGTGCTCAAGACGACCAAGTTGATCCAGCAGGTCCGTAGTAGACTGCAGACTGCTCAGAGTCGGCAGAAAAGTTACGCCGATAGAAGGCGTTCGGACTTGGAGTTCCAGGTGGGGGATATGGTCCTTCTGAAGGTCTCACCTTGGAAGGGCGTCATCAGGTTCCGGAAGAGGGGCAAGTTGGGCCCCAGATTTATTGGTCCTTTCAGGGTTTTGGCCCGGGTGGGTCGGGTTGCTTATCGGTTAGATCTTCCTGAGGAGCTTAGTCAGATCCACAACACTTTCCATGTGTCTCAGTTGAGAAAGTGTCTGGTGGATGAGTCAGCAGTCGTTCCCCTAGAGGACATTCAGGTTGATAGCGGCCTGAATTATATTGAGAGGCCGGTCGCGATTATGGAACGGAAGACCAAGACCTTGAGGAACAAGGTAATTCAGCTAGTGAAGGTGCAGTGGCAGCACCGGAAGGGGTCTGAATGGACGTGGGAGGCTGAGGAGGAGATGAGAGCGCACTACCCGGAGATATTTGCAGATCCAGCCGAAGCAGACTTCGAGGACGAAGTCTGAGACAAGTGGGGGAGAATTGTAACGACCCGTTCCCGGTATGTTAATTCATTGGTAATTGTTGTAAGTTTTGCATGAGGGACTCGACGAGTTCATAGCCTGACTCGCCGAGTAGGGTCGCGACTTCGAGCACGTGTGAGCCGGGGACTCGGCGAGTCCATATTCCTGACTCGGCGAGTCCATCCGTCTGGGTGAAACCCTAAATCCCCGGGTTGCCCACTATTTAAGTCACCTTATAGCCCCATTCTCGCCTCCCTCACCCTGAGAACACTGTGAGAAAGAACCCTAATCCACCCTTGTGTGAGCTAAGTGTTTGTGCCATTTTGTGAAGGTTTGAAGAAGGAGAAGAAGAAAGGAGCAAGGAGAAGAGGTGTAGTGCAAAGATCCAAGGGCAAATCTGAGTTATTTGAGGTATTTTCGGATTTTCCCTCTTGTTATATGCTTTAAACCTCCATTAGAGCTCTCCTAGGATCTAGTTGATGCTTGTTCCAAGCCTTATGTTTGCATGAATGCCTTAATAAGTCGAGATATCTTTAGATCTGAATGATTGGGTGTTGTAGAGCCCAGATCTACTGCCTTTTTGGAGTTACTTTGCATATTAACCATAGATCTACCCATTTTGTGCATCTTTTAGCCTTATTTCCCTTATTCATGAGGTTGTACACGTAAAGTTGGAAACTTTACGTGGTAAATCAGCTTATTGGACTCAGATCTATCAATTGTATGTGTTGGATTCAAACAAAATCGAGTAAAAATCAGTTGCATGGCGGCAACTCGGCGAGTCGGGAAGAACGACTCGGCGAGTTAGGTCGCGAGTTCCCGATTCCTTCATTTTTATCAGTGTCGAGTGGATCCAGTGAGTTAGAGAGTGGACTCAGCGAGTTGAGAGTAGACTCAGTGATGGAGGGACTCGACGAGTTGTTCATACAACTCGGCGAGTCCAAGGCAATCTTCTTAAGATCAAGAACAACTCGTCGAGTTTGTTCATACGGCTCAGTGAGTCGTATGAAGATTGTCTGAGTTCTTGGATCAAGTGGGTACTCGTCGAGTCGATGCCACCCTCGACGAGTAGCAGCGTGTAGAACTGAGAAGTGAGAGTAGGACTCGGCGAGTTGGGCGGCCCAACTCGGCAAGTCAGCCCAAAAGAGAGTTGACTTTGACCAAGGGTAAAAGAGTCATTTTACCCCAAGCGCAGTGTTTAGTATTTGATTGAGTGTGTTTATGGACTTGTAGCCGGGGAGATACCGGAGCAGCAGCAGCTAGCTTCCAGAGCCATACACTCAGCAGCCAGTTCACGAGGTGAGTTCCTTTTTAGTAGGAGCGGGTCTAAGGCCACAATGCCGGCCCGTTTAGCTAGCAGTAGTATCCAGATTTTTATCTGACGCAGTAGTTAGCATGTTTGAAGCCTTCGTGGCTCAGACAGGATTATGAGTGTTCATGCTAAGTGATACGTTATGTTATGATCAGTTAGCTTCGGACTTCGGTCCGATGTCAGCTTCGGACTTCAGTTCGATGTAAGGGACAAGGTCCCGGTCAGCTTCGGACTTCGGTCCGATGTTAGCTTCGGACTTCGGTTCGATGTAGGGGACAAGGTCCCGGCCAGCTTCGGACTTCGGTTCGATGTCAGTTCGGACTCAGGTTCGATGTAGGGGACAAGGTCCCAGTCAGCTTCGGACTCGGTCTGATGTGAGCTTCGGATTGCGGTCCGATGTAGGGGACAAGGTCCCAGTCAGTCAGCTTCGGACTTCGGTCCGATGGAGGGGGCAAGGCCCCAGTATGTGCTTGATATATATATTATTGTATGGTATGTGGTAATTTGGGGGAGCTCACTAAGCTTCGTGCTTACAGTTTCAGTTTTGGTTTCAGGTACTTCCGCTAGCAGAGGGAAGAGCTCGGGTTGATGGCATCGCACACACCACAGCTTCAGCTTTCATCCTGGGAGTTGATTTAGTTCCTGATTTTTATATGTCATGGATATGATACAGTTTTCCGCACCGTGTTTTATTATTATTTTGAGATGCATTATGTATGGTTTCATGATATGACACTCAGATTATGGTTTTTTTGGTTATGTTGAAAAATGAAAATTTTGGGTCGTATTTTTGGGTGTTACAATCCAGATGATGAGGTACTTTTAATTTTGACAGTATGATTTATTTATTTTGCAATACGGACCCTAAGTATAAGAAAGAGTGCAATATGGGCCCTAGTGGCATTTTCGTAATTTTGGGTTGGGGGGAGTACCCCATGTGACTTGTGTACACTGAGCGTACTAGTGTGCGCCCTAGTACGCTGGGCGTACATCTGTATGCAGGGCGTATGTGCCAATCATGCAAACTCTAATTTTTAGGGTTTATCTCATATTTAAATCTCATTATAGCCTCATTTCCCCTCACCTCATCAACCTCCATCCTCTTGGAACATTCTTGCAACAATAATCCATCTTGTGAAGCATTTCTAAGCTTGAGTGTGGGTGTTTTGTGCCTTTGAAGAATAGGGAAAGGAGTGGATACCATCTTGGAGGAGTGAAGCTCTTTAGATCTAGAATCTCACTACCTTTTGGCATCATTTGGAGTGGATCCACAGGAGCAAGCAGTGTAGCATGAAGAAGATCGCAGTATTCTCGAGTTTCTTCATTTCAGGTGAGTTTCACCTCATTATAGTATGGTTCGAAGGCACCAATGCCGACCCAATAGTTTTCAGTTATTTGTTAATAAAGGGATGTCTTAGGGACTGTATATAGTCACGTAGGATAGACTGATGACTCTTGATCTAGGACCTCTTACATGGTCCTTGTTTGGTTGTGGTTATAGGGTAGGATCATCTGTCCGGGTGGCTATCTTACCTCTGATCATATATGGTCAGGCGTTTCTTAGATTGTTGCTACTTAGTACGTTGTTATGCTATAGTGATATGTTAGATTTGTATCCTGGTATCGAGTATGTTGTTATGTTGTAGTGATCTACTAGATCTGTATCTTGGTGTCGACTACGTTGTTATGCTCTAGTGATCTACTAGATCTGTATCCTGGTATTGAGTACGTTGTTATGTTGTAGTGATCTGCTAGATATGTATCATGGTATCGAGTATGTTGTTATGGTGTAGTGATCTGATAAATCGATATCCTGGTATGTAGGATGTTGCTATGCTAAAGTGCACTATTGGATCGGTATGTTATATGTACTTATTGGTTATCATTTGGTGGAGTGCCCTGGGGACTGTCCGTGGTTATGTAGTATAGCCTAAGAACTCTTGGTCTAGGCTTTACTGTCTGTTCCTTGTTTTGTTATGGATCTAGAGTAGGATCATCTCTTCGGGTGGCTATCTCACCTCTGGCTACTGATGGTTTCACATACCATGGAGGTTAGTTGGTAGTGGGATTGTGTATTGTGAGAGGATTAGTAGTCAGGAGTGAGTTGTATGATTGTTGTATGCCTGTTTTATGTGCATGGTTGATCCTTGTTTGTTAATATATCGACATATGGTGGTGGTGGTTGAGGCGGTCCTGCTTTGTGTTGTACACCAAGATACCATGTGCGGGTCGGTTATAATCTGAAGCCATGGAGGCTCGGGAGGAGCGGTTGGCTTGAGGCGGTGGGCCAACAAACCCTGGTATTCCGGCCCGAATAAACTGAAGGCATGCAAGACAGTCCAGTCAGGCCGAAGGGCGGTAGTTATGCATGCTTGTATGTTTATCGTATGGGGTATTTTGGGGGAAACTAACTAATCTTCATGCTTACCCAATTGTTTATGGTTTTAGGTATTATCGGTGATTGCGGGACTGTACACACTCTTCAGCAACATTGAAGACTCTTCGTTTTCTATGATACTCTGATTTTTATAAATGCAACTTGGAATAAATGGTTTTCTTAAATTATGGATTAATAAATTGGAAAGTTTTAACTTAATAAAAATGAAAAATTTTGGTTGTGAAAATTGGACGTTACACAATTTATGGTCCTCGACTGATCTTCCAATTAATACTCACCTAGCTGATTAAACATTTAACCCCAGTTCATCGACTAGCTAACGTCGAACATTTTTTACAACCTTGATAATTATGAATTATAATTGGATTATGACTTCATTAAGGAATATATAGTAAGTTTTATTGAAATGAGGTCCAAGCAATACATAATACCGCAATCTATTATAAAATAAGAATACACTACTTTAGAAGTTGCAATCAAATATGATTGGATTAATGAGTTCATTGAACAACTAAGTTGAGTCATTCAATTCAAGGATAACCTAGAAATCTTTTGTGAGTTCAAGAGTATACTTAATCAAGATAAGAGACTTTAAATCTCATCAAATCACCAATCATATTCTCCAAGATATTTAACTATACTTAGTGTAAAGTCAAATATGGAGATGATAGTATTCACAAAATTCACACAAATTAAATTTAGTTAGACCCATTAATTAATTCTTTCCTTTAAACTAAACATGAAGGATCAAGCTTGAGTTATAGGACTTTGTTATTCTAGAAATGAGATTTGATTTAGATTAAGTATTTGGATATTGGAACATTGTGACAAAAACTATGATATTGGTTTTATATGTTAGGATATGATTTTCACATAAATGCTTGTTGTGTTCTATATTAACATGTTTAATCCATGAATAATTTAATTACTCTAAAAAGTTCAGAGTCGGCTATAATTGTGGGAGCAATTATGAAGTTAGACTAATATAAATTAGATTGGTTAACTCTCATAAGATAAAAGTAGGCAATGGGTTGTAACAAAGGTTCATAGTTACTTGTCAGGGAACTAGTATTGGACATGACCCGCATCAAGATAACCTCATAGATCGTTGTTATAAGTGATACTTGATAAAATGTACTATCTTAGTATCCTTAATACCTGAGATGCATATAGGGACTTAATTGTAGGGAATGCTATACTTTGATGTGGTCAACTATTAATCCATAAATGAGTAGTTATAATGGTTATTATCAGGTGTGGTATGAACTATGCAAGAAGCTTATGTAGTCAATATGAGATTTGTTCTTATTAGGTGTTGAGAGCTAGAAATCTAATGCGCATTACCCAAAGTTAAGCATAAAATGAGATTGATTGCGACCTAAGTCTCATGTTCAATAGGATGTTTGTAACAAAGGGATAACTAATAAATTTATCTTATACATCAATTGTAGCTTTCAGCTTTTAGAAATTGGATGTTAATGAATGACATTCTTGTTTGTGTGTTACTGGGGGCAGTGAAATGTTGCTAGATATTCACCAATGTCTATATCAATCTATGACGAACCTTGTGAAAGTGGAAGATTGAAATATCTTTATACCCAATAGTCATTATATAATGATATTTGCTAATGACATATGATCCTATATGGTCACCACTTATAGAAAGTTACTATTAATTGATTATTTATTAAATTAATAAATTTTATCAATTCTTGTATTTAAGTGAAAAAACATTATTTTATGAAAATAATATTTTTACCATTATATTGTAAATTATTGTTTTAGGAGATAATAACAAAGAAAACAAAAACTAGTAAATATCATATGGTGTGAATATAAATGTTACGCATAAGTTTTTGGGCACTTTGAGTGAGTCATTTAGTTGGAGCATAACTAGCTAGTTTGTGAGAAAGAGTGCAACACACTCTTCGTTTTGACTTTCTTGTCAAAACCACATACTCCATGTGAGGATGGAGTTAGAGTGTTCTTTTCCTTTCGTCACTCCATGCTTGTAAGAAAGACGATACCATTTCATTTTATATATAAAGAGAGTTTTGCTAGTAGAAATGGTTGTTCTTATTGATAGTTTTTTCTTTCTTTTGTTGGTTGCCAAAAATGTAGGCTTCTTAGTATTCACCCTTCTCCTCTCTTGCCTTATGTATTATAAGTCTTAATGGATTAAAAACAACGTAATACAAGTAAAAAATAGCAAGTTTTAGTGGTTGATTCTTGCTTGGTGAATACTTTTAGAGAACTTCTACTTTGGAGTTTAATGCCACACTTTATCAACTTTCATTTTTCCATGAGAATCAAAGGCCTTAAAGGTTGTAATGTTTTCCTATCTATGGTTGATTTAATATTTTCATGATCCCACAATGATCCTCGGTAGGTTAAAAATAATTTGCAGTTGATTCTATTTTTTAGCTTCCATTGTCGTTATTATTGTTTTTAGGAATAGTTCATAAACAGACATAGTTATTTTTATATGGTTTTGTAGTTCAATGAGTTTTTATTTGGTTGTATATTGATCTCTCTCTCTCTCTCTCTTATATATATATATATATATATATATATATATATATATATATATATATATATATATATATATACGCACACACACATATACACACTCTATAAAATTATAACATCTCGATTTCTAGGAATTTGCACTTTCGCCATTGGTATGAGAATTATTTGAAAATTGGACCTAAATGGCATTTTTCTAACTTTTGGAGCTGCATGCGTATGTTGGGCATACCTAAGCATACGCGGGCGTACGTGCCCTGGACCTAAAAACCCTAATATTTAGGGTTTGTGAAGTATTTATTCATCCTTAACTCTCAAGGCTCCTTTCATCCATCAACCTCTAACCTCATTTCAAAACATATGCAACCCTAATCTATTTGAGAGCACTTTTGAGCCTTGAGTGTGAATTTTGGTGTTCTTGGAGGAGGAAAAAAGAAGAGGAAACCATCATAGAAGAGTGGAGCACTTTGGATCCAGAATCTCATCACCATTTGTCATCATTTGAAGGTAAAAAGCTCTGAACTTGATGAAGTGTTGATTAGATCGTGTGTAGCTATGGATTTGTGTTCTTTTAGTCCCATAAGCTTGGTATTATGAGTATGGGTTACTCTAATTCATATAAGTTGTCCTTTCATACGTCTTGGAGTGTTTAGAAACATACAAATGTGATTTTGGTCATTAGTTTCCTTCCATGCAAGAACTAGGATGTGTTAATGGGTTAAGAAGTTAGGGTTTTTGGTATTGAACACTTAATAGCCATGGAAGACCATAAAGTTGGAAACTTTATGGTTAATGACATCATTTGAAGACTAGATCTGAATTTTGGGCAAAAGGGGCTTAAGGTTAAGCTCTTAATCGAAGGTGTGGCTGGATGGTGCATACGTTGGGCATAAGCTGGAGTACGCAACACGTACATGGTCAACATCCCGACCTTGGTCAATCCTTGCGTACGGTGAGCGCACAAGATGAGTACGTTGGGCGTACTCGACTGAGTCAACTTGGCTGATTTTGTTGACTTTCGACTTTGACCATATTTTGACCTAGTTTGACCCGGGGGTATTCTAGGTATTTTGAATTTTATTTGAGTTGGTTATTTTCATGAATAGGTAACCGATTGAGTTCATATTCAGAATAGTGTCCTATTCAGCTATATTTTCATACTGAAATGTGAGTCTTCCTCATTGTATTTAGCGGGTCGAAGGCACCAAGGCCGACCTAATGGGTTGATATCCTTTTAGATATTGATTGATGATATGTTGAGTATGTGATAGGTCTGTATGATTGTTTGATAGTTGATGATATACGTTAGACTGGTAGATTTGTAGGACTACCTGTGATTACTAGCTGTATAATTATCTGTCAGTTGAATATCTATATTATTTGTTATATGTCGACATGTTCCGTTGGGGTTGAGACTACTACTTTCTGCTGTCATTCAACAGACCGGGGAAATGCAATTGGGAGGTTATGGGCCAAGGGTAATCCAACCGGGACGTTGTAGACCCAGTACATGATATGTAGGGTAATCCAACTGGGAGGTTGTGGACCCAGTATGTGGTATACAAGGTAATCCAACCGGGAGGTTGTGGACTCATCATGCTAATTTATGTATATTATAGGCTCTGTGGTGGTACTTTGGGGGAAGTCACTATGCGTTGGCTTACAGTTTTAGTTTATTGTTTCAGGTACTTTAGATTACTGTGGCAAGGCGAAGGCGTGATCGTGCACATCCTTTGGTTTTTATGTTGTTTGGATTTTGGGATACTCTAAATACTAAAACACACTTTTGAAACAATGATTTTGTAAACATTTAGGGTTATGGGTTGTTTTTCAAGAGTTGAATTTATTGTGATTTTTGGGATGTTGCAAAAATAAAGCTTGGTATTGTCATATTTATCATCCATTTGGTTAAACATTTAAAAGCTTGCAACTAAATTCTCTCAATTTATATGGATAAGGATTTGTATAACAATCAAAATCCTACTAATTTTCAACATCTTTAAGGATCTCAACATCGTACGTATTTTCTGTATATACATATCTTGCTCATAAATTTTCAGAACCATCTCAATATTCCTCAACCAAATTATTATTAGAAATTTTCAATCCCTAATGATCAATAGTTAGATATATCTAACTATGATACACCTATTAATCACATTGCTCTCTTGAGGAAGAAAATATACTTACATTTTCATATGGGTTACCATTAACACTGATCCAAGTTATCGGTAACGACCAAAAAAATTATTTGGTTTGAGAACCTATCATTATGGTCGATAATGATATAGAACATCACGAGGGTGATTAAAAGATTATTGAACGGGCATTTGGGAGCTTCAATATCGTTGGGAAATTGTTACAACCAGCACAACTATATTACACAAACTTGCATAGTTTTGCATAAGATGATTGTTTAAGATGAATGTTGCAACGACCCTAATTTTCTAACATAATATCTAAGGGAATTATTAGAGTTTAATTTACAATGCCGAATTCTATAAAATTAAAACACTTTAAATCCCAAGTTTAATCATGAGTTTACAATAAAACTCACATACAATTTGAAACAACAAGGAATGAAATCTATTCTAGGTCCTTATGCTCTTGTCTTCTCTCATACCACAACTGCTACCTGAACCTGCAAAACATGAAAAATATCTACTAAATCAAACCATAGGTATGGTGAATTATATTCTTATCTGTTTTCATGTTCATATACTTTTCTTATAATCTTTTTCTATCTTTCACATATTGTATCTTTTTGTTATCTTTTCTCATGCATCTTTTCTATTCTCTTTATTTTTATCTTATCTATCTCTCTTTTTCTGTTTTATTTTCCATTCTCATCTTTACTCTTATTTTCTTTCTCATTTCATTTATCTCTTTTCATGCCATAGCATTCTGTTCTTTCATTCTCATACTCTATCTTCTGCTAGTTTTCCCTAATATCATACACTTGTATTCTTCTCATTTATCTATCTCTTTTATATTACTTAGCCTCTTTTCAGGATCATCTCATACTTTACACTTACTATGTCTTCTTTTTCTTTATCTATCTCATTCTATTATGCTTACATATCTTTTCTTTCTCATACTCGGTCAATGCCTTATGCATGCTCTTCTCATATTATTACTCTGATCTTCACACATATCTTACTTTTAACATTCCTGTCATATACTCTTTTACTCTTCATCTTTCTATTCTCATATACTCATTCCTGAACATTCTACTTTCAACCTGACCCAATGGTCACATCTTATACTTATAATCTCATCTATCTTCTAAAAGAAACAACATCCCATTACATTGTCGGGTAAACTCATCCAAACTTACTCTCCTTTCTAGTGATCCCTCGTGGATCCTTACTCATTCTTCTTATCTTTGAATCCTTCACAAATATTATATAAGTTCATAAAAGAACTCTCTTACCTTGTTCCACCCATGGAACGTTTTCTCTATCTTCTCTAACCATACATAATCTTTATTCCCATATGAATCATCTATCTACATCCCCAAAGCGATCATCATCTCTTTCCCCGTTGGGACATAATCTCATTCCCGATGGAATCATACTCTTTATTCCCGAAGGAATCATATTGTTATTCCCATAGGAATCTCTATCTCATTCCTGAAGGAATCATCTTTTTAAACATCTCTATCTTTATTGTGTGACTAATCACATAATACTTTTCCCATCGACATTCTATCTCTTTATCTCATCAAGAGATCTTCTACTACACATTTAGTACTCAACTCATTAAGTACTTAATCTCTATCAGTGTCTATTAATATATAGGTATTCTATATAATACCATTAATGACTAGACATACATACATACACTTATGATTATACTACATATAATCATACTCTGTCTTTGTCTATAATCTCTTAGATATCAACAAATACCTTTCTCATCATCTAATCATACATAGGATTACAGTACGTATAATCCTATTCTTTATTTATCTACTCCTATAGGTATTACTCATAATACCCTTGTTCTTTCTTTATACAACTCTAGATACTTTGGTTATACGTGCATTCTCAGCTATATGATCTTAAATATATAATCAAAAGTACATAACCTTATATAGGATTATAACATATAATCCTATTCTATCTTTCTCTTTGTCATGCTCATATACATGACTCTTACGTACAAACATACTTACATGCATATAAATAAATATATAACATAACCTATAGAGAGAGAGAGAGAAAGAGAGAGAGAGAGTAATAACTCACCTTGTTAGCTAGTGACGACTAACAATCCCTTCTTTCAACTCTTCCATTAATGCATATTGATCCATCTTCTTTGCTCTTAGGCTTATTTATACACATATACAAGTTTCTGAATACTTGTCTAAGCTTATTAAGAGCTTAATGACTCTTATGGTCAAAATGACCACCTAGTGGATCATAATTCTATCTTCTAAAATTTTATCTCATAATTTACTTCAACCTATGAATTAAGCATCTCATACTATATAATTCATTACAATCTACATATAATGCATCAATTCACTAATCACTTAGTTAGTGTTTCAAACCCTAACTCTTATTGGATTGATTATACCATGCAAAACACTTTCTAAGCTTGATTAAAGCATCTAAACACTCTCATCTACATCATAATCAAGCTATAGGTTGATTAATTCAACACATCTACACAAACCAACAATTTCACCAAAAGTGGAGAAATCATACCTTGATGTGGAGAGGATGAAAATCCTAACAATCCTCCTTCTCTAGCTTGTCTTGGCAACATTTGGGTTGCAAAATCACCACCTTTAAGCTCCCAATCGATCTCCCCCTTGAAATGATCGAAACGAGCTCTAACAGGTTCAAAACTCGTCTTTAATCCTTGATACTGCGTTGTGGTGACCATTTGACCTTAGTCAATAGTAGCCAACTTACGCCACAGCATCGTGGCGATCTATGTACCCCACCGTGGTACCTGAAGATCAGCAAAGTGCATTGTTGATTCCATTCCAGCTTCGGGAACAACTTTCGTACAATCTTATAACATTCATAACTTTTTCGTTTCTAACCCGTTTTCTATGATCGTTATATCCATGCGAAGGTGAGAACATACTCTACAACTTTGTTAAGTCATTTCTCATTGACTTAATATGAGACTTAATCTATAAAGTCACCAACTTAGCACAAAAAGTATAAGAATACTTATTTTACCCTTTTGGCCAAAATGTATCTTCTCATGCACTTCTTATCTTGAACTTACTCATCTAATCTCTTATAAGTGACTTAAACTTATCTTGATCATTTTCATGAAGTCATAATTTCATAAACTTGCTAAATTCTTAAAATTGATCATTTGCCATTTTGGTTAATAGTTGACTTTAGTTGAATAAAAATCAACTCTGTCTAAATTTCGGGTTCTTACAAATGTGATATAATAAGCAATTGGAGTGAAGATGAAACATATAACTTTACCCATATATTTAAAGGTTCAATGAATCGGCTCCATCAATATCTTCAAAGAAATTATAAGATATGCTCAAACGGTCTTCATTATGAGCTTCGTTTCAACTTGGTTGAACATAATTCGTCGAATAGCAATCATGTATGAAAAATTTGTTATTTTAAATATTATGGTGCATTATTGTTTAATATATTAATTATATATTTTACTTTACTTTTCTACAATTAAAGGAAATTATGTATAGTCTAAACTATTTATTTATTTTAGTTAATTTTTAGTAGATTGTTTAATATAAAATTATATGAAATATTATTGGATGATAACAGTTATATGAAAACATAGAGGGTTTATAAAGCCTTTTGAGTCTTTAAAAAAAACTCTCTTCTTTTGTTATAACGAATAAACTAATACCCTTTTATCCTTTCTCAAAATTAAAATTATGCATTTTTACAAGTGATTATTCGAACACTATATAATAAGGAAGTAGGAACCATAATCATAATTATACAACCAACTGCAAAAATTTAATTAAATCATATGTAACTATAAAAGATGAAGGCGAATAACAGATCTTAACCCTACCTTTCTTTTTTGGGATTCAGCTTTCCTTCCCTCTGATGAAACCTTTCACAGACTTTGCTTTCTGAGAAGCCACTGGTAAAGATAAGCTTTAAACGGAGCTTCCCTTCTGACATTTTCCGGCCTGCTTCTGCTTATATACATACACACAGTTGTATCTATATGTTTGTGTGTCTGTCTGTATACATGGCTACAAAAGCCAAGCTAGTCATCAATACAAAGGACACTAGTTGACACCCCACCACACCTGCTCTCTCTCTCCAAATATATACCACTACTTTCTCTCTCTAAAACTGCACTAATTTCTCTCTCTAGATAAGATATAGTTGGATTGATTTCAAGGTATGAAAGCTGGGTATGGAGGTGGATGAAATTCAAAGACAGGTGCGTAAATTTCAAAGGGTTTCGTCTAATGGTAGTACTACAACTACTGACAATTCTTCAAATCCGCAAAAGATAGCTACCCATAAAGGGAATTTGGAGTTGCAGAAGTTTGATGATGGTGGTGGTGGTGGCGGCGGAGGAGGAGGAATAGATGTTGTTGTAGGTGGAGGTGGTGGTGGTGGTGTGGCGAGGCTTTGTGGATGGCCTTCCTCCCGGATTGTTAGGGTTTCTAGGGCGTCCGGAGGGAAGGATAGACACAGCAAGGTTTTGACATCGAAAGGACTCAGAGATCGTCGTGTCCGGTTGTCTGTTAGTACCGCTATCCAGTTTTATGATCTGCAAGACCGATTGGGGTATGATCAGCCGAGCAAGGCGGTAGAATGGTTGCTCAAGGCGGCATCTACTTCCATTGACGAGCTTCCTTCTCTTGACCCTTCGTTTTCCGGTGCCATCTCTCACACCCACCACCATCACCAGAATGAAGACAAGAAGTCGACGGGAAACAGTCCCGATTTTGAAGATCCAAATTACCAACAACAAAACAGTAATAATAATAATAATAATAATAATGTTTCTAAGGCGAAATCTCCGGCGTGTAGTAGTACATCTGAAACAAGCAAGGGGTCGGGGCTTTCGTTATCTCGATCGGAGAATCGGGTGAAAGCTCGAGAACGAGCGAGAGAAATGGCTTCAAAGAAGGAACGAGAGAAGGAAACTGATTCAACGAGGGCTGCTGTTTTGAATCAGGTCAATAGTATTTCGGAAAACTCGTCTTTCACGGATCTTCTCACCGGCGGCATTCACAGCAACACCAACGTCCGCCGTCACAGTCCAGAGTCAAGAACCCACTGGGCAACTCCGATGGATTATTTCTTCGCTCGACCTACACAACCTTCAACCCAACTAATCCAAATACCACAATTCAACATCACCGCCGGAGATAACCACCAACACCAACACCACAACAACAACAACAACAACCCACAACACCATTTCTCCTTCCTTCAAGACAGTTTCGTACCGGCGGTGACAACGGGTGGTGGTGGCGGAGGAGGAGAAAGTTACAATTTAAACTTCTCCATGACATCATCATCCGGTGGCACCCTTGCTCCGGGTTTCAGTAGGGGGACCCTTCAGTCCAATTTACCGTCGTCTCTTTTACCTCATCATCACCATTTCCAGAGGTTTCAGTCACCCTCCATAGACGGATCAACCTCCACAAATCTGCCCTTCTTCATCGTTCCAAACGCCGCCTCCGATCATTTCCCAGCAGCAGCTGGTTACCACTTAAGCTACGGCGGCGGCGGAGGAGATGGCGTAGGACGGCATTCAGATCATCACAAAGAAAAAACAAAGAACTGAGACTTCAATCAATGGCCTCTTTCCCCATCTACATCTCCGGTAAATCTCTTTCAAAATTTTCCATTTCTTGAATTTCTTCTCATATCTATATATATACAGACGCTTAAAGACTTCATTTGCATTTATTCCTGGAAGTAGGCTAAGCAATTGCATCCAGAAATGGAACTCTTTAGATCTTCAGTAACCCTAAAAAATTAGAATGTCGTTTTTGGGTAAAATCTATTTCATTTCCAGAAATTGCAACAATAAATTTTATTTCATGGCACCGAATTTAGTTATGTTGAATGATTTGGTTTATTCATGTAGATGAGACGTCTTCAAGTAATCTTGATTCATGGATAATCTTGATTTTGATCAACTAAATTATTTTAAATACACAAATGGATGAAGTTTTGAAATTTGAAGGATCGTAAAATAACAAAAAATAATTATAAAATTATGAAAGCAGTATATTTTGTACTTATCAAATAACAAAACGAAATTATATAGACAGGTAATAATCACATTTTAAATATCGTCTATATGAAGTTTGAAGCTCCATAAATAATAATTAATTTGTACAAAAATTCTGTTGCTTTTATCTCAAACACATAAATTGTAGATCTAACATAACATTTTTTAATTGTTATATCAAAAAAGATTCTTTAGATAGTACAAATTTTTATAGGACATCTTGTCAATACCTAATTTTTAGAATAAAAAAAATGATTGTCAAGTTTTTTTTTTTTAAAAGTCTTCAAGAAACCTACATTTTAGATCTTGGTATATCACTCGATCTTACAAAAAATGAGAATTCCAAATCAAAGATGTCTTAACAACGTAAATTCCAAATAAAAGAGTTGATTATTAAAAGCTTGATATGAGATATATACGTGGTCTCAAAGTCCCATTATGATTAAATAAACTATTAGAAATTTTTATTTTGTTGCATGATTGTGATATTAGTATGGGTTTGTTAAATTAATATATAATCTTCCTTATTTGGATTATATAATAGGATATAGTTAGGTGTTTGTTTTGTTGGGTTTATGGATTCATAGTTTGGTTTCCTTTAATTCAAGCATGTTTTTAAGAAAAGACAGGTGTTCGCTGTCCACTTTCAATCAATATAAACCCACTTTTATTAAAATTCCGACAGATTCCTTAATTATATAAAAAGTCCTTTTAATCATATTTAAATGCCCAAATGCCCAATAGCCATTATGTTTCACTGAACCCGAAATTTAATTTTGTTGCCGGGTCGCCCCGAGCCCTGCAGATTTCGAGCACTGGGAAAAAAAAGGGCACACACTACTACGCCGTTTTGTTTTAGGGTTTTGCTTTTTGATAAGCTTAGGTTAGGTGGGACCTACATGATAGGTCAAAGCCATGCACGTACGGATGCCTTTTGATTGGTTGAAAAATGTGTATGAAATGACAAAAATATCCCTCCCTCTCCGAACAGTGCATTAATTTTTGTTTGTTTTTTCACCTGGTTTTCTTAATTTCCTCATTGACTCAATATTTCAAATATTTTATTTGTTTTTTTTTTCAAAAAGAACTGAGAATAAAGTGATTTGAAGTTATGTGTTATAGGATTTTATTACTCATAGGGTATGATTATAAAACTTAAAGGTTGTGATAAAATATTATCAATCTATAATATTCTTGATTGTTAAAGAAAGGAGATTTCTAGGAATTGCGTGTAATTCATGAAATGGTTGCAACATTCCATTTATGAATTGGATTATGAGAAAAGGAATATATATCTACATTTAGGATTGAGTTGAGGGCATAACTGGTATTTTATCAATTTTGGACATATTTTTTGTCAAGATTTTGGCTAGGTGACATTGATTGAAACATAAGATGGTATCTCATGACGTTTCTCTGTAACGATATCTCTTGACGTTTCTCTGTAATTACGTGACCTATTCAAAACTTTCTCAATAATTGAGTGGCATATTTAAAGCTTTTCAAGAATTTGGTGGCCTCTTTAGACACTGACCCTACAAAAACAAAAACAGAAAAAACAAAAATATTAAATAGAATACAAGAGTTGAAAGAAATTAGGAAAACTTATTGTGACATGTTAAATTGGATTTTGCTTAACTTCTAATCTTAATTTAAATCTCCTAATGTAAGTCAATTGATTAAAACCAAGAACTTTTTTTTTATAGATGTAACATATTTTTTTTCACTTATTATTACTTATAGAATATAAAGTAACCTTTAGCATCTTAGAAGGTACATCAACTCATAAAAAGTAGATTTTATCAGTTTCTGATGATTGCTTTTGATTCATGGAATGGTTGCAACGCCATTCCAATTTTATGAATTGAAATGTTGGTTATATAGGTATATTGCTTCATGTCAAATCATTATATATATATATATATATATATATATATATATATATATATATATATATATATATATATATATATATATATTAGTTTATAACCCGTGGAAACCATGATTACAAAATTAATTAAATATTCATAGTAAAAAATTCAAAATTATTAATCAATTATTTTATATAAAATTTTAAATACATTATTAATTAAGAGATTTTTTTATTAGTTATGTAAAATTATAATTATTGATTCAAATAAATATGTAGAATTAATTTATCATATATATTAGACTCTTTTTATTTGTGGACTAATGAAAACAATAATATAAAATTTAAAATAAAGAATAAATAGATTGACAAATAACATCACATTAATTAGGAGGTTTAATGAATTTAAAATAGAGAATTAATAGAATGACAAGAGGCATCATATTAATTAGGAATTCTAATATTATGACACTTGCCAAAAAGACTACTCTTTTATTATTGTTATTATATATATATATATATATATATATATATATATATATATATATATATATATATATATATATATATGTCATAATAGAATTGCTTTTCTGATTTTATAAAAAAATATTGGTCATATAAGTACAGAATTTATTTTTTGGTATCAAGTAACGTCATAACTAAGCATGCAAAAGGGAAAAGCCTTTTTTTTCTAACCCTCAGGAAACAGCCTAATGAAATATGTAAATGTAAAAAGATTCATTACGGACAAATGACAACATAAAATTCCACTTATTCGTTTTGTTGCTAATATAGTATTATTTTATTTTATTTTATATTTTCTAATATAATACTTTTCTTATAATAGGTACTCTAGGTATAATATTTTTCTTGTATAAGATATTTTATAGCTATATTTATGTTGTTTTTGACATATCACAACTACCATATTTTTTGAGGTTTTCTTTTATTTGTCATGTTTATCAAACCAAAAGCAGCCAACAAGCTAGTTTATTTATTTATTTTTGAAAAACTAATTAAAATAGCTTTTTAGTGTGTTTTTAAAATTTTCTAAATATATTCTTAATTAATTATAATTAATTATAAGAAAACTCATTCTTATAAATGACTTATATGTCATTTTATATTTTCCAATTATTCTGTTAACTAGTTATTTTTATCAAATATTATTTTTTATTAGCTAACTCATATCTTTTTAACTATGTGCTCGAGTTGTTTTAAATTATCATGTTTGATAAACCAAAAATTAGTTTATAAACTTGCTTTGTAAAAAGCTATTTAAATTAGTTTTTGAGAAGTTTTTTTTATTATTATTATAAATTTTTTTCTAAATATTCCTTTAATTAATTATAATTTCTAAATGCATTTTTATGTCATATATATATATATATATATATATATATATATATATATATATATATATATATATATATATATATATATATATATATATATATATATATATATATTTCAACTATCTTATCAACTAATTTTACCAAACGTTAATTTTTATTAGCTAACTTATAAGGTAGTAGCTAGCTTTTTCAACTAGTACGACAAAAATAACTTTAGTTTATTTTGTGTTATAATATAATATTAGGCCTTGTTTTTTTATTAATTACTCTATCAGTATGGATAAATTATATTTGATCAATGTTTTGATTAAATACATGCTATAGTTACAGTAAGACATAGATAAATATAAGATGTGAATAAAATAAAGAACATACACGAATTTATGTAGTTAACATGGTTGGGGTAAAGCGTATATACTTAGGCAGTTTTAGGGTCGACATCAAATACCACTAGCTGTATATGTAGAATCTCCATGTAAATATTTAGAACTCAATAAATCTCTCGTCTTCTACCGTGGATGTAGTTAGTACGATTACCCTATTCATACGAACCAAGTAAAACTTATGCGCTAATTATTCTTTTATTTTTTATTTTTTTGCATCTTTAATTGTGTGTTAGTGGTTAAAGAAATTATGACAATAAAGGTTTCTATTAACTTCTGAATGATACAAGCCCCATAATGTTTACAATTACAATCGATATAGAGAGAGAGAGAAAAGACAAGGCCAAATATGACCAACAAGCCAAGCCTATAAACAAACTGCCAAGATCACCTACAAAAGGCTCGAGAGCCCTTTGGAGTTTTCTAATGAATGGAACCGGAAACCCCCATGTAGAAGATCTTTTGGAATCCATGTATTGAAAATCCTCTTCATATCCAATTTTCCTCCTAAAATTCCCTTATGGAATCTACCTTTTGGAACCAATATCTAGAAGCCAAGTATTTCTAGCTAGACATCTTCTGGAAGAAGATCCAAAGACAATCCTACTCCACAACCCAACATTAATTAACATCATGCTTGGGAAAATATAATGAAAAAGTAATCAAGAACAGTTTTGTAAAAACAAAATTATTACTTAATGTGAAAAGTCTCGTTTCTCCAACTTTATCTATTCTTTATATATTACATAAAAAATAAAAACTTATATATAGCTTTGTTGGGGAATCATAGAATAATAGAAAACCAAATGGTTCCTTAACTAGGTTCAACCTACCTGATTTAAGAGAAAACCGGGTTCCACCGAATCGGTTCAAGAGAAAACTGAGTTCAACCAGGTCAAAAGAAAATTAGGTTTAAACGGGCTTGTTCAAGAGAAAAATGGATCAAACCGGGCCAATTCAATATATAAAAACTGGTGGTGAAAGAAGTAAGTGCCGAGCCCAAATTGGTCATTCAATATATATTTATATTTACACCTTTTATATATATATATATATATATATATATATATATATATATATATATATATATATATATATATATATATATATATATATATATATATATATATATATATATATATATATATATATATATATATATAAAAGGAAGGATTGGAGAACTATGATTAGACATGATAAATGAGGCTGATCATGATACTGATGTAACAGTCTCTCCATCTTCAACTCCCCAGGTATACCAGGGATATACACTAAATGAAGTTCCAGGCTAATTAAATAAATTCAGTGCATTTAATTAATGAAACTTTTTATGATCTGTAAATTCGTAAAAAAGCTAAGGCCTGTATGATATATATATCCCTATATAGACAGTGTGGATAAAAATTATTATCTACTTTTACTTCAACTGAATTTGGATAAAACGTATATATATATATATATATATATATGTGTTTTTGCTATAACACTTGAAATGACGATTTTTTTTTTTTTTTTTTTTTTGTGTTGTGTTATTTTCCAGGTAAGTGCTAAAGATGGAGAAATGGCAACGAAATCACTGGGGCGATGAAATCTATTTATGATCATGACAATAATATGATATTTATGTATTAATTTATAAGTGGGTGATGATGATAAGTAAAATTAATTTGCAGTTGCATTAATGGCAGTGATTGATCATTGGTGTGGAGGAAGATAGATAGGCGAAACAGCACCTCTTGCCTAGCTCTTCTTCCTTTTGTTTGTATTCTTTGACTTTCGATTGCCTGCAATGCAATGGTTTGCTTGTTGTGTGAGTGTGTGCCTTTTTGTCTCTCAGTATTTTCTATTTTTGAATTTCACTCATGGATTTTTGTTCATGATCGTATATACTCTAAAAGCTTTTAGTTTGAATTTCAATATGTATCCCGCATGCTTGTATATTATTATCCAGATTTACCAACGATGGATTCTTGGCTTTAAACACACTATAAAATAAGAAATTATAAATACATAGGTTGGAAATCTTCAATAAAAAGGTACTTAGGACCATGGACAACATGGGCGTTACAATGGCTAGAAAGCATTTTTTTTTTCTATTTTACAAGTCCAAAATTCATTAGATACGCGTTTAACTACATTGTGAACAAAGAAGGCAATCAACGGAAGTTTAAAATAAAAAGAAAGTGAGAACAACGTCAACACGGGGGAATAAAAGATCATTGGAAACGAATCGTCTCCATGACCATATAGAAGCAAGCAATGGTAGAACGTTGTCCAATACTAGGTTTCAACAAATATAAATAAATTGTTTTGCTCTTAAAAATTGTCCTAAAAATCGGTTGTTTACATCTCCAATTTGAATTAGTAGATTATTTAAGATTCAATTTTTTTATAATGTTTAGATAAATTAAATTACCTTCTACCTTTTATGCTTACAATTATTCCTATCCACTAAAATTTTGACAAATCATCTAATTTAATTTTATCTGATATATTCCTAATATACCTTTAATGAGTTATTTAAAAAAATATAGAATGATAACACTTGTCATAATTCTATTGGATAGGAACATTTGTAGGCATAAAAAGTAGGAATCAATTTAATTTCTGTTTGTTTAATCATTTACATCGTTCAATGCTTTTGAATATATATATATATATATATATATATATATATATATATATATATATATATATATATATATATATATATATATATATATATATATATATATATATATATATATATATATATATATATACCAATCATTGTTATTACAAATGTTTTATTGTTATGTGGTGGGGTTTTTCCAAGTGGTTTCAAATTTCATTTTTGGAAAAGATAGTACAAAAATAAACTTATGATAGTTGTTTCATTTCATCTAAGTTTTTTTGGAGTCCATGTATAAGCAAATAAGAAAGATTGTATTTGTAGCATGTAAGAACTAGCAACCTCTTTCTAGTCTATTAGCTGAAATGGATAAACATTTATGTGTCAAGGTGCATATTTTTGTTTATGTGATTTGTATATTCATAGTAGAGGTTGACAGGAAACATGTGAATGCATTATTTATACAACCCATGATTATGAATATCAAACAACAAAATCTAATGAAAAAATATAGTGAAAATTGAACATCTACATCGATGTTGAAGGAATATTTTGTTTGGAATTGTAAACTTACTCTAAAGTTGATATTTAATACATAATTTACTTGAGTATGTTGATGGTTTGGCTTATTTGTTTTTCAGTATTGATCTTGTTATATTATTTGTAGTTTTGTATCGAAAAAGACAGAAGAAGCATGCATAAAAATTTAGTGAATTTATTATGTTTAGTATTCAAGGGACCATTTTTTCTCTCCTGTCTACCTACTTACTTGTATAAGTAGACGTCACTAACTATACCATATAATTAAGATTTCATATTTTGAAGATCTCTTTTTTTGAATAGTAAACGACTTTAACTTATAAATAAATATTGTAAGTAAAAAGTCTTGAAACGTGTAGTTTCCTCTTTTTATTCAACAAATTGGATGATTTGGATGGCAATATGGATGACATCGTGTTCAGGAAAAAAAAATATGAGCAACTATGATTTTTGCGTTTGATATTAACAATGTATACTTATAACTGGACTGAGAAAAGGTTTAAGCTAAAAACACTTTGATCGGTATGTTTGGTGTATGTCTCTACTATTTATTGTTTTTTGTAACTAAGCTTAAGTTCCTCGGTTGAGTCTCTTTGTTTCTTACATGATAGGATGGGTTGACTGACGGATCGCATGTACGCAAAGACCAGTAGTCGTATTCATCGTGGTGAGTAGATTTCTAGACAATCCTCACGTTACATATGTAAAGTTTAGCTATCCCTTGTATGGGATAGGGGGATATGACTACCCTAAACATTACATATGTAAAGTTTAGCTACCCCTTGTATGAGATAAGGGGAAATGACTACCCTAATGCCTAGTTTGTTACCCAGACAAATGTTGGTAGCAGTTTTTCCACCCATGATTGGGGAGCTTAGCCCGCTCGGAGTTAGACTATGAGACTAAAAATGGTGGGAAAAGATTAATGCATTTCATATTATTTTGTGCATTATTTTTAACCCTACGGAGCCTTGATAAAATTTGTCGACCTTTTATAACAAATGTTTAGGCTTTGATTATGTTTGAAGCTATGGGCTATTCAAACCATTTCCTTTTAGTTGAGTTTATTTAAAAAATATTTTATTTGAAATTATGAGTATTTGATCCTTAATCTTTGGGTTATTGAAATATTAAACCATTTATTTAGGATTATAGGTTAATTAAACCTTTTGCTGGAATTAGGGAATATAAACTCCTTTGTTCCATATTGTAGGTTATTATTGGATTTGGTTATCACATTATTTGAGTAGAATTTGTGAGTTATTAAACTCTTTAGGTTTTGGTTCAAGGATTTTATATCCTTGTTTTTTAATATGGGTTCATATACCCTTTGCTCTTGGTTATGTAACATCCCGTTTAACATAGAATGATTAAATAATAAACCCGAAACCACGAGAAATAACTTTTATTATTATTTTATATTATTATTGTCCAAAATCAAATAATAATTAGTGGGGTCTTGGTTTCGGAAAGCCAAATGACAAGATTTGAATCTCCAGGGGTTACAGTGTAATGCCGAGATTTATTTTAACAAGGATTTCAGAAGTCGAGATGTGTTTAGTATCATTCGGACTTAGATTGTAAGGATTTTTAAAAGATAGGGACTAAAGGAGTAAATTTCAGACTCAAGTTGAAAAGACTCTTATGGAGAGGGACCAAACGTGTTAATATACACATGTTTGATGGTGGACACGGGTTGAACCCGTTACCCTCGTTCAGCCTATATATATATATATATATATATATATATATATATATATATATATATATATATATATATATATATATATATATAATACACCCCATACAAACCCCAACCCTAGTTATCACTACCGGCCGCCACTCTCCCTTCTTCACCTTCGGTAGCCGCCACCACCATAAGGGCCTTCCTCAGCCACCGTTACCGTTTGTTGCCTCGTTGACGGACGTCCGCCATCCTCTTTCTTCTCTACTATTGTTCCAATCGTTGTTTGAGTCGCCGCCATGGGCCACCGGCCGTCGCTGTCTAGCCGCCGACGAGAGCCATGACTGGGCATCATCTTCTTCTTCCTTTCTGTCGCCGCTGCTCCCAAAAACCAGTCAAACTGCATCTTTCGCCTTCGTCTTCTTCTGCTGCTGCACAGTCGCCAATGTCGTCATTCCGGGTGGTTGTTGCGGCTGGTTCCTCCCCGACTGCCTTGTGCCACCACGAGAGTGGCTGAGATCCGAGTGTATTCAGTGTCAAGCTCCCGAAGATTAGGTGTTATGTAGACGTGTGTTGCTGACAGGGACTCAAGAAAACTCGCCACCACCGTGAGGTGGTGGCTGTCATTGCAAACCGCCGATGTTGCCGCCTCGAGATGTCCGATGGGGTGTGTTTTATGTGTTCAGCTCGTGTTTGTGTGTGTTGTAGGTGGTGTTGATGGCTGGAAAACAGAGAAGATAACCACCATGGCCGCCAGCCATGGTAGCTACCACCATGTGCCACCGTCGGCTACCACAAGGTGGATGTGTGTGTGTTTGGCTTAATGTGTGTGTTAGTTGAGATTTTGCATTGTAAAATTGTAATCGGGTAGGAATAACCAAAAGAAAACTCAAAACCACCACTGTGAGGTGGTAGCCGCCGTCGTAAGCCGCCATTGACCACCACTACCCGAGGTGGTAATGGGTGGTGCCCGACTAAACCCTAATGGGCCTAATGAAACCATAATGGGCCCAATGAAGCCTAATTGACCTAAACACCCAATCATGCTACTAATGGGTTAGTATTGGGTCGGAAACCCTAATTAGGGTTTGGAAAACCCTAATGACATGAAACCCTAAATTTGGGGATTTATCGGGACCTGCACTTGAATTAATTACTAAAGTAAAAATGTTAATTAATAATCATTTTCAAACTAACCTAAGGCAATATTGGACTTAATGGATTAAGTGTTCTTACTTAACCCTAATTCTCATTTCATGTGAAAACTCTAATTACACTTGGGCGTTCCTATTGGGCTTTGGTGATTGGACTATTGATAGGCTATCAAAGAGCAAGTAAATTGACCAAAATAATTGGATGAGCTTTAGGGTAAGGCCCATGTGAAGGAATTGGGTCCAATTTGGAAAATTAGGCCATAGGTGGTCCATAACTCGGCCGTTATGATTATGTGATATTGGGTCATGGGAGTACCAAGAGTTTGGACTAGAATAAATTGATGGGCCTTAAGGAAAGACCATGTAGAGGTTTGGGCCCAATTTGGAAAATTGGTCTATATGTTAGGCTTTGGCCCATTACTTGACTTTTGGGCCTTGGAGTATGAGTTGGGCCTTGGGCTTAAGTCAAGCTAGGTTGGGGGTAAAGTAGCCTTTTACCCCAAGCATGGACATATGGTTATGTATTGGAACCCAATTATTAATTGGGTATTATTCTGATGATTGACAACTCGGGAATCTGTCAACCAGCAGCTAGAGTTTATCTGCGGGACTTCAACAGTGTGAGGTGAGTTATCCTCACTATACTAAGGGGTCTAAGGCACCAATGCCGGCCCATTGGACATGATATCCTAGTAGTTGGTGATATGTGGAGTATGACTTAGTCATGTATGCTAGTTCTATGCCAGTTGGGTAGATCTGTAGGACTACCTGTTTTACTATTTGATTATATGTATGTGTAATTATCTGTATATGTAGACATGTTGTGTGGGTAGGGTTGAGGTTGCACTACTTCTTGCGGTGACCAACAAACCCTGGAGTATGCCAGATATGAGTTGACGACCGGGAAGGCATACTAGACTCATACTGAGGACTCAGTAGCATACTAGATACGAGTTGAGGACCGAGTGGTATACCAGACTCGTACTAAGGGCTTGAGGGTATTGGATTCTGGTATACCACTCGGTCCTCAACTCGTACGTACATCTCCTCACATTTTATGACTTTGTTTCTGGGATACTCTGATATAGAACTATTTTGAAAACAGATTGTAATAATTGTTGGTTTCTAAATGTTTTAAAAAGTTTTAAATTGGCTTGAACTTTTATGGATGTTATAGGTTATTTAAGTCATTTGTATTATATTCGTTGGTCCTTGTTTGTTAATATGGGTTCACACTGATTTGGAGGTTTGATATGAGTTTAATAATTACTATTATTACTTACTCAATATGAATCAACTTTGGGTATTCTAATTAGGCGATTACATTGCCTAACTTATTTTGATTTGTGCTCAGATTGAAAACTTAGGGAATTTCTTCAAAGATAACAATGATATTGGCATCAGGTTGTGAGGTGGCATTTTAACTTTATGATGTCATCAAATTGATTACCATCTCTTTCTTTTGAAAAAAAAAACTCAAAATTTTGTTACTTTGGAACCTAATTTTTCACAAAACTATTTTGAAGTATTTTAAAGTATATGGGGACCATATATTTTCCTTATAAACTAAGATTAAAATAATTTTTTGTATAATATCACATACAAATATTTTAAATTTAACCCAGCGAGGGATGTTTCAGTCTACATTGTGCACTTTAGTATCTTCATTTATAAAATTACACCTCATTTATATTACTTTTGTAACATACGAGTCTTCAAGGTATAATCTTTATTTAATTTATATTTAAATTGGATGGCCACAACGTGGTGGAAGCACCACCACGATGTGGCAAGACCCAGATCAAACACGACTTCATTAAATCTCCCACGATGTGGTGTTATGTTGGCCACGATGTGGGGACGGTTTTGAACCAAAACCCTAATTTATGGGGTTGTTGCCCTATTTAAGGGCACTAACCTCTAGGGTTGCCCCATTAGGAAGCCTTTACCCTCTAAGAAACTACCCCATCCAAACCCCAGCCCCATTACGGAAGATCTTAAGCTTGTGTGGTCACTTTTGGTGATTTGAAGGAGAATGAATCATTATTGAAGAATTGATCTAGCATGCAAGTCTCATCATCACCTAAACACTTCGGTTGTGGTGACTTGGTAAGACATGTGGAAGATATGGTGGATAACTTATTGACCTATGTTCAAATCGTGGAACTACTCAGATTATGTGGCCATGGAGGTTCGCCTGTAGTGACTCCAAGATATGAGTCATAGCCTCATGTTTGCAGCGAATGATTAGTCGATGTAGGAAAGATGGTCCGAAAACTCTCATTAGGGAAGTTCGATTTCCAAAAAAGTCTCATCATCACCTTCTTGTTTACTTTTTGGACCATTGTAAGTATCCAAAACTCAAGCTTTATGCTATGAGCATGCTAGATCTAGGTTTTTGTCCACTATTCTCTATGTTGGGTTGGGTAAAATTCATGAAATCAAAAAAGTTAGCAACTTTATGGATTGTTAAGGTCCCTTAGTGTACATATCTTCCATATATGAATTTTTTTGCTATATTGGGCTTCATGCATGTGATCCTTGGTGGTATTTCTTCATTTTGACCTAAGTTTGAGTGGTATACTTGAATTGGACATGTAAGAGTGAAAAGCACTGATCTTTGTGAAGTATCAGGCATTAGCAAGGTTCTGGAAAGTTTTGAAGGAATAGCTTAACAGATTAAGAGCTAAATCTATTAAGTTGATGGAACCCAGTCCCCACGATGTAACGTTTAGGTGGTCACAACTGTTGGGTTTTGAGCATTCTAACACTCCTAAGTGTACATGCAACCCTAAATACCTTGGATCTATGTTTTCTCTATTATACATGCAAATATGAACTTTCCAAGGTATTCATCCTAACTAGCATAATAACATTGATTCAAATGAATATATCAAGTTATAATTACATACCTCTTTGATGTAGATTATCTTCATGAAGCTTGAGTGCCTAGTTCCCCAAGTGTGACACTTCAAATGGTTCACACAACACCAAATACACATGGAATGACTTAAGAGAACATACACACTTCATGAAATCGGCTAGCCCTTCATACTCACACATTGTGGCCGATTTTTCCCAACAATATGATCTTTATATAGTGTCACAATTAGGGTAAACCCTAATTATCATGGCTTTCCATTTCCTTGGATCCATGGGTTCAAATACACCATGGAGCATCTTATGGGTTTTATCCCAACTTGACAATCCATGGAGCATTAGCCCACTATATAAGTTTGGATGATTTACACAATCAACCCATATATTTAATTAGTCTTCTTTTGATCACTTAATTAATCCTAGATTAATTCTTGATCAATACTAATTAAATAATCTTATTAATATATTATAACTTATAATATATTAACCAACCTTAAGTGTTATTTCTCTCATTTTAGTCTATCCAAATGTATGATGCCATGCAACCCAAATGGACCATGCCAGGTCGGGTCAAGTCTTACCAATTATAGTTATGGACTTAGACATTAATCCAACAGTCTCCCACTTGGATAAGTCTAAAACTATTATTGCGTATGACTTCAAGAACCGACTGGCAATCGTAGCTCTCAAAAGCTTCTGTCGAACTCTGACCTTGTAGATGAACTCTGACCTTTGTCAATGACTTATCCATTAGATAAGGGATCATATATTCCTCCATTCTAGATATCATATGGACTGAGACATGGATTATAATCATTCTCTCTGTCCATTTGTTGTTTCCCGATTTCCGATTTATGATGACTGACTAATTGAACAAATCAAATCATTCCAGGCCCGGCCGAGCACTTACATTTGTCATCACCAAATCATCGAGGGGCCCATAGATATCACTTTTATCCCGAAGGTAAAAGGAATGGATAAACTTCGACTCAAATGGCTTGTTCTGCTACTTATTGAATCATACACAAAGGACGTTTTATAACATCGAGTTATCGAATGCGTTTTCGTGCAATCAATGTACAACCAACTCACAGTAACAACTCATATCTCTAGGTTTGAAGAATATAAGATATTATCGCCTCATGATCGCTCGTGATAAAATCCATGAAGTGATTCCAATGAGCGCGGGTTGAATCCAATACTCAGAACTTATGATCACTCATGAGTGTTGTAGCCCTTTGTCCAACATCTTAGACCTCTACAAGCCAACCCATGACAGTCTTAATTTATATCTACTTCCAACATATGACCGACTGTGGATGGTTTGAATAACTTAGTCATCCAGAACAATGACCTAGTTATTCTGGAAGTTAAAACATGCAAAGTGAAACACAATAATAATTGAATCCAATATGGTATCAAAACCTATGAACATAAATAAAACACCTTTTATTTATCACCATATGATTACACATTATTCATTGTATACTGTTTCAGCTATCAACTTTATTCTTGAATTTAAAACAATAGTTGTCCCATGCTCTAAGCATGTACACTATGTTTTATAAACACTAGTCATGCCATACACCAAGTATGCATACTATGTTTTTCTATGATCTTTACTTTGTGAAATAGATCAATTGAACATAACTCCAATGATCCTCTTTTCACAGTCCCAAATCCTTACTGCAAATACAAGAATTCCAAATTCATGCCATTTACTGAAATCTGTTAGATTCTAAACTTATATGCATTGATCCTCTTGTAATGATTATGCACAAAGTCAGAAAGACTTGACAACAATCATTACAGAACATTCCAAAGGAGATCAGCTCCTTGGAAACATCCTTCTTGCATTAAGTTTCCTAATCTTACACAGATTGAATAATTTCTAACTTTGAAACATTTCCATATTCCATTTTGACTATCACTTCTCAACAAGAGTTGTCTCCTTACAGATTATGTCAATATGGTCCTTCCAGAATTATCACTATACTTCTAACTGTCCTTGAGCAACCAATCTTTGTTAAACCTTAGATTGTCCTCGACAATTGCTTAATCCTTTTAGTCATATCCAATTCTAGACCTTTTCCCTTCTTAATGCCCCAGGCATTTGAAAATTTTTAGAAAGGATGAATATAGCACATGTAATCGATCCTATATCCGAAGCATATGGGACACGATTCATGATGTCTCACATAAAGACTAAACCAGTCTTTTTCTATAACATTTCCATTTCTATTTGCCAAGTTCTCATAATTCAGATTATGAAAAGGGATGCCGTAATCATAATCGATTTTTAGAATGCAAATAATGGACCCATATACAAAATTTCCTTATGTTGATCCATCCCAACATGAAATTCATATATATATATATATATATATATATATATATATATATATATATATATATATATATATATATATATATATATATACATATCCTTGACTAAATACGATTAAAACCTCAATCTAAGCTTTTAGATTTGAGATGAAGTATAATTTCCTCTCCCTTAATTATAGCAAAACAACTCTTTCCCAATTGAAACTTTTTGTTTTCTATAATTAACATTGCTAACTTGCAATACTTATCATAATTATCATGCTCCCATTAACATGATCATTATTAGCATAACACTTATGCTCCCACTAGCTTTGACATGTACTCAGAAATCAGCTGGACTTCTAGAAAGCAATACTTTATTGACTTTCTTACCAAAGTTCAGATTTCTGATACTAGATTGCTTTGATAAAACTTTATCATAATCATACACCTTATCTTAGATAGCTCATAGGTGTGTCTAAACAATTTTAAGAACTATGAAAAAGGATGTCGTAATCATAGTCTTGATTCTTTAGACCTTTGCCACTTCTCACAAGTCCATGTTAGTGTGCCGGTTAACCACACACGCTCCACTAACGACTTTGAGAATGCAAATATCAAAATTGCTATCTAGCTAAAATCTACTTAGTGAAAGTGTTTCCTCACCATCATTTTCATGAATCGGAGAAAACCTTATGACACTTAGATTTAATGGTGTATGTGTTCTTATCCATGTGAATTGTCAAAACCATAGTCACAAGACAAGGATAATGACAAATCCAAACTCATATGGACTGAACTCAATCTTAATTTCTTGTCACCTGGCAGCTCAAGGGCCTGTCATTGCTTCCAAGATGGTGGCCCCTGGATGGATAGAAAAATGAGACATATGAGCCTCCTCCAACACAATCTGGCTCGCCCCGCCAGACATCGGAGCCCATAACTGACCACATTTGGTCAATAATCCACGACTATCTGGAAAAAATCTGGCAATCTCACCTCTGATCTTCCCTTTCTTCCAATTCTCTTCCCGAACACCCTCTGCCAGAGTGTGACATCCCCATTTTTCACGGCCAGAAAGACCGATTTTGTTTATGCTTTATAAAAATCAGAGTACTTCTTTTTATAAAAATGTTGCGGAATTTGTTCCCAGAAAAATACGATAAATACGTTATTAAAACATTTTCGAAGAAACGTATTTATTTCATTTTAAAACGTTTTGGATGTCATCGTTAATACAGAAACATAAGCATAAACAGAACTTACAATTATTTACACTAGTGATCTACATCTCTTTAAATCTCTCAGTGTAATGTCACTTCATATCGTCACCTATGATATAAATAAACTGAGTGGGTCAGGTTGGGAAACCTGGTGAGTACATAGGGTTTTCAACCCACAATAATATAATTATTATGTTCGATCATCAAACAATTAACCCAATTACCCATCCCCATTATCTTCTTTATTCTTAAGGATCTACCCTAAGAATCAGCTATTTCTCATTCATTCATTCCTAAGGATCATCCTAAGGAAACAACATGAAGTCCATTGTTGCCAATGACACATTGGTTAAGCGCAGCTGCTAATCTTGTCACTTAGGCGCAGCTGCCAGAATTGTGACGTTTTCTATGAGGTGCTTCTGCCGATATTGACCTTTAAACGCTACTGTCGTGGTCATAAGGCTCCCCATTAGGCGCAGCTGCCGATACTGTCCTTAGAGCGCAGCTGCTAGGACGTTTACCGTAGATCTAAAGCATCAACGGGTTGTGGCGCAGCTGCCAGTGCTCATCTATAGGGTATTAGGTCCACTGCTGCCAATGTATACCTATAGGGCACTAGGTCCATGCTACTAATGTTCCTCTATTTAAGCTTTTATCCCTCATCATTCATCTACCCATGTTTTACCCAACATATTTTGTAGATATAAAATACTTTACACAGTTTACATCATTTAAAACATGTATAAAAATCTTTCACCAGCATAGACAGTAAGTATTCAGACAATATGAACACATAGTATGTAATTTATAATAAAATACTTCATATCAATGTGTAATCTGAAAGGGACCATGCACTCACCTGAGTAGGTGGTGACTCAGCACTCGAACAGCGCTTCGATACTCTCAAAACAATTTCCTTCGATAAAACCTAGTATCAATACCACTAGGGTTTAGTCTAACGATAACCGCGACAAACTAATAGTATGACTATTATTATTATTATTATATAAGCGTTAAATGACACTCAATATAACTCATAATAATAGCCCAAATACTCATTATAAGTTCCTGATAATGTTACTATATTAAAACATAAGTTATACTAAAGATAGGTTAGGCGTAGCTCACTTACAACGGGTTTTCTCGAAAACCGGGCTTCGCTGGAGCAGTGTTACCGAGCCGAAAGGCTCTTTTCTCGGGACTCCGGGAGCCTCGGGGCTTCCTTCGGGTGCTAGGGGGTTTACCTAGGCTTTTAGGGGGGTTAGGGGGCTAGAGAGAGTCTAGAGAGAGAAAGAATAGTTTAGGAAGGTGTGAAGAATGAGGGAACCCGACACCTCTATTTATAGGGATGCTGACTGGCCTACTCGCCGAGTAGGGGGGCCTACTCGCCGAGTTGGTCCATGTGGTGGCCTTCTGGTGGTGCCACGTGTCCAATTCTGGTGGTGCCACGTCACCCCTATCGCGTATCAGCCTTCGAACTTAGAAAAATCATAACTCTCGCATACGAGCTCCGTTTTCGACGTTCTTTATATCCACGCGTAGGTAAAATCAAGATCTACAACTTTCATTTAGACTCCGTCGGCTAATTCTCGACCGATCTCAAATTTAACAGTAGGAGGCATTTAGACTGTTAAATGACCGCGAAGAATTTGTAACTCCTTCATACGAACTCCGTTTTTGTCCATCTTTTTACCATTGAGTTCCTATTAATGAGATCTTCAACTATCATTTAGGTCGCGTAAGCCAAAAACCGCTCGAACTAAAATTCGAGTTTCGGGTCGTGCACTACTAAGCCGAATCTTAGAAAAATCATAACTTCCTCATACGAAGTCAGATTTGGGCGTTCTTTTTATCGACGCTCTTAGTTTAACATATTCTACAACTTTCGTTTAGATTGCTAAGGCTAAATCTCGCTCTATCGTAAATTCACTATTTACGCTTCCCAGTGCCGTGCCGGTTTTGCCATAAAACTTCGACGGGCCATAACTTCTTCGTTATAACTCGGATTTCGGCGTTCTTTATATGTACAGAAACCTTGTGAAATATTCTACAAATTGGTTAAGGTTATTTATTCTAAATAATCTTTTTGTCGAAAAGTCGTTTTCGACCCCTATTGCCTCTAATTTGACTAGCCCGGATCTGCGAGCGTTACAATTATCTCCCCCTTAGGATGATTACGTCCCGGAATCATCAACGAAATAGGGTCATATAATGACTCCATACGTCATCTCTTCATCCTAGGTATTAATTATAACTTCTATATTCCTTCAAGTCTATCTTTTAGACTCATTGACTGTAAGCAGTACTTGATTGTGCACCTGCTCTCCACCTCAGGCTAGACTCCCAATTATGACCTTCAAGTCACAATCTCAATCCTTACTGGATACGAACTTGAGATGATTTCTTTTATTACTACTAAGGATCGATGTGTCATATTCTAATGACCTATCATCGTACGTTGCAACACTTAGACTTAGGTCTCTTAGAGTTAAACTCTAAAACAGACTATGCCTTCCTTCATGTTCTAATGTGATATAATCTCACTTTAACATTAGGCATTTCTAGATATCAACTTCTTTAACAACGAGCGCGATATTTCTATTGATCGCTTTGATTTCAATCGTTTGGTTTAAGTCGGACGCTACACCGATCTTGAGTTTCTAAACCACATAGCATACTTAGCGTAGTCGGACTCAATTCGATATGACCACTAGGGTTGGAATATCAACAATCTTCTTAGTCATTACCGAAACGATGGTAACGACACACTAGAATAAAATGAAATCAATTACTAGCTTCTTGGTAACCTTGTGACTTTCCCTGATCCAAGTGTGAGTCATGTGCTTCCGATAGCATAGGCCTCTACTACCATTCACACCTACTCATACTTGTCCCAAGTATTGTCCCGTAGTTTTCCAAGTCACCACACAAGAAGATCACATAACAGCTTAACACATCAAATATCAAAACGAAGGTTTTTATTATTCCTTGAAACTATTACATAGGTGTTCAAGTTCACCCTAGATTATGCCTCTAATAGGCTACATCATATGACACTATCTATATGGATTCTTCATAATTCGATCTCTATATATCCATCCTTACTCATGATTCCTTGCATCGTCAGCTGCTTCGTCAAGGATCATTTGAAATGCTCTTGCCTTTGGTTTCGGCGGCACATTTGGCTTTGTAGCCCCTTCTCTCTTTGGGAAATCTTTCTTGAAGTGCCCTTCCTCGTTACATTCGTAACACACCCTTTTATTGAATTTACAATCGTTGGCATAATGCCCATGCTTCCCACACTTGAAACAAGTCACCTCCTCACCGCATTTTCCAGAGTGTTTCTTTTTGCACTTCTCACACCTTCTTTCTTCACTCCCTCCTCCTCTAAACTTCCTTGGATTGGACTTGCTTCTCTCATCGGGATTCACAGACCCCTCAAACTTCCTCTTTTCGCCAACCTCGGTCTTGTTGGCGGCTCTTCCCTTGATCATATCCTCAACCGACTTGGCAGCCCAGATAGCTGCCTCCAAGGTAGGTGCCTAACGCACTGGCACCGCGTACTGCCATGGAAGTCCCTTTGTGTACTTATCAATTTTCACCAACTCATCCGGAACAAGATGCAAGACAAACTCCATCTTTTCTGTGAAGTTGTTCGTGTATTCATCGATTGACATGCTTCCTTTCTTTAGAGTCAGGAATTGGTTTTCTAGCTCAAGCAAATTTTGGGCTGAGCAGTACTTACGTTTGAATTGCACCAGAAACTCTGCCCATGTCAGTTGCAGGGGCTCATTGGGGCTCAAAGTCTTCCCTAGGGTATTCCACCAGTGAACAGCGCCTCCTCTGAATTGACATACTGCAAACGTGGTTTGTAGCTTGCCTTTGCAACCACATGTCATGAAGGCCAATTCCATCTCTGAGATCCAATCCATGACTCTGATCGGATCTTCCTTCCCAGTGAAAGTAGATGGCTTGCAAGTTAGAAAATCTTTGTACTTGCATCCATTCCTCTCGACTCCTCCATATTGAGTGTTCCTCCTAATCACCGGTGGATCAGCTTGACCAACGGTCCTGCTATCGTTCCCTTCCTCATACTGCCTATCATTCAGCTCGGGCTGCTCAATAGGCATCGTAAGTTCCTCTCGAGCTTGTTGAAGTAAACGCCTTGTTTCCTCCATTTGACGATCCAACATCACCTGGATCATCGCTTGCACTCCGGCCATCGTTATTGGCTCAACAGCGGCTAACACAACCGATATCTGCTCAATCACCGGGGGCTGATCTCGGTTCCCATTTGCATTCACGTTTCCGCTACGGGTTCTTGTCATCTTGATCTATACACCGAATAAGGTGAATCTAGATCTTTACTTAGGATTGACGGTTAAATCATCCGTATCACTCCGAAACGTTTATATGCTAGTTCTAATATCGTAGTCGTACATTTAGAATCTAAACACATAAGGTTTCCAGATCCGATCGGCAACAGACCATAGATCCGAACAACTAACAACATATCAGGCACAAGTATTTAGCACATAAAAGCATTTTAGGCACAATTCCTAAAATAAGCTAGTGCTCACACCTCACAATCATCGCTTAGCATTCTAAGTTTAAGTCTAGAAATAAATCCATATTCCTAGTTCGCTTAAACTAATGCTCTGATACCAACTGTGACATCCCCATTTTTCACGCCCAGAAAGACCAATTTTGTTTATGCTTTATAAAAATAAGAGTACTTCTTTTTATAAAAATGTCGCAGAATTTGTTCCCAGAAAAATACGATAAATATGTTATTAAAACATTTTCGAAGAAACGTATTTATTTCATTTTAAAACGTTTGGGATGTCATCGTTAATACAGAAACATAAGCATAAACAGAACTTACAATTATTTACACTAGTGATCTACATCTCTTTAAATCTTTCAGTGTAATGTCACTTCATATCGTCACATGTGATATAAATAAACTGAGTGGGTCAAGTTGGGAAACCTGGTGAGTACATAGGGTTTTCAACCCACAATAATATAATTATTATGTTCGACCATCAAACAATTAACCCAATTACCCATCCCCATTATCTTCTTTATTCTTAAGGATCTACCCTAAGAATTAGCTATTTCTCATTCATTCATTCCTAAGGATCATCTTAAGGAAACAACATGAAGTCCATTGTTGCCAATGACACATTGGTTAAGCGTAGCTACTAATCTTGTCACTTAGGCGTAGCTGCAAGAATTGTGACATTTTCTATGAGGTGCTTCTGCCGATATTGACCTTTAAATGCTACTGTCGTGGTCATAAGGCTCCCCATTAGGCGCAGTTGTCGATACTGTCCTTAGAGCGCAGCTGCTAGGACGTTTACCGTAGATCTAAAACATGAACGGGTTGTGGCGCAGCTGCCAGTGCTCATCTATAGGGTATTAGGTCCACTGCTGCCAATGTATACCTATAGGGCACTAGGTCCATGCTACTAATGTTCCTCTATTTCAGCTTTTATCCCTCATCATTCATCTACCCATGTTTTACCCAACATATTTTGTAGATATAAAATACTTTACACAGTTTACATCATTTAAAACACGTATAAAAATCTTTCACCAGCATAGACAACAAGTATTCAGACAATATGCACACATAGTATGTAATTTATAATAAAATACTTCATATCTATGTGTAAGCTGAAAGGGACCATGCACTCACCTGAGTAGGTGGTGACTCAGCACTCGAACAGCGCTTCGATACTCTCAAAACAATTTCCTTCGATAAAACCTAGTATCAATACCACTAGGGTTTAGTCTAACGATAACCGCGACAAACTAATAGTATGACTATTATTATTATTATTATATAAGCGTTAAATGACACTCAATATAACTCATAATAATAGCCCAAATACTCATTATAAGTTCCTGATAATGTTACTATATTAAAACATAAGTTATACTAAAGATAGGTTAGGCGTAGCTCACTTACAACGGGTTTTCTCGAAAACCGGGCTTCGCTGGAGCAGTGTTACCGAGCCGAAAGGCTCTTTTCTCGGGACTCCGGGAGCCTCGGGGCTTCCTTCGGGTGCTAGGGGGTTTACCTAGGCTTTTAGGGGGGTTAGGGGGCTAGAGAGAGTCTAGAGAGAGAAAGAATAGTTTAGGAAGGTGTGAAGAATGAGGGAACCCGACACCTCTATTTATAGGGATGCTGACTGGCCTACTCGCTGAGTAGGGGGGCCTACTCGCCGAGTTGGTCCATGTGGTGGCCTTCTGGTGGTGCCACGTGTCCAATTCTGGTGGTGCCACGTCACCCCTATCGCGTATCAGCCTTCGAACTTAGAAAAATCATAACTCTCGCATACGAGCTCCGTTTTCGACGTTCTTTATATCCACGCGTAGGTAAAATCAAGATCTACAACTTTCATTTAGACTCCGTCGGCTAATTCTCGACCGATCTCAAATTTAACAGTAGGAGGCATTTAGACTGTTAAATGACCGCGAAGAATTTGTAACTCCTTCATACGAACTCCGTTTTCGTCCATCTTTTACCGTTGAGTTCCTATTAATGAGATCTTCAACTCTCATTTAGGTCGCGTAATCCAAAAACCGCTCGAACTAAAATTCGAGTTTCAGGTCGTGCACTACTAAGCCGAATCTTAGAAAAATCATAACTTCCTCATACGAAGTTAGATTTGGGCGTTCTTTTTATCGACGCTCTTAGTTTAACATATTATACAACTTTTGTTTAGATTGCTAAGGCTAAATCTCGCTCTATCGTAAATTCACTATTTACGCTTCCCGGTGTCGTGCCGGTTTTGCCGTAAAACTTCGACGAGCCATAACTTCTTCGTTATAACTCGGATTTCGGCGTTCTTTATATGTATGGAAACCTTTTGACATATTCTACAACTTGTTTAAGGTTATTTATTCTAAATAATCTTTTTGTCGAAAAGTCGTTTTCGACCCCTATTGCCTCTAATTTGATTAGCCCGGATCTGCGGGCGTTACACTGAGCCTCCCTAATCAATCCTAAAAGCGGGGAATCCACTGATATCCTCATAAACGATGCCCCATCGAAAGGCCCAACTGACTTGCGGCTCAAATCATTCGCTACTACATTCGCTTTACCCAGATAGTAAAGGATCTCGCAGTCATAATCCTTGACTATGTCCAGCAACCTGGGTTACCTCATGTTCAGGTTCGGCTGATCCATAGTATGCCTTAGACTCTTGTTATCTATGTAGATAGTACAACGGACCCCATAAAGATAGTGCCTCCAAATTTTTAGGGCAAAACCCACGTCCCCCAACTCCAAATCATGTTTAGGATATCACATCTCGTGCGGCTTCATCTGCCACGAAGCATAAGGTATCACTAGTCCTATCTTCATTATGACCATAGATGGATGCATCACAGAATACCATAAAGTCCTCAACTCCTTCCGGGAGGGTCAAAACCGAGGCCTCACAAAGTTACTCCCCTATTAAGCCATTATTCCCATTAAGCTCTTAATGCCTTAAGATAAAGTCCCAAAACGTAGATTTGACTTCCTTGAGCTGGAATACCACATAAATTAGCTAAATTTACATTCATGCATGGCTAAGTGAAGCTATTAAGCTTAGAAATGACTTAAAAATGGCTTAATGCATGCATGATGAATAATATCCCATAAAGTTGGCACCTTTATGCCTAGGAAGCCTCTAACAAGTTCAGATATAATGAAATGATCCCTTCAAATCGTCCCAAACCATCAATCCATATAAAAGGGACCAAATGTGTGCCAAATCAACCCATAAAGGAAACTAGACATTGAAAAGTCAAGGTTTGAACTTGATACCTTAGGAAGCTTGCAATGTGATGAAGGGTTCTGGATCTCAAGTCCCCCACTAAGCTATGAACTTCACTCTCTTCTAGGTTCTTTAAAGATGGACCAAATCAACACAAATTTCTCTTCAAGAGCTCAAAGATGTAAAAATGGAGGCTAAGGGGACGGTTAGGGTTTTTCTGGAGGTTTAGACACAAGAAATAAGGCCAGCCGTAAAAGATTAAGGATGAATATATATATATATATATATATATATATATATATATATATATATGGTGTAACACCCCATTTTAGGGTTTCTACAAGTCATGTGTACGCCTAACATACATAAGCGTACGCCCATTGTACGCGCTCGGTGTCCCGGTCCATCTCGAGCTAGTACGCTAAGCGTACCAAGTGGTACAACCCGCATACTACTCCAAGGCTAAAAAATGAAACTCTGAATTAATAAAGGGAAAAAATGAGAACACCAAGATCGGGGTGTTACGGTGCTTGTATGTTTTATGCATGGAGCTGATCTAGGCTCGGAGTCATTACAGACTTGGGGTTGATACGGAACCGATGGAGCTGATCTGGGCTCAGAGTCAATATGGACTCGGGGGTTGATACAGACCCATGGTTTCTACGAACCCCATACAAATATGGGTTGTTATATATGTTATATGTGGAATTTTGGGGGAAAATAACTAATCTTCGTGCTTATAGTTGTTGATTTACTATGTTTCAGGTACTTATACGATCGCGGGAAGGAAAAAGCTTGATTGTACACACCCATCTGTAGTTTCTGTGATTCTACATGTTTCGATACTCTGATATTTTGGGATAATTGTGGTTGATACTTATATTTTGTTTGACTTGAGTTTGTGGAAATAATGATTTTACCTTATTAAAAATGCAAAATTTTGCTTTGAAAAATTGGGACATTACAAGTTGGTATTAGAGCCCTGGTTAGAGGGATTTGGATGAACACTCGTGGGATTCCAGACTAACACTAGGATCTAAGAAAAAAATTTCTTAGTTTTTTTAAGCAGTAAAGAATTTCAAAGAAGAAAAGAAGAGAAAGCAATATGTAAAATCAGTCGAAGCTCGAAAGTGATCTCCCAAAGTACCCATACTTGTGTTTTGTTGTATTTGAGTTATTACATGAACTGATAGAGATTCATGCTAGTGATATGATAAGGCTCCCTCAAGAAGTGCATGATAGAATTACCTGAATAGTGATGTGTTTTTTCTTGGAGATGGCTTGTGTTACTTTGTAGGATTGAATCTAAGGTTGTTAACTACTTTATGTATACTTTATGGTTGTACATAGTTAGGGTTTTATAGCCTTATAATGCTTGGGTTTTCCTTATTTCCTTTTCCTTGTCTGATTGTGGAGTTAAGGTACAATCATTTATTCGACTGTATATCAATTCCTATATTATGTACAATTGGTATACGTGAATCAACTGGTGAGTTTAGCATAGATTCTCTGCGGGGTGGAGCGGTGGTCGAGGCAGAACCTAGGATGAGTATGTAGGTGCTTAGTGGTGGTTTTGGAGAGCCCATAGGGATCTGTGGATACGGCTAGAGTAGAGTAAGTAGTGATTTAGGACCTTGAGAGGGCCACCTGAATCAACTACGGATAGGTGTGGAATGTAGTATGGGCCTGTACTACTAAAAGCATAGGATCCGTATGCGATTTGGGAAGAACCTTGGGGTACTAAGCAACTCGTGAGAGTGTATATAATGTATGTGTACGTTTTAGTCTGGTTTTGACCTCTTCCTTGTGTGATTCAATATGGTGATGACTACCCATGGTTCAGGCTCTTGCAACCCAGAGAAGCCAGGTACCAATGATGATAAGATATGTAGGATCGTTGTTGCATAGGTGGTCACGATGATCAGGGAGACTATTTTAGAGATGTTTGGGTCTATCAAGACCACGATGATTAAGTTTTTCGACGAGTGTTACGCGGTCGTCACCGAGGTTGTTGCTGCCGTAGCCACCATAGTTGTTGTTGTTGCCAGGCCACATGGGGATGATTCGATGTTGTACCAGGAATTCAACAACACAAAGCCCCCGAAGTTCTACGGGGTCAGGGACCTGAGTACGGCTATGAGATGGGTTTCTGATGTTGAGGGATGCTTCTACACTTGTTCATGTCCGGAGAACCTAAAGGTTTGCGAGTTGCCGTTGTTTTTTGATATTGATCCAAGGCTACCTTAAACACATCGAAATCGTTTGACCCACTTTTGTGGAGGTTGTTGTAAATTTCTCGGAATTCAGTACATTTTAGTCTTAAATCACACCACTTCAAGCTAATTTGGTCAGCATTTTGACTTTCACTTTCCATTAAATCATAGAACACGTTTAGCACTTTTTCTTAAAAACAATTGTATGTTTGATTATCTCCTTCAATTTGGTCTTGGAAGCCGATACCCACGCTTGTGATAACTTATCTTCTTCCTCTTTTGTCCATTTCACTCTATCGATTGCATTGGTTCGAACGAGTTTTTTTTCCTTTCTATTTTTTTGGTTGGGGTGGTGTTGAAGGTTATGTTTCCGCTACAAAATACGGAGAATGAGGGGGTAGAGAAGGTTGTGCTTGTGGTTGTGTTTTCCGCTACAAAATATGGAGAATGAAGGGGTAGAGAAGGTTGTGTTTGTGGTTGGAAATGTTGTTGGTATATGAAACCGGGTTGAAATTGTTGTTGATTGGGTAGGAAAGTTTGGTATTGTTGTTGGAAAAGTTGTGTTTGTTGGATAGGGGAACCACTTTGGAGCAAATTCATAAACCCACCTTGAGGTGATTTCATGTTCGGGTATTGGTGGGGAGTTGTATCTAACGTAAAAGTGTTATCAGACTTGCAGTTTCGATAGTTTGGTAGAGTATTTTGATTGGGATCCATGGTTTTTGGATTGTAAACAAAGTTATGTATGTAAATAGAGAAATAGAAGAATGGTGTAAAAATTAGATTTTGTATTGTGGTATTTATATAGTGTAAACTAGAAAATAGATTTAGGGTGAAAATAACCTTGTTAATTGTTCTCCCATTACAAGAAGATGTCAGAGTATATAAAGAGGCAGGATCCCTAGACATATGAAACCCTACGGGCCCATGGGCTAAAACTAGGTTAATGCATATGTACAATATTTACATTCCAATACTCCCCCTCAAGCTGGATCATAAATGTTATACATTCCCCGCTTGTTACAAATTGCAGATATCCGCAAACCAGGTAAAGCTTTAGTAAAGACATCAGCTAGTTGGCTTCCTGTTTGAACATGAGGAGTAGAGATGGTTCCATCTTCTAGCTTTTCACGAGTGAAATGACAATCTACTTCGATATGTTTAGTCCTTTCGTGAAACACCGGATTGTTTTCAATATGGATAGCCGCCTCATTATCACAATATAGGTTCATTGGTTTTGATTGAGCAAACCCAATTTCACCTAACAAATTTCGTACCCATATCAACTCACATGTAGTCTGAGCCATAGCCCTGTATTCAGATTCGACACTTGATCGTGAAACGACATTTTGCTTTTTACTTTTCCACGAAACTAGGTTCCCTCCAACAAATATACAATAACCTGTGGTAGACCGTCTGTTTGTAGGATCGCCATTGTAATCAGCATCTGTGAACCCTTCAATGACATGATGACCATGATTTTGATATAGGATGCCATGACCTGGAGCACCCTTTAGGTACTTTAGAATATGAGTAACCGCATCCCAATGAGAAGTTCGAGGTGACGACATAAACTGACTTACAACACTCACTGGAAAAGCAATGTATGGACGTGTAATCGTCAAATAGTTAAGTTTTCCCACAACTCTTCTGTATTTCTCTGGGTTCTCAAGTGAATCTCCATCGTCTGCTTTCAATTTCATATTCGGAACCATTGGTGATTCACAAGGCTTTGTTTCAATCATCCCAGAATCTCTCAGAATATCCAAGCAATATTTCCGTTGAGACAAACAGATCCCTTTTCGAGTACGAGAGACCTCAATTCCCTAAAAATATTTTAAAGGACCTAGGTCCTTGGTTTGAAATCGAGATGCAAGAAAATCTTTCAGTTTCTTGATTCTAGTTCTATCACTCCCAGTAATCACAATATCATCAACATACACCACTAGCAGAATGCATCCAGAAGAAGATGAAGCAAAGAACACAGAATGATCATAAGAGCTTCTTCATAAGCCAAACTCTGTTACCACAGCATTAAACCGTCCAAACCAAGCCCGAGGAGATTGCTTTAAACCATACAATGATTTACGCAACTTACAAACCCTGCCATACTCCCCCTGAGCAACAAACCTAGGTGGTTGATCCATATAAACTTCCTCATGTAAATCACCATGTAGGAAGGCATTCTTCACATCCAGTTGGTGAAGGGTCCAGTCATAAGTAGCAGCTAATGAAATGAACAAGCGGATGGAAGATACCTTAGCCACAGGAGAGAATGTCTCTGAGTAGTCAACCCCATAAGTTTGAGCATATCCTTTAGCAACCAACAGTGCCTTCAGACGAGCCACAGATCCATTCGGGTTGACTTTCACCGTGAATACCCATTTACAACCGATCGCCTTTTTACCTACAGGTAATTCTACCAACTCCCATGTATTATTATGATCAAGAGCATTGATTTCATCAATCATAGCATCCCGCCATCCAGAATGGTTCAAGGCTTCACCAATCGTTTTAGGAACATGTATAGTATCAAGTGTAGAGATCATAGAGCGTGAAGCTGCAGACAGTTTACCATAGGATACGAAAGAGGCTATAGGGTATGTACATGAACGCTTACCTTTCCTTAGGGCAATTGGAACATCAAGATCAGGTTCCAGTGTATCGGAAGGTGATGAATCGCTCATAGCAGGAGTCTCATCGGTACTTGGATCTGCAGAAGAAGATGGTACTGGATCGGGAGTTGATGTAGGTTGTTGGCGTCTATATACGTGAATAATAGGTGGCTTAGTATGCTCTTCACGTTGTGTAGAGTTACATGGGCTAGGAGACTCAGGAGCAGGTATGGTATATACCAACAGATCATCAGACACTCTTGGGTTGGAACAATTGGTCATAGGAAAGAAGGGTATATTTTCATGAAATGTAACATCTCGAGATACAATGTACCGATTGAGTGTAGGAGAGAAGCACTTGTAGCATTTCTGAAGTCTAGAGTAACCAAGGAAGACACATTTCAAGGACTTCGGATCCAACTTGGTTAGGTGTGGTCGGGTATCACGAACAAAACACGTACTACCGAAGATCCTTGGTTTGACAGGAAACAATGACTTTGTAGGAAATAGAACCGAGAGTGGACTCATACCATCCAAGACAACAGAAGGCATTCTATTAATGAGAAAACAAGCAGTAGAAAGCGCATTCGCCCAATAGGTTTTAGGAACAGACATGTGAAATAGAAGAGCCCGAGCCACCTCTAAAAGATGACGATTTTTTCGTTCTGCGACCCCATATTGGGCTGGTGTGTCAACACAGGAAGACTCATGAAGAATACCATTTTGAAGCATGTAAGACTGAAATGTTTGAGACAAATATTCTTTTGCGTTATCACTACGAAGGGTTTGGATGGCGATTTTAAATTGTGTTTTAATCTCAGCATAGAATGAACAAAAATGTGTAAACACTTCAGATCGATTTTTCATAAAATAAAGCCAGATAGTACGTGAATAATCATCAACAAACGTAACAAAATATTTAAACCCAAGTTTTGAAGTAGCAGGGCATGGTCCCCAAACATCAGAATGGACTAACTCAAATGGGGATGAAAACCGCTTATTGACTCTTGGACTTAAATGAATACGTTGGTGTTTAGCAAACTGACAAGACTCACACTGTAAAGACGTTAAATAAGAAAACTCAGGACACAACTTCTTTAGATTCTGCAGAGACGGATGGCCTAATCGACAATGAACTTCAAATGGGGATGAAGTGGATGACGCCAAAGAGCAAGGTGTTGGATGTTCAAATATGTATAGGCCATCAGATTCCCGTCCTCTACCAATAATCTTCTTCGTCGACAGATCCTGAAAGACACAATAATCAAGAAAGAATGAGACACAACACTTTAAGGCACGAGTAATTTTGCTGACTGATAACAAATTGAATGAGAAATTTGGTAGACTCAATACAGAGGATAAAGAAACAAATGGCGTAAGTTCAATAGTGCCAGAACCAAGAACATGTGGGGTAGACCCATCAGCGATCGTGACATGAGATGAAGATGTGTGTTTATCAAGACTAGAGAAGCGGGTAGGATTACCTGTCATGTGATCTGAGGCACCTGAATCGATTACCCATTTTGAGGCAGAAGATAATAGGCATGTATTAGGGTTACCTTTTTCAGCAAATGCCGCAGTTGGACCAATGGAGTTCTCAGTCTTTAAAAGGCGTGCATATTCTTCTGCGGGTATGGTAATAGTGTTGTCTGATGCAGAAGCAACATGTGCTGATGAGCTTTTCTGATTTCTAGACAAGAGCTTCTTACAAGTGCGTTTGGTGTGACCAAAATCATGACAATAATAACACTCAACGTCATCAGAAGTAGAGATAGAAACTCGTAATTATGTAGTTCGGTCACTATGACCACCTATAGAACCCCCTCTGTGACCCCCACGAGATCCTCCTCGGGAGCCACCATGAAATCCTCCTCGACTAACCAAAGCACTATTATGATCAGAAGGTTGTGGAGACTGAATATTCTCATTTCGAAGAACACGAGAAAATGTTTCCTGAAGGGAAGGAATGGCGGATTCATTCAAAAACTGAGATCTGATAGAGTCAAATTCTGGTCGCAAACCAGTCAAGAAACTGATTACAGCCACTTGTTCTCTCTGAGTCTGCATAGCTTGGACATCAGCACTCAAGGGTAGAAGAGAGTTGAGCTCCTCATATACTTTCTTAAATTCCATGACATAAGTGGTGAGTGATCGATCTTGTTGTTCCCCTCGATGAAAGGACTTACAAACACTATAGATTCGTGAGATGTTGCTTTGTCCAGAATATAAGAAGTTAAGATAGGCCATAAGTTCTTTCACATATTCACAGTGACTAACCAGAGAAGAAACAGAAGGCTCGATAGTGTTGACAATCTGCAAATACAAACGAGCATCACTTTGTAGCCACAAATCAGAATCATCATCTTTGGGGGGATCAGATGTCAAATAAGAAGCCATTCAAATGCTTCGGAGGTAGATCCAAATAGTTTTGTTCCACTCAAAGAAATTGGAGCCATTAAGTTTGTTGTCGGTGAGTCTAGCAATTACCGGAAGCAACTCAGGTACTCGTGGACCACTGCTGCTAGATGATTTGTCTCCTCCGGACATCTTTACGAACTAGAAACAAATAAGAAAAGAGAACGGCACTCACAGGATGCCCTAATTAGGAAACGGTGCACTCACAAGGTACTGGAACACTGATGAACAGTACCGATGAACAGTGCCTGAATAGTGCTCGATGAACAGTACTTCGTGAACAGTACTCTCAATGCAAAAAACCCTCCAACCCTAAACCTCGCTCTGATACCATGTAAACTAGAAAATAGATTTAGGGTGAAAATAACCTTGTTAATTGTTCTCCCATTACAAGAAGATGTCAGAGTATATAAAGAGGCAGGATCCCTAGACATATGAAACCCTACGGGCCCATGGGCTAAAACTAGGTTAATGCATATGTACAATATTTACATTCCAATATATAGGTAAATGATTGTTTTAAAAAAAGTTAACAATATTTTTTTTGAAAAACTGTTGTTCAACGGCTAGTCAAAGAGGTCAAAGGTGGTGAAGTTCGAATCGAGGTGTGATTAGTCGTCATAGAGCGTTGAACGGACCACAAATCGCCACGACATTGAGCCACCACGAAATACTGGAATGGTGTTCGTAATTATGGTTCGTGGCCACTTCAATAGCGAACACCTTTGCGGTATGTATACGTGAAGCTCTTATATAATATATTACTAGTTGTGAGACTCATGTAGTAGATGGGTTGATTTACAACAAAAAAAATGTAACGACCCGAAAATCACGACATAAAAATTTTTGCTTTTAAATTAATAAATTGTTAATACAGATTGTTTCTATAAAACCAGAGTAATCAATATTTAGCAAAATATCTTTTAACCAGAGAAATTCCCAGAAAGCAGAACCATATGGTGTGTGCGCTACAATCATCCTAAACTCTTTTATTTGAAAACCAGAGTACCTGAAACATAAACCGAAAACCATAAGCACAGAGCTTACTGAGTTTCCCCAAAATACAATACCACATACAATCACAGATTATCATGCAAATACATATAAGTGCCACGGGCTCCCCCATGGTCTTTATATATTATGCCATGGGCTCCCCCCTTGATCTTTATCTGGAATGCCATGGGCTTTCCACTCATGGTCTGAAATCCAATTTCCATGGGTCCCCCTGGGTCTTCGATGTAAGTATCACAAAAACAACTAGCATAACACATAACACATAATGGGCCGACATTGGTGCCTTCGACCCATGGATATAGTGAGAAGACTCACCTCGCACTGCTGAAACATACAGAAAACCTTTGGTTGTTGGCTGACAAATCCTCAAACTACCAATAACAAAACAATACCCATTTAACAATTGGGTTCTAATCCATAACCATAACTCCATACCTTAGGTAAAAAGACCATTTTACCCCTAACCTAGCCTTGTCCAAAACTATGGCCCAAACTATAATCTAAAAGGCCCAAAGGCCAATTAATTGACTAATGGCCCAATTTTCCAAATTGGGCCCTAACCTCTACATGGGCCTTACCTTAAATCACAACCATCTTTCTAGCCCAAAACATTTGGCATTCCGATAGCCCATTAGCCCATAATCATCCAAAGCCCAATAATGGACCACCTATGTCCCAATTTTCCAAATTAGGCCCAAGCCTCTCCAATGGGCCTTATCCTAAAGCCCAGTAATTTCCTTGGTCCAAAACCTGTTTTCAGATGGTCCGCAAAGGCCCACAGCAACTAAGTCCAAGAAATGGCCCAACCCGAGGCCCACAAATTGCAAAGTCCAATCTGACTGAGTATGCAGGGCGTACTCAGCTGTACGTTGCGCGTACTCGCATAAAGGCTTGTATGCTGTGCGTACAGGCTTATACGCCTAGTGTAACCCCCTCTTAATCCCACTTTTACCATTAAGAACTTGATGCTTAGCCCATAGGTCTAAACCACATATTTGAGTCCTAAACAACGTCTAGACACATAAAGTCATTGACTTGGTGACTTTGCATGCCCCAATTGGACCCAACCTCAAAATATAACACTCTACTATCATGAAAATGGTCCTAACTCATGCATGGATAGATTTAGACCCCAAAGATAGCAAGTTTATGACTCAAGGACCAAAATAACACCAAGAGTGGCAACTCTAAGCTTCAAAAACATTATGAACACATAAGATCTCCACAATGGAACCAAAAAGGTTCATAAACCCAAACCAAAAGAGATCTCATTTAAGAATCATAAAGTTCAAGACTTTATACCTTAAATAAGTGCCAAATGTTGATGGATCCTGGATCTATAAGCCTTCACTCCTCTAGTGAAGCTTCAAGGATGACCACCTTCCTTCAAAGCACCAAAATCCACCTTACAAAGACCTTATAGGCTCAAAACACACAATCAGGGAATTCGGGTTTGAGTGCAGGGTAAGGAGTACAAGGAGGCTGATAAAATGAGGGTTTCAAGTCCATAAGAATGCTTAAATAATGGTCAACCTTGGAAATTACGGTTTTCAAGATCTGACCGTACGCCCCACGTATACTTCTGTATGCCCAGCGTACACCTTCGGATTCCCAATCAATACCTTCACATGAGTACGCTAAGCGTACCACTTGGTATGCCCCGTGTACTCGCTTTACTGCTTGTACGCTAAGCGTACCTTGTTGTACGCCCCGTGTACTTCATAACCCCTTAACCCTAAATACTCCGAAGATCATAACTCCTTTGTTATAAACTCGATTCCAATGATCCTTATATCTATTTAAATAAGTTCCAAATGTTGATGGGATTCTGGATCTATAAGTCTTCATTCCTCTAGTGAAGCTTCAAGGATGACCACCTTCCTTCAAAGCACCAAAATCCACCTTACAAAGACCTTCTAGGCTCAAAACACACAATCATAAAATTAGGGTTCGAGTGTAGGGTAAGGAAGACAAGGAGGCTGATAAAATGAGGGTTTTAAGTCCATAAGAATGCTTCAATAGTGGTCAACCCCGAAAATTAGGGTTTTCAAGATCTGAGCGTATGCCCCGCGTATACCTCCGGATTCCCAATCAATACCTTTGCATTAGTACACAAAGCATACCACTTGGTATGCCCCGCGTACTCGCTTCACGGCTTGCACGCTAAGCGTACCTTGTTGTACGCCCTGCGTACTTCTCAACCCCTTACCCTAAATACTCCGAAGATCATAACTCCTTTGTTATAAACCTGATTCTGACGATCCATATATCTATATAAAGATATCGAGACGCTCAATACTGATATCCATTCATACTCACCATAAGATATCCCGAACGAACATCCGCTTTCCATAAAAACCCGAGCTGACAAATTACCAAAATGCCCATTTGATTCCTAAACACAAACCGAATACTCGAACTATCCGAAATACCTTAACCACTCCTAGTAAGTCCAGAACCCAACTTATCGAGGGTCTGACGCCTGCTAATACCCAGTCCTTTGATCACCAACTCAAAATGGGAACAATACGAAACAGGATGTTACAAAAAAAAGTTAAATATAAAAGTCAAAATATTTGAGAACTTTGAATTAATAAGAAAATACGAAAAATAATGAATTATTATTATTGATTTTTTTTTATCTTTTAAATTTAAACAAATAATTTAAATAAATAAACAAAAGAAACTAATGAACTTTAATTTAGGAATTCTGAAATTAAAAGATAACTTCATTAATGAAATTGATATCCATTTATTACTACGCTAGGTGTATTACATGATTTTATTTAAAAAAAATATGAAATTTTAACAATTTGAGAAGTTTGAATTTATAAAAAAATGAGAAAAATTTTGAATTATTAAAATTAATGAGGCTTTAATACATTGAATACAATACATATATAAACCATTGCTAATAAATACCTTGCATATTGAAGACGAAATTTTAATTTAATAAAATTTAACATATAATAAAATGACAAAGTGGAAAATAAAAAATTCAAAAATTCTAGAAAATGTCATGTGCCCAAATTAAGAAGAAGACATGTGGCAAAAAGATTTTGATTTATTAGGGATTATTTATTTATTGTAATTATTATATTAAAATGTTATATGAACTTTAATAAAATAGAAAAACTCATAAAATGACATGTGGAAAAAAAATTAATTCAAAATAACAACAAAATGACATTTAGCAAATTGAATAAGAGTGTAACATGAGGTAAAAAAATATTTATATATTAGAATAGATAATAATAATAATAATAATAATAATAATAATAATAAGTTTAATGTAAGTAATCTACGACTTATCTTATTTAGTACACATTTTATTAAAAGGAGAAGAAATGGTACTCCTTGTTTTGAACTCGTTGCCCAAGGAAGAAAGTCACCGGCTCGAGTACTCTGCCACTGAGCCAAAACGTTTTAGATTGTAAAATGTAAATTTTCACTTTATATAATATAGACAAAATTGCAAAAATGGTTCCTATGGTATACATTGTTTTGGGTTTTAGTCCAAACCACGACTTTTTTGGATTGATAGTCTTTTTGACCTAGTTTCGTTGCGTTTTTGGTCGCTCAGTAAACTGAAAAGACTATTATGCCCTTTTGGTATATTTTTTATGCTTTTCTACTTAAATTAAATGAAAAATAAAATAATTAACTAATTTGGGGCCCACATCTCTCTCTCTCCTATGTAAACCCACCGCCGATCCAAACCTCAATTCGACTGCTCAGGGTTATACCCATGATATCACCTTCAATCCAAAAACATCATCTACATACAGGTTATACACAAACACCCATTCGACCGGTAATACACATAAATGAGAGGAAGAGGAATCGTAAGTGAAGGAAAAAAGGGTGAGCCGATAAAGGAGAAGAAATCGAGAGGGGCTGTTGTAGGGAGCTGCTCTGGCGGCCGGTAAAGGGGAAGAAATCGACGCATGAGATACGAGGGATGCCAAATTTACCAGGTCGGATTACCAAGGTTAAAGACTGCTCTGATTCTTCCAAAGCTTTCACTAGTTCGTTGTACTCTTTGATTGTAGGTCCAACTTCATTCCCATAGATTATAGATCCTTCTTGTTTGATTCCAACCACTAGATAACCTCGTATTCACTTCTATGTAACTAGATTTGTGGTTCGACGAGCTACCACCATCGTATTCCTGCAACATTAGATTTCACAGATTTTTGTTTTTGTGAGTTTAGAATAAAAAATCGATCAAACCCTATCTCTCCATCTCCGAGCCCTTTCCTGTACATCGTCTTTTACACCATCACCATTCCCACCATCCTACCACTCCAGAACCACTGTAGCTTCCACCATCAAAAGGGGAATGGTTGATTTTTTTAGTCTTGTACAAACTAATTTCAGGTGTAATCGGACATAGAAATTGACCAAATCAGAAATAGAAATCGACAAAATCCGATTTCAGGTGAAATGGGTTTCTCTCATCGTTAATCAGTTGGCAAACCAAATCTGATTTCATGTGTTGTGCGTGAGTTATAAACCAGGAAAAGAAGAAAGAAAAGAAATCAGATTCGTAAGTTTGAGAAGGATGAAAGAAAAGCAATGTGTGTGTGTGTGAGAGAGAGAGAGAGAGAGAATGTGGGCCCCTATTTTTATTTTTAGATATAAATACTTATAGGAAAAGAAAGTAAAATGAAAAATAAATATAATAAGGGCAATTTAGTCTTTTCAGTTTACCAAAGAACCAAAATTACAAACAAACTATCTCAAAAGGACCAGCAATCCAAAAAAATCATGGTTTGGACTAAAACCCAAAAAAATTGTTTACCACAGGGACATTTTTGCAGTTTTGTCTATAATATATTATAACAAGGTTTATTGAACTTTAAAGGAAAAAACTAAAATAGAGTGGATGAGAAGCAAACTTGAACTTGGGTCTCTCGCTAATTGGTGAGGGTTTTAGCCTTCTAATTGAAACTAATACCATACATATTATTTACGTATTAAGATGTATGAATAAATTTAAACCGTGTGTTTATATTTAAAACTATATTTAATATGTATTTATATGTAAAGTTATAGCTTTAAATATTAAAATACAGGTTTAAATGCAAAAATACTTATTTATATGCTAAAATAGTGTATGCGATTGACCTCCACGTGAACCTTAGAACGGGTTAATGTTGGCCGTTTAGAGGGTGTTGTTTTCTAACTTTTTGCTAACTACATATCAATAGTATGCATTATATACAACTAGTAAAGAACCCGCGGCTACGTCGCTTTTGGGGTAATATGGAAAAAATCGGCAAACTTTAAAAGATATGTGCTAAAATTGTAAATCACCATAATAGGGAAGAAAGTCGACAACTCCTAAAATTAGATGTCAAAAGTGTACAACGAAAAAAGGACATTGGTGGAGAAAATCCAAAATGTTGTGGCAATAATATTAAAGTTGTCAACATTGGGAAAATACGTTGACAAAATTTTAAAGGAGGTTTTTTTTGTATTTTTATGTCAAAATGTAAAACTTTTGACTACAAGGACAAAAAGTGTCAAATTCATTAAAGAATTGTGGCAAAAACTCCAGAATGTAAAACCTTTGAATATAAGGATTAAAAGTGTCAAAGTCATTAAAGATTTGTGGCAAAAACCTTAAGACACAAAAACTTAATCAAAAGGCAAAAATCTAAAATTTTTGACATTAAGGACTAAAGTGTCAGGTTCAGCAAACTTTTGTGGCAAAATCCTAAAGCCTAAAAGAATACTATTCCTAAGCTCCTTTGGATTTTATATATATATATATATATATATATATATATATATATATATATATATATCTTCTCTACTAATAAAACAGTACTAAAAACGTCATCTGGCATTCTCTTAGCCACTCGCCCTTGCATTTTCCCGCTCAAAAATTATAAGTGAAGTTCCCACTTTGCCCTTCTATTCTCGAAAATATTACTGTACACATCAGGAAACGTCAATCAGTAAATATATAAATCAGGAAATTTCAAATTTAATTCGGTGGAATATTGAAGATCAAATCAATCCCAACAAATCAGGTAATCAATTTAAATTCCATTTTATATCAATCCCAAAAAATCAGGCAATCAGTTTAGGAAGAAATGATATATTCCAATACAATTTCAGAAGTCAATACGATTCCTGTTAACGTGCTTTATTCAATACGATTTCAGAGGTCATATATTCATCATCAGGTCAACAAAACTACATTGTTCTTTACCTTTTAGTTGTTCTTTTTAATCTACATTCTTAATCGATTTCATCACTTTTCCCTCTATTTTTTTTTACCTGTTATATATAAGAGTTCGATACATTGGTATTTCTTTATGTATAATATTCTGGTACATATAGTCGCGATCTGTGTGTGTCGATTTTTAGTTTTATTGATTTGTGTATCTTATATAATTGTATGTGATACATTAGAGTCATAGGACCATTTAATTTCTTCTACACCTATTTGCTTCCTCCAGTGATTTGGTTCATCTAAATACTTAATCGTAATTAGGGTATTTGGATGGTTAGACCTATAATTCTTCCATAACCATTTTTCTTAAAAACCCCACCACATGACATATTTTCTGAAAACTTGAAAATACTTTTATCAGTTGGTGGTTTCTTTTAGGCATTTCAGCAATCACATCATATTCATATAAACTACAAACATGTTGAAAAAGTAACTCAAATTATCAATTCATTTGATTTATTCATGTGATTTATCAAACCTGTTTAAATAATAAACAAAAAAAATACAAATTTCATTTTAAAGTTCCTTTTACACTATATCCCATTTTTAGGAATCTATTCTCAAAGTGCAATACTATAATTTGGAATTGATCATCTTTTAGTTTATTTTTCTAAATATATGTGTTATTGTCTATATGTACATATCTGTTTATATTTGTTTTTGTGAATCATAATTTTTCTGTTTATATATGTTTTTGAAAAGTATGTTTACAGGTGATAATTAAATATATAAATCAATCAGTGCTTTACGATTTTCCTGTTTATATCCTAATTTTTTTTGTTAAATATACAGGTTTTTTCTGTTTAGTTTTTGATTTTTAGTTTTTTTCTCATTCTATACCCTTAAGGGTATATCAGTAAATATGTAATTTTCTCATTGTTTTCTTGGTAAATCTACACTTAGATAATAAACAAAAAAAATTGATTATTTCATCTAATTTATCAAACCGTTTAAATAATAAACAAAAAAATTATCAATTTCTTTTTGAAAGTTCGTGTTACACTATATCCCATTTTTAGTAATTTATTCTCAAAGAACAATGTTATAATCCGTAATTTATCATCTTTTAGTTTAATTTTCTAAATATATGTGGTTGTCTATGTGTGTGTATTTGTTTATATATGTTTTTGTGAATCATGATATTTTTCAAAGTCATGAATTTTTTTTTGGACAAACAAAATTATCTTTCCATTATTATAATATATGTTTTTTTAATTACAAGGTACAATGGAACATATTACGTTTTTTTTAAGCAGTTATGCAATGAGCTGCAATATCAAAACAATAACATACATGTTAAAATTGCAGGTAAGAAATGGAACCGCGAATTCCAACAGAGTTGGAATTCGAAATTCCATTTCATGACATGTTTGCATCATAATTGGGACAAATTTCAGTTATGTTGGATATGATAAATAGATATGATCCTGAAAAAGGAGTGTAGTTTTTTAGGGTAGAAGTCCCATCTTTTTCCCAAAAAACTATGTAAATTGTCAAATTAGTAGTGTAGTTTGTGAGGGTATAATAGTAAATTTACTTGATTTTTTTTTATTTGGATGAGAATCCAGTGGAAACAGAATCAGTCGTTTTTTTGAAGTAGTTATGCAATGAGCTGTCATATCAAAACAAGAACAAACATATTAGAAACCGCAGGTCTAAAATAGAACCGCGGATTCCAACAGAGTTGGAATTTGAAATTCCATTTCATGATGTTAGAAACCGCAGGTAAGTAATGGAACTGCGGATTCCAACATACTTGGAATTCGAAATTCCATTTCATGACATGTTAGTAATCCATTCGCAGCCAAGAACTGGAATTGTGCATTCCAAGGCAATTAGATTTCAACATTTCGTTTAATTATGCATTTGTTTGAAAATTTAGACAGAAATTAGATTTTAACATTTATTTTTATTGATTTACATTCCAAAAAGGTGAATCATCGTTTAAAAAAAACATGATTTTTCTTATTACTATGAATATATTACAGTTATATATCAAACACATGCATATACACATATTTCATATTACTATGAATACTTCAATTTTTTTACATGCATGCTATTTGCCAAACATATACATAAACACATTTATTCTTTTTATCTTTCTTTATCTTTTGTGATTTGTAGTAAATACTAATAAAGTATTGCTTTTTTCTTTTCTGAGTTGTTGACTATATTTAGCTTTTTTCATTAGACTAAATGAAAGAAATACGACGTTTTTTTCCTTTGCTTTCTATATGTCTTCTACTCGTGTACCATCCTTCTCCATCCATTTTCCTGCAAAATAAACAAGTAACTTTCTTTTGATTTTAATCTATTTTCTGTCAAAAAAAAAAGGAAGAACAATTACCTAATTTTACGTTCAATTATAATTCTCTTTATGACGTTCATAACTTGATTCGCTCCTCATTTCAATAACTGATTGGATTACTTATGTGCCCATGATTTTTATTCAGTCCAAATCTTCAATAAATTCGATACATAGAACTAGAGAAAAGATAGAAGAAGAAAACAAATGAACCTGGAGCATATACATGTAATCGACTTAGGTTAATGGCATACGTATAACAAATCGATGGAGGAGAAGAAAATCTAAGAAATTTAACACATGGATGAAGCCTACTTACAGTTATCGGCGGTGGATCATAACGATTTGTCTATCGGTGTTGGATGATACCGATTTCGTTAGGGCAATAATATGGTATTTCAAAATACCCTTCTTCCCATTTCTCATACCTCAAAATTTAGGTGGGTAAAGTTAGATTGGGCAAGGGGGTTTCATCAATGGGTGCGATTCCTTTTCCCAATATGTATAAAATGTCTATAACTACAATATGTATAATTTGTCTATACAATACTAAAGCTATATTTTTATAATTGAAATTTATAATCCACCGTAATAAAATTTATAATTGACATAATGAAATATATATCTTCTCAAATTAAGGTTCCCTTTTTAGACAAAAATGAAGATGCGTTTAATATAAATATTGTGTTTAATTTAAATATTATTTTTTTCATATTTTATTTTATCAATTGTATATAACTATAGGATAAATATATTTTTTATATTAGGATATATAATAAAATAAAAAAATATTTATATATAATCATATTACAATAATTAACTGTCTTAAATATCTGCATAAAAAAATTGCAATTATATATCAAATATTCGCATAATGTTACTTTATATTTTATTTTCTTTAATCAGTCATATTCTTTATTGCTATCATCTTATCTTATAAAATAATTGTTGTTATTTGTTCATATACAGACGTATCATGAAATCATTTAATTCTAAAAATAGTAGAAAATTAAATAATTTTTATTTAGATAATATAAATGACATTAATTTGTGTACTACATCAATCCAACAAATTTCAAGCGCTACAAATGTTATTACTTCAGTTTACAACGATAAGTTTTTGCTTTAACATTTTTTTTTTAAATTTGTACAACTTTTTTAAGCAAATTTCAAATTTTGAATATTTGCTTCTTGAAAAATCTTCCAAATAGCCAAAAATTTATTCCAAACACATCGACGTTTTTTTCCTTTGCTTTCTATATGTCTTCTACTCGTGTACCATCCTTCTCCATCCATTTTCCTGCAAAATAAACAAGTAACTTTCTTTTGATTTTAATCTATTTTCTGTCAAAAAAAAACAGGAAGAACAATTACCTAATTTTACGTTCAATTATAATTCTCTTTATGACGTTCAGAACTTGATTCGCTCCTCATTTCAATAACCGATTGGATTACTTATGTGCCCATCATTTTTATTCAGTCCAAATCTTCAATAAATTCGATACATAGAACTAGAGAAAAGATAGAAGAAGAAAACAAATGAACATGGAGCATATACATGTAATCGACTTAGGTTAATGGCATACGTATAACAAATCGATGGAGGAGAAGAAAATCTAAGAAATTTAACACATGGATGAAGCCTACTTACAGTTATCGGCGGTGGATCATAACGATTTGTCTATCGGTGTTGGATGATACCGATTTCGTTAGGGCAATAATATGGTATTTCAAAATACCCTTCTTCCCATTTCTCATACCTCAAAATTTAGGTGGGTAAAGTTAGATTGGGCAAGGGGGTTTCATCAATGGGTGCGATTCCTTTTCCCAATATGTATAAAATGTCTATAACTACAATATGTATAATTTGTCTATACAATACTAAAGCTATATTTTTATAATTGAAATTTATAATCCACCGTAATAAAATTTATAATTGACATAATGAAATATATATCTTCTCAAATTAAGGTTCCCTTTTTAGACAAAAATGAAGATGCGTTTAATATAAATATTGTGTTTAATTTAAATATTATTTTTTTCATATTTTATTTTATCAATTGTATATAACTATAGGATAAATATATTTTTTATATTAGGATATATAATAAAATAAAAAAATATTTATATATAATCATATTACAATAATTAACTGTCTTAAATATCTGCATAAAAAAATTGCAATTATATATCAAATATTCGCATAATGTTACTTTATATTTTATTTTCTTTAATCAGTCATATTCTTTATTGCTATCATCTTATCTTATAAAATAATTGTTGTTATTTGTTCATATACAGACGTATCATGAAATCATTTAATTCTAAAAATAGTAGAAAATTAAATAATTTTTATTTAGATAATATAAATGACATTAATTTGTGTACTACATCAATCCAACAAATTTCAAGCGCTACAAATGTTATTACTTCAGTTTACAACGATAAGTTTTTGCTTTAACATTTTTTTTTTAAATTTGTACAACTTTTTTAAGCAAATTTCAAATTTTGAATATTTGCTTCTTGAAAAATCTTCCAAATAGCCAAAAATTTATTCCAAACACATCGACGTTTTTTCCTTTGCTTTCTATATGTCTTCTACTCGTGTACCATCCTTCTCCATCCATTTTCCTGCAAAATAAACAAGTAACTTTCTTTTGATTTTAATCTATTTTCTGTCAAAAAAAAACAGGAAGAACAATTACCTAATTTTACGTTCAATTATAATTCTCTTTATGACGTTCAGAACTTGATTCGCTCCTCATTTCAATAACCGATTGGATTACTTATGTGCCCATCATTTTTATTCAGTCCAAATCTTCAATAAATTCGATACATAGAACTAGAGAAAAGATAGAAGAAGAAAACAAATGAACATGGAGCATATACATGTAATCGACTTAGGTTAATGGCATACGTATAACAAATCGATGGAGGAGAAGAAAATCTAAGAAATTTAACACATGGATGAAGCCTACTTACAGTTATCGGCGGTGGATCATAACGATTTGTCTATCGGTGTTGGATGATACCGATTTCGTTAGGGCAATAATATGGTATTTCAAAATACCCTTCTTCCCATTTCTCATACCTCAAAATTTAGGTGGGTAAAGTTAGATTGGGCGAGGGGGTTTCATCAATGGGTGCGATTCCTTTTCCCAATATGTATAAAATGTCTATAACTACAATATGTATAATTTGTCTATACAATACTAAAGCTACATTTTTATAATTGAAATTTATAATCCACCGTAATAAAATTTATAATTGAAATAATGAAATATATATCTTCTCAAATTAAGGTTCCCTTTTTAGACAAAAATGAAGATGCGTTTAATATAAATATTGTGTTTAATTTAAATATTATTTTTTTCATATTTTATTTTATCAATTGTATATAACTATAGGATAAATATATTTTTTATATTAGGATATATAATAAAATAAAAAATATTTATATATAATCGTATTACAATAATTAACCGTCTTAAATATCTGCATAAAAAAATTGCAATTATATATCAAATATTCGCATAATGTTACTTTATATTTTATTTTCTTTAATTTAGTCATATTCTTTATTGCTATCATCTTATCTTATAAAATAATTGTTGTTATTTGTTCATATACAGACGTATCATGAAGTCATTTAATTCTAAAAATAGTAGAAAATTAAATAATTTTTATTTAGATAATATAAATGACATTAATTTGTGTACTACATCAATCCAACAAATTTCAAGCGCTACAAATGTTATTACTTCAGTTTACAACGATAAGTTTTTGCTTTAACATTTTTTTTTTTTAATTTGTACAACTTTTTTAAGCAAATTTCAAATTTTGAATATTTGCTTCTTGAAAAATCTTCCAAATAGCCAAAAATTTATTCCAAACACATCGACGTTTTTTTCCTTTGCTTTCTATATGTCTTCTACTCGTGTACCATCCTTCTCCATCCATTTTCCAGCAAAATAAACAAGTAACTTTCTTTTGATTTTAATCTATTTTCTGTCAAAAAAAAAAAGGAAGAACAATTACCTAATTTTACGTTCAATTATAATTCTCTTTATGACGTTCAGAACTTGATTCGCTCCTCATTTCAATAACCGATTGGATTACTTATGTGCCCATCATTTTTATTCAGTCCAAATCTTCAATAAATTCGATACATAGAACTAGAGAAAAGATAGAAGAAGAAAACAAATGAACATGGAGCATATACATGTAATCGACTTAGGTTAATGGCATACGTATAACAAATCGATGGAGGAGAAGAAAATCTAAGAAATTTAACACATGGATGAAGCCTACTTACAGTTATCGGCGGTGGATCATAACGATTTGTCTATCGGTGTTGGATGATACCGATTTCGTTAGGGCAATAATATGGTATTTCAAAATACCCTTCTTCCCATTTCTCATACCTCAAAATTTAGGTGGGTAAAGTTAGATTGGGGAAGAGGGTTTCATCAATGGGTGCGATTCCTTTTCCCAATATGTATAAAATGTAACAACCCAAAATCTCAAGTATTGTTAAGTTGCATTTTGGGGGTGTTTTAAAGGGGAGACTCGACGAGTTGGAGCCAAACTCGCCGAGTAGGGTCGCAGGTTTGGTCGCGGGTTCACGACTGGACTCGACGAGTCCAGATATGGACTCGGCGAGTCGACGCTGTTCAGCGGAAACCCTAGCCGTTCAGTATTGGGTCGTATATAAGGGTTATTATGCCGTCATTTCACGACTTTTGATCGATTGGGAAGAACCCTAGGCGACTGGGGCGGCTAGAGCAAGCTTGAAGGCCATTGGTGACCTTGAAGGAATTGTTGTGCAAGGAGGAGAAGGGTTTTAGCTAAAGGAACTGCAGGGAGTTCGAGTTCTGAAGTTTGGGGACATGGAAGGTACATCATTCAGGTAATAATTCGGATTACATTCTCCTGTGATTGATGTGTATATAGATTTAGGGTTTATGGAACCCATTTGGAGTCTAGATGGATTGTTGTGTTGTTATTCAACGTTTATAACCTTGTATTAGGACCCTTAGAGGTCCAGAAGGTCCCATGTTTGTATATTCGAGAATATATGTATCTCAGGAAGCAGTTCGATCGACTGCATGGCGTAGACTCGCCGAGTCGGATGATCAGACTCGGCGAGTAGCTTGAAGATTTACTGGGACTCGCCGAGTTTGTTCTTCAGGCTCGGCGAGTAGAGTCGGGGTGGCCCCGCGATTCTTCCACGAGGACCTCGTCGAGTCAAGAGGGATACTCGACGAGTAGAAAGGGATCATGCAGGAATTGGTGAGGACGACTAGACTCGCCGAGTCGCCAGGGTACTCGCCGAGTCCAGTCGAGATGGCCATTGACCCGAGTTGACCTGTGTGTAACGTTTTAGGGTCAGTTAACGTGGAAGATAGAAGTATTAAAAAGAGATACATGATGAGACAGGGAGCTTGTAGCTCGGAGGATCAAGTGCAAGAGATTTCAGGAGTTGCTATCTTCCAGTGTCCGCAAGGTGAGTCTTCTCACTATACTGTACCCGGAAAGGGGTTTGACTGTGTGACCGGAAGGTCGGATATGTTATGTGATATGTATGCTATATGTGGTAAGTTAATTGATATATGTGCTATGTATGATATGTGGGCCGGAAGGCAATATGTTATGGGCCGGAAGGCGATTATGTTATGGGCCGGAAGGCGTTGTATTGAGGACCGGAAGGTCAGGGCCTGGAAAGGCGTATGAGCGTAAGTGTATATTGGGGAACTCACTAAGCTTCGTGCTTACAGTATTTATGTTATGTTGTTTCAGGTTCTTTCAGTAACGCGGAATGGCATCGGCTCGATTGTACACACCGAGGAAAGAATTGTATTTTGGAGGATCCTGGTTGTCTATTCAAATGAAAATGGAACTATGTTTTGTAATTCGAATACGAATAAGATTTTAAACAAGTGTTTTAATATTAAATTGATTATTTAAATGAAAAATTTTGCTTTGAAAATCACGGTGTTACAATTGGTATCAGAGCCTTGGTTTGAGGGATTCGGACGCGCCTACGGGTGAGTCTGGACTCAAACTGAGGGATTTAGAAAAAGGTTTTCAAATAAATAGTTTTCTAAAAGTGAATAAGAGTTCAAAGAGAAAGCAAGAAAGAGCAGTGTGTACAATCAGCCAGAGCCAAACGGTGATTTCCCAAAATACCCTTACTTTTGTAATATGAAATATCTATTATGCACCTTATGAGATATTATTGCATGCTAGAGACAGGCTAGGTATTTCATATCTTAGGACTAGAGTGGCCTGATTTGTGATGCCTTAGTCTAGGGTTTGCTGTTATATGTGCGTTATGTTTTTGTGTGTATGTGATGAGTGAGAGTATCTAGTTAGAACGCACAAGGGGTAAAGCTACGGGGTACAGAGGTACTTCCGAGGATGAGCTGAGAAGGTGGAGCTACCACAGATGGGGAGTCCTATGTATGCTTCAATGCTCGAATGCTGCTTGCTTTGTGCTTTGTGGAGTTATCGATGATGGGAGTCAGCTACTAAGTGAGTATGACGATACTCAGGAGGTAGAGGGCTGGCATCATTAGGAACTCTTCAGCAGCTGATAGCAAAGAAGTGGGAGGACAGCGGAAGAGACTAGGGAGTAAACCTAGCCAGATGAGTGCGCGGGTAGAGTAGAAGATTTCGCTGGAAAGCGAGCACGCGCGATGAGATGGGTGAAAGAGCAGGTTTATCAGCTACTTAGGAACTCTGGGATGGTCCGTGTGGAAAGTATGGGTAGATGTGGCAGGTAGTATGGGCCCGTACTACTGAAAGCAGAGGACCCATACTTGATACAGGGGGCATTCTGAAGGTCCTAAGGAACCGATTGAGGGGTGATGTTATGGTTCGGATACCATACATCGGAGCGGATACAGAGTGATGTTATGGTCCAGGCACCATACATCGGAACAGATTGAGATAGATGTTGTGGTCCGAGTGCTATACATTGGAGTAGATTGAGGAGTGGTGCTATGGTTCAGGTACCATACACCGAAGCATGTTGAGGAGGGATGTCATGGGATGAATACCATGGTTCGTAGTGGATGATGCTTGTGGCTATCTTGTTATCCGGTTATGACCGATGAAGTAGAGATTGGACGCTATGGGTTTCAGGCCTGTAGACCATGATTGAGTACGGAGAGGCGTTCCTCGAGGGGAAAGGCAAGTGCCTATCAGAGTATTTTGGTAAGAGTCAAAGACAGGGGAGAATTTCAGTTGAGTCGAGCAATCAGACGACAGAGGAGAGGTCACCTTTTGGGTGGGTAGTGTCATTTATGCTCGTGTGCAAGACGCGAGAGGTCTGGTGTTTCAGTTCTGGATTTGGGAGTACACCCTGCAGGTAGTTATCGATAATGACTTCCCTCAGAGCATCAGGTAGCGGGTGTACCGCGAGACAGAGATTTACCGTGAACAGACAGTCAGTTGGGGCTGAGGTAGTCGAGAACCACACCACACCTAATTGAGAATAACAGGTTGGGTTATAGTGGTAGCAGTGAAGAGTTCAGACGAGTTTTGCAGTGCGGAGAGTTGTCGTCTATGTTGAGAGTAAGTCCCTGTTCTTGGGACAAATCCGGTGTTGGATACGGGTTGATGAGCTGAGATGAGAGGAACGATGATGCTGCGGTGCAGTCTGCGAGCCAGATATGTTATCAAGCAGTGCAGGTGCTTAGTATTAGATCAGTATGGGATTTGGAACGATTAGAGGCAGCCGTGATGAGAAGTTCTTGGAGAGTTAGCTAGAGGTTCAGAGTATAGGGGATTGATTGACTTCATAAGGGGAGGGACTATCGGGTGTTGCACAGCACTTTTCTGGGGCAGGTACGATTTCGCTGGTGAAAGATAGTCGTGGGTTGATTGTATACTAATTGGTGTTGGTTCGAACCCTAGTGGGGGAGAACCGGGTGCAGTATGTAAGAAAGCAAGAATTGTCAAGAGTAGTTATAAGTGGAGTATAGAGATGCAGTAGGAAATCATGAGACCATAGGTGTCGATGATCAAGTAAAAAGGGGTTACATCGGAGCTTGCGGGTCCGGTGGTGCATGCCGCAGGTGCGGAAAGGAGGGGCACTGTGCACGGGATTGTTGGCAGTCAGTGCCAATTCGGGATTTGAGGAGGACAGGATGGAGCGGAGCCTCAGAGGGCTCAGGGTCGTGTTTATCTGCGTGCGACAGAGGGAGACGGAGCAGTGCCGGAGGCAGCTGCGGGTATGATGCTTTCATGATGTCTTAATTGTCTTGCATTGATTTGGCGTATTGTTTGTGCTGGTATCTTGTATGGATTTCGATGCGGTATTCGTTGTTTCGCGGGTCTGGCATGGTTATGGATTGGTGCTTCAGGTTTTCGCTTTAGCATTCGTTGTTCCCTGATGGTTGGGTATGGTTATAATTGGTGTTTTAGTGTCAGTAGTCTTGTGCGGTTTTCGATGTGGTGTTCATCCTTTGGGCAGATTGTGGGTTTGGTTATGGGTTATTGTCGAGGATTCCTTTGGTTATCGTTCGTGAGGGTTGTTAGGGGAGATGCGGCACTGGGTTGATTGTCGGGTAGCATCTACAGTCGTGGAGTGGATGATTGAAGGACTAGATTCTTGTGAGTGGGTTGATCAGGGAGGAGGTGTGTTTTGCTGAGGGTTGCTTGTGCTTGTGGGAAGCAGTCAGTGTGTAATTGTTCTCTTTGTACAGGATTGTTCTGAGAGGTCGTTAATGACGATCGGTGGCAGTTAGTCAGTGCTTTAGTGGGGGAGAATTGGAGGATTCTCCGGGAAATCGATGAGTATGGGAGGGTGCTTAGCTGTTGGGATTCAACAGTGGTTGTCAACGCAGAGTATAGGCCGACGAGAGCGAGTGTCGGGTATGCGGGGCGGGAAACAGACCTAGGGCATTCGATTGTGGAGGCCTGAGAGAAGGCCGGGATCAAGCTTGAGTAAGTAACCGGGGTTATGTGATCAGAGTATTGGTACGTTTGAGGTACGTGATGGGTTGTACTGCATTAATCCCACGGGATTATGTTGTGCATGTTTCTAGAGCTGGAACCGGAAGGTTCCAGAGTTAGAACCTGAGGGTTCGCAGAGTTGGGTGTACGGACCCACAGAGATATAGCCTCGAGTGGCTAGTATGTGTTATGAGAGTCGGTCCAGTCATGCTGGAGACTCTGTTGGTATTGCTGGATCAGTTTGAGATTGCGGATTGTGTATGTTGCAGTGTGATTGCATTGGAAGGTCTGGCCCTGGGTTAGTGATCTTGTTTAGCTGAGGCTGTGATTTTGATGAGTGGAGAGAGTGCATGGGATTGAGAGCCCCTGCAATGAGAACCAGAGTATGTGGATAGCGGTTACGCAAAAAGGGTGGTGTCGCTTGGGGCGAGCACCGTGGCACCGGTTGGAGTGGCATTATGGCCAAGAGGGTTCCTTGGAAAAAGGAAAAGAGGAAGGTGTGTAACTCCGAAGGGGTGCAAGTTCACGAAAGTGAAAGCTGCAGAGCAGAGTTATGGTTAGAGTATTTCAAGTATGGTTTCGAGCATCGTGTTTGCGGCAGTGAAGTAGGAACCCATCCGGGTTGGGATGACTGACGAGACTCAGAAAGGATGCACGGGAATAGAGAATCTTGAATTCTCAGTGTGATTCTGATCAGGGTATAGGACGGATATTAGTGGTTCGTCTTGGGAGATGTTCGAGGATATCATCAGTGTATCGGGTTTTTTAACCTGCGAGTGTTGGGACTAGTTCAGTATGTGTATGTGATGGCAAGAGGGAACTTGTGAGAGTTGATCTGAGAGGGAGGATGGATCTCTCAGTCGGTCCGGAATGGGCGAAGTGGGCTTTGGATCGGGGATCCGATGGTTCAGGGTTTCCTAACCCTTATGGGTTGAGTGATCGTTGAGATTTGGAGCAGAGTGCATCTTGGGTAATTTCCGATTACAGAGAGTGATGAGCAGTTCAGAGTTCGTGCTTTAGTTGACAGAGCAGACTCAGCAGGTTAAAGAGAGTTAGTGATCGTCTAGAGTTAACAGGAAAGTTATGCAGGCAGACGCCGTTACGAGCATGTGATTCAGGTCGGCGACTTCGTATTTCTGACGGGGTGTTTCGATTTAGGAAGAGGGGTAAATGGGGGGCCCCGGTATGTTGGGTCTTTTCGTGAAGGTGCGAAGGCAGGAAGGGTGGCCTACCGTTTGGAGCTGCCAACGGAATTGGGACGGATCCATGACACTTGTATGTGTCGCAATTGAAGAGGTGTATAGCAGATGAGTCAGCAGTGGTTCTACTAGAGAACGATTGGGTGGATGCGAGCCTGTGTTACGCCGAGAGGCCAGTGGCCGTCGGAGATCGGAAGATCAAGGTTCTGAGGAACAAGGAGGTACCTCTGGTATTGGTTCAGTGGCGGCCTCGGAAGAGATCGGTAGTGTCTAGGGAAGCCGAAACGTGAGATGCGGGAGCCGCAGCCAGAGCTATTTTCAGAGTGAGACTTCGAGGGCGAAGTCTAATTATAGTGGGGGAGAATTGTAACAACCTAAAATCTCAAGTATTGTTAAGTTGCATTTTGGGGGTGTTTTAAAGGGGAGACTCGACGAGTTGGAGCCAAACTCGCCGAGTAGGGTCGCAGGTTTGGTCGCAGGTTCACGACTGGACTCGACGAGTCTAGATATGGACTCGGCGAGTCGACGTTGTTCAGCGGAAACCCTAGCCGTTCAGTATTGGGTCGTATATAAGGGTTATTATGCCGTCATTTCACGACTTTTGATCGATTGGGAAGAACCCTAAGCGACTGGGGCGGCTAGAGCAAGCTTGAAGGCCATTGGTGACCTTGAAGGAATTGTTGTGCAAGGAGGAGAAGGGTTTTAGCTAAAGGAACTGCAGGGAGTTCGAGTTCTGAAGTTTGGGGACATGGAAGGTACATCATTCAGGTAATAATTCGGATTACATTCTCCTGTGATTGATGTGTATATAGATTTAGGGTTTATGGAACCCATTTGGAGTCTAGATGGATTGTTGTGTTGTTATTCAACGTTTATAACCTTGTATTAGGACCCTTAGAGGTCCAGAAGGTCCCATGTTTGTATATTCGAGAATATATGTATCTCAGGAAGCAGTTCGATCGACTGCATGGCGTAGACTCGCCGAGTCGGATGATCAGACTCGGCGAGTAGCTTGAAGATTTACTGGGACTCGCCGAGTTTGTTCTTCAGGCTCGGCGAGTAGAGTCGGGGTGGCCCCGCGATTCTTCCACGAGGACCTCGTCGAGTCAAGAGGGATACTCGACGAGTAGAAAGGGATCATGCAGGAATTGGTGAGGACGACTAGACTCGCCGAGTCGCCAGGGTACTCGCCGAGTCCAGTCGAGATGGCCATTGACCCGAGTTGACCTGTGTGTAACGTTTTAGGGTCAGTTAACGTGGAAGATAGAAGTATTAAAAAGAGATACATGATGAGACAGGGAGCTTGTAGCTCGGAGGATCAAGTGCAAGAGATTTCAGGAGTTGCTATCTTCCAGTGTCCGCGAGGTGAGTCTTCTCACTATACTGTACCCGGAAAGGGGTTTGACTGTGTGACCGGAAGGTCGGATATGTTATGTGATATGTATGCTATATGTGGTAAGTTAATTGATATATGTGCTATGTATGATATGTGGGCCGGAAGGCAATATGTTATGGGCCGGAAGGCGATTATGTTATGGGCCGGAAGGCGTTGTATTGAGGACCGGAAGGTCAGGGCCTGGAAAGGCGTATGAGCGTAAGTGTATATTGGGGAACTCACTAAGCTTCGTGCTTACAGTATTTATGTTATGTTGTTTCAGGTTCTTTCAGTAACGCGGAATGGCATCGGCTCGATTGTACACACCGAGGAAAGAATTGTATTTTGGAGGATCCTGGTTGTCTATTCAAATGAAAATGGAACTATGTTTTGTAATTCGAATACGAATAAGATTTTAAACAAGTGTTTTAATATTAAATTGATTATTTAAATGAAAAATTTTGCTTTGAAAATCACGGTGTTACATAAAATGTCTATAACTACAATATGTATAATTTGTCTATACAATACTAAAGCTACATTTTTATAATTGAAATTTATAATCCACCGTAATAAAATTTATAATTGAAATAATGAAATATATATCTTCTCAAATTAAGGTTCCCTTTTTAGACAAAAATGAAGATGCGTTTAATATAAATATTGTGTTTAATTTAAATATTATTTTTTTCATATTTTATTTTATCAATTGTATATAACTATAGGATAAATATATTTTTTATATTAGGATATATAATAAAATAAAAAATATTTATATATAATCGTATTACAATAATTAACCGTCTTAAATATCTGCATAAAAAAATTGCAATTATATATCAAATATTCGCATAATGTTACTTTATATTTTATTTTCTTTAATTTAGTCATATTCTTTATTGCTATCATCTTATCTTATAAAATAATTGTTGTTATTTGTTCATATACAGACGTATCATGAAGTCATTTAATTCTAAAAATAGTAGAAAATTAAATAATTTTTATTTAGATAATATAAATGACATTAATTTGTGTACTACATCAATCCAACAAATTTCAAGCGCTACAAATGTTATTACTTCAGTTTACAACGATAAGTTTTTGCTTTAACATTTTTTTTTTTAAATTTGTACAACTTTTTTAAGCAAATTTCAAATTTTGAATATTTGCTTCTTGAAAAATCTTCCAAATAGCCAAAAATTTATTCCAAACACATCGACGTTTTTTTTCCTTTGCTTTCTATATGTCTTCTACTCGTGTACCATCCTTCTCCATCCATTTTCCAGCAAAATAAACAAGTAACTTTCTTTTGATTTTAATCTATTTTCTGTCAAAAAAAAAAAGGAAGAACAATTACCTAATTTTACGTTCAATTATAATTCTCTTTATGACGTTCAGAACTTGATTCGCTCCTCATTTCAATAACCGATTGGATTACTTATGTGCCCATGATTTTTATTCAGTCCAAATCTTCAATAAATTCGATACATAGAACTAGAGAAAAGATAGAAGAAGAAAACAAATGAACATGGAGCATATACATGTAATCGACTTAGGTTAATGGCATACGTATAACAAATCGATGGAGGAGAAGAAAATCTAAGAAATTTAACACATGGATGAAGCCTACTTACAGTTATCGGCGGTGGATCATAACGATTTGTCTATCGGTGTTGGATGATACCGATTTCGTTAGGGCAATAATATGGTATTTCAAAATACCCTTCTTCCCATTTCTCATACCTCAAAATTTAGGTGGGTAAAGTTAGATTGGGCGAGGGGGTTTCATCAATGGGTGCGATTCCTTTTCCCAATATGTATAAAATGTCTATAACTACAATATGTATAATTTGTCTATACAATACTAAAGCTACATTTTTATAATTGAAATTTATAATCCACCGTAATAAAATTTATAATTGAAATAATGAAATATATATCTTCTCAAATTAAGGTTCCCTTTTTAGACAAAAATGAAGATGCGTTTAATATAAATATTGTGTTTAATTTAAATATTATTTTTTTCATATTTTATTTTATCAATTGTATATAACTATAGGATAAATATATTTTTTATATTAGGATATATAATAAAATAAAAAATATTTATATATAATCGTATTACAATAATTAACCGTCTTAAATATCTGCATAAAAAAATTGCAATTATATATCAAATATTCGCATAATGTTACTTTATATTTTATTTTCTTTAATTTAGTCATATTCTTTATTGCTATCATCTTATCTTATAAAATAATTGTTGTTATTTGTTCATATACAGACGTATCATGAAGTCATTTAATTCTAAAAATAGTAGAAAATTAAATAATTTTTATTTAGATAATATAAATGACATTAATTTGTGTACTACATCAATCCAACAAATTTCAAGCGCTACAAATGTTATTACTTCAGTTTACAACGATAAGTTTTTGCTTTAACATTTTTTTTTTTAATTTGTACAACTTTTTTAAGCAAATTTCAAATTTTGAATATTTGCTTCTTGAAAAATCTTCCAAATAGCCAAAAATTTATTCCAAACACATCGACGTTTTTTTCCTTTGCTTTCTATATGTCTTCTACTCGTGTACCATCCTTCTCCATCCATTTTCCAGCAAAATAAACAAGTAACTTTCTTTTGATTTTAATCTATTTTCTGTCAAAAAAAAAAAGGAAGAACAATTACCTAATTTTACGTTCAATTATAATTCTCTTTATGACGTTCAGAACTTGATTCGCTCCTCATTTCAATAACCGATTGGATTACTTATGTGCCCATGATTTTTATTCAGTCCAAATCTTCAATAAATTCGATACATAGAACTAGAGAAAAGATAGAAGAAGAAAACAAATGAACATGGAGCATATACATGTAATCGACTTAGGTTAATGGCATACGTATAACAAATCGATGGAGGAGAAGAAAATCTAAGAAATTTAACACATGGATGAAGCCTACTTACAGTTATCGGCGGTGGATCATAACGATTTGTCTATCGGTGTTGGATGATACCGATTTCGTTAGGGCAATAATATGGTATTTCAAAATACCCTTCTTCCCATTTCTCATACCTCAAAATTTAGGTGGGTAAAGTTAGATTGGGAAAGAGGGTTTCATCAATGGGTGCGATTCCTTTTCCCAATATGTATAAAATGTCTATAACTACAATATGTATAATTTGTCTATACAATACTAAAACTACATTTTTATAATTGAAATTTATAATCCACCGTAATAAAATTTATAATTGAAATAATGAAATATATATCTTCTCAATTTAAGGTTCCCTTTTAAGACAAAAATGAAGATGTGTTTAATATAAATATTGTGTTTAATTTAAATATTATTTTTTTCATATTTTATTTTATCAATTGTATATAACTATACGATAAATATATTTTTTATATTAGGATATATAATAAAATAAAAAATATTTATATATAATCATATTACAATAATTAACCGTCTTAAATATCTGCATAAAAAAATTGCAATTATATATCAAATATTCGCATAATGTTACTTTATATTTTATTTTCTTTAATTTAGTCATATTCTTTATTGTTATCATCTTATCTTATAAAATAATTGTTGTTATTTGTTCATATACAGACATATCATGAAGTCATTTAATTCTAAAAATAGTAGAAAATTAATTAGTTTTTATTTAGATAATATAAATGAAATTAATTTGTATACTACATCAATCCAACAAATTTCAAGCGCTACAAATGTTATTACTTCAGTTTACAACGATAAGTTTTTGCTTTAACATTTTTTTAAAATTTGTACAACTTTTTTAAGCTCAAAATAAACCATTTAATAATATAAAAATATGATGATATATTGACATAAGAAGAAAAAGAAAATACATTGTCTACTTCATCGACCGCTAAAGATTATCATCTGCAATATCTGTTATCAACGGTTATAAAGATACTTTTCTTTCTTCATTAATATTATTGATTGTATATTATTACGAAAAAATTTAATGTTACCAACTTTCAATTATTTATTATTTTAAATTTTATATCAGCACAATTATTTACACTTTTATACATTTTATATGATATACTTGTATTCCTTATGCAGAAACAAATAATAATATGTATTATTTGCAAGCAAGAGAGAAAAGAGGACAAAAAATTATATATGGATAATAAAAAATCGAAGAAAATGAAAAGAAAATCCAACGTTCTCAATCCACCGCCTCAAATGTTTTGAAAAACATGGATAAATGTTTTGAAAAACATGGATAACAGTAATTTACTTTTTTTTTCAAAATTTTCGCTTCACTTACCTATTAATTAATTTATAATATTTATTCATGTTAATTACAATATCACTATTCTTCATTTTTTGTAAACTTTGATATCTTTTTTTATTAGACAATCAAAATCAAAATTATAATTCTATTGCAAATTATAAACTGTGGATTTCCACGGGTTTTAACCTAGTGTGTGTGTGTATATATATATATATATATATATATATATATATATATATATATATATATATATATATATATATATATATATATATATATATATATATATATATATATATATATATGATGATAGTATTAATTTCGAAGATAAGGTTTGGGCTAGTGGTAACGCATTCAACACACCACAGAGAGACCCATATTCGATTTTTGTCTTCCCTTATTTTCATTGTTCTTTAGAACTTAGAAGTCAATTGATACAACTTGATGCCTCCCTTCCTTGAGGTCACGAGTTCGAAATCAAGCATCGTCGTTTCTTCTTATTAAGATTATTGATATAATATGTACAAAAAAAAATGTAAACGGTGAAATATGTATAAAAAATCACAATTTTAGGCCAACAATCAAATGGCAGTATATATATATATATATATATATATATATATATATATATATATATATATATATATATATATATATATATATATATATATATATATATATATATATATATATATATATATATAATGGTACTTTTTTTTGATAAAAATAAATTGTGTACAAAAAAATTCACCGGTAGAAAATATAAAAAATCTTAAATTTGTTACCATAATAAGTCATCCACTCTTATATTCTTATGGAAAGATATTATCATATCAACAACCCTCAAGCTCTACAATCAAATGATATTGAACACATTATACAAAATAAACCTGAATTTCATGAACCAAGCATTGATAAAAACTACAAACATGCTAAAATAATGGAAGCCACTTTTGGGCTTTAGTTGTCTACTTGTCCCCATCAAATTTGAAAACAAACTATTTTTTTTAATAACAGAAAATTACATAAGCAAGGAGCTAAAGCAAACATTAGACAAATACAAATAAAAAATCTAGAATCTAAAAGTAAAACACACCACGAAAACCAATCTAAGTTGCATATTTTTCTCTGTTTTCAGCTGTGAATAGAGATTGAGGAGTCATTTCATTGGATTACTCATCCATATCTAATTAAAGATATTCATCTGACCATCTTTTCTTAAAGGTGCACAAAATGAACCTTTTTTTTTTTACTAAAATAATATACAAAACATATTTTTTTTTCTTCATATTCGGGTTATAAGATATCCACCCCGGATAAATCTGATCCGCTGGATATATGAAAACTTGAAACCAGAATTGGGGGTCGGGTTTTTATCTGTAAATAAATATCCGATAATTTATATCCAAAATCTAAAAAATTTAAGAAAAACTAGATAGATCCGAAATCCAATAATTTATTACAAAAATGCGGACCAGATTATCTAAAATACAATATGGAAAAAACTTGTTCTGTCCGATTGGGATAAAATCCAAATCCTGGTTTTGTGCACCTCTCATCATGTCCTTAAAAAGATGTAACCTTATTCTAGGGATGTAAACGAGTCGAACCAAGTCCGAGGCTGATCAAGCCCGAGCTGGGCTTGTAAACAATTTAGTGGGTTTGCGAATATATATATATATATATATATATATATATATATATATATATATATATATATATATATATATATATATATATATATATATATATATATATACTCGTTTAGGCTCGCGAGCCCACTAATTGAAGCTCGTGCTCGTTTAATTCGATCTCAAGTCAAGCTTTTAATGAGTCGATCCCAAACAGCTCACGAGTAGCTCGGCTCACTTACACCTCTAGCCTCATATATTTTTTTCTTGTAGTTTTGAAAAGTGTTAAATACACAAAGTATCAATTTACTTGGGTTAATTGGAATATGTTTTTCTCTAGTCGTTCTTGGTAGCATACTTTAAGGTTTTAAAACATAAAACTTAAAACAATTTATGTTGAAAAAAAAACAAAATAGTCTCGAGTGTACAAAAGGTTTCGTTGAAATCAATGTTACCTTGTGATGATCGTGATCATGTCACCTTTGTAGAAACGACTAATACCTTTTAAGCTGCCCAACTGCCCACAATGCCCCTTTTCATCCATTAAATCAAATACTGTTTACTGCAAAAATATTATTTTTCTTGATGGCCAAAACCCCGACTCCACAAATATAATTTGAGTGATAATGGGCTTTTATAAAGGCCTGGTGCCGACAAAAGCCCAATTCATACTGAAAGATACACAATAGTCAGGACTCAGGTGCTAGCATTAAAGCATTAAAGCCCACATTGAGCCCTCTAGACTCTAGGAGTAAATGAATAATTCATTATTTGTGATTTGTGGGTGTCAATCACCAAACCAAATAAATTAATAAAAAGAAGCCGATATTTAATAGTGATCCTTTCACAATTTATCACCAAAACCTCATTGAATACACCTGACATAACTAACCCTTAGCAAACATCCAGACCAAAATTATAACAGAAAATCTACACAATTCAGAAAACAGGCAGTTTAAGCCACTTATAAACACTAGTATTGTTTCATACCTACAAATATTCACATAAATGAAGATCGTATAACATATATAGAGATATAGAGATATAGATATGACTACAAACAAACACAGAACCCAAAACAACCCCCTTGCAACACCATCCACCACCAAGGCAACTCTTTTTTTCTCACTTTTCATACCATTACCATACATACATAAACCGAAACATACCCTCATCAACCCATACACCATTGAAGCACCATTGAAGGTAAGTAACATTTTGCACCATCGAACCTCATATACATGTGAACAAAATTGTGTGTTTTGTTTTCCCTGTGCCTTGAATCATAAAGTTTATCGCCTTTTATGCAGCCATGAAAGCTGAGACACAAAAAAAAAACATCAACATGAGAATACTGTATCTGTATCAAACAAGTTATAAGTATATACAAATTTCATGGTGAATAATACCTCAGAAGGAATTCATCTCAAGGCAATAAGTTCGCCTCTTAACCAACATTCTTGCAGCAGTTCCATAAGGCTCTTCAAAAGCAGATGAAACCCATGATCCATCAGAAACTTCCTTCTGTGTTGTTGATTGCTCACTAGGCCTAATTGCTACTAATGTAGCCCCTTTGAGCACAGTCCCATTAGGTAGTTCCAGAAATGGAGCATACCAAAGCTTCATATTCAAAGCTGGGACTAGGGTTCTTTTTGAAGCTGAAGAAGCTGATAATGGCTTCACCCTCAGTTCTTCTAATTGTTCCTTGTTCATACACAAGACACCTTGTCTATCTGCATCTGTCAAAACCAAGGAATCTAATGTCTTATGCTCTGCGATTATAGGTTGAAGCAAGTAGTGCCTTGCTGAAGCTGCGATCAATGAGCTTATCGTCCATACTACCCGTAATTTCAATCCACCATTGGTGTAAAACGATTCCGGAATGCTTCCATTATCATCAGTCACAACCCCAACCCCAGCTCCACATACTCGATCGCAATTGGTTTCACTAGATGTAAAATTCTGGGTGGGATGAATCACGGAGGATGCGCCGAGCATGACGCAATTATCAAGGGTGGATCCGAAATCCGCCCTCCATTTCAACAGTACATCGTCTTCGATACCTAATTCGCCGCTTGGAAGCTCGATTTTAAGGAAACGAATCTCTTCGAAGTTTTTGAGAACTTGAGTGGGAGAATGGTGCGTAACTCCACCTCCATGTTCAAGATCATCATCAGCATCAACGTTGTTACCGACAGATAAGGAGGATGAAGATCTCTTGGGACCCAAAAAGTTTCCAAGAGCTTGGATGGGCTTAACGATTCCACCAAAAACAAGACGAACAAGACTGGAAAAGGGTCCACGGGATTTATCGGAGGCACCGGAGGCGGAGGTGGCATCGTCGTCGGAGATAACACAGTCGACACGAACAACAACGTTTTCGACCTGAGGAACAAGGGTATGAAATCGCTTGGAAACAACGCAACAACGACCTAAAGCCTTGACATCACCGATCTTGTTGAAGACCAAGAGGAGGAGAGAGTCCGGTAGATGGTCGAAAAGGTCGAGTGGTTCCTCCTCCGTGTAGGGGTAGATTTTGGTGGTGAGATCTGGGCGTAGAGAAGACATCATAGCTAGCTAACAAGAAGAATTGAGAAGGAAAAAGAAAAGGGATCTGGGATTTGAAGAATCGAAAGTAGAGAGGATGGGAATGAAAGGGTGAGGGAGGATCTGGTGATGGTGGCAAAGTGTAAGGCGCATTGAATAGAAAAGAAGAGAGAGAAATGGGGGAGGAGATGAAGAGAGAGAGAGAGAGAGAGAGAGAGAGAGGGGGAGAGATATTGATTTGTGCGTGTACGGGGGATAAAGATGGAGAGAGGGCTGATTCCCATCAATAAATATCTCTATAATTTCTTGACTTACGGGTCGGGGCAGGATATCTTTTTATGCATATGATAAAATGGGTTGGGTTTTAGTTCCACCCGTTATGATATGAAAGCTACATATATATGGTATGTGCTTTATTAAAACTCGTAAATTATACTATATATTAAAATTAACTGGTTTAGGAATAATATATTTTTATGATTTTATATTTTTAACTATAAAAAAAATGTATTTTATATTTTGGCCCAAAGGACCTTAATAATAAGTTTAAAATATTGGTATCTTTGGTCATTCTTTGTATAGATTCAATTACATCAAAATATTTATTAAAAGTTCAATTACATCATAATATAATGCGAAAAACATGATTGTAAATGCTCGTAATATAGTCGAACCTTGTCATTCTCATAAACCAATGAAGTGCATGAAAAATATTTATAACAATTGAGTAAGCGTTACGCTTAGTGAATTCCCCCAATATATCATATATCACAATACACATACATGAAAACAAACAATATACGTATTTTAGACTTACGGCCTACAAGTCATTTTGTCTTCAACACGAGTCAACGTGTATTTACAGCATATATGTCATTTCGTTCACATGTATCAATATGTACTTACGGCCTATATGTCATTTCGTTAACAAGTTGACCTATAGGCTCCCGACCTTGTATAGGCAATTTTTGGGGTGCGCAACGTGCAAAAGGGGTCCACGTCACGCATTTTAAGGTATCGTCTCCCCAGCTACCTTGTGTCATATGTCAAGCACTCAGTGGTATGCGTTTTCACCTCTAGAAGCGTGCGTCACACACCGCACCGCATGCGGTGCAAAATGCAGATTTTGTAAATTCCATAGCTTCTTCGTACAGACTCCATTTTTGACGTTCTTTTTTTTCCAGGCGTAGCTCTCAATGAGTACTACAACTTTTCTTTAGGCTCCATCAGCTAATTTGAACTTTATTTTTAGTCCTTATTTTTATATGATTTAATGATTTTGCAAAAATTATAACTCTCTCGTATGGACTCCGATTTTGTTGTTTTTATACCAAAATTTCTATCTTAAAGAGTATTACGATTTTCCTTTAAGTGACTTTACCCAAAATTCAACCATTCTCTTCATAGTTTTTTACGTCACACATTCCATATGTACGACTGACTTTTATATCTTATAAAAATCATAGCAAATTCATACAGATTCGGATTTCTATAAAATTTATATTTTCGGGATCGGGACGATGTGTTCTTTCTAAATTATATATATATATATATATATATATATATATATATATATATATATATATATATATATATGTGTGTGTGTGTGTGTGTGTGTTTTGGTGCACTTATTTTTGCGATTTACGGACGATTCAGTTTATTTATCCTATTTTTTTTCTTGGGCTAAAGAGTAATATATTTCTACTTCGAGTTATATAAACATTTGTTTATATTGGATCCTATGGAACGGTAAAAATAGGGCGTTACAAATTCCCCCCCCCCCCCCCCCTTACAAAGATTTTGTCTCTGAAATCCTACTCCTAACACTCCTTGACGTTATCTTATCGGAGTTTATCGAGATCAACTTGTGATCTCGTCAACGTTGTTGCATCTACATGTCTCCCAGAACTTCGTTTTCTATCTTAGACATACTCCTGGCTCCTCACAAAGTCTTCCAAAAACCAAGAACTCGTCGGATTGGACTATATTCTATGACGAATGATTTCCTTCAGACGAAAAATGTCGATTGGATTCTTTGGCTAGGAATATGGTCGACTTTATATAAGGCGATTGATTAAGGAATTTTATCTACTACGTCCTAACAAAATCCATTTTCTAGGAAAATGCATCTGAAAGGCTTAAGCTATGTCCTTAAACCACACACGAATCTAGATTACAATGGTAATTCGACCCATTTTCAGGTGTTCCAACAGCCTGGAATTTAACTAAAGCTATTATTACGGGTTTACCAATTCGAACTTTGGAACCAATGTTATAATATTGGTGACACACTCATCATTATGATTGCTTATTGATTTAAATAATAACTAAAGGAGACACGAAGTCTATCATGATGCTTAAAGTTACACTAAGGTATTACCATATGCTTAATAGGCATGGACCTTTTTGAATGGTATCTTCTCATGGGTTCCCAATTGTAATACTTTCTCACTTGACGTTGATCCTACTGCTAAAATCCTTTGGCGTGGGTTAACTAAATCCTTTACTATGGTTGAAAATAAACTCCTAAGTCCGGTGTATCCATTGAGTACATGACGCTCTCAATGGCAAACTATACTACCGATTGAAGGTATGAACCTATACGGTTCTCTTAGCTGTCTGAGCTGTATATGGGAGTTTCTAAGTCCTATTAGTCGTATGAAGATAAAAGACCCATATTTCCTTGAAAAGCAAGAAACGCAAGGCCTATGGGCATTCTAATATAAGACTTCATTCTTCTGTTACCCGAAAACGAACTAACTATATCTGCCTACTCGTATTGCTACTCTCCTGGACCTTGATGTCGAAACTGAAAGTTGAGCCACCCTTTGTCCTTTCTCCTTAAGGGTCGGTTCTCCCCCACTTGGGTTCGACCCATCACCTGCTGCTATTTGTAACTTAAGCTAGTTTAGCCTATGTCATATATGTCTCCTTTTGACTTTGAATAAACTCATGTTTGTCATATTCAGTGACCTTTGATATTCCTATTATACTACTACTACTTGTATTATTCACAAGTGACTCCCTTAAAATAGGATCAACACACATCGTTTGGAATACACTAACACATTTGTTTGATTATATTAATACTAGCGACAATATCTAAAGTAAACATTCCATCTTTATTATAATATTGTTGTAGTACATTTATTACGAAGGTTGTAGAAAACGTTTGGCGGTAGCCTGGAGGTGGACTGGGGTTAAGGGATTAATCGGGGACTATTAATTATTAAAAAAAATAAAACATTAATCCTAAGAATATAACATTAATAAATATAACATTATATCAATTAAAAAATATTAAAAAATTAATAAATATAACATTATAACATGAAACTATGATTACAACCCCCCCCCCCCTTGATACTTTAATGGGCCACCTTTGGTTTGCAACACTTGACATGGTAGGAGAGTGAATTGTTTATTTTATCTACAACATTTTCCCAATTCTCATATGTGGTTTCATCCAGATTGTCTATAAGAAGTTTAAGATACAAATCAGTAATGATATATGATATTTTATGGAAACATATGTGAATTAGTTAGACATACTAAAATTGAAAACAAAACGGGTATTAGAATCATAACAATGATATATCCTGAAAGAGCCTATAATTACTGGAAAAAAACATAGTTCTAGAGAACACAGAACAACCAAGTTGCAATTTCAATCTTAGAAACAATCTTCAAATCACCATTATATCTCAGATAATCGCCAACAATTCCATTGGAGTTATAATCTTCATCTCCAGCAATCCAAGCATAAAGATTATTGTCTTTACCCCTTATCCCATCATTCTAATCGTTCCTCCCATGTTTATTTACCTCAAAATCCTTCACAAACATCATCACATAACCAAATCTACTCCATTCTTTTCCATATTTAACCACATCAAATTCAGATTTCAAGGACCAAAAGACTTATCTATACCCTTTTCAATTAATCTTCTATACGACCAGGTAAGTGGCCTATGGTTTTGTTCAAGTACCAATGATTCCACCTAATCAACATAAACTCCCATCCGTGAAGCCATGTTTTTGGATTTGCCTTTTCAAGCCAACCTGTAAAACCATATCCAGGGGATAAGACGGAGAAATTAAGCCTTGATTCAAGAAAAGACGATCGGATTCATGTTAAGTTGTTAATAGATTCACTTATTTCAGCTTAAACAAAATCAACTTAACTCAATTCTCAACAATCAATAATCGAATTTAATCAAATAATAAAACAAACACAACTTAACCCTCCTATTAATCAGTAAATAAAACAAGTAGAAGTGGAGCGTTGAGACTAACCTTTGCACATAACAGCAATGGTGTCGGCAGGATTATAGAGGTCAAACGACGGCATCGGAGGAGGAGAAGATGATGTTGGAAAAGGTGATTGTCGTGGAAGCTTTAGATGGTGGTGATTGTTGTAGAAGAGCTTCAAGGACGACGGCTGCTGAACTGCAACGACATGAATGGAAGAAGAAGATAGCATCGGAGGAGGAGCAAATGGTGCCAGAGTTCTGTTCATGTTTTCATTCGTTCCTTGTGACTACAGAGGGAATTTCAAAAAAGAAAAGAGACGAATGTGATGGAATGAGAATGAACCCTAGCAATAATTCTAACACTTTGACACTTTTACCCTTAAAGTTTTTTAAATTTTCATTAACCTTAGCTGACCAATAAGGCCGCCTAGACCCGATAATCTCCGTCTTTGACCGATTTTGACCACGCCCGATAATAAGGGCCGATTAGCTATAAACGTCAACGGTGGAGGACCGCCAATCGCCTAGGTTCCGATTAATCGGCCGCCTAGGCCGATATTTGCAAAACTTTTTATTACATTAATTGAAGCTTAAGAGTATTATTGACTTCTACGACGTGATCTCACTCATGCTGGAGCTTTCCCTTAACAGAAGAACAACCAACATGTTCTATAATGCTTCCATTGCTTCCTCTGTTATGAGTTGAAAGGCTCGCCCTTTAACCCTTTGGCCTTTAAATTTGCCTCGTCTTCCATTGGTTATCCTTAATGTTGCAGGTGTTGGAGCTTTTATTGCGCCTGTTGGGTTTAGCAGAGGGCAGTTGGTCTTGATATGGTCCATTTGGTTGCAGTGGAAACAGATGCGCACTCCCTGTGCTCCTTGCTTACAGTCTTGGATGTAATATCCTTCCTTGCCGAAATTGTAGCATATTACTGCATAAAAAATCCATTCGTGTTATTTTCCACACTTATCACACCTTGGACCTTTCTGTCCTCCAAAACTTGAATCACTGTGCTTGGATCTTTTGGCTGTTGGATGGGACGGAGTTGGAGTCTGCGTTTTTCCTTCGCTCGAGTTTCCAACTCATTCTCCCTCATCCTGGCATGGTCTTGCATTTCTACTAGGGTCTTGTATCGATTGCTTGATACAAAATCTCTGATATTGGTCTTGAGTATGCTCAGGTATAGAGACATTTCCACTTATTCTAAGGACGAATACTCTGGGCAGAATAAAGCCCTTTCTATAAACATCTTGGTGATCTCAATCACTGACTCCGTTGTTTGCTTGAGCGACAAGTATTTCTGAGCTAGTCGCTCCCTCTCTATAAGTGGAACTTACTTTTCCCTAAACCTCTCCAGAAATTGTTCCCATGTCACTGCGCTCTTCTCAACAGGTGACTAGTCCTTCATGACAAAATTCCACCAGTCTTTCACCATATGGCGGAAAAGATTTTGTGCATACCTAAACTTTAGGTTAGCTGAACAAGCACAAGTGTAGAAGCATCCTTCTGAAGGTTTTTGAGCATTTTAACACTCCTAAGGTATACATGCAACCTTAGAAACCTTGGATCTATGTTTTACTAAGATACATGCAAATTTGATTTTCCAACGTTCTTTACTTAACTAGCATGGCATGGGGAACTTTGAATCATAATAGCTAGTAGAAGAACATACCTTTTGTTGTTTGGATTCCTTGAGAACCTTGTGAGCCTAGCACCTCAAGTGTGATGCCTCAAATGTCTCACACAACACCACAACACTTGGAATAACCTTGAGAGAAGTTCACTAACACTCAAAATTCGGCTAGCCCTCTTATACTTGCTTGTAGTGCCGATTTTGCTAGTCATGGGGTCTTTATATAGTTGTATCACAAGTAGGGTTACAACATGTAAACCCTAATTGTCATGGCTTTCCATATTCCATGATCCATGGGTTTATAACCTCCATGGACTATCCATGGAGAACCTTATGGGTTTAGCTCAATTCATATAAACCATGGATCATTAGCCCACTATACAGTAATAGATGATTTACAAAATCAACCCCATATATTTAATTAGTCTCTTTGTGATCTCTTAATTAATTCCAAATTAATTATTTGATCAATACTAATTAAATAATATTATTAATATATTAACTTATAATATATTAATAAACCTTAAGTGTCCTTTCTCTCATTTAGTCTATCCAAGTGTTGTAATGTCATGCAACCCAAATAGACCATGCTAACCGGGTCAAGTACATTCCAGAAATAGTTATAACTTAGACACCTGATCCAAGACCTTCTACATCGGAGATCCATCTCATTTAAACTATTGGATCTCTGACACCTTCAAACTCCGGGGGTTTGGTGTTATTTTAAATTTCTTATAGGGCATCTATTTCTTACTTGGCGAGGTTGTGGCGACAACACAAGCAGTGGCTGTTGCGGTGGCAGTGCTAGCTATGGCGACATACCAATCTTCAAACATGACGATTAGATTAATCTTGATAGATCTGAACATCTCATGAATCATTTCTTTTATAGCGGCTGATATTGCTGCTTCTATCTAGTCGCGAATGTCAGTCTAGAACCCAAACCACTTCCCCTCATGATCATTACCATTATGGAGGTGTAGACAGGGCTAGATTAACACAAATCTATAAACTATTTTAGGGTAACGATCGATCCTTTCCATCTTCTTAGTAACCTTGGGACTCTTCTTGATTCAAGTATGAACCCTGTATTTCCGGTAGTATCGGCCCTTATACTACTTTCCATACCTGTTTATACTCATTCCAAGAATTATCCAAATGTTTCTAAGTCACTACACTCTCCTATAGACATGCTTTATCACACACACATTGTTCTAGGTTCTAAATACTCTCTTTCCTAGACTTTTCTAGGATCTTACGATTCTACCAACGGCCTATTATATGAATATATGTCCTATCCAGCATATATTAAATTCCCCTGATTCTATTTCTAGGATTACTTCTACTCTACCCTACTACTTGCCAAGGAAGAAATTCTACAAGCACTAATTAATTATCTAATGAATATGATTTCATGCCTCTAAAATCAAACATTATGTCAACTGAAAGATCCGACACTACGACAGTTAGACTCAGACAAGAGTTGTGCAATAGCATCAAATCAGGAAATCTAAAACTATTAAATGTTGGGAGCATGCAACCTAATGTATTTATCAAATAACTAACTAATGTCGATATAGGTTCTAAGCAGCAATTAACAAGAAAATTTTCTAGGATATAAGGCATCTTAAGTATCAGGCAATTCTAATATACAATTCCTGAAAAGATCCCTAGCCTATGTACTACCATGTATTTCTAACATTTCATATATCAGTATATATAACAAATATAGATATTTTGGGAATCACTTTCCTTTATGAGATTTGGCTGACAGTACACATCGCATTCTTTTCTTTTGAATATAAATATTTTTCTTAATAAGATTTGTTAAGATGATCAGATTCGTAGTTTGATTCTGGAATTACACGAGTGTTCGTCCAGTTCGCTTAACCCAAGGCTCTAATACCAACTTGTAACGTCCCGATTTTTCAAACCAAAATTTTCATTTTTATTTATTAAAGACTCAATTACATCAGATTAAAATGCGGAAAACATGATTGTGAATGTGCATGAGTACAGTCAAACCTTGCCCTTCTCACGAACCGATGAAGTGCCTGAAAAGCATTTATAACAATTAGGTAAGCGCTAGGCTTAGTGAGTTCCCCCATTATACCATATATCGCAATACACATACATGGATAAAAATAATATACGTATTTTAAACTTACGGCCTACACACCATTTTGTCTTCAACATGAGTCTATGTGTACCTACGGCCTACATGCCATTTCGTTAACATGTATCAATGTGTACTTACGGCCTACATACCATTTCGTTAACACGTGGGCCTATAGGCTCTTGATCTAATTGTCATTCTGCCATTATCCCCTAACTAATTTGCAAGAATTGATAACCATATCATCAATCACACACATAGATACTACATATTCGACTCCACTAATATAGGCACATAGAAACTATACTATGGGATCTACTTTACCGGTTCCTATATCCTAACATACACGGATATATACTGGAATACATAATATAGTGAAATGAACTCACCTGGACAGTTACTTAGATGATTGATGGTATCTTGGCGATCCGATTGGTGATCCAACAGATGGGCAACACGCCTAACGAGTATTAGTAGAGTATTATTGATGAAAATCGGGATCTAAGCGGGTAAAATACTTATTCGGGGTCTCCTACTCGAAGGATACTACTTAGATGAGTACTTAGGGGCATCGTAGGACTTCAGTGCAGGAAATAAACGAAGGAAAAATAGGCTAGTATCGAGAGTTTATCGAGAGATAAAAATTGGAGACGTATGAGGGAGAGAATGAGGGGTGTTTCCCTTTTATAGGCCATTTTTAGGGTGCGCAACGTGAAAAAGGGGTGCACATCGCACATTTTAAGGTAACGGCTCCTCAACCACTTTGTGACACGTTTCAAGCACTCTCTGGCCCGCATTTTCACCTTCTAGAAGCGCGTGTCGCACACCCGACGCACACCGCATTGCACGCGACGCAAAACACAGATTTTGTAAATTCCATAACCTTTTTCATACAGACTCCATTTTTGACGTTCTTTTTTTCGCGTGTATCTCTCAACAAGTACTACAGGTTTCCTTTAGGCTCCATTGGCTAATTCTAACTTTATTGTTATCCCTTATTTTTATATGATTTAATGATTTTGCAAAAGTCATAACTCTCTCGTATGGACTTCGATTTGGGGTTCATTTTTCCAAAATTCCTATCTTAAAGAGTACTACAATTTTTCTTTTAGTGACTTTACCCAAAACTCAATCATTCTCTTTGTAGCTCTTTACGTCGCACATTTCTTATGTGCAACTGCGTTTTATATCTTATAAAGATCATATTTAATTCTTACAGAGTCAGATTTCTACGAAATTTATATTTTCAAGATCAGGGAAATGTGTGAGTTCTAACTATTATATATATATATATATATATATATATATATATATATATATATATATATATATATATATATATATATATATATATATGTTTTGGCGCAGTGATTTTTACGATTTACAGGTAATTTGGTTTATTTATCCTATTTTTTTCTTAGGATAAAGAGTAATATATTTCCACTTCGAATTATAGACAAATTTGTTTATATTGAATCCAATGGAATGGTAAAAATGGAGTGTTACATATATTCTTCCTCGTATATATAATCTTGATGATGATTATACACATGCCCAACATGTTCATGTTTAGCAAAGACATTCGCTGTTAGTACCTTTGCATCCTTTACCTATTTTACCTGATTAACAAATACTCTCAAAATCAAATTCATAGTTAACGTACGATCATTGATTGTACTAGTTAGTATGTAGAGAATGAGAATTAATGAGGCAAAAGTCTTCATTACAGTTCATTTCTTTTTCTATTGTAATACACCTAGAGAAAGCCATTAGTTATAGAGGGTTTTTGTAATACATGTTTTTTTAACCATTACTATTGTACAAGAATGGACAGGAGTTAGTAGAATAAAATGATATATTACTTCGAGACAATTTCATGGATATAAGATTGTCAAAAACGGAGTTCGTATGAGAAAGTTATGGTCGTTCGAAGTTGAGGTGAAAGTACATTGCTATTTTGAGAAAGTCCAATAAAGTCAATTCAAACTATCCATGGCGGCTCGCCACGGATTTGTGTAATCCTCACCACTACATGGAGAAGAACTAAGTCACGAGGACATGTGTCAGACAGAGAACAAGACGTGGCGGAGTAATGACACGTGGCAAAACCAGAGAAGTCTTGTTCACCATGGCGTATGTTACATCCCCAGCCGACGACGGAAACATCAAGGTGCACGGAGTCAATGAATATCACAGTCAAATCATACATGAATAGTACATTAAAAACATAAGGCTTCATGATTACATATTTCCAGAATATCTTACATCGACACATGTATCATTACATATCTTAAAAGTAGCGAAGAGAAACTTAATTAATATGAAAAGATGATGCCATAAATCCTACATCGGAACTCCTGTTGCACAAATTCGCTGAGAATACATGTTTTAAAAATAACGTAAATAATGAATTGTTGGTGAGTTATATAGGTTTGGATTCTATAAACCCTTAAAATCATAAATTATATCACTTGTAAAAGGTTTTGAAAATCAAATGAAATCATTTCGAACCATTTGATTAAGTCAAAAGATATATGTTTCACAAAAATGTTCTCATGCAAAAACGAAAAGTTTATTAAAATAACTTATTTATTTATTAGATTAAAACCTTGATATGTTGTGTCATATTATCAATTAAGTGATTTAAGACTTATTTTTGGTGACGAAACCTATTAATGTGAGTCGCAATCTATTCCACTACATACAGTCACTTTCCACTGGTATAAGTGAACCAAACCTCGTATGAATCCTATTCCAATTCCATAGGGTAACAAAATAATCCTTAGGGTAGATAATGACCTCATAATCGACACTACGACACGAGACTTCTGCACCAACACAAAAACGGTGCGCGCTAAACATCATCACCAACGTTTTGTCCATGTTGTGATATACATAAAATAGAAACATCAGCACCAAATTCGACTCATTAGAAGATGGTTGTAGCTAATAACATGTGGGTCGGATGTCTACCTGTATAGATCAGTGGTTGTCGATCTATACATGAAATTTCGTGTTCTTTACAGATTAATGGTTATACAACAGATGATATTCACCAAGATTTGTGGTCTTAGTTTAGAGAACAAACCATAGCTCATATAGGGGAAACCCAAATGTGTTGGATCCTAACAATATGCCTAGACATCCTAACACTAAACTTTCCATTATAAGATTTTAATTACTTATAATTTTATTGCTTAAGAATAATCTTTGATTGAATTCTTTTAGTATTTGAGATTTTTTAGACTTCAAGGATTTCCAAATTTCTATTGTATGTTATGACTAAATTTGGGCAGCACAATGATTGCTTTTGTAAAATTTTCCAGGTTTCAACCAACAACCAACAAATTTCATAATATTTATGAGTCACGTGATCCATACGATACAATATTTTGCAAATAACGACTTTTAAGTCTTGAAGTTAGCCATGTTATTTTATGCAATAAAGTCCATAAATTAGTAAAAAAATGAGTTATATTTTTATAATTATTAAAAAAATATATTTATGAATTTTACATTCATTTTTAGATAACTTATATATATATTAAGATTTAATTTTTGATAATTTTAACTATTATATATATTTTCATAAACTTGGTCTTTTCACAATTATGACAATATACTTTCATTTTATGCATAAATACATTTTTGGTCATTATTATATCTTTTCTTGTATTCATACCATACTCTAACTTATGTATATAAAAATCATCATTTTTGTGACTTAATATCAAAATGTGTCATAATTGCATTCTACTTTTAGTTTATGATTTTTCTTATCTTATATGACCATTTTTCATAACAAGGTTAAGTATGTCACAAATAGCATTCTACATAACTTACTAGTCTTATTAATGAATGTTACCATTTTAGGTTGTTATTTCACAACTTTCATAACATTAACAAAGTAGGTTGCTATATTATGCATGTAAACTTTTAAACTACAACATGTAACGTCCCACAAATGGTAGTAAATTTTTCATTTTTAAAACATCGTATCCATACAACCGTTTGGTTAAATCCAATCAGAATAAAAATGTATTCTTCAAACATCAGAATAATACAATAACAATCGGTGTAGAAAAGCCATCAGGTGATGTTGTGCAGTCGAGTTGGGTCCCTTCCCTTTGGGACTGAAAGTACCTGAAAAATATTTAAAACACAACCCGTAAACAAAAAGCTTAGTGAGTTCCCTAAAATACCACATACCAAATACATAATGAGCCCAACCCAACATACATGCTTTCGGGCTCATCCCACACATTTAGGCCCAAATCATATAATCAGTCCCAATCCATATAATTGGGCCAATACCATCATAAATACAAATGCAAGAGTCATACAGACAATCTAGCATCCTACCATACAATGAAAAGACTCACCTAACTCACGAAGTCAGCTAAACCACTGCTCAAGGCCATGCAATCGATGCTACAACACACATATCAAATCATACCATGTCCAACCTTAGTCTATACCTAAAATCAACAAACTTGAAAAAAAGTCAGTCCAGGTCAAAGTCAACTGTCTAACGTTGACTTCAGAGGGTCGCCACATCGTGACCCTCTACTGGTCACATCGTGGCATAATACGGACAAACGAGTAGCGCTTCATCCCCAGCCGCCACGTCATGGGAACCAAACGCCACGTCGTGGAGGCTAGGTTTGGAAAACTTAATGAGTTAAGTCATTTTCCTCCACTCTATTAGCTCTGAAGCTCAGATTCATTTCTTCCTGAGTTCTTTATGGATAAAGTTTCAAACTTTGTCCCTTAAGTTATCCCGATAAGCCAAAACCTCTAACCCTAAGTCCTTAATGACACCTTAAGACATAAGCTCATCCTTTAAGCTCGAAATCACTAAAGTCACCCAATCAAAGCTTCCAGAAGACTTTTATACTTCATAAGCATCATAAAGGTCAGTGATTTATGGACATGTATGTCCAATGCATGTCTTTCCCAAACTAGATTAAAGTTATGGAAGAAATGAACTTAAGATTGTGCATGAGCCCAAATACACCAAGGAACACTAGATCTAGAACATATAACCTCAAATGGACCTCTAGGATCCATAAAGCTACCAACTTTATGGAATCCATTTCTTTGAACTCTCATAATGTGAAGAAAATGGACAAAAATCCTAGATCTAGAAGCACAAACTAGAAATCTTGGAACTTGAATACTCATAAGGGTCCAAAATATGCTCAAGATGGTGATGATGAAGTTTTATTGCTAGATTAATGTGCCAAAAAACCTTCTTCTTCTTCTTCTTCTTCAAGGCACCAATAACACCAAAATGAACCAAAACTCCCTAACAGAGGCTAGGGCTTTGAGGTTGAGGGTTGGAGGTTGAAGAGGATGCCCTAATCATTTGGAAATGTTGCTTAAATATGGGAGGAAACCCTAAAATTACGAGCTTGGGCCAGAACAGCTGCCACGCCATGGCCAACCTACTGCCACGTCGTGGCACTCATTAAAATATGCGTACCATCTAATCCATGCCACGTCGTGGGCATCCTAGCATCATGTCACACCCCAAAACCAAGAACGGCGGAAACGTTCTGGGGCGGAGGACGTCATGTATAGTATCACAACACAGTAAATGTAAATAAGCAAACAACATCATCCATTGCATTAAATATATAATTTTAATACAAGTGTGTTCTGTACAGTTATCGACACCAAAAATAATGTATAACAAAATAATATGAGATGAGTCTTGAATGCACTCCATCTTCTCAAAAGCTGGCCTCGGTACCTGTCTACTGATGACCTGAGAATACAAGTTATTTTGAAAGAGTTTATCAGCATTAAGCTGGTGAGTTCATAAGTATTTTAGTGTCAATGTTTCTTGTAAAAACGTTTGAACCTGTCTCAATGTATAAGTTTGTAAAAATGTAAGCAAATGTTTGAAAGTATTTGTAAAAGTTTGAATCTCTCAGAAAATCCTATATTTTCTATAAAAGTAACCTTCTACCAAGGCTAAACTGTTTTGTAAACTTGTCTGTTGTAAAAGTGTGTAATTACCCAAGTATAACTATCATTTTTCAAAAATATAGTTTGTACATTTATGCTTAAGTGAGGTTATCACTAAAATATGTAATGGGTAAATCATTGTAGTACTGTAGCTTTGTATATTAAGACTACTGCTGTACTAAATACTACTACCTTAAACCGGATTTATATTAAGGTTTATTGTGATATATTGCACCATGCTATCGACTAGAAATCAACGACATAATGAATGGTCGTAATAAAGAAATGACGTTTGGCACCCGCAGACCTGCAGGTCCGGCTGTAGCTAGCAGCAAGGTGTAGGATAGTCAATCCAGTATAGATCTATACGCAAACTCACGCTCTCCCTCCAAGAGAATTCTGGCTACAACTCGGGCCATGACATTTAAGGCATGCCCGATACAGTGGATCACAATTGTTCAGTATTCATGTATATGTATTGTTTCTCGTATATCTGTATATGTATTATTTCTCGTATATCTGTATATGTATTGTTTCTAGTATATCTGTATATGTTTTGTTTCTAGTATATCTGTATATGTATTGTTTCTCGTATATCTGTATATGTCTTGTTTCTAGTATATCTGTATATGTATTGTTTCTCGTATATCTGTATATGTATTGTTTCTAGTATATCTGTATATGTATTGTTTCTAGTATATCTGTATATGTATTGATCCTGCGTTACCCCGATGGTAACCAGCTAATGATGTACTGATGAGTATGACTATGGAAGTACTTTTATGTCTATACATGTATATATGATATATAAGTAATATGGAAATGACCTTCGGAGGGTCACCCGAAATCCCACCAGACCACATCCAAATCGAGGAAAAGGAAATAGGGCGGATGGCATTCCTAAGCCTTTTGAACATTATTTATATACCTATACATATATGGGCATGCAATTGGATATATAAAAGCATAAATAAGTTTTCATAAAACATTTGAAGCATAATTATAATTTCAAGGGAAGATTGACCTGATGTCGATCTATAGAACATTTTGAAGGCATAAGTTGATAAAACAGTTTAAGTATAAGAAGCATTTGTTTGAATCACATTCTATAAGTAAGTTTGGATAGTAAAACAGTTTGTAAAACATTTCAATAGTAAAGCAGTTTGAAAAACAGTTTGAACAGTGGTGAAAATCGTTGTTTTCCTAGTTATTAATCACATGTGATTAAACATAATCACATGTGATTGAAGCAATAACTTATAAGTATTTGACTTGTATTCCCCCCCCCCCCATAAAGTGTTATAAAAACATTTAAAATCGTTTCAAAGGTTGATTCAAGGGGTATGAACTCACTTGTGGTGAGTCGTTTGAATTGCAGTGTCGGCTACCGTGCTAGGTGACAAACGGAGACTGGTTTACACGCACGAGCCTAGTTATCATATAATAAGCATATATATAACTAATTAGACAAATAATAACTTAGTAAATAAGTTAATACACATAGGAAACATTTAAACACTATTATGAGTGTTTATGGTCCAAATGGTTGCATCTAAGTTGCTACGGGACAAGGCAAAAGGGTTTGAAACATCAAATAGCCTTGTATAGGAGTTCACCACCCAACAAACCCAACACTTTGGAGTTTACGTCCGTAAACTCATAGGTTTATGGCCGTGAACTCCTAAAAGGGTGGTTTTGGGTGTTTTGTGGTGTTATCTTGATCCTAGAACACTCCTAGCTTTATTGGAATAACGCATGAAGTAGTTTAAGGCTTTAGAACACTCCATATGGGAGTTTACGGCCTAAGGTCCTTCACCTTAGAGTTTACGGCCGTAAACTCTAGGAATTTAGTTGATTTGAGGCACTTAAACATCAAGAATGGCATCCATGAATTTATCTAAGGCTAATGGGGACAAGAGGCACACTTTGGTGCCTTCACTTGGAGTTTACGGCCCAAGTCATGTTCCTTGGCCGTAAACTCCTTTCAAGGAGTGGTTTAGATGTGTTCTACTCTCCATTCTAGTCCCAAAGGTGCAAGGTAAATTGTCTAAAGGCTTAAGGGTTGCTTGGAATGATTTTTGTCCCACAAAAAGGGGTTTACGGCCCAAGGGAGTTCCTTGGCCGTAAACTCCTAGAACTTATGTTTCTTGGATGTTTCTTGGCCTATAAAGATCATACCCTATCTCCTAAACAAGTCTTCTAACAAGGAATCGGGACTAGGAAGCCATAATGTTCCATTTTGGAGTTTACTCCCCAAGAACGTTCTTGGGCGGTAAACTCCCGGATCTTGATATCTAGACATGTTATTGTTGTTAATAAGCATTAAACAAGTATTGAAACACATATAGAAAAGTAGACTCACAATCTGGGATGAAAACCCGAAGATCCGTCAGAGAGAATATGGCTTTTCTCTATTTGGAATTGTGAATAATGAATTAATTTAATTCAGAAAACTATTTATAGTCCTGGAATATTTTGGCAGAAAATATTTTCATTCCTGATATTGGACTGTAACAGTATGAAACTTGAAATGCCTAAGTTTCACAAAACCAGGAGTATCCACTCTCCTGATATCATCTAAAACATAATCCTAATGTACACAAACTTGTTCGGAAAAGCTTGAAAATCACTGAAACTGAACTAGCTTCTATTGAATAGATGAGGTTCGTACAATGGAAATTTCGGGTTGTCACACATCACTTCGTGGCATAGTATTTTTTCAAAAACTCCATCTTTGGTCTTTGATAAATAGAAAGCTAAACCAATTTGGAACATGGGTATTACAACTATAAGGTCACACCTTATGATCTGATGAGTCAAACACTATATACGCTGAGCGCCAACGCCATCCTTTCAAGACATTATTAGCGTCAACATAAAGATCAGTGTCTGTGTGCGGTTATATAATCTAGTATAATCTCTGTGTATTAGGTAATTATACATATATGTATAGAATAGATAGGAGATCCGATAACCTTTTAATAAGAATCGATTCTTAGTTTATATTTGATACAGTCCCTTCAATCAAGGGATATACTAGTACAGATTAGTATATATATATATATATATATATATATATATATATATATATATATATATATGTATATATAACATTAGGGTGAAACCCTAATGTAAGTCTTAGTGACCGTATTTGTGACACCCCATTTTCTTGGTGACAACAAAACCTCTCTTGGTGAAAGACAATTTGGTGAATGTTTTGTGTTCTTTACTTTTTCTGTTCTTATTTACTATACTTGAAGTGTATTCGATCAATACAATCCTTCAATTGGTATCAGAGTAGGTTTTTGATACACTCAAGTAATCATGTCGACTTCCTCTAATCCTAAATCATCTGCTTGCAACAAGATACCTCTATTTAATGAACTCAACTTCATTGCTTGGAAATCAAAGGCCATGGATGCTCTTAAATCAGTGACTTTGACATGCTCACCATCGTCAACAAAGGCCATGGTCCATCTGATAGTAAGCTAAAGAATATAGTAAGCTAAAGAATAAATCTATTCTGGGATACAACAAAGAAGATAAAAGGGTTTTGAATCTCGATGTAAATGTGAGCGTTGCTATTGGAAACTCACTCCCTTATTATGTCTATTGTTTGGTTCAAAACTACTCAACTTCTCAAGAGATGATGATCACACTATCATCTACTTTTCAAAAGGAACACCTCTCAGATGACGAAGCTTCAAAAGGTAAGTATATCATGGCCCAAATCGTTGAATCTCATCTTATCGCATCAAATGAAAGCGTTAGCACTCTTGACGTTGATCCTTATCAAGTTGCTATAGAGCTTAAGTCAGAATGGGATGCAACCTCGACATATCAGGTAGAAAATCTTGTTAACTATTATTCTGTCGAAAACATCAAAAAAGATGACACAATTGATCTCTTACGTTTCGATTTATATGTTTCAAACAAAGAAAGTTCTTCTCTCACAATTAAGTTAAAAAATCTCAAACAAAAACTTTCTTTTTTCGAAAAATCTCTTTCTCTTTTAAAAAAGGAAAACACTTGTATCTTGCTGACCAACAATTTTCTTCATTCTGAAAAAAGAAAATGTTGTTAATCATGCTAGATGCATTCATTTTATTTTAAAAATTAGGCTTCTTCTCACTACAATATCACAAGAGTAATTAATGCTTAGATTCCATATCAGTGTGAGAAAGTTCTTGGAGGCGATATAAAAGGTGTTGTCTCGTTAACAAAAGGTGTTGAGACTAAAAAAAACCTTCTATAACGATGATTCCTTAGAAAAAGACTTTAAGAGTATATTTTTAAATACTCATTTTATAAATCAAACTTTAATTGATTCTCATTACTCCAATCACTATAATGGCAACACTGAATATGTTTCTCAATTATCTGCTCTTGATCTGTCCCACTAACCTTCTCATCGTGAGTAGTTTTTACCCCATACTAAGATTTTGCTAAACTTTCCTTTATCTAATGATGAAGTTCATTCGATAAATGAAATTCATACCATTTTTCATCACTGCTCCGTTAACAACTCTGGACCTGAATATCTATCAAAGTCTTCTATTTCAGATGACTCTTCAACGTCTCATAAGCCTCATGACAAGGTATCATTTGAGCATACTATCGATGACATTTCTTGTTCCAGAACTAAAACAAGAACTCTTAAATCAAAAAATCAAAGTTCTTCGAATTTAGCAGTTGAAAAGAAATAAAATTCTAATGTTAAAGGAGAGAATCCTGGAATCAAAGTTTGTTATCGATGTGGTGATGCTTCTCACAAAGTCAGCGAGTGTACTTTTAAAAAGAACTCCATTTGTGCTAATAACATCATGATTTGAAATGATAAGTTGATCAAAAAGGGAAACTCTTTAAATTGTCTCCCTAATGATTGTTGTAATACTTTTTCTTAAGTGACCCATTGCAAGATGGGCCAGTGTATATTAACTTTATATTTTAGTTTTAGGGTAAGGAACATATTTGGTATCTAGATATCAGTTGCTCAAGACATGTGACGGATTCATGTCTCTTCTAGAAGACTTCGTAAAGAAGGATGGTCCTACTATTACACCTCCTACCACACTTTGAGCTGTTGTATGGTAGGAGGTGTCGGACCCCCATTTGTTGGGGAGAGGTTGGGCAGAGAGTGATGGGCAGTACAGAGATCGTGCTTCAGACGACAGAACAGATTCAGCAGGTCAGACAGAGGTTATTGACCTTCCAGAGCCGACAGAAGAGTTATGCAGACAGACGCCGGTCCGAGCTTGAGTTTCAGGTCGGCGACTTCGTTCTCCTGAAGGTCTCTCCTTGGAAAGGAGTGATTCGATTCAGGAAGAGGGGCAAGTTGGGGCCCCGGTATATTGGGCCATTTCGTGTGATTGCGAGGGTAGGCCGGGTAGCCTATCGTTTGGAGTTGCCAGCAGAGTTGGGGCAGATCCACAACACTTTTCATGTGTCGCAATTGAGGAAGTGTATAGCCGATGAGTCGGCAGTGGTTCCATTAGAGGATATTCAGGTGGATGCGAGCCTGAATTATGCCGAGAGGCCAGTGGCCATCAGGGATCGGAAGATCAAGGTTCTGAGGAACAAGGAGGTACCTCTGGTGTTGGTTCAGTGGCAACACCGGAAGGGATCGGAGATGACCTGGGAGCCGGAGCGCGAGATGCGGGAGTAGCATCCGGAGCTATTTTCAGAGCGAGACTTCGAGGACGAAGTCTAGTTCTAGTGGGGGAGAATTGTAACAGCCCGAATTTCCAGGTATCTTTATTGTTTTGATTTTGGTGTTTTGAGAGGGGACTCGGCGAGTTGGAGCTCAGACTCGCCGAGTAGGGACGCGATTCTGGACGCGGGATTCGCCTGGACTCGGCGAGTCCGTGCTGTTTAATGAAACCCTAATTTCTCGGGTTTGGGACCTATTTAAAGGGCCTTATGGCCGTCATTTGTACCCAGCAGTCCATAGAGAGAAACCCTAGAGTGCTTTAGCGATTTGAGAGAGAGAAAGGAAGCATTTCTTGATCCTTGTGTGTTGTTTAGCAAAGAAGAAGGAAGTCCTAGCCAAGAGGAAGCATAAGAGGTTGCTATTCTGTGGATTTGAAGCTTAGATCATCGATCTAAAGGTATGATTTCGGCTCATCTTCTGTTTTATGAAGTATATTTGGATTTAGGGCTTCTTGTGGCCTTTGTTGGGTTGATTTGATGGTCAAATAGTCCCTTGCTAGTGATGAGGCTTTGGATCTGGATCCATAGAGGTCCAGAGAGCCTCATTCATCAAGCTTTATGAAGAACAATGGAGGTTATGACCTTGAGTGGTGATATTTGTTGATAATTCTTCATATATGGACATATAGAGGTTGTATGTACACCAAGTTTGGGGCTTTACGTGGTGAATCAGTCTAGGAAGGCCAGATCTATGAATTGATGGAACAGATCTGACCTTAGAAGTGAGTTTGAGTGATTGCATGGCATGGACTCGCCGAGTCCGATGAGCAGACTCGGCGAGTAGCTTGAAGATTGCCTTGGATCGACCAGTGAGTGGTCCAGTCGAGTCATGGGTTGACTCAGTGAGTCAGGGCGAGTTAGGGAAGGGTGGTCAAGTGGTCTGAGTCAAGCTGGGACTCGCCGAGTTGTTCTTGAGACTCGGCGAGTTGAGTCGGGGTGGCCCCGCGATTCTTCCAGGTGGAACTCGTCGAGTCAGGGGGAGTACTCGACGTGTAAGAAGGGAATCCTAGAGAGTTGATGAAAACGTCTAGACTCGCCGAGTTGCCCTTGTGCACTCGCCGAGTCCGGTCAAAGTTGACCGTTGACCATTGACCAGAGTTGACCTGTGTTGACTTCTTAGGGATAGTCAACCTTAGAGATGAAAAGTGTTAATAAGAGATGTATGATGTTATAGGGAGATTGTAGCTTGGAGGATCGAGCTTGAGTGATTTCGGGATTTGCTAGCTATCGATATTCACGAGGTGAGTCTTCTCACTATACTGTACCCGGAAGGGTTTGATTGTGTGACCGAAAGGTCGGATATGATATGAGACATATGTGTTATATGTGATAAGTTAATTGTTATATGTGCTATGTATGATATGTTTAATGTGGGCCGGAAGGCATTATGTTATGGGCCGGAAGGCGAATATGTTATGGGCCGGAAGGCATTGTAGTGTGGACCGAAGGGTTGGCGTGGGTAGGACCGGAAGGTTTACCCAGCAGGGACGGAAGTCCCCTGAGACACATGGACCGGAAGGTCAGGGCCTGGAAAGGCGTATGTGCGTAAGTTGTATTTTGGGGAACTCACTAAGCGATTATGCTTACAGTTGTTGTGTATGTGTTTCAGGTACTAGCGAGGACCGTGGGAAGGCGCCGACGTGATCTGTACACACTGATAGATGATTTATGATCTTGGGATTCATACAATTTGTATTATGATATGACACGTTGAATGTTTATTCCTTGTTTTGGGATGAAAATACTTTCTTTTGAAATGAAAAAAAATTGTTTAAAAATTTCTGTTGTTACACTAAGTTCATAATTCACTGAGATCATGGCTAGGAAGTTTGAGATGAGCATGCTGGGTGAACTAACTTTCTTTTTAGGTTTGCAGGTTAAACAATTAACTGATGAAATTTTTGTTTGTCAAGCTAAATACATAGCATATATGTTTAAGAAGTTTGGTTTTACTAATTACAAGCCAATAAAGACTCCAATGTCCTCATCAATGTTTATTGGCACTGATCCAACTAACTAGATCTGATGTGAATGCAACTCGATATCAAGAAATGATAGGATCATTCCTCTATTTTATTGTCATCCATCCTAACATTATGTTTACTACCATATTATGTGCTCATTATGAAGCCAATCCTAAGGAATCTCATCTTTTTGCTATACAAATAATTTTTCATTACTTAAAGCATACACTCAATCTTGGGTTATGGTATCCTTGCGATTCTGAGTTCAAGCTGGTGGGATACATTGATTCTGATCATGATGGATGTGGCATTGATTGTAAAATTAATTAAGAAGGGGCTCAAATGCTTGGAGACAGATTGGTGAGCTGGTCCAGCAAGCAGCAGACATCAATGGATTGCTCTACCGCTGAAGTTGAATATGTAGCCACTGGAAGGTGTTGTGCTTAGATTCTATGGATTCAAAATTAGCTTTTAGATTATGGTCTAAACTTTTCAAATACTCTTATAAGTTGTGATAACACTAGTGCTATTCAAATGATACAAAATCCAGTGCAACATTCCAAAACTAATTGATATCCGTCATCACTTCATCAGTGACATTATTCAAAAAGGAAAAGTAGATTTGTTTTATATTCCATCCACTAATCAACTAACTGGCATTTTCACTAAGGCATTGGATGAGAACACTCTAAACAAATTGATTGCAGATCTTGGCATGCTTTCAATGACTTAATCTTTTCTAACTCTCTTTTACTTGATTACTCAAAAAACACAAAAACAAGTGCTACTTTTATTATGTCTTTATAACTTTACATACTTTGCTTAAACTTTGTTTCTAATATTTACAAGGATTCTAAATTCTTTCTATCCTTCAGACCTATCTAAGGTTTACTTGCACTTTTTCTTATCAGACATTAGAAAGACCTTGAGTCATCCATAATGTTTTGAATGCTCTTGTTGTTGAGAAGAATATTGGCATCATGTCTTCTTCTTGTAACTAATGCCCTCATTCTCATCCATTTATTGTTTAATGGATGCAAGCAGCAAACATCAATGCAATGAGTCTTGTTTTCATCTACTTACTCATAATTTGATAAAACCTCGAATGCCATCGTGTTGATCTTGTCAACATAAGGGTTTGATGGATTTGAGCTAATTAACTAATTGGTTAGAAAGACTGTTTTCTTTTCTTCTTATGCTATTGATGAGCAGGAAGCTTGGAATCCATCTGCAATATATCAACGATAAATGGCTTCATCACTCTTGGTTTGTAGTGAGTTGTATTGTATATTAATGTGTTTGTTCTAGATTTTGTTTTCTTTTATAAGCGGATTTGAAGATCAGATATTCTGGAGAAAGGAAATTATTTAATGAGTATTTACTTCAAAAGATCCTTCTTTTGAGATTTTACTCAAATGAGATTCTGCGTTTATGATTCTTCTGAAAAGGCTACATAAAGAACCGCTGAAAAAGCTATAAAAATATCGCTTTTAATATTTCCTTGTTTGACTAATTTTTTTGTATTCTTATTTATTTTATTTTGTAACTTTTTTTAAGATTTAGCAGTGGCATTTCTTAAGAAAAGTATGTAACTTTTTACAAATAATCATCCCTAGAAGCATGGTGCTATATGTGCCTAAATCTCTCTAAGTATCTCATTAGCGAGACTATCTGCTGAGATGACATTGAGTCACCTACTCACGCTGATTGCCTGGTCCAAATAAAAAATTTATAGAAAGGGTTAGGTGTTTATTCTTAGTTATCTATCTTACCTGACTCTTGTGTAACATTTGATCCATTGTACTTTTCAGTATAGACCCTTGGGGGTGTAAGTTTTGCATATTTGGTCCCTGGGGGGCGTAATTGTCAAGTTTGGTAAATTTGGAGTACGTTGGGCGTACAAGTTCAGGTTGGTCATGGAGCTCATCCACGTACGATGGGCGTACGTGGAGTACACTTAGTGTACGTGAGTAGTTTAGAAACCCTAATTTTAGAGCTTGTACCCTATATAAACCATAAGATAGCCTCTTTTTCTTTGTTTAACTAACCTCCATACCTTGAAAACCCTAATTCGTTCCTTAGCCTTTGTGTGGTGCTTTTGAGCTCTTGTGAAGCTTTTGGTTCGTGTTGTGCATCTTGAAGTGGTTGAAGAACCTTGAAGACTCATTCTTTGGAGGAGAGCCTTGAGATCTAGCTTTAGTACCTTCATTTTGTGGCTTTTGAGGTATAAAGCTCAAATATTGTCATCTCATTTCATAGATCTATTCCGTGGCTTGTTTTTGGTCAATTTGGTTCCTTTGGTTGGTGGTTGTGATCTAAGGTCATTTTTGGAGCTTATCCTTGTAGATCTGGACACATTAAGGGTTTCTTAAGCATAAAGGTGCAAACTTTATGGTGGTTTTTGTCTAATGCATGTGTTAAGTCATTTATTAAGCTCTTTTGAGCTCTAAAGCCCCATTAAGCCATGCATGCACGTAAAGTTGGCAACTCTAGATGATAAACCACCTTAAGGAAGTCAGGTCTGATTTTGGGGTGAAGTCTTAATCAATTAAGAGATGAAACTGGGAAGTTGGCCAAGTTAGTGGACTACTTGAGTGTACAAGTAGGTACATTACGCGTACAAGCCCTTAAGTGAGTACACTGAGCGTACGAGCTGAGTACGCCATACGTACTCAACAGTTTGGGATTCGATCTATTTGGGCTTTCAGTTTTGGGCCATGTTGGAATATGGTTGTCTTGGGCCTTGTTGGGCCATCAGAATTCTATTGTTGGGCTGTTGAGATTTTATTGGAATCTCTTGGGTGAAGGCCCATGAAAGGGATTGGGCCCAATTTGTAAAAATGGGCCATATTCGGGCTTTGGGTGATTATCTTGGAATTTGGGCTTTTTGGGAAATTGGATTTGGGCTTGGCCTTGGGCCAAGTTCGGGAAAGGGTAAAAAGGTCTTTTACCCTAATTTGGAATCTTAGTGTGATTCAGGATCCAATTATTAATTGGTTGTTATTTTGTGATTAATAGCGCATGGATTTTAGTGGATCTGCAGCCAAAGAATTATATGAGGGTTTTAGCTGTCTAAGGTGAGTCTCCTCACTGTACTATGGGTCGAAGGCACCAATGTCATACCATTGGGTTAGGTATTATTGGAAGACCAAGGGGTGGCCCTTGACATTGTATACAAGACTCGGAGGTGGCTCCTGCCACATCTGTATGCAAGACCAGGGTTCGGACCTTGGAAGTTAAGTAGATTGCTAATTGTATATTGTATGCTTATTGTCTTTGTGATGATTGCATGGAAGACCAGGAGATGGCTCTTGGCACTTGTCCATAAGACCTAGGGTTTTAGCCCTGACTTGGAAAGGAAAGACCATGATATGGCTCGTGGCATAATGGCAAGACTATAGCTGGCACATAGCATTTTCTATTATATGTATAGTATGCGGTATTTTGGGGAACTCACTAAGCTTTGTGCTTGCGGTTTATTGTTTATGGTTTCAGGTACTTTCGGTTGAAAATGGAAGGGCCCGACTTGATCGCACCACATATACCCATGTTTTTCTGTCTTTGTGATTTTGGGATTGTACCCTGATTACGCTTTTATTATGAAATACTTCTAAATGTATGAGTAAAAGATAAATGGGTGTTTTGGTTGTATTAAAAATAAAATTTTTACCTTGAAATTTTAGGATGTTACAAGTTGGTATCAGGGCCTTGGTTTAAGGGATTCAGGCACACTCTCGGGTATGTTTAAACTCAAACTGAGGAATTTATAATCTTTTGAAAGAAATTTAGTTTCTAGAAATATTTTGAAAAATAAATAAACTACAAAAAAAGAGATTTTATACAGAAAAAAGGGGTGTGGTGCGTGCAATCAGCCGAGCTCAAGTAAGTGATTCCCAGAATACCCATACATGTTTATTATGATTATATGTTATGAGAATTGCATGCTAGATTAGGGCTAAGGATCTGCTCAGGATTTCATGCTAGGATATATGCCTTTATATGCCTAATTGTTTGAGCCTTAGGATTACATGCTAGTATGGTTTTCCAGATAATTAGATAGATTGGCTTGATTAGTTGGCATGCTGGTTAGATTTTCTATGCCAGAATGCTGCTTGCTTTGTGCTTTGTGGAACTCTTAAGCGGTGTGAGTTAGCTATTAAGTGAATATGTTAAGTCACATGTGACATAGGGTGAATAATCTCAGAGTGATGGATTTGACCTTATTGCGCAGCTCTCGTTTGAGTCTAACCGTTGTAGGGATGAGTCTGTTTCTCGAAGGATTATCAAAGCTTTGTTGTATGTGATTGTATTCATGAAGTAGTTCACAATGGGGAGCGTCGATCCTATTTGTAAAGAAGAAGGATGGGACACATCGAATGTGTATGGACTACCGGGAACTGAATATGCTAACAGTGAAGAACCATTATCCATTCCCGTGGATTAACGATTTATTTGACCAGCTTTAAGGTGCATCTTGGTTTTCCAAGATTGATATGCATTCGAGTTATCATCAGATGAGGACTAGAGAGAAGGATATGCAGAAGATAGCCTTTCGGAATCGTTATGGTCATTACGAGTTTGTGGTGATGCCCTTCGGGCTCACTAATGCACCAGCCGCATTTATGGACCTCACGAATCGCATATGCAGACCCCATGTTGGATCAGTTTGTGATTGTGTTTATCGATGGCATCCTAGTATATTCTAAGACCCATGAGCTGCATGAGGAGCATCTGATGGAGGTATTGGAGACCCTGAGGAGGGAGAAACTAGATGTGAAGTTCTCTAAGTGTGAGTTCTGGTTGCTAGAGGTGCAGTTTCTGGGGCACCTTGTCAACCAGAATAGTATTCTAGTCGATCTGGCCAAGGTTGAGGCGCTGATGAGATGGGAGGTTCCAAAGTCTCCATCCGAGATTCAGATTTTCCTTGGTCTGGCAGGTTACTATCAGAGATTCATTCAAGATTTCTCCAAGATAGCAGTTCCTTTGACTAGGCTGATAAAGAAGACTATAATTTTTTGTTGGGGGCCTGAGCAGCAAGCAACTTTTGAGACCTTAAGGCGGAAATTGTGCAAGGCGCCGATTCTGACCCTGCCAGAGGGTGTTGAGAATTTTGTGGTCTATTGTGATGCGTTGATCATAGGTTTGGGTGCAGTTATGATGCATATTGGTCGTGTTCTTGCTTACGCTTTGAGGCAGTTGAACCCTCATCAGGCGAACTATCATACACATGATTTGAAGCTGGGGGTTGTGGTGTTCACCCTCAAGATTTGGTAGCATTATCTCTATGGGGTCCATTGTACTATCTACACGGATCACAAGATCCTGAGGTATTTGATGGTCAGCTAAATCTGAACATGAGGCTGTGTAGGTGGTTGGATGTGGTGAAAGATTATGATTGTGAGATCCTTTATCATCTGGGGAAGGCTAACGTGGTGGTCGATGCTCTCAGCCACAAGGCGGTCGTGGCTCCGATTAGAGATGGTGCTTGAGGATAAAAGTGATTAATCCACTCTTGGAGTAGATCTTAGAGGCTTAGATTGAGGCTATGAAAGAAGTGCACCGAAAGAGTGAGCGCATTGTAGGTCAGGTGGCTTGCTTCGATTATGACAATCGGGGTTATTGACTCTCCATTTGAGGGTGTGGGTTTCGTACTGGGGTGGTGCACGACTGTTTTTGATGGAAGAGGCGCACAAGTCAAGATTCTCTATTCATCCCAGAGTGACAAAGATGTATAGAGATATATGTCTCGATTATTGGTGGCCATATATGAAGCGAGATATGGTATGGTATGTGGAGAGGTGCTTGACTTACAGGAATGTCAAGGCGGAACATCAACGACCTCACGACAATATGTAGCCATTAGAAATTCCCATTTGGAAATGGGAAGACATTACTATGGATTTCATCATGAAGTTTCCATGTATAGCACGTATAGTGATTCGATTTGGGTCATTGTGGATCGATTGACCAAGAGCACATTTTATTCCGATCCAGGATTGTATCTCTTTGGAGAAGTTGGCCGAAATCTACATCAGGGAGGTTGCGGCACGGCATGGGGTGCTGGCTTCAGTGGTTTTAGAAAGGGATGTATGATTTACTTTTAGGTTTTGGAAGAGGTTTCACAAGGAGTTGGCTACTCATATGCATTTCATCATGACTTTCCACCCGCAGACTGATGGCAGAGTGAGCGGACTATCCAGACCTTTGAGGATATGCTTTGGGCATGTCTATTGGATTTAGAAGGGAGTTGGGATATGTATCTTCATTTGGTGGAGTTTTCATATAACAACAGTTATCACGCCAACATTGATCTACCTTCATTTGAGATGCTCTATGAGAGGAAATTCCGGACCCTGATATGTTGGGGTGAGGTTGGTCAGCGAGTCATAGGGAGTACTGAATTGGTACTCAAGACCACAGGGTTGATTCAATAGGTTTGGAGTAGACATCGGACATCAAAGAGTCGACAGAAGAGTTATGCCGACAAGAGCCGATCGGATCTAGAGTTCCAGGTTGGGGATATGGTTCTCCTGAAGGTGTCACCTTGGAAATGTGTCATCTGATTCCAGAAAGGGGGGGGATTTGGGCCCCAGGTACATCAGCCTTTTCATGGTTTTGGCCTGGGTGGGCCGGGTTGCTTATTGCTTAGATCTTCCCGAGGAGGTTAGTTAGATCCATAACATGTTTCACGTTTCTCAACTGCATAAATGTTTGGTTGATGATTCCATTGGAGGATATTCAGGTGGATGATCCCCTGGATTATATTGAGAGACCAATTTCCATCCTTGACAAGAAGATGAAAACCTTGAGGAACAAGGTTGTGGAGTTGGTGAAGGTGTAATGGTAGCACCAGAAGGGGTTTGAATGGACGTGGGAGCCTGAGGATGAGATGAGGGAGCATTACCCAAAATTATGTGTGCAGTGAACTTCAAGGACGAAATCTAATTCAATTGAGGGAGATTTGTAACGCCAGTTTCCAGGTATTTGCATTGTTAGCCTTGCTTTGTATTAACCTTACATTTTGGTCCCAAACGCCCGACATTGGGAATGGAACGCTAGGCGTAACTTTGTGTACGCCAGGCGTTCGCACGCAGAGGACAAACCCTAATTTTTAAGGTTTGAACCCTATTTAAAGGCCAATTATAGCCTCAAAACGTTTCTTATCTCCAGTTGTGACATCCCCATTTTTCACGGCCAGAAAAGACCGGTTTTGTTTATGCTTTGTAAAAATCAGAGTACTTCTTTTCATAAAAACGTTGCGGAATTTGTTCCCAGAAAAACACGATAAATACGTTATCAAAACATTTTTGAAGAAACGTATTTTATTTATTTTAAAACGTTTGGGATGTCATCATCAATACAGAAACATAAGCATAAACAAAACTTACATTTATTTACACTAGTGATCTACATCTCTTTAATCTCTCAGTGTAATGTGACTTCATATCAACACCTGTGATGTAAATAAACTGAGTGGGTCAGGTTGGGAAACCTGGTGAGTACATAGGGTTTTCAACCCACAATAATATAATTATTATGTTTAAACAATCAAACAATCAACCCAACTACCCATACCTATTATCTTCTTTAGTCTTAAGGATCTACCCTAAGAATCAGCTATCCCTCGTTTATTTATTCCTAAGGATCATCCTAAGGAATCGGCACGAAGTCCATCGTTACCAAGGCTTATAGATTATAACTGGTGAACACGTAGTCCAAACCATCTGGTAAACACTTAGTTCAAAAGTAACTAGTGAGCACACTTAGTTCAAAATAGCTAGTGAACACACTCAGTTCAAAGATACCTAGTGAACACACTCAGTTCAAAATACCTAGTGAACACACTCAGTTCAAAAATACCTAATGAGCACCTAGTTCAAAAAAACCTATAGGTTACGAGCCTACTAGCGTTCCACTGGACTGTCTAGTATCGTCCATGGTCATCATCTATACTCCACTAGATGACTGGATCACTGTCAACATTGATGTCTTCGATCATGTTATCACAAAACAACTATTTCATCTACCCATGTTTTACCCAACAAATTTTGTAGATATAAAATACATATACAGTTTAAATCATTTAAAACATGTATAAAAATCTTTCACCCAACATAGGCAACAAGTACTCAGACAATATGCACACATAGCACGTAATTTATATTAAAATATTTCATATCTATTTGTAAGATGAAAGGGACTATGCACTCACCTGATAAGGTGGTGACTCAGCACTCGAATAACGCTTCGATACTCTCAAAACAATTTTCCTTCGATAAAACCTAGTATCAATACCACTAGGGTTTAGTCTAACGATAACCGCGACAAATTAATAGTCTGACTATTATTACTATTATATAAGCGTTAAAAGATACTTATATAACTAATAATAATAGCCCAAATAATTGTTTTAAGGACCTAATAGCATTACGAAAGCTATATTAAAATTTGCGTAAGCGTAGCTCACTTACAGCGGATTTTAAAGAAAACCAGGCTTTGCACGGAGCAGCGTTTTGAAACCGAAAGACCCTTTTTCTCGGGACTCCGGGAGCCTCGGGGCTTCCTTTAGGTGCTTGGTATTTTTCCTAGGGCTTAGGAGTGGTTTGGGATCCTAGAGAGAGAAAGAAACTAGAGAGAGAAGTGATTTTTGGTGTGAAAATGCAGGCAGCCTCGGCCTCCTTTTATAGCTGTGAGGGCCTCACTACGTTGGGCGTTCAGAAGCTCTACGCGGGGCGTAGCTTCGGATAAGGCAGACAGATGGCAAGCTTTGGATGGGGCGACGTGGCTCAAGCTAGACCGAGGAGTGCAAGGCGTACGCGGCGCGTTCCGGACTTCGTACGCGCGGTGTAATGTGAGGGTGACGCGTCCTTCATCCGAAGCGAGATCGTGCTCAGCAAGCGACGACTGAGATTTGGCCACGTCATCGCATCTAGCAACAGCTTCGCAAATTCGATTTTAAACTTTAAAAATTCGTAATTTTCGCATACGAGCTCCGTTTTTGACCTTCTTTATATCCACGCGAAGGCGGGAACGTACTCTACAACTTTTGTTTAGACTCCGTCGGCTAATTTTGACTTTATTTAAAAGTTACATTATTAACAGGCCAGGACAAGATTGGTCCGTTAAATTCTCATAACTTCTTCATCCGGCGTCCGTTTTCGCCCATCTTTTTCTCGTTACGCTAATCTTAACGAGATCTTCGATTCTCGTTTAGGTCGTGTCGGCTAAAAACCGCTCGATCTATTATTCAAATTTCGGGTTGTACACTGCTAATTCGAAACTTCGAAAAATCATAACTTCCTCATACGAAGTCAGATTTGGGTGTTCTTTTTATTAACGCTCTCGGTTTAACGTATTCTACGACTTTCGTTTAGATCGCTAAGGCTAAATCTCGCTCTATCGTAAATTCACTATTTACGTTTCCCGGTATCATGTCGGTTCCGTCGCGAAACTTCGACGGGTCATAACTTCTTCGTTATAAGTCGGATTTCGGCGGTCTTTATATGTACAGAAACCTTGTAACATATACTAAAACTTGGTTAAGATTATTTATTATAAATAATATTTTTCCGAAAAGTCATTTTCGACGCTTATTGCCTCTAATTTGACTAGCCCGGATCTACGGGCGTTACACCAACCTTCGTCCCTTATAGCCCTCATTTTGAAATCCTAAGTGTGTGTGTGTGTGTGAGAGTGCTTTTAAGCCTTGGAGTAACATTATGGTATCATTTTAGTGTTCTTTTTGGAGAAGGAATATCTTTGGAGTGTTGGTGTTGCTCTCTAGTTGGATCTAAACTCTTGGCATCTTGGAGCACCTTTTGGAGGTATAAAGTTCAGATCTTGATGACTTCTTTATTAGATCTTGCTTAAGTGTAGTTTTATGCTCATTTTGGTCCCAAGAACTTGACTTTTGTGAGTTTGGAATGCTCCAGAGGTTTGGGCTGTCTTGTCAAGCATTTTGGAGGGTTTAAAATCATAAAAATGCAAGCTTGGACCTTGATACCCTTCCATGTAATAGTTTTGGAACTTCAAAGTGTGATTTAAGTTAGATTTTGGTGTTGGGCTCTTTATAGCCATGCAAAGTCATAAAGGTTGCAATTTTATGACTTTAGATGTTCTTTTAGCATCTGATCTGAAGTTTGAACATTATGTCTTAAGCCATGAAGACCTTGGTTAAGGATTTAGGATTATGTGGTTACGCCAGGTGTTTTGGTTAGAAAGTTGGGCGTTCGGATGCCAGGCGTTCTCTCAAAAGCCCATTGGATCGATTTTGGGCCTTGGGCCATTTAGGGTTTTTGGTTTGGATTAGTTGGGCCAAGTGAGGAAAGGGTAAAATGGTCTTTCACCCTGGGAGTTGGACCTATGGATAAGATTCCTAGTTATGGTTTATGGCCCAATTATTAATTGGGTTTTACGTGATAGATTAGCATGGAGATTTTTCGGATCAGCAGTCCGAGCATTTATCTTGTTGATTTAGCAGTTAGAGGTGAGTCTCCTCTTAGCATTTAGTGGGTCGAAGGCACCAATGTCGGCCCATGATTTATTATGATTAGGATGTTAGTTGTCTGTGTGACTTCTGCATGTGTAATATGTGATATGTATACTGGGCGGTGGCCAATGCCAGGCAGGGTCTGATGAGTGTATTGTGTGTTATTTGTCTTAGTGATTCTTGCATATGTTTTATGTGTCTATATGTATACGGAGCGGGGCCTGATGAATGTGAGAGGCAGGGCCCATCTCATATTATTGAAAGATCTGTTCTGAGTGAGGCTCGATGCCAGGTGGGGCCCGATGGTTGTTGGGCATGGCCCATTGCATGTTTGATATGTATGGAATGAGGTATTTTGGGGAACTCACTAAGCTTCGTGCTTATGATTTTCAGTATATGTTTCAGGTACTTCCGGATCGAAGGGGAAGGACTCGTGATGATCACATCGCACACACCATGTTGTTCTGCATTTTCTTGATTTGATGTACATGGATGATTATTGACATACTAAGATTTTCTTTTACAATTTCATAAACATATTTTGGATGATGGATTTATTATTATTAAAAAAAAAATTTGGTCTTAAATTTTGGGACGTTACACAACTGGAGTGAGGATGAACTGTTTTGGAGCAAAAACAGTTAAAGGAAGGAAGGAAGTCAGCGGTTTTCATTAGTTTTTCTTTGAAGATTAAGGTCGTCAGGAGGGAGCTGTAATGATCAAGAAAAGGTAGCGGCATGCAGTGATGACCTCAGGGGGTGTTTGGAATTGTTTTTCGATAGGAAAATGGGTGAAGGGTGGATGGATCAAAGGGAAACAACGCCTCCTCTTTGTTTCAATTTTCTATAAAATAGAGAACAAACGAGAGGGAGAGAGTTCGTGAGGAAAAGATGGAGGAGTGAGGTGAGGATGTGAATGATTGAATGCAGTCCTATGGATGATTTTTACTCAGATTTTTTCTATGATCATTATACCATTGTGATCAATTTGCGAGATTTGAAGTACAATTGCAACATTTCCTTAGATTTCATCCATGTATGATATATGAGTGTATGTTTAAGGTGGTACAAAATGAGATATACACTAAATCTTTCATATTTGCTAGTATATAAAAAAACTAGCAAAACCCTAATCTGAAGAAGAAGATGAGAAAATAGAGAGACTAATAGATTTAAGATTTTTAAATCTTTCATGTATATAAAGAAACTAATAGATTTAAGATTTTTACAGAACAAAATCAATAAGAACAAAGCCTAAACTAACAAAACCCTAATCTGAAGAAGAAGATGAGAAAATAGAGAGACTTGAGTAAACGTGTGATAAAGAAAATGATCTCAATGACCTCCAATAACTGAAATCAACTATATATACTTCAGGTAATATCCATGGATTAAAATTGGAATATATCCGACCCAAACCCATCCTCAAAGATCCGCGTGTTTTCTAGTTTACAGAAAGTGAGTCGCAGTCCCTACAATAATAAAACAATACACAACGTACCCAAATACCATAAATCTTACACCATTCTTACAATGAACCTTTTACACTATTCTTACAGTTTTAGCCCAGTTTAAGAAGATATCCTCAATGTTAATCTTGCCATAAATAATCATACTTTTAACACCCCCCCTCAAGATGAAAATTGAGAGGGGACAACAATTTACTCGGCTTTAAAAGGATCATATAACTCCAATTCAGAATGCAACAAATCATGTTGCAGATGCTTCATCAAAGACAACCATGATCAGCTTACCAAGTTCCAACCTAAAGCTGATGAAGCCATTTTCCTTGGGTACTCTTCTAAATCAAAGGCTTACAGAGTTCTTAATCGGAGAACTCGTGTTGTGGAAGAAAGATTTGATGTTACATTCGATGAAAACTTCGTTCGGAATTCTGGCCCAGCTCATGTTACAACTCACACTATGGAGTTCGATGCTCCATCGCCAGGATGTCCGAACCAGCAAACAATTCTTGAAGTCGACTTTGATACTCTCTTTGGACCCTCCGAAACTACCCTTGATTCGGAATCTCGAACAAGGCAACTCTCTCATTCGGAAGCTCCTGTTTCTCAAAATGTCTCCGGTCCAATCCCAAGTCTCTTTTCATTTGATTCCGAACTATTTCAACCTTCTCAGGTTGAGGGGGAGAATGCTCAACCCTCACTTGAATCAAATATAGATGGATTCCTAGATGCAGTTGCTGACTTTGATGACTCCAATCCTATATATATTGATGAAAACGAAAATTTCTTTGAATTCCCTTCTGATGATGATGTCAACCTCTCCGGTTCAGAAGTCCAGGGGGAGCATCTTCCACAAGTTGAAACCATTTAGGGGGAGCAACTCAATCCCATTGTTGATATTGGATCATCTGCTGCTCAAGAACTTCCAAGGTTACATGCTTGGACCAAGGATCATCCACCCAACCAAGTTATTGGAAACCCTAATGCTGGTGTTCAAACTCGATCTGCTACAAGTGTTCAAAACGAATGTCATTTCTCGGCATTTATATCCATGGTTGAACCGGAGAGGTTGATATTGGATCATCTGTTTTAAATCAATCCCATTGTTGATATTGGATCGTCTGCAGCTCAAGAACTTCCAAGTTTACATGCTTAGACCAAGGATCATCCTCCCAACCAAGTTATTGGAAACCCTAATGCTGGTGTTCAAACTCGATCTGCTGCAAGTGTTCAAAATGAATGTCATTTCTTGGCATTTAGATCCATGGTTGAACCCAAATCCATTAAGGAAGCATTAGATCATGCTGACTGGATTACATCCATGCAAGAAGAATTGGAAGAATTCGATAGAAATGAAATATGGACTATCGTGCCTCCTCCTCCAGATCACCCTATTGTTGGTACTAGATGGGTGTTTCACAACAAGTTAGATGAGACATGAGTTATTATTCGAAATAAAGCAAGATTGGTGGCTAAAGGATTTACTTAGATCGAAGGCCTCGACTACGATGAGACCTTTGCTCCTGTTGCACGTCTAGAAGCAATCATAATCTTTCTTGCTTATGCTGCTCACAAAGGCTTCAAAGTTGACCAAATGGACGTTAAGAGTGCTTTTCTTAATGGTGAACTTGACACTAAAGTATATCTTCAACAGCCCTCCAGTTTTGTTAGTCTCTCTTTTCCGAACTACTGTTACAAACTCCAGAAAGCTGTCTACGGCCTAAAGCAAGCTCCTCGTGCATGGTACGAGACCCTCACATATTTTCTCAAGCGTTTAGGTTTTCAACGAGGAATTTTAGATCCCACTTTGTTCTGAAGATCAAATGGTAAGCATCTTATGTGGACGATATTATTTTTGGATCTACGGATTCATCAATGGTTGCTGACTTTGCAAAACTAATGATCAATCGATTCCAAATGAGCATGAATCGGGAGTTAAGCTTCTTTCTTGGTCTCCAAGTCAAACAGACTAACAGATGAATTTTCATTCACCGAGAGAAGTACATTTTGGAACTCCTCAAAAAGTACTCAATGGACACCTATGCCTCAGCGAAGGTACCAATGGGCTTCGGACACAAGATCTTTGCCAACCTTTCTGGTGTAGCAGTTGATGAAAACAAGTACAGAGGAATGATTGGATCCCTTCTCTATCTCACAACAAGTTTTCCAGACATTATGTTTGTAACATGTTTGTGTGCCAGCTTTCAAATCAACCCAAAGATGTCTCATCTCTTGGCTGTGAAACAAATATTTCGATACCTTAAAGGTACAAAGAGTCTCGAAATCTGGTACCCAGCAAAAGAGGGCTTCCTACTTCAAGCATATTCAGATTCAAACTATGGTGGTCTTCAACTTGATATAAAAAGTACATCAGGTGGATGTCAATTTTTAGGGGGTCGTTTGGTCAGTTGGTCATCCAAGAAACAGAATTGCATTACACTCTCTACAGTCGAAGCAGAATACATTGTTGCTGCCAGATGTACCTCTCAAGTTCTATGGATGAAGTCTCAACTCTTGGATTATGGTTATCGTTTTCAATGCATTCCTATCTATTGTGATTCTCAAAGTGTCATTTCCATTTCATACAATCCAATTCAACACTCCATGGTACCATTTCATAAAAGACCATGTTTTAAATGGCAACATTGAACTCATTTTTGTTCCATCTAACGAGGAGATTGCTGATTTCTTTACCAAGGCATTAGATGAAACCAAGTTCAATGGTTTTCTGAACAGGATGGGCATGATGATGCCAGATCCTCAGTTCTTTGAAGAGACTTGTTCTCTTTGATGGAAGTATATGAAAGAAAACTGGTTCCGAGCTAAAAAATATTTTTCTTTACGGAACTATTCTCTCTCAAAATACAAAGGATCATTTTACTTATCTTTCACTACTAGAAAAACAACCTTTTACGACGCTCATTGCGCGTCGTAAAAGGCTCAGACGACGCGCAAATGCGCGTCAAGGAAGGCCATGTCATAAAGAGAGACGACGCGCATTTACGACGCTCCTTTACGACGCACGTTTGCGACACGCAATGCGTATCAAGGAAGGCCCTGTCATAAAGGAAGATGACACGCATTCGTGTGTCGTAACCTTATGACGCGCGTGTTAATGACACGCAATGCGTATCAAGAAAGCCCCTGTCAAGAAAGGCCATGTCATAAATGTAGATGACACACATTTTTGCGTATCATAATTTTAAATGTTTTAAAAAATATATTATTTATAGATTTACTAACTTTCAAATTAAATAATACATTAAAAATCTCATAATACAAAATAAAATACCATAAATAACAAAGATAATTCATTTCACTAATATGTCAAATACAAATAATTATTCCAATAGTGAGTAAAAGTTATAAAAAAATGAACTCATTTATATACAATTGCATTATCTAGCTTACTATGTGCCAACAACTCTCTGTATGTTTACTTTTGCTTGAGTCTCGTTTCCTCCAAAGCTTCTAGCCATGCCAAAATATGATATCTTAAATTCATCAAGTCCTTGGCGTGAAGTCTTAGAAAGAAGCTTAACTGCAATCTCCAATCCTTCTAGCAGACCCTAAAGATCATTATTGGCCATGTAGCAGGATCAACATGCAATCTCTTTTCTGCCTTCTTATTACTTGCAGCATCTTCTGCCTGTTTGACCAAGGTTGTGCCTTCAGCAGCAACATGCTGCATTGCATCAAAAAGATAAAAATAGATGACAACAAATACAAATAACTACATTCTACTTTAAAAAAAATCCAACTCCTATATCACAAACCTATTTAAACATACTAGTGACAGGATCCAATCCATGGGGTATTTTTGGAAAATAGTCTGAACATTCTTGACAAATCATCAACCTGCAAGTGAAGGGTAGAAAGGGAAGAAAAAAATGTTCACAACCAGTAAGAAATCTAAACAGTAGAAGTTTGACAGTGATTGTTGATTCCTATAAACTAAAATGTGAGATGATAGCAATACTTGACCTCAGAAAACAAATAAACATAGCAATACTTGTCCCTGCAGTTTCATGGATCATGATCCCACTCACTCAGTGAAACCAGCCATTTTGCATCGTGCAACTGCGAAAAGTGAAAAATTTTAACACATAAAAATTATAGTGATGAAATATATAAGAAAATTATATACAAATAGATACAGGGTGCAGTGAGTTTTAACCTAGAATAAGTGCCCCATGTAGATCTGCACCAACAAGGCATTGAGCCATTTGACCTTTCTTGATAATAATTCCAACAAAATTTAAATAGAAAAAAAAATCGTTTGACCATTTTGAGAGTTAACAATCTATTCAATTATTTCTTCTTTTGTGAAAAGAATTATACATTCGAATACTTTTTTGAACATCATACATTTGATATATAAGTAACTTGAAAGGAAAGGCACAAAATGAAGCAAAACAAAGAATGTGAATTACCAGGTGGGTATAGATAGGGGTCGACAGTGTTATAGTTATACAAAAAGGAAAAGGGACTTTGTGCATTCCGAGGAATAAAGGGAATGGGGTTGCTACTACTCCACTCCATTTGATCGACCCTCTTCTTGGTTAACAGTATCTACCTTTCACAAGCTAGCTGAGTTTAACCTATTTGTACCTGGGATATAATAGGGTAGAAAAATATGGGATTCGGGGGGTCACAATCTGGTCCCCAATACGGTCCAGCTCTGCATTGATTTCATCAATATTTATGTTTATCAGAGCAACTTACCATGTTCATATGTTTTTGTAGACAAACAATGATTTTGATGCCAAACATAAAATCACAGCAGTGGGCCAGAGAATTCATTTGAATATTATGGGATTATGGGTTGGTATTAATTACCAATAAAGGAGAAAAAAAATCATTAAATTGATTTGTGACTTCTAAAGGTTTCAGCTTCTGGATGTAGAGCTTCTTTAAGCCATCGATGATTGATGTAACAGTAGTTAAAGGAACCTGATAATGCATAAATAATATGAGATGAAAACATAATATTTAAAACATGGCTGATAAGTTTACAAGATGTATGTTCTATGTATATGTATACTCACATATTAGTCAAGTTTGTAAGTTTTCCAAGTCCAACAGGCAGTGGGCCAGATAATTCATTTGAAGCCAGAATGCTGGGAAATGGAAATACAAAATTTTATATGAATATAGATCATAGTTTATAATTTCAATCTATTATTTTTCCTTCTTAGGGTTTTAAGAAGAAGTGTACAAGGGTAAAAGGGTGAAAAGAAAAGTTATTAGTTATTGCAGTTTCTGCACATTTTTCATGTTGACAATCTCTTGGGGTATGGATCCTGAAAAGCGATTTCCTTCCATGCTCCTAAAAAATGTTGAAGAAACAATCAAAGTGATGTTTTTCTTTCTATTTATTCGATTGGCCCTCCATTAGCTAGCAACCACCATGTTGTTAAAACATGTCTGGGTTCGCCTTGTCTTATCAATTCTGGAAGAGGACTTATGATTTATTAAAATCCTCACAACATCCATTACCATTGCCTCTCCAATCTAGCTTAATTCCCACCATGTAACCCTGCAAAATCCTTTTTTTCTTAAAAATCTTCACTGCTAAAAAACAATAGTTATAAGAGATGTTGAACCTTTGTTAAACTATCGTTTTGTCATAAGTGGAGAAGATTGAGTGCAGCCACATACGATCATATTGGTGTCTATGGTCAAGAGTCATGTATACATCGAATTTTTCTCTTCTAACTACACAACTAATTAAAGATGTGGATCTGTTTCGTTCATTTGTACCATCAAAATTGAGATTTTTCCCTTTTTTCTAGTTGCACTACACAAAAAATAATAGGTGCATCATGTTCAATTAGATAAAAATTGTTTAGAAAATCAAAATTGTATTTAAAAATCACAAGAAGGTAGGGATGAATCAATACGTGAAATCCAACTTCCAACAGGCTGAAACCTTGGACCCAATCCTTGCAAAAGCTGATCAGATTCTTCCATGAGATGTTTCTCACCAGGTAGCTGAAATCGAACCTTGGTTCTTGACTCCTTGAATCAAAGGTGGCTCTGGCTCAGTTGTTGTTCTTTTTTGAACACCATTATCTTCAGATTTTGTAGATGAACTCATTGGTTCATCAACAGATGCATCATTTGGTTTTACAAAGAAGTAAGGACACTTGTAGTATGTTCCTCTATATAGTATGATAATGCTTCCAGATCTTTAGACAACTAAACCCCCAGTTTTTCTCTGAGAAAAAAAGCCCCAATGTTGATCATTATGACAAAAAATAAAGATTCACACTAATGCTAAACAATATGTAGGGGTATTTTTCATTAAAAAAAACTCTTAAAATTACTATTTTTAACCAAATAAACAATATGTAGGGTCAGCTTGGTCAAAATTAATAAACTCATTTTTTTTATCAAAAAAACAGTATGCAGGGGTAATTTAGTCAAAAACTCTTAACGTCACTAGTTTAAAAAAAATATTAAAATCACTATTATTTTTACCAAAAAAACAGTATGTAGTGCAGTTTGGACAAAAATTGTTAAAAAAAAAAGAAGATGTATATAAGGGCATAAAATAGAAAATAAAATATTATACATACATTAAAGCATACATACCTGATGATAACACATTGGATTGCTATCATGCTCCACGAAACTAGTGTATTAGTTGAAGTTATATATATATATATATATATATATATATATATATATATATATATATATATATATATATATATATATATAAGACAAGACCAAGGCAACTCTTATCCAGTAGTTGTGTTGACTTTTACAATGAGGATTTTGGATTTGGAAAATGGATATATACTCTGAAGCTTTTGGGTTGCAATAAGTATGGAACCAGGTAGTATTTCTTGTACAGATCTAGTGGGGAGGTATGGTGTGTGAGGTACAATGTTGTTTGTGGGTCTGACTTGTTTTTGGTGTCTGACTTGTTGCCTCTAACTCCACCTCGGATAGCATAAGCCTCTTTGAACCCATTGTTGAACAATAACTCAACTACCTTCATGGAGTTACCATCAAAACTACCTTACAAACAAAACAAAGGAATCATATACAAATTAAACTTCTCAGCTAAACAAAAGATAAAAGACACAAGAGCAACACAGTCATTTTCTAGTGAAATGAAACAATATATACAAACACTTAATAAGGAGGGGATCAAAATTCTTATTCACTATCCATGTTGGAAGACCAATTTCAATTTGAATTAGGATCATATACAACATTAGTATATTTGCCAAGACCGAGACTATCATTTAGGATCATATACATCATAAATATCCGTGTTAATTTTTTAAATTTTTTATTGTTAAATCATAAAAGTTTTGGAAGTTTCTCGATTTTGACCATTTTATATAACAAACAAATAAATTGGTTAATAGTTCATGGTTTGCTTACTGTTGAAAATTGGTTGAAACAGGCCCATATGGCCCTTCAACTGAGACTTGAAGATGATCCATTGGTGAAGGCATTGAAAGCTTTTCATAAAGCTTTTGTAACCAACTTCCTTTACTTTAATAACAACACTTAACTTTTCATCATCAAAGTTACTACTCGAAGTCACTGTAATTGGATGTCATTGTAGTTTTGATATACTAGGTACATTCACAAAAATTAAACTCGTTGGATTATATTTGAGCCCTGAAAATAAAAAATTAAAAATGAAAATTATTCAACCGATATGTTAAAATTTATAAAAATATTTCGATTTACCTCGTGTTTTGGAGAAGTTTAATTCTACAACTTGGCGTGGTAAAACTCACGCTGAAAGTAAACGGACTTTTTGCTGGGATTGTAGGAGACGTAAGATTCGATCTATCAGAAAGAGGTAAAAACCCGGGAGACTGGTCCAAATATAAGAAAATCCAACATGGATTATAAAAAACACCACAAAAAGAATGTAAAGATGATGTGTGTAAAAAAAGAGTTCAAATATATATCTTCTGATACGCGGTACGCTCGTTAACATAGGATTTAGATTACCTTAATGATGATGTTCATCTGTGTTTGGTTGGCTATAGGAAATTGAGAGTTTGAAATCACTAGTGGGCGATTGTGAACAAGATAAAGACATGCGGGCCATGGCATACAAAGAACTGGAGCAGGCGTTGAAAGAAGAAGGATATGTGCATAATCTGCTGCTCAAGGCTTTACTGCCTAAGGATGATGCAGATGAAAGGGACTGCATTTTGGAAGTCAGAGCAGGTATATGTTATGATTACAATAATAATAATGCCAAATCAAATTTCTGAAATTCAATTTTGGATCAGGAACTGGAGGGGAAGAGCCTTCTTTGTTTGCTATGGACATGTTCAAAATGTTATTTATAGATTATTCATCAGATATCAAAATGTTTGCTTAAACTAAAAAGTACACCATGACTTCAGGTATGAGAGCTACTCGCTGAAAAAGGTTTGGAGGTTTGAGGTGGTGGATGTGACGGAAGATGACAGATTAGGGAACTGTAAGATCCATTCACCATAGTCTAAAAAGTACACCATGACTCCTGGAAACGAGTGAAAGAAAATAGACCTGTAAGATCCATTCACTATAGTCTAAAAAAACACATCAGGCTTCATGTACCTAATCAACCTTAAGAATGCCATGTCAAGGATTGCTCTCCATAACTCTGTGAGGAAGATGACAAATTAGGGAAATCAAGAAGTTCAAACCTTTGAGTCCTAGAAATTGCAGTACCTATGTGAATGATGGTCAAGGATTGCTCTCCATAACTCCATTGATATTTTAATGTCTTTCCTTTCTTTGATCAGCTAATTCTGCATATCCATTCCAGAAATATTAAAACGGGTATACAAGGATTGTCCTTTATCATCAGGCTGGTCCTCCTGCAACAAAACGTGTGTTTATCTTCAAATCACATTGAGAAAAAAAATTTAGAAATGAAGCAACTGAATAGCTAATCCCCTGAACCAAACCAAATTTTATTTAATAAATGAAGAAAAAGGGATTTAACAAGAATCGTAAGTTTGTTCCTTCGATCTTGAATCAAATGGAGAAAAATTAAGCCAGGAAGAAAAAGGGATTTAGCAAGAGGAGGAGCAATGTATTCGATCACTTCTCCCTCGACATCTGGGACCCTTTCCAGGGCCTTTCCAGTGCTCTTAACAACCTTACCGGACCATCACGCGAAACAGCATCAATCGCCAATGCCAGAATCGACTAGAAGTAGACGTCGGAGGTGCACGTTTTGAAGCCAGCCTTGCCTGGGTTGAAGAAAGAGGAGGTGAAGGTGGAGGTTGAAGAAGGAAGGTTATTGCAGATAAGAGGAGAGAGGAGCAGGGAACATGAGGAGAAGAACGACAAGTGACATAGGGTTGAGAGGAGCTCTGGAAAGTTCTAAGGTCATCGGACCTGATTAGGGATGGCAAAAAAGCCCGAACCCGATGGGGAAACCCGAAACCCGATCATTTCGGGTCGGGTAACGGGTCGTTATCGGGTTTTTTATCGGGTTCGGGGCAGGGAGTGGGTTATCCTCGCCCCGACCCGCCCCGCCCCGATTATATATATATATATATATATATATATATATATATATATATATATATATATATATATATATATATATATATATATATATATATATATATAATGCTCAAAAATTTTTGCTGTTAATTGTATGCGTTCAAATATAAAATACTTATTGTGGACAAATTTTTTAGTTATTAACAATCTGATGTTAATGATCATTTTTATGTGTTTTGACGTATTAAACAAAACTTAAATCAAATAATTTTTAATATAACGTCCAGTTTATTTTATTAAAGTGATGCATCATGTTTTTAATTTAAAAGAGTTGCTAAAACATGTATATTTTATAAGACATTGGGGTACCCTAAAAGAGAATAAAGATTTCGTTATCAATTGTTGTAAACCTGATAAGATACCCGAAACCCGATGGGGAAACCCGAAACCCAATGGGGCGCCCCGATAAGATACCCGAAAGTTATCGGGGCGGGTTTGGGAATCCATGCCCCGCCCCGAACCCGCCCCATTGCCATTCCTAGACCTGATGTTGTCGGTAAGGGGCGGCGAGGTGAGATCTTCATTTGTGATCAGGCATAGGTTGCATATGTTGAATAGGGTTACGAGTTGTTGGAGGTGTATATTGTGATTAGGGTTTGCAGAGAGAAGGAAGAAGAGAATGAAATGGATCTTGAAGCGGGGAATTAAAAAATTTAAGAATTTTGAGTGGATTACAATTCCCCCTTTCAAGAACGCACGTTTTGAGTAAAACATAAAGTGACATTCACAGAGGACGCGCATTTTAGATAAAGTGCCCTCCGTGTTTTTATTTTTTTTACATGAGACACCAATCTAAGGGCACGCAATAATGCGTGACATAAATCCTTGAATTTTTTGAAGAGATGACACTTCTTTAATGTCACTCTCTTTTGCGTAACATAAATCAATGAGTGTCGTGGTTTGCGCGTCGTAAAAGGGTCTTTTTCTTGTAGTGTTTATTTCTAACCATCACTTGAATCTTAAGTTGTACAGCTCATCCTGATCATTTGTTGTTCTAAGTCCACATAGTCATCTTGATCACTTTTTGCATCTCAGAATATACTTCATAATGGCATCCCGAAATTCCACTCCGGAAAGGTATTGCATTCTATACTTCGGAATTTTCAAAATTCACTCCGGAAGTTTTCTCAAATCTTATTCTGGAATATCTTACAAATCATTTTCCATAAATTCTTTCAATCTTTCACTCCAGAACTCAAAATCATCCTTTCGGAATTTTGCTACAGAATCGCCAAAAAATCTTTGACGCCGGAATCACAAACTTTTTGACTTCGAAATTTCAAGCTTCACTCCGGACTGATTTCATTCCGGACCATTTTTTTAATTTTCTATCCGGAACTCAACCTTTTACCCTCTGGATTTCAAACTATCTAGAATTGATCTTTCAGAAACCAAGAGTCAATAAGGTGAAATGTTTTCTTTGTAACGGTAACTTATAAGGATCCTTATCTTCCTTGAAATTTGTGCCACGATCACACGTCTCCTAAAAGCAACCATCAAATCATCGTTTGGGTTTTCTAGTTCTAGCTACAAAACAACCCTACCTTTCTCCTCCCACGTCTATTCACCCCCCAAAACGGTTAATCATTAAATGCAACCTGTTTTGGCTTCGGATCCTCATCATTACCTTCTTAACCTGACCCGTTTCACTTACCTATATAAACCCTTCTAAGCCCCCTTTTACCTCTTTACGCGCTCAAAACCTCCAAATCTTCAAATTCTCTTTGTGTTCACTGAAGCTTTCATAACTGCTCATCAATGGCATCCCAATCATCATCCCAAAACCTTGTTCCAACCTCCACCACACCCAATAAATTGATTGCAAAGAATAAACCATCCAAAGGATCATCATCAACAACATCGCCTGAATTGTTTCTCCGTGATACGACCCAAATCTTCTCGCTAAACCTTATGGATTGCGATGAATCCATTAGAGTCATGATCAAGTTTATGGCACACCACCCCATCTCCACCCTCTCACCAAAGTACCTGAACCACCTCTTCCACTTCATCTCCTTCACGTAGCCTTCACTAGAATCAAATTGATAATGATGTTCTGGAAACCAAAATCATGGGTGATAGGATCGTGCCAATCCACAAATTGACGTTTTTGAAAGCTATTGGAGTGAAAGAAAACCCCAAGGGTTTTAAGGTACAAGAACCCATTGCAGAAGAGATCCAATTGTTCTTGAACCATATTGGGTACAACCAAGATTACAAAGTGAAGGAATCATCCGTCTCTGGACTCTGGACCATGCTGATGCACTTCATAATTCAAGGGCTATCCGGAAAGAATGGTGGTATGGATACTCTCAGAAATTATTGGTTGTATGTGGTATACAACATCTATTCCGGACGCGACAATGTTGTTGACCTTCCGAAGGTGCTATGGCAAGACTTCCGGAAATTCGCAATCAAGTCCAACGAGATCTCAAGTCCTAGGTTATGGGTTTTGACAATTTAGCAACTCTACAAGGAATATTCCAAACCTATTCTTGTTGCCTTGATTCCTCCGGAGGTATACGTTTCTTTTAAAGCAGTTAAAACTTATAGAATTCCAGACCAATCTTCTTTTGGTCCTGTCCGAAGGTTATCTCAACACATGTTGGAACTTATCCCTTCCAGATCAATCCATTTGCAAAAACATTTGGAGACTTCGACCGTGTAGATCCCAACACAGTCTACCCCAGTCCTCATTGAGCCCACTCCGGAAGTGGCCAAGCCAACATCATCCGGGCCTAAGAAAACCAAAAAGTCTGCCAAAAGGAAGACTTCTCCTTCGAAGCGAAAGCCTAAAAAGAAATCCAAAGTTAGTTCCTCCTCTCAATAGGAAGGAATCCATGACATTTAGGCTAATTCTGGCCTTCCGCACACCCCTCCCATCCACTCATCTGAGGTACTCCTTGATGTTTCAAAATCACATGCACACATAAGGGAGTCCACACATAATCCACCCCTCACCTTCTTAAAAAGGCGACGCCGGTTTTGAACAAAGTTCCTTGCCCCTTCGGAACACACTCACGTGTTAAATTTGATATCCCACTTGTTTCTACATGCACACACTCTGGAACCCCTATTTCGGACCCCAAGCATTCAGAGGTTGGAATTGTCCCTCTAACCTCCGGTGCCGCAACTGGTCTGATACTCGGAAAGGGTACAGGACGACCAGGAGTTAACAATCCTCTGTGGGGAGATTATGTGAACAGGGCACACACTCGACATCCGAAGCTCACCAATTGCAAGTGGAATCCACCCTTATTTCCATGAAGAAGAGATCCATGCAAAGCAACTTGCCCTATGTCTCTCCTATTGATGAATTAGTTGATCTAGAGTTCACATCCGGAGAAACTCCAAAGTCTCCTCCTCAAGCTTCCAATCCTCTAGCTTCGGATAATGAGATTTCCGAAGAAGTACTATTGACTATCGATGTTGTACATGTTGCTGATGCCAGCATGTTTTCCTTAGTTCAACTTCACTTAAAGCCATCTTCATCAAAGCCAACATTTGATTTCGGATCCTCCTCCTCCACTCAGGAATTCGAATGAACACAAAAGCTTCATGATGATGCCACCAACAAACCCGGACCTTCTGTCACTCCAATCACTCCGGAATCTTCGAAACACACTCCTCAACCTTCCAGCTCAGACAACAGATCCTCAACCGGAAACCACATAGATCCGTTTGCTCTTTTGGATATCCAATCCAATGTTTCGGACACAGTGGAAGAAGGTTACCACTCTTGAAACTTCATGGCCGAGCTTAACACCAAAATAGATGAAAAGGTGTCTGGAGTGGATTCCAAGCTTGACGCCATTCTCCAGTCCCTATCTACTCAGTCTGGACCTTCCATGGCTGAAAGGGAAGCTCAATTAGATCAACTAATCTCCATCCGGCTCAAGCATTCGATTGAAGAAGTTAAAGCTAAGTACGATGCTTTTGGTGAGTACCATCTCGCACCATCACTACTATGCTCAAGGTTCATGATGACTTGGTTGCTGCTACCAACGATCTTATCAAGCAAATCCATGTTCGCCATGAGAAACAAATTCAGAGGCTGGAGAAGGAAATCAAGAAAAAGGATGAAATGAATATGATCATCCAGCAAGTACTCGTCAAACTGCTCCGCTCCACTTGGAACCTTGTTGACGTTCTGAATCGTAAGTTTGATGAGATGCTTGCTATCTTTGGACATCTATTCGATCATCTCTCATCCCAAGCCCCAACTTCCGAAGCTTATGATGCACTCACTCGTCAACTCAACACTGTTCTTTAACAAGTGTTTACCAAGTTTGATGATCTGAAGGACTCATTGCTACTTGCACCGTTCCGAAAGCCACTGATGCAAGAGGGGGAGAAGGTCCGAGTCAACCATGGAAGCCTGCCTCGGTTTTTCAACTCCAAGATGAAGATTTTAATTCTGGTGATGAAGTCCAAGTTGTTTCCGAACTTCTAGGAAACAGTTTTGATGATGATGAAGATAGTGATGAAGAGGAATATGTCACCAAGGGAGTTCTGGCTATTGGAGCTCCTCAGAAGCTTTTTCCTAAGCAATTGACTAAGGAAGAGAAAAGAATTTGGTCAGCAATTTCATGGCCATCTTCTTTACCGCATGTTCTCCAAAGAGGTATTCAAATGGCCAAGGCCAAATCCTTCCTCACTGCTCAAGCCTTCCGGGCCACACGTTCCATGTTACCTCCTATTTCGGGACCAAAAATCACTCCAGTTGATGGAAGTTCTCCTCTCCGGACCCCAAATGACATTCCGGAAGAACCTCTTCCATCCACCAAAGCAAAAATTTAGATGGTCTCAGGAAGAAATTAACAAGGCTTTAGAGGACAGCTTCCGGATCCAAGCGCTCAAAGACAACCCTAATCCGATGCGTGACATTTCTCCTCTTTTCCGTGAAGGCATTCTTAAGGATGTCGACTTAGTACCCTTTATGTACTACGACATTCCTTCAGACGATTTCGAACAACTTGATCTTCCTCTATCTCCCTTCAGCAAATTCTACATCAAGTTCACTCATCTCCATCCCAATGACAATCCGAAGGTCACCATCCGGACAGAGCGTGAAAGGCTTAAAACCTTCTATACCCAGAATGCACTTCCCCTAAAGGAAGTGTGGACAAGGAAGAAGATTACCAAGATTTCTGGGTACGGAAGAAAAGTCCTCACCAAGTTTGAACTTAACTGTCCACTCTTCTGATACCATGTTGTCAGAAACAAACCATCCTATCAAACCATCACTGATGCTGACTTTCCAACAATGAATCCGAACGACATTTTGACTTTAGCTGCTCACTTTCGAGGACTTCAAAGAGATGATATCAGTATGGTGTTGGATTAGTGTCTAAGCCCGTAACCATATTTGGTAAGTACTTGACCCGGTTGTGCATGGTCCTTTTGGGTTGCCTTCACCAAAGCAACTTGACTAGAGAAATTAAATAGAGAGAGAGGTTATTGTGATTTATTAATATGTTATAAGAATAATATATTAAAGGAAAAATCATATTTGTTTAATTAATATTGGTCAATAATTAATTAGGAATTAATTTTGTGATCAAGTGTAATTAATTAAACTAGAGGGGCTGAATTGTAATTATAAGATAGTTGCAAGATAGGGCAATATTTATCCTTGTTAAAGGATGGACGAATTCAAGGATAAGGATATCCTTAAAATCGTCCAAGGATAAGTAGATAAGGGTTTTTCAAGGCTTATCTTGTGGTTGCTTGGTGGGCAAGCAACTGGATAAGGATAAGGACTGAAACCCTAATCTAAACCCTATATAAAGACCCCTAGGCCTTTAGAATTCGGGTACATGCTCCTAAGAGGTCCCAAGGACAAATTCCACCTCTTCTCTCCTCTATCTTAAGCCTCTCCAATTGCTTGTGGTGTTTGTGAGCCATTAGAGGCACTACACTTGTGGTGCTTGCTTTCAAGACTTGGGATTCGAAGATTTAAGTTGTTATTGCAATATAACAACAAGAGGTATGTAATCTAATCTTATATGTTAATTTCGAAAATAGCAATGCACATTAGGGTTTTATTCTTGTGTTCATAATGTTGTGTATCTAATAGTGAAAACATAGATCCAAACTAGAGTTGCATGCACACTTAGGATTGTTTGTATAAAACCCATCATATGGGTGCTTATCATGCAGCTCTGAGCTTCCTCAAAGACTATGTCGCTGAATTTAGTTGACGTGACTATAATTTGGCTCATCTGTTCGGAACCGAAAACTTTGTGGCCAAGATAGAGTATGTGATGTCGGAAGCTGAACTGTTAACTGAAGGCCCTATTGATGATCCGGTTCTAGGGTTTGTATACAAATCATAGAAGACAAACAAAAAGGACTTTTTCCGAGTACGTCCTTGACAAACACCTGGTTCCTACAAAAGCACTCAAGAAGTTCATCAGTTGTGCAACCAAGTCTAAAGCTTCGGAGCATGTCAAAGCAAAGTTTGTGAGTCAGCTGTCCTGGTACATTGAAGTCCGAGAATGGTTGTTCAGATCCTACACATTCATCAAGGAAGAATCTATCTAATCTGACTTGATTGCTAAGTTCACTTAGGGGGAGGTTGTTGGAACCTGAAAGTGAACCTCTAGCAATCCGAAATCCATTTGTCCATTCCGAAGTCAAGCAAATTCCGAAATGAAGTGTACTCCGAAATTCTTTTATGTTCGGATCTAAAGTCAAGGTGGTGAAGTGAAGATAGAGTGAAGGCATTCCGAAATGGATGTTTATGACTGGAATGGTTGTTGTTCTGAAATCAATATTTTGTCTTAATGTATTTAATGTAATTTGTCTTTAGTTTGATTTAACCAGTCATAGGACTTTCTCTTTATTCAACTTGGATATTCAAAGTGTCAGATGTAACTCTTTTATCCAGTCCTATGTATGTAATTGGTTAGTACTATGTTTCATGTACTCCTATTTATAGGAGGATTCAATATCAAATCAACAACGGATTATTCAAAAACTCTTAGCACATTCAAGTTACTTCATCTTTCTGAAGATTCTTTCAAACATTCTTCTTGTTCTTCATTTATTAACTTTACTTTGATCTTTATTCTCTTTCTTCATTTATGGCTTGATCACTTGTTGAAAGCATTAAATCAGACTTGACTGGTCTATCCAGGCTTGACTAGAATATTTATTAGCAAGCAGACATTGATCTTAAGCATTTACTCAAGGTTTGAGTTTTCAAACCTTGTCCATGCGCATCAGATCGTTATTGTACTCACACTTATTACATTTCTGATCATTAAATTTACCAACAAAAGCGGTAGCCTGAGACTTAGTGGAGGATTGAGAAATGGAACCTCCTTTTTGATGTGATTCCTCACAATATACAATTGAAAAGGCAGATTTTACATTAGGAAGAGGTTCCATTAACAAGATGTGGCTGTTAACCTGACTGAATGTATCATTTAAACCAGACAAGAACTACATTAGCTTCATTAACTTTGAGTGATTAACAAAGTCAACTGAAGCTTCACATGTACATTCAACCAAATTAACTAACCCATCAAATTATTTCCACAAAGCATCAAGCTTACTGTAATACTCAGAGACAGATAAACCACTCTGGGTAAGAGGTTTTATTTTTTGATGTATATTGAAAACAACATAACCGTCAACTTTAGAATATGTTTCTCTTAACTCAGACCATATATCAGAAGCATTGTCACTACAAGCATGATTAGCATATAAAGACTCATAAACAGAACCAAGTAGCCAAGAACATACAATAGCATTAACACGTTTTTATTTACGAATTTTAGTTTCATCCTCACTAGGTTTAGGAAAAGTTTTATCAACAAAACCTAATTTATTCCTAGCTTTCAAAGCCCTAGTCATAGAAATCTTCCAAATCCTAAAGTTCTTAGTACCAGTCAATTTAAAGCTAATAATTGACACTACACCATTATCAGAAGGATGTAAGAACAATGGATCATCAAAATCATAACGGTCTGGACTTTTAGAACCAGAAACAGAAGGGGTTTCCCCAACCATGATTGATACAACTTATATAACAACAAAATTGTGTTCTCTTAGAATAATGACTATACTAAACCAGATTCTGACCACCTTTCTTGGGGTAGACAAGCTAGTATAACCACAAGACCACGATCTCGTTATCAAAAAATTGTAAGAGTCACAAACAATACACAAAAAAATAACACAGAAGCACCCAAGAAATTAACCTGAACAAACAAGAAGATGAATGAGCGTGTAGATACTTACATAAATCCACTCAAACGCCCAACAAGCAGCAAAGTACTTTACCATAAGATCTATATAACATAGAATCTAACACTGAAGCAGACTGGCATTCAAATGCCTGAACACCAAACACCTCAGATTACACAGTTTGCGACCTTAACGTTAACCGCCGCTTAACGTTGGCCGTTAGACAACGAGAAGTTAGATCAAACGTTTACAATTAAGCGATCGTTTACTATAAAGATCGACAATGTCTGAGAGAGTTTAATCAATCCAATACATACAACCAGATCAACAGATGATCGGAACAAAGAACAAAAAGAAGCTTCCAGGGAAGATACAAGAACTAAAAACAGATTGAGAAACCCTAACTCAAAACAGATCGAGAAACCCTAACTCAAAACTAGATCGATAAACCCTAACTCAAAAAACTCAAAAGAAAACGACGCAGGAGTAAACCCGCTCTAAAACCATGACAAAAATGTAAACAACAGATCTATTCACAACATCAACATATCTTTTATTAAAAGAAAATAAGACTCAGTTGGTTTTCAAGATACTTACAACTGAAAACTCACTACATAATCACTCACCATCAAATCTATATATAAAGAAACTAACAGATTTAAGATTTTTAAAGAACAAAATCAACAAGAACAAACCCTAAACTGACCAAACCCTAATCTGAAGAAGAAAATAATAGAACATGGAGACTTGAGTAAACATGTGATAAAGAAAATGATCTGAATGACCTCCAACAACTGAAATCAACTATATATACTTCGGGTAATATTATGGATTAAAACCAGAATATATCCGACCCAAACCCATCCTCAAGGATCCGCGTGTTTTCTAGTTTACAGAATGTGAGCCGCAGTCCCTGCAATAATAAAACAAAACACAATGTACCCAAACACCACAAATCTTACACCATTCTTACAATGAACCTTTTACACCATTCTTATAGTTTTAGCCCACTTACAATGAACCCAAACACCATTCTTACAGTTTTTGGGAAGAATTCATGTCAAACTTTCTAATTCATTGTTCTTTAGTCCTTTAAAAATCATTTTGCCATATATATATATATATATATATATATATATATATATATATATATATATATATATTCCCTCCGTCCCAAAATTATTGTCCACGGACAAAAAACACACAGATTAAGAAAACATTAATTACCACTAACTTTATACAATAAAATAACAGTTTCGTCCTTACTTTGCATTTAATGTTCTATTAAATGATTGGTTGATTAAGTAATAATGAGGAGGTATTTTGGTAAAAATGTTATTTATTTTTAGAAGTGGATTATTATTTTGGAACAAACCAAAAATGAAAGATGGACTATAATTTTGGGATGGAGGGAGTGTGTGTATATATATATATATATATATATATATATATATATATATATATATATATATATATATATATATATATATATATATATAGGCTTAGGTTATTCTATTCTAACAAATTATTGTGCGGATATCGTATGCTATGAGACTGATAAAGAAAATATGTTGTTTGATAATATACATACGTTCAATGTTACATAAGTATTGTCATTAACACACATTCTTACTAATTAAAGCGTCTATAAGGTTATTATACACTTATTATTATTATTCTTATTTCTGTTAGAATGTTTATTGGGTCGTATTCTGTCAGAATGAAAATGAGTGGAAAACGATGTGTGAGAACACAAATAAATAATAGTTAGCGAGAATACATGAAAATGACGATATTTTTGTAAGGTTGAACGTATTCGCATTGCTAAACAACTTATTCTCTTAGTAATTCTAATAGCATACGATATCTGCACAATAATTAGCTAGAATACTTGAACCTAGCTCTCTCTCTCTCTCTATATATATATATATATATATATATATATATACACACACACACACACACACATACACACATACGCGCACGCGCTCGCACGAATAGAAACATTAGGCTATCTCTATTGATAAAAATCCATATCAACCGGATTGGATTCAAATACTATTCTCGGATACATTACAAATAATAGAAACCACCTCGAGATTAATTGATTTAGGTTTCATGTTTAATTAGAAGTAATTCCATGGTTTTTGCAAAAACCGATTCATCAATGGAATAGGTTAGCATTCAAAAATGGATTAAGATGGAATTCATAAGTCTTTGTCCAAAATAAGTAGCAATTAGTATAATACCATTTAAATTTACTTAAAAAACTTGGCCACATCATACACTAGGCCTTATTCATAGTAATGTTCATGGTGATTTACCGTCAAAAAACTTGACCTTATTTGCCAATTGTTACAGTGTGGCGCATCTAGTGGTATAAATATGAGTCATTTATGCCGTTTTAAGGGTTTTGGCATGTGCCATCGGGGGAGCAGCTCAGAAGGTGTTCCCGGAGACTTATAACCAAAGAATTGTTCTCGTGTACGGGGATACGAAGGTTGAATTACGGGATTTGCAGAGGTAGCTTTTATCTCGTTTTAATGTAAATACATTTAAGTGATATTTTGTAAAGGGATGTTAGACCTGAGTATCTGTTATGAGATTTCTTGATGTGATGTTTTTATGAACTCATGGATCAGTTAAATGTTTAAATTAAACAGTAAAGGTTATATACCTTCTTTTTGCCGAGAATTGTTGATTGGGCTAACGACCTATAAGGTTAAGTCGTTAAGTGATTATAATTGAAAATTTGATTAGTGTTGCAACAAATATAAATCACTAATTATTTTGTAAATGTATAACTCATTGTGAACCAATAATTTTAATAAAATTTTGGTAAGTTAACTAATTAAATCATTTAATTTTGGTAAAAAAAATCCTTTAAAATCCGGAATTTGACTAAGTTTCCAAAAAATAAAATTAACCATTTCTAAAAATGATTGGCACAAAATCATCTATGACTTATATATTTACACAATATATGTTATTTATATTTGACCATTATGTCTTATTCTCATTTTCACGTGATTTATATGTGACTTGCCTACGGTAAACAAGTCGCCGGTTTTCTTTTTCATGAATTTTTAATCCCGATTTATTTTTTATTATCTTATTTGAAATTAGTAAAACATTTTAGACGTTTAAACTATGTATTTTAATTTTTTTTTATTGAATTACATTAAAAGTTAAACATAACAGAAAATTTTCAGTTTGATAAGTTAGATGACCATTTATGGCAAATAGTAATTACGAGACAGTGGTCATAAAAAAATGTTGTTTGACCACATAATGTTTTCTTATAGCTAAAAAGATACCTCTCTAAATCTAAATTATGTATTTCATTTATTTTTCTAATCATATAGATATCGAAAAGCCATAACTAGAGTTACACAACTTGAAATAATTTAATTCTTGGTTGGACAAATGCTTAAAACGTCTTCTAAAACTTTCTAGTAATAGTAAACTATAACTTGGTGTGTATTTAAGGAATTTCTTAATTTTTGACAAAAGCTTGCACCGTTTAAAGCTTCATTAGGTTGTTTTTTTTTTTTTTTTTTTTTTTTTTTTTTGAATTCTTGCCACCATGATTGGGCCTACACGAATGGTCAAAATTGATTCGAAGTTTCTATGGTGTTTTCAATACGTATTAAATTCTTAATATTTACATTCTTTGAAGAACAAAAGAAAATTAGATTATTGGGATTTAACTGGGGTTTCAAGAATGAATAAATAAATAAAAATTACAACTAAGTCGGTTTTCTTACCAAGTTATATATTAATGGACATCAATGTTATAATATTTGTTTCTTTAATGAATGAATAAATATACATATAGATACAGACGATGATGGTGTTCCATACTTGGTTTTGTAAGTTCATAGAATAAATGTGCACGAGCTCTCCAGTCTCCATCAATTTTTATCCATTTTATAATAATAGTTGCAACAATAATAATTTTTAAAAGGAAATTAAACATAAATAAATAAACAAGTATAATTATATGGAAACAGCTAAGGTTTTGGTGATATAAATTATGTGACTATAAAATACAAAAACCAGCTAAGACTAGAATAAATAATTGGATTTAAAAAATGGATTCAACAGCTGCTCCTACATCATTTTGGTTGTTTCTAGTATTTTAAAATAAACCTATTTGTTTATTCTATTATTTATCCTTTTACAAATTTAATTATTATAGTCTAAAATCATAATAGTCATGTATTATAATTTATGCCCTTTAATTTATAATATTTGTAATATATCCAAACAATTTGATTATTATGAGAATAATAAGGGCATGAAGTTGGCTTGGCTTTTAGGATGATATATAAGTAATGACCAAAAGTTATAAAATTATTGTGTCTCGTTCTTGTCTCCTTGGATAATATAATATAATTATTGATCCCTTAATTTGGATTTCTTGTACCCTCTTTTGTATTCTTTCATTCAACAAAAAGCAAAAGTAAGAATAAGTGGTTTTTACTAATAATCATTACATTATTTATTGTTTTAATAAGCAAAACATTTTGTTAATGTGGTTTCAAATCATACCCAAATTTTTATAAGAAAAATATAGCACTGCCAACAAGAATAATGAATGATATAAACAAATTACTTTATTTGGATTTCTTCTACCCTGGTCGTTGTTTGTGTGTATGTGCGGTGGTGGAGGGGTGGTATTACACTACAAATCCGAACAATTGATTTTTGTGATTGCTATGATAAAGTACAATCTTTCATTTTTTGGATCATGGCACTTGTTTTTTAATTTGGCAAGTGAAGATACAAGCCTTTTTGGCTTTGACCATGCATTAAATTCTTTTGGAGGAAAAGCTCAACCTATTTTGACTCTTAATGAGAAAAAGAATGATCGTAAAGCCTTGACACAAATGTGATTACATCTCCACAATAATAGTCTTTAAGAAGCGCTCAATGAACGAACCATGACTGCTCTTTGGTTGTAACTTGAGTCAATATACATATCAAACGGTCTCATGAGTAAGATGCATTTAAAGTGGAAATTTTACTTACACAAACTTCAAGATGGTGGACATTTGTTTACCCATATATTCGACTTCAAAAAGATTAATTTTGATCTTACTACATTGAAAGTCAAGTATTTCCTTGGAAGACCATGGATTGATCCTTTTATGACATCTTCCGAATTCATATTCGAATATTTGTGATATTATTTTTATAGTCGTGATTTTCTTATTCTGAATGAAGTTTATGATGTCTTGTACTCCAAGAAAAAGATGAAACAAATGGTTTCTAATGAGATATCAAGCTATTCGCAAAGTGAATATTTATATATTTATGGCGATTCTAATGAAAGAGATTTTTGGGGTAAATATATTTAATCCAAATCATAAGGTAAAGAAAAGTTTTGTCGGTACGGCAAGAAAGATGGCTACAAGAACTCTGAATGTTATAAGTTGTAAAATAAAGAAAATATGAATGTTTCAAATAAATCAAAGCTTAATGATTATTCTACATGTAACATCCTAAAATTTAGGACTAGGTTCTTAAATTAAAAAAGTAAATAAATGAAAATGATTTATATAGTTAAATCATGAAGGAATAACCATAACATAAGTTGATATGAAGTTTAGAAAGTTAGAAGTGAAAATAATAACATTTTAAAAATTAAAGGGCTAAAAGTGTCAAATTGGAAAAGTTGGTTGACCAAAGGGTTGACCTACTTAGTGGAAAGGACCACCAAATTCATATAATAGATGGAGTGGGACTTGTTATGTCAAACTTTTAGAAAAATGTGAAAATAAATGAAGTGATGGCAAATTTAACAAAAGATGTAAAGTATAGGGACCAAATGTGAAAAATATGAAAATAAGAGTGCACCCTCTTCGTTTCAACCATATGAGATCGATGAGAGGGTAAGAAAAGTTGTGAAATGGCGATTTAAGCATAATAAAAATCTTAGGATTCGATTTCAAGCATTCTAGGTTCATTTGGTGGAAGTTGTGAAGAAATCAAGTGGTTCAAGGTATACTTTCTTTCTCTCTTATTGTAGAATTCGAATGCCTTCTATAGAATGAGAGTTATATGCGATTTTCATCTCATTTGAGGATTAGGGTTTGGTTTTCTAACATCCCTTGAATGGTTTTGATGATCCCAATCTCAATATAATCATCCCATCGATGGATTTAAGGATTTGGGTGAAAACCCTCATGAACCCTAGAAACTCAAATTGGGGATTTCATCTTTATATGTTAGATTGGAATGGATTCAATGACCTAGATGATGTTTAGAAGCAATAAATCCAATTGGAATGCTTTGAATATGAGCATTTGATGAGTATATGATACTCATAAACATGAGTTGATACTAATAATATGATTTAGATTCAAAAACATGAAGGCTTGAATAATCTTTAGATGGATGTATGTAATATTTGGCCATAAGGGCATTTTAGGAAACCAATTGATAATTACATGATGAATCTCATCTAAGATGTGAATGACATCATGAGCATGAATTAACACTATAGGGATGATAGTGAAACATAAACATGAAGGAATGTTAGCAAAGCCCTAGCTCTAGAGATTGTTTTGGGCCAAGGGCAATTCTGGAAAATGGAATGGAATTGAGAATTCCATAGATAGATTAGGTATTTACAATGAGATAAAATATGGTTTAATATAATTGACAACTTTCATATGAATGCTCAATGAGTTATGAACAAACTATGTGAGGTTTAGAATATACAATTGGAAACTAGTCTAGTTAACTCTTTTTGTGGAATTTACGGATCGTTATATACTTAAAGGTTTCAGTGAGTACTCGATGGATTGATTAGAGTGTTTTAAGGTGATAAAACACCTCCTAAACATGTGTGAGAACCTATACAAGTGGTACAAAGTGGTTTGGAAAAGGGACTTCAAGATATATATCAAGTGGGATGTTATTATGAGAAAATTCTCACTTTTTGGGCATACATACCATTCCACACGCCCGTGTGGAACCTTTTGTTTGGGAAATGTTGTTTTCCTCATAACTTTTGCATACAGACTCATATTTATGTGCGCTTTTCGCCTACATTCATATTTTTACATGAGGAATAGTTTGAATAAATAACATTTAGTAATGGAATCTGAGGGGTATTTTGGGCATTTTAATGACTTATGTCCATATATTGTATATGTAGCGTTTAAAGAGTGTTGCTTTAAGGAAAGGAACTACAGTAGGACTACCTATGCTTCTCAAGATTGAGGTGAGTACAGGTAGGCATTTTCCCACTTTGTAGTGCATGAAAAAATGTGTAACGTCCCAAAAATCATGATTTTTTTTATTTTTATAACCATTTAATAACCCATAAGTCTTACAAAACATTGTTTCCAAAAAGTCAACCATAAATCAGATTATCCGAAAATCATCTATCAATAAAATATCCAAGGATGATGTGTATGATCATGTCTTCGCCTTGTCCCGGTCATCTTATGTACCTGAAACCATGAAACCAAACTGTAAGTCAAAGCTTAGTGAGTTCCCCCAAAATACCCCACATAAGGAAACATATACAAACATGAATGTTGGGTCCACAGTCATCAGACTAGATTACCCCCAACTCACAATCATCAGAATGGATTTCCCTGCATATTGGGTCCACAATCATCAGACTAGATTACCTCGGGTCCACAGTCATCAAACGGGATTACCCCTGCCCACAGTCATCAGACTGGATTGTCTCGACCCAATAAATCATTGGACTGGAATGCTCCGGTCTATTGGCTCATGCACTTAGCAGTAAAACTTTAACCTTAACCACACTATGTTGAGATATACAACAGATAAACATATAAGCAATAAACAGAATATCATACAAATCTAACAAATCACACAACATAGCAACATCCTCTATACTAGGATACATAACCTAGTGGGTCAGCATTGGTGCATTTGACCCACAAGTACAGTGAGGAAAACTCACCTTAACCACTTGACAAAAGCCCAACAGCTACCTCAACAACATCACAGCCAACCCAAGCTTCCTAAAACCAACTGAGACCATCCATTAGTCAAATACTTAAATTTACTTACGTTTGACCTAAATTCAAATTGGTCAACAAGTCAATGGTCAAAGTCAAAGTCAAAATCGTCAATCAGCAGCCCTCCACGTCGTGGGCAAAAAATGCCAAAACAGTCGCTAATTCCCCAGTAGCCACATCGTGGCAGCCTAAGGCTACGCCGTGGGGACTGGTCTGAACAACTCAAATGAGCTTAATCCATTTTCTTCCGATTCCAAGAGCTCTTAAGCTTAAATATGATCCTTTCCAAGGTCTTATAGGAAGTTCCAAACCACCAAGATCTAAACTTTAAGTCTCAAAGGGACCCAAAATGAATCTTTCTCAACTTAGTCCATTAAGTCCAAGTCTCTAACTTTCAGATATGAATCAATAAGATGTCTAGATGGATAAAGTTTTCAACTTTATCCATAATAATGCCATAATCTTCCACGATCTAAACTTTAATACACCAAAATGGCCTAAAGTACCAGGATAACATGCATGGCAAGAAGGGAATGCAAAATATCATGACTTTCTTAGTCCATGAGGTCCATGAAGCATTCTAAACTGAGCAAAAGATGTTGGAGTCCACTTAGCTCCAAGATCACCCATAAAATGGACCAAAAGTGCCAAAAACCGCAAATGACAAGATCTGAAGAAGCAGATAGCAAGATTGGAACTTTATACTTACAATAGTCCATAAATGTAGTGTTTTTAATGGAACCAAACTTGAAACATCATTCCTTGCAGCCCAAAGGAGCCTTCTTGATCCTTAAATTCATCAAGATATCATTAAAAAACACCCAAAAGAGGAGACAGGAGAGAGGAGAAGCTCAAATCTTGAAGGTGGATGCTACGATTTCTCCCAAGAGGTTCTAGAGGTGATGGAGGCTGATAAAATGCCAAAAAATGCAGAACCTTATGCTTATATACATTGAAAACCCTAAAAATATGGGCTTGGGCCTGAATGATCACCATGCCGTGGGCTCTGATCCCCACGCCATGACCATGACTTTTCACCCAAATCTATCACAACTTCAAACAACCATAACTTCTTCGTTTCAACTTTTTTTTCAACAATCTTTATATCCACGGAAAGGTATTGACGAGCCTCACACTTCTATATAGTTAATTTTGGCTTAACACATGTCGAACTAAAAACAGAATCCATGCAAGAAGCCTAACATATAACTTTCCTATTTTACCATTTGGCTCCAAAACACAAACCAAGGGCTTAGATCATGTAACAAGTATTATCAACATCCAATGTGGTCTAAACCCTATTCCCTTGAAGCCCAAGGCCTTTACTTGATACATTTATTGCCCACAATCCCAAAAATAAGAAACTTCTCGAAACAAGATGTTACAACTCTCCCTTACTTAAACTAGATTTTGTCCTCGAAATTTATCTTGTTTAGAATCTCCGAAATCAAGGACAAAATTTTCAACAAGCTCCCATTAACCACCTCGAAAAAAAGGCATCTATATAGGGAAGTCGAGAGATCAATTGGAAACCAACAACTGCCAACAACAACCCAATAACTTGAAAATACACAACCGCAACCACTATCCTCTTCTCCCTAACCGTAAAACCCAACTTCCAGTGAGAACCACTCAAACCAGGAACTCTCAAAAACTACAACCATAAACCAACTCTATCAATATACTTCAGAAACCATACCCTAAGATCGAGGATCATCCATTTGTCGTACCTACACCTAGTTTCCTGAGTATGAACACCACCAAACCATGCAGAAAGCATTCTCAAAACATCCTGATCGTGAATTTCACCCAATCCAAATCCAGAAATTGTGCCCAAAAACCTTAAATATACACTTGACTTCCTCACAAGTCATCAACAACCCGCTGCTCCCACCTGCATAATGATGATTCATCCAACAATCTCACGTTGCATCCAAATCGCTCATCAGCTCAAGTGTACACCCACCTGACAAATCACTCAATACATTTACAACGAACTTTATGAATCGAGATTTCATAACCAATACTTAAAATTGGTAACCAAACCCCTAATAAACCGCCCTCAAGAAAATAGGGTCCACAATTGCAAACATTCATCAAGCAACTTCTGATGCATAACTAATACATCCACCATAACAAAATTCTACTATCCTTAAGATCCAAACCAACTGGTAATTAAGACTCCTAACTCCTTGAAGTTCACTAACACCCAGCCATGCTAATAAGACTAACGATCTGAGACCTAAGAGTCTCAATCAAATGACTATCGGGTCCCACCCAAAGGCATATAGTTACTAAACCATCAACCCACCTACTAGAAGTAACCCAATCAACATCCATCTCAACACAACATGAGCCATACCTTTCTATAATACATAATTCCTTTCAATGAAAAGGCTGCTACCAATGCAAAATCAACTGAAAACATGGTCGCACACAACCAGAGAATAAGATATGAGGTTGCACTCTTATTCCAATTCAAGGGATATAAACCAAGTAAGAACCATACCAATAAATTCGGACCAAGTGTTCTCATTCTATCTTACTCAAACTACATATATTCCCAAGGGAAACACATAACCAACCCTAGATCTCTTGCATTCCTTCTTCCTCACAACCTTACCCAAAGGGTGTAGCACCAGTAGATTTAGCCGAAATGATGAACCTCAACTGCTAACATAAACATCCTCATGAATAACCGAAACAAAGATCCCAAACCTTGATTGAAACTGAACAGATCCTACCAATACGTAACTTAACTCGATAAAAATTCCAAAATTATTCAGAATGTTGTCAAAACCATGGTTCGGTTAGACCAGATACCAACCCTGCCGACACAACATGTCAAAATCGGATTCTACGTAGATCTAAAGCCACACCTGGGAACGAAACAACGCTGCCCCAACATCTGAACTTCAAATAACCAAGGACATCTGCCAAAATCGAGCCTACTATGAATAATAATTCCACAACCAACAATTGAAGATACCCATACACAAGAACCAAAATGTACAATGTATAGATTTTGACAATAGGTTGACACATACATTGCCCTTCAACTGATAAATATTGAAACTTTTGAAGAACCTCAGCTATTAACGAAGAACAAAATGTCCAACGATCGAGAATGCGTTGACATCTAATTCAACGACCCGATGCACTACTGAACCAAAACCCATGCATAACTAAACATACCAATGTAACGTCCCATTTTTCACAACAAAAAATTTTCATTTTTATTTATGTAAATCCTCCCAATTATAAATCCAATATTGAGAAAACGTTTATTCCAAATAGATTTATTAAAATTTCAGCGTAATATTTAAAATGCAGAGTCTTCAAAGAAATGTATTTTGTTTATATTAAAACATTAGGATGTCATCTTCAATATAGAAACATAAGCATAAACAAACCTTACATTCATTTACACTAATGATTTACATCTCCTTTAATCTCTCAGTGTAATGTATTTTCGTATTGACACATGCGATACAAATAAACTGAGTGGGTCAGGTTGGGAAACCTGGTGAGTACATAGGGTTTTCAACCCACAATACTATAATTACGTTTAATTGTCAAATAATTTACCCAACTTTCCATCCCATTATCTTCTTTATTCTTAAGGATATAGCCTAAGTAAAGGTTGCAAAAATTGACACAACACGAAGCCCGATACGAACTCGACACGAAATAAACGGGTTTGGGTATGATATTTCAACCCGTTTAAATAAACGGGTTGACACGACACGACACGAAAATTAAATGGGTAAGGTTAAGGTTGAGAATTTCAACTCGAATATGACTCGAAAATGACCTGTTTATTTATATGCAAATTTTTTGAATTATTTAAATAAACTAGAAAGATACAAAAACAAAACCATAAGTAAAAGAAAACCTTCGAATTCAGTCGTTTTGTAATGTTGAAATGACTTAGCCGTCTAGATCAAGACTTAATTTCAGTTTTTCCATTCTCTCCCAAACTACCCAGTCTCTTTCACCACTCTCACATCCTCGCGACCTTTTCATCCGCCTCCCCAACTCCCACTATTTTAATTTTGTCATCTGAACTTGCTATGACTTCATCTATTCTGCCTCCAAACTATTAGTTTTTCCTCTCCGCCTACCCAACTCCTACTCTTTTAACATGCTCAATCTTTTAACCTTACATGACACGACATATTTCAAGGTATAGCCCTAACCTGAAACCCGACACGAACTCGACACGAAAATAAACGAGTTGACACGACACGACATGTTAATTAAATGGGTCGAGTTAGGATCAAGCACTTTCAACCCATTTAGTGTTTCGACACGACACGGCACGAACCCGACACGACACGACATGATTGCCACCTCTAACCCTAAGAATCATCTATTCTTTATTCATTAATTCCTAAGGATTATCCTAAGGAATATGCACGAAGTCCATCGTTGCTAGGGTTTATCAAACAGGCACTAAGTCCAGAGCTACTGATGTTATCAGTTAGGCACTAAGTCCATAGCTTCCAATGTTCATCTATAGGGAACTAAATCATAGCTGCCAACGTTCATTTATAAGGCACTAAGTCCATAGCTTCCAGGGTTTTTAGAGTATATCTGGTCAACACTTAGTTCAAAAGCACCTACAGGTTGCGAGCCTGCTAGCGTTCCACTGGACTGTCTAGAATAGTTTGTGGTCATCATCTATACTCTGCTAGATGATTGGATCATTGTTTAAGTCAAGGCTTCTCATCATCTATATAATCTTTCATCTCTCATCATTATCTACCCATCTTTACCCAATATATTTATAGGGATAAAAATACATATACAGTTTAAATCACGTAAAGCATGTATAAATCGTTCACCTAGCATAGATATCAGGAACACAGATAATAAGAACATATAGCATGTATTAATACTTAATATCTATGTGTAAGACGAAAGTAACTATGCACTCAATTCATATCTATGTCAAAACCAGCGAAATCCATTGAGTCAACCCAACGAGTCAACCCAACGAGTCAACTCAGCCGAGTCAACTCAAGCCTCGTACGTGGGGCATACTCTTATTCGAGGCTTTGGGTCTTAATCCGCATACGCGCAACGTACCATTTGGTATACCCATCGTACGCACATCTCTTATTCTTGGGGGGTGTTTGGGATTGTGATTGAAAAGTGCTTATTTGCTTATTGGCTCCTTGAAAAGCTAATAACCCAAAAAAAGTGTTTGGCAAACTCAAAAGCACTTTTGAGAATTGCTTTTTCATAAGATTCTGTTGAGAGAAAAACTTTAAGACACACTTGAACAAGATGGTTAGAACAAGTATATTGCAGAATAGTTAATCTCAAGGATCTATAAGCTCAATAATAATATTAAAGTTAGATAGTTAGAGTGTTAGTTGCGGAAAGTAAAGAATAGAAAATGACAACAACTTATAAAGTTATATCAAGTATACACATAAGTTGATTCATAACGAGGAATGCATTCAAACCAAGTTAATAGATGTGATCAAACGTAGTGATAAAGTCACAGCTGACTTGCTCCGAAGAGAGGTTATGATCAGATATGATAGTAAGAAGTGAGAGAGGAGAGAATTTATGTGATAAGTAGTAAAGATACTTGAAGATGCATGTTTGATTCAGAACAAGTGAGCTCTATTTATAGAGACTCAAGCATTACAAAAGATAACTCTCTAGAAGTAGCCATGCAAGGCATACTGAACAATAGAGAGTGTAAAGAAAAGACAAAATAGACTAAGTACAAAAACTTGTTGTCTTCTAACTTCGGATGACTACGGTAGAAGCTTTCATTGCGGTAGTAAGTTTGCTGCGGTTCCAAGAAAGTTCAAGAGGGTCACTTTCAGTGTTCTAACAATTTCCCCCTAAGTGACCTCTTTAACTTTTATCACTTATCAAGATGAAGATGCTTGATTAGGATCCATCAAAACTTCCTGACACTTTCTAACCAAGTCATCCTCCTTAGAATTTCATACATGACTTCTGGAGTGGTATATTTTGACTTTTCAACTGCGGTCCGATAGATGTCAAGCTGCTTCTTTGTTAGACGATGTATAGCAGAGGTAGGGAGGAAATATTTGACATTATCAGTTTTCCTTTTGAAGATGACACCGAGTTCAGGGAAGTTGGATGCACCTAAGGGTCTTTCTTCAAAGCCTTCGGAAGGCATCGGTGTTGGATCAAGTAGAGGTAATTCATGCTTCTTCACAATGGTGGGATAGATATCTGCATCGATTTTAGCAAAATCGCATACAGTATCCATCAGAAAACTGTTGACTCTATCTAGTGTAATTTGCATCTTCAGATACTTCTCAGCCTTGCCCTGGAACACTCTTACAATGAGGAAAATCTCCTCCAGATTCATGCACGGAAAATCAGCTTGGTTCCGGACATAATCTTGTTCCCTTGGGGTCAGAGTGTACTGGAAAAACTTTTCCTTCATAAATTTTCTGACTTTGTAGTTCATAACTGCGGATGGTCCATCATTTGACCATATGTGCTCAAAGGAAGAGGCATGCTTCGCATAGAATTGAGATAGTCTCTCAAATTCCATAGGCAATCGTTTGGCATCCGGAAGTCTTTGATCAAATAGCTCAAATACAGTGAAGTATTTGGCATTGGGTGAGATGCGGATATCCCAGTAACCATCAGTAGGAGGCTCAACATATGTAGGATGAGGAACGTAATCTTCATCTAGCAGTCTTCGGTGGGGATCAACCCAAGAATTGATAAGAGTTTCATCCATGACCGTGTCAAATCCGCATAGCCTCTAGATCTCTGCACCAAGTTTGGCTGCCCTCCAGTCTTTCTTCCTTTGGACGGTGGTAAGAGAATCTATTGAGCTTGGAGATGACATATGTTCCTCAAGGTGTTTGAAGTGTGGGGGAGTAGCAGGTTTCTCCGGAATGTGAGGCGCAGTGTGAGATGATGGTTGCAGTGAGGGAACTTTGCCATTGATGATGGGGGGTTTGATGTGGTGAAATTGATTGCTGAGATTGATGAATTTGATCTGGTTGATGAGATTGATGGGCTTGATCTGATTGATGAGATTGATGGGCTTGATCTTCTTCACTTCCCCCTCTTGAGGAAGTCAAAACCGGAGCTTCCTCAAGCCATTTCCAAAAGCCATCAATTTTGGAGAAGGCCTCCTAAAATTGAGCCTTGATAGCATCTGTGAGTTGTTGATTGGTTGGAGAGGAGGATTTGAACAGCAGGCGATGAATCTCCTTAGTGAGTTGAAGGATTTCAGGGCCATGAAAGTTGGTTGTTAAGGATCGTTGAAGACGGTTGATGGTAGAGTGAAGAACTGAGATGTTAGACTCATAAGCGGTATGAGTTTCATCTATTAACTTCTGAGACTGAGAGGCTTGATCTTTGATAGCGGTTTGAAGATCATTTTTGATTGCGGTGACTTCTGAGATAATACGTTCAGTGGCATCCATGAAATCTTTGTGGTCTGCTTTGTGATTGTTGTCGAGGGACCGGATTCCCATTTCGACTTTTAAAGAGAGGCGCTCCGCAGCAAGTCGTTCTCTTGATTCCAGTCTATCAATCCTTTCAATCAATGATTGTGGTCCAGGAACATCCTCTGGTTGCGGTTGAGTTGGCTTGACCGTAACCAGGATTTGATCGAATTTGGCCTGGAGAGATAGAAACTATTTTCTTGTTACTATGTTCTTCTTCTTCTTTTTGGGCTTGGAGGTGGAGTGGTGAGAACCACTTGATTCTTCACCTTCATCGAACATCATTAGATCGTCGTCAGAAGGAGAGGGTTTGTTTACCTCTTGTACCTCGTCATCATCAAGAACAAATGTAGAAGCTGAGCTGATTGCGATCTCAGGAACTTCGTCTTATGATGTTTCAAGAACCGTAGTGGGAGGAACTTGGGAGGTATGTTGGGCCGCAGATGCTGCTTGAGCTTTGAGGAGTGAATCAACCATCTGAGACATCCAGTCTTGAATATGAAGAATCCCTGATATAGTATAAGCATTGTTGATTGCATCAGCCCAATACTTAGCAATCATCTGAAGTTCTCATTCCTTCTGTTGTTGTTGTTTGATTTGTTGATCCTTTCGGGCTTGGAATGCCCTTCGAAAGGTAGCATATTTCTTCATTTCAGCATCAGTAGTTGGTTGATACTGTCTCCATGAATCACTTGAATCATCTCCGTCAATTCTTTGAATGCGCACCAAGGTGTCCCTTGGGTTCACGGATCCTTGCACATGTGTGCTCATCGTGCCTAAACCACTTGTAAATGATGGAAGCAGAGTAGGATTTCCGGAGCTTCCTTGGTCTCCATGACCCATGGTCACGTTTAGCCTCGGAACCGTTCTGGCAAAGGCTGAAGAGGTTCCCTGCAAATGGTCAGGTGTTTGAAGTGTTTGGGATATGTTCAAGAGGATGGAGTCTAACTCCTCGGGAGAAAAGAAATGCAGTCGGGAAGACTTGGAGACCTTAGGGCGATGACCAGATTTATCTACTTGAGATATAACTGGGGGGTGTCTCCACGTTCAGATGATGATGATGATGAAACAGGCTCACTTGATGAGCTTGAGTGGAACTCGATTGTAGTGTCGAATGGATTTGCGGCAATCCCAAGGACTACCCAAGCCTGTGGAGAGGCTGACGTATCAGTCCGGTCACGCATTTGGCTAGAGGTGGTGGTGGTTTTTCTTTTCTTGAGGATCGATATCGGTTGCCTATCCTCTTTAGAATCACTGCTTGATACAGTGATTGGTTTGGTTTTGCATTTCTTGGTGGGTGCGGTTGGTTTGGGATCATCCTTCTTAGGTGTTTTTTGTTTCTTCTTGGATACTAACTGCTTTCTTCTTTGAGAAAGGTTGGATAGAGTAATGGCAGAGGGGACTGCGGTACCCTCAGGGTTAACGGTTGCGGATGGAAGAGGCGGGGTAGAAGGGTATGGGGCAATACCCTCCGTAGCCTCAATATGGTCTGAGACATCAGCAGTCTTTGCACCAAGAGTAGAGAGAATATGGGTGGGAAGCCTGCGGATTGGTCCAAAAAGAGTTTGATCGGATGAAGGAGTGTACCTTATGAGATCTTTTGTAGCAAAAGTATTGGTGTCGTTGCCCATGGTGATGCCTGTATCGGCGTGAAGATCCAGGATGCACAGTGACCACAACCTAGCAAAGGTAAGTTCTGTTGGGTTTTCCTTGCGGTGTTTCTTAGGGATGTATTGAAGGAAGTCATCCCATAGGATTTGCCCGTAATTCACATCGTGCCCTGTGAATATGCTCCAAACCAACTCAAGGAGCTTAAGCCCCATATTGTTGATTCCTCCGGTTCTGCCGGATAGGCTTCGGATGATGAAGTGGCATACATATTGCCACACTGTGGACAGTTGATTTTTCTTGAATTCACTGATACCCTTGATTCTTTTCTGGTATCCCATTTGGTATAGAGAAGCAGTGATATCCGCCATTGATGGAGAGAAGAACTTGATCGACGGATGAACCAGTAGATTGATGGACCTTAGAAATTTCTCCTTGGTCAGAATGACCAATGCGTCATTCACGAGATGGAGATGCACTTCTTGAGGGTTTTGGAGTGGTCGATATGCTGAGAATGCACATTTGAACAAGGTTGAAATTGGTACGATTTCTGTAAATGCATCAAAAGGTCCAAATAGAGGGTGGTTCTTGAGGAACTTGATCATGAGCTTGATGGGAGCATTCTATGAAGGATGATCTTCAAATACAGCTCAAAAATTACTTGAAGCGATTGAAGGAGAGTCTGAACCTGTTGGATTCACTGAACCAGAAGCCTTGGATTGCTTCTTAGATACTCCTGATTTCACCATTGTTGAAGATTGAGGGTGTTTGAAGATGAAGAAAAAGCACAGAGTTCTTGAAGGTTTTGAGAGGAATTGATCGATATTCTGAAAGCGTAAGGTGAAAAAAAGAAGAAGGTGGTTTTATAAAGGGAAAAGAAAATAACCCTGGGTAAAAGGATAGAATAGGGTAAAATGTCGATTGGGTTTTTGGGGGATGTCTATGGATTTTAGATTAAATCTCAACCACAAATTGGAAACGGTTCAAAAATATTTTGGAGACTTTCCAAAAATGCCTTACATTTAATGAAGGGGCAGACGTGGGTTATCACGTCTGGTAAACGTGTGGAGGAAGAAAAAGTTGGTGGAATGGATAGGACAATCTAGGTATAATGAAAGGATGGGTTAAGGTTTAAGAAAAAAAAAGTTCTTTTTGTCATCATACCTAAAATAGGTCTGACACAAAAAGTTTTAAGAAAGAAGATGCGACATTTTTTCAAGGAATGTTTTTTTATTTAATGTAATATTCAATGAAAAGTCATTAAATAGCACACCATTATTCAAACATTAAATGGCACACCATCTTTGCGGATTGGAAATGGTAGTGCGGTTGGACACATTGTTGCGGTTGAAAACGTCATTGCGGGTAGGAGAATAACTGCAGCAGAAAGAACTGTGGAGAACACTTGAACAGAGAGTTAGTAAGACAAACAATAGGGACCAGTGAAAGATATATGTAATATGTGATTGCGGTGCATAGACTGTTGTGCAATGTATGCATCGAGACCACTTATTATAAGTGTCTATCACTCAAAACCGTAATGGGGATCACAGAGGTCTGCGGTATCTGTCAATTCAAGAAGAATTGAGGATTCGGGTTCATCATTCCTAACATTTGTAAGAATGTGCTGAGTCTTGTGGAGTCGAGAGCTTTTGTGAACACATTAGCAATCTCTTTATAAGGGACAAAGATAAGTTTAATGTTACCTTTCAAGATGTGATCTTTGATGAAATGATATCGTTGTTCAATATGTTTGGTCTTGGAATGCTGAATTGGATTGTGAGAAATAGCAATGGCACTTTCAGAGTCGCAGTAGATGGGTATCCGCAGCATTCTATAACCGTAGTCTAACAATTGTGTCTTCATCCAAAGGACTTGGGAACAACAGCTAGCTGCGGCCACGTATTCTGCTTCTGTGGTAGATAACGAAACACAACATTGTTTTCTCGAGGACCAGCTGACAAGTCTTCCTCCTAAGAATTGGCATCCACCAGATGTACTTTTTCGATCAAGTTTGCATCCGGCATGATCCACATCAGTAAATGCTTGAAGACCGAAGTCATTGCCTGTGAGGTACCATAGACCCAGAGATTTGCTTCCTTTTAGGTACCAAAGAATTTGTTTGGCTGCGGTCATGTGTGACACTTTTGGGTCAGCCTGGTACCTTGCACACACACCGGTTGCGAAGACAATGTCAGGTCTACTTTCGGTGAGGTACATTAGCGAACCAACGATACCTCTATAAGTCTTGTGATCCATAGATTCACCAGAGGGATCAACAGAGATCTTATATCCGAAGGCCATAGGGACCTTAGCAGAAGAGCAGTTGTCCATAGAATATTTCTTCAGAAGTTTAGTGGTGTATTTCTCTTGATGAATGAATATTCCTTGCTGAATTTGTTTGACTTGGAGACCTAGAAAGAAGTTAATCTATCTATTCATGCTCATTTGAATTTTTTTTGTCATGAGCTTAGCAAATTCATCCACCATTCCTTGATCAGATGACCCGAAGATGATATCATCCACATATATTTGTACAAGCATAAGGTGAGTCCCATTTGCTTTTCTAAATAGTGTGGGATCAATCACTCCTCTTTTGTATCCTGAAGAGACTAAGAATTCAGAAAGAGTTTCATACCAAGCTCTAGGGGCTTGTTTCAGACCGTAGACAGCTTTCTAAAGCTTGTAGCAGTGATCAGGGAACTCGATACTTTCAAATCCGGGTGGTTGTTGAAGATAAACCTCTTCTTATAATTCCCCATTGAGAAAATCACTCTTGACGTCCATTTGGTGTACTTTGATGCTTTTGTGAGAGGCATATGCTAAGAATATTCTGATTGCTTCCATTCTGGCTACCGGAGCATATGTCTCATCGTAGTCAACACCTTCCAGTTGGCTATAACCTTTAGCAACTAGCCTTGCCTTATTTCTGATAACGCACCAGTTTCATCTAGCTTGTTCTTGAAAACCCATCTTTTACCAACAATAGTATGACCTTGTGGAATAGGAACAAGTTGCCACACTTTGTTTCTTTCAAATTCTTCCAGTTCTTCTTGCATTGCAGAAATCTAATCTGTTTCTAATAAGGCTTCTTTGATAGATCGAGGCTCGACTGCGGACATAAATGCTGCATAGTGAAAATGATCAGATAAATCTTTGGCAGATCGAGTTTGGATACGTGCGGATGGATTGCCAATAATTTGACTTGGTGGGTGATCCTTCGTCCATACATGTAGGCGAGGCATCAAATGATCAGCAGTTGCGGTAGAAGGAATGTTTTCAATATCAGAGATTGCTTCAAATAGGGAAGGAAGTTCCCCCTGGATTTGAGAACAGCCTGCTGAGTCATCCTGACTTGTTGGAGTGAGAGAGACATTTTCTTTGATAGGTTCCCCCTGGATTGTTGAAGGGAGTCTATCTGGAACCTGAGAGGGTTCCCCCTGGACTGCGGATGGGAGAGTGATAATTCTTGGATCGATTGGAATATCAATATTCTCTATGAGTTCATCATCCGAATCCGAAGATACATTTGATGGTAATGCTTCTCTGCGGGCGGGAATTTGAACAACATCAATTACTGGAACCTCGATGGTTGCGGCTAGATCTGGAGTAGAGCTTTCCCCCTCAACCGGAGAGGTGGAAGTATTGAGAGATACTGCTTCGGATGGAGATGGTCCAGAAATGTTAGCATGTTGTTGTTGAGCTGCTGGAGACACAAGAACTTCTGATAGTTTTGCCGTTTCAACAGGTTCGAAGAGATCATCATAATTGACTTCTACTAGATTTAAAGGACCAGAAGAGGCAGGAATGTCACATTCCATGATTGCGGTGGTTTCAGTGGATGAAGGGGCATCGCGAATGTCAGAATCATCGAATTTCACATCGAAGCTTTCAATGATCAGCCTTGTACGTCTGATAAGCACTCGATAAGCAACCTTGTTAGTGGAATAACCAAGGAAGATGCCTTCATCAGACTTAGGTGCAAATTTATTAAGCTGATCTCTGTTGTTGACAACAAAACATCTACACCTAAAGATATGAAAGAAACGAACATTCGGCTTGCGGTTGTTAATACCTTCGTATGGTGTTTTGTTGAGACGTTTGCACACAATGCTTCGGTTTTGGACAAAGCATGCAATTGCTACAGCTTCAGCCCAGAAGTAGAGAGGAAGATGGACAAAGTTAAGCATGGATCTGGCTGCTTCTACTAATGTGCGGTTTCTTCTTTCGATGACACCATTTTGTTGCAGAGTTTAGGGTGCTGGGAAATTATGAGAAATACCCTTGGAAACCAAGAAACTATTGAGATGATGATTAGTGAACTCGGTTCCATTATCACTTCGGATGCGTCTGACTGGAAGCTTGATCTGAAGTTCTATTTATTTGATGAAGTTTATGAGAATCTGCGGTGTTTCTGATTTGAGTCTGAGAAAGAAGACCCATGTGAAGCGAGTGAAGTCATCAACAACAACCAGTATGTATTTCTTGTGGTGGAGGCTGGCTACAGTTGAATGACCGCATAGATCAATGTATAATAATTCCAGAGGTTCTGAAATAGACGAATCCATTATCAGTGGGTGACTTGCTTTGACTTGTTTTCGACATTCACAAGCTGGACAGAGTGCGTCGTTGCTGAATTTGAGAATAGGGAGACCTCGGACAAGTTCTCCTATGACCAGATTGTTGATGTATCTGAAGTTGAGATGAGCTAGCTTGCGGTGCCATAGCCAGCTGACTTCGGAGACAGCTTTAGAAAGAAAACACAATTGTGGTTTACCAATGATGAGAGAAACATCCAGAGGGTACATTGTGCCTTCGGATCGTGACTTGATTAAACAGGAGCTTCTGTCACTTGTCATTATGTAGCAGAATTGATCATCAAACTCCACTCGATGGCCTGCTTTACATAGTTGGCCAACACTGATAAGATTGTGTTTAAGGCTTTCTACATAAGCAACCTTCTGTATGGAAAACTTCCCCGTGGTGAGAACACCGTAGCCTCGTATGATGCCATTTGCATTGTTTCCAAATGTGATATTTCCACCATTGCATATAGGCCTGAATCCCGAAGGTACTCTAACCTTCCGGTCATGTGCAAGGAGCAGACATTGTCGATCAAACATTCTTCTTCTTGATCCTCCTTGCACAAAGCCTACAAAAACTAAGTGGTTAATTTGGGCACCCCAAGCGATTTTGGAGCCCAAAGTCACATACGATGTGTTAATCGATGCATGATGCGAGGTGGCAGGGACAGGCTTTAAGTCAACTTTCAAGCCTAGTCCTGGGTGTTTGTAGTTCTTTGGAGTTTTGTGAGATTGTGAATAATCACGAGTATTTTTGGAGAAATTAGAATTGACCCTGAAATCCTAGGTGTTTGAAGTTCTTTGGATTTTTTTACATTGACATTGACAAGAGAGCTTTTTGTCATTTTCCCTGACATTTGACATGGTCTGAGGTTTTGAAGAAAAAGTATGTTTTTGTTTATTCCGAGGATTGTGAGATTTGACCCTTTTGTTGGTGTGTTTTGAAAAGGTGTTTTGTGCAGGTCTAGCAGGTGTGAAGGCACGTGTAGAGCTTTTGTGATGTGATTTCTTAAACATTTGAGATGAATTTTTGGGTGCCGGAGTTGGCAAAATTCCTTTCCATTTTTGGGATTTTGACACTGAAAAGGTTGGAGTAGGTAAGATACCTTTCCATTTTGGATCATTGATAGAATAGATTTGAAATCCATTTGAACGAAAAGACTTATCCTTATGTTTGGATATTTTTTTAGTATTGTCAGAAACAGTGAACTCCTTTCTTTATGTTTTCTTAGAAACAGTTTTCTTGAAATGACAATTTGAAAAAGTAAACTTCTCAAGATTTTTTGATTTAGTACATTTCACAGATTTCTTAACTTTTGAGCAAATTTCTCGTTGCTTGCCACGAGAGCGAAATTCTTCTTTAAAAACTCTTTTTGCTTCGGTCTTAGGAGAACCGCAGTCAGTGATATTTAATTGAGGTTTCCTTAAATCTTTTGAGAGTTTTGAAAAATTGTGACTCGATTCATCCGAACTTGAGAAGTCAGGACTTTGAGAACATTGACCAAATTCAAAGTTTTCAATTAGTAACTCATGGTTGATTGGTTCAATTGTCACAAAACTTTTGACTTTGGTCAGTGGTGTAGTGCTTTGGACTACCGCAGAGTAAGTCTTGGTGGACACTTCTATGGGACATTTGATATTGGACAAAGGGACAGATTGCAGTAAGTGACCGCGGTCAGAAATATTGCGGTTAGACTGTAAGGGTGGGAAGTCTAAAGAGACTTTAGGACTTTTAATATCAATTTCCTCATCAACTACGGATGATGTCTGAGAATCTGTGTTGTTGACATGAGTAGAAAATTCAGGGAGAATTTCTTCTATAACACAATTATTACTCAGATCATGAAGTTTTCCAAAGTGGGCTTGGATATCCCCAGGAAATGTTTTGTCATTAACTGGAAACAAGAAGTTGCAGTCTGGTGGGGACATAGGGACGTTCTGGTGTGAACCGAGGTGATGAGTCCGTTGCGGTTGGGTAACCATTGGACCAACCCCAGTTAAAAGTGTTATCAACATTCCCATTATTAACAAGATTCTCAATGGCCTCAGTTTCATTAAACAGCTTTTCAATTAAAAGATTTAAACGTACAATTTCATTTTGTGCTAGATCTCTTTGATTTAAGGCTATTTCTAATTGAGTTTCACTAAGCATTCTAGCATCTTTTTCTAACATTAAATCCTTCTCTAAGATTGCCATTTTGAGTCTCTTATTGTCCAAACGTCCTCTAATATGGAACATCTTCTGCGAAGCGAGGTTCTTCTCATCTAGGGATTTATTGTAGTCTGTAAGGACGACAACACAAGTGTCATTGAGTGTGTCTATGAAAGGTTGACAATCATGCATGCTGTAATTTAAAGTTTGAATCATGAGTTTTACCTGTTCCACAATGCTGAGAGTTCCATCTTTAGCCATATAGCAATGGTTCTTCTTTAGATTGGTTGAGCCTTCTTCATCAGCAGTTGCTACCATACAGATCTTGCCTTTCCCTTTGCTAAGGACATCTTCATCTTCGTCTCCTGATGACCACACTTGATGATTCCTCTTCACTTGAGCAACGTAGGCCTTTCCCTTTTCTTTATCTTCTAGTTCTTGAGCCATTCGTAGATAGAAGGCTCTATCTTTTACTATGTTTGCCTTGCAATCTTTGGCAAAATGGTTTTCCTTATTGCATTTGTGACATATGATGACGTCACCCTTGTCTTCTATAGAGGTACCGGAGTCAGTTGATTGAGGCTGCGGTGGTACTTCTTTGGACTGAGTCGGCTGAGACTGCGGTGGAGGGAGAGGGTTTTTGGTGGAACGGAAGTGATTGTTTTGAAAGTTACAGTTGAAAGGTGGTCGATTGAATTGTTGGTTTTTGCGAAATGAAGGTGGTAAGGGATTGAATTTCTGACTGATAAGAGCAATGGCATTCTGAAACTCTTCTTCGTTGTCATATTCTGAGTCAGCTTCATATGACTGCGGTGGAGAGTCATATGAGGTGGGATAGGTTTGAGTGTGAGGTGATTGGGCTACTAATGCAAGTGGTCCTCCGAAGTCTGAGCAGTCCTTGAGTACCGTGGACTTTTGAGCTTGCAATTCTCCATAAAGCTTATAGAGAGATAAGGAGTGAATCTTCCTGTCACCTTGTACAATCATTTTGGCTGTTGTCTAGTGTCTTCCTAAGCCATTAAGAAACTGCAGATTTGTTTCATGATTGTTGCGGATGGTACCCGCATTGGACAGTTTTGTGACAATCAAGTTGAACCTTTTAAATGAATCTTCCAAACTTTCACCGGAGTGGGCTTTGAAGTTATTGAATTCATTGAGTGTTGTAGTGAGCTTCTTGTCTTGAGCCTGCTCTGAACCTTCATACAAGTTTTTGAGAGCATCCCAAATCTCCTTTGTTGATTTGAAATTTATGATGATGTCAAAGTTGTCAGGAGCAACCCCACAAGAGATTTCATAAAAGGCAATAGCATCACTTTCCATTTTGTCTAGATCATCTTTTGTGGGACGATTCAAAGCTGGTTGACCACCTCCGAGCCTTGTTGTGGCTCCATCAGTTTAGACAAGGGTAAGGACTGGTACGTGGGGTCCTTCCTCTATAGATCTCCAGACATCTGTACCAAGTCGTCTGAGATATCTCTCCATCCTCTGAGACCAGTGATGATACTCATTTACAACCAGTATTGGGGCTCAATTGGAACCACCAACATTGTTGGAAACATTCAGTGATAACGATTGTGCCATTAGAAAATTTTGTTTAGAAATGAGCTCCAGTGGTATAGAGGGCTCTTTGAAAAATCAAAGTTCCGATTTTCAAAAAGCAACCACTTTGGCTCTGATACCAATTGTTGAGAGAAAAACTTTGAGACACACTTGAACAAGATGGTTAGAACAAGTATATTGCGGAATAGTTAATCTCAAGGATCTATAAGCTCAACAATAATATTAAAGTTAGATAGTTAGAGTGTTAGTTGCGGAAAGTAAAGAATAGAAAATGACAGCAATTTATAAAGTTATATCAAGTATACACATAAGTTGATTCATAACGAGGAATGCATTCAAACCAAGTTAATAGATGTGATCAAACTTAGTGATAAAGTCACAGTTGACTTGCTCCGAAGAGAGGTTATGATCATATATGATAGTAAGAAGTAAGAGAGGAGAGAATTTTTGAGATAAGTAGTAAAGATACTTGAAGATGCGTGTTTGATTCAGAACAAGTGAGCTCTATTTATAGAGACTCAAGCATTACAAAAGATAACTCTCTAGAAGTAGCCATGCAAGGCATACTGAACAATAGAGAGTGTAAAGAAAAGACAAAATAGACTAAGTACAAAAACTTGTTGTCTTCTGACTTCGGATGACTGCGGTAGAAGCTTTCATTGCGGTAGTAAGTTGGCTGCGGTTCCAGGAAAGTTCAAGAGGGTCACTTTCAGTGTTCTAACAGCTTCAATAAGAACTTTTTAATAAGCATGTAAAACGTGGCTTTTTGAAACTGCTTATGGCTTTTCAACCAATATAACTTCAAAAAGCACTTTTTAAGCCAAACACTTTTTAACTTATTGACTTATTGACTTTTTCAGTATAAAAGCTTATCCAAACACTTTTTAGAAAACTCCTTTTACCACCATTATAAGCAAATAACACTTTTATCTAAAAGCGCTTTTCTGGTTCAAAAAGCACTAAAAAACGCCCCCTTAACCTCTTAAGAGCTTAATACTTCGACTTTTTACGTCCAAATGAAGATCCAAGGCCAAAATACCACTGAGAGTCATAATGTTTTCAACTTTATGACTTTGCATGCCCATTAAGTGCTTAATACACAAAATCTCAACTTTTTATCACCTTAAGACCTTTTCTGGAGCATGAATGGGGAAGAACTAAGCATTAAGATCACATTTTTATGCCTCAAGACCCCTCATCAGGTCTGAAAGGATAACCTATTTGATCAAGAGCATGCCCTGCTCAAGAATCACAAAGGTTGGGACCAAAAATGCCCTAAATGGAGGAATATCTAGATCTACATAAAATGATGATCAAGCTTGAAGCTTTTTACCTCCTCGAGGTTGCTAACAAGTAGGGAATTCCAGATCCAAGCTTCTTCCAAGCTCCAAAGTCCTTCTACCACCTTTTTCTTCTTCAAGAACACCACCAAAACACATAAATGAGCTTAAAATGCACTCTTCTCACTTAGGGTTTGTGACATCCCCAAATTCACATTCATTTTAAAAATTTTATTTATGCTTATTAAAAAAATCAGAGTATCCATTTTAAAGAATAATATTGCGAAATTTGTTCCCAAAAAACATGATAAAGATATTATCAAAGCATTTTCAAAGAAATGTATTTTGTTTATATTAAAACATTAGGATGTCATCTTCAATATAGAAACATAAGCATAAACATACCTTACATTCATTTACACTAATGATTTACATCTCCTTTAATCTCTCAGTGTAATGTATTTTCGTATTGACACCTGCGATACAAATAAACTAAGTGGGTCAGGTTGGGAAACCTGGTGAGGATATAGGGTTTTCAACCCACAATACTATAATTATTATGTTTAATCACCAAAAGAATAACCCAACTTTCCATCCCATTATCTTCTTTATTCTTAAGGATCTACCCTAAGAATCATCTATTCTTTATTCATTCATTCTTAAGGATTGTCTTAAGTAATAGGCACGAAGTCCATCGTTGCTAGGGTTTATCTAACAGGCACTAAGTCCAGAGCTACTGATGTTATCAGTTAGGCACTAAGTCCATAGTTGCCAATGTTCATCTATAAGGAACTAAATCATAGCTGCCAACGTTCATTTATAAGGCACTGAGTACATAGCTTCCAGGGTTTTTAGAGTATATCTGGTTAACACGTAGTTCAAAAACACCTACAGGTTGCGAGCCTGCTAGCGTTCCACTGGACTGTCTAGAATAGTCTGTGGTCATCATCTATACTCTGCTAGATGATTGGATCATTGTTTAAGTCAAGGCTTCTCATCATCTATATAATCTTTCATCTCTCATCATTATCTACCCATCTTTACCCAATATATTTATAGGGATAAAAATACATATATAGTTTAAATCACGTAAAACATGTATAAATCGTTCATCTAGCATAGATATCAGGAACACAGATAATAAGAACATACAACATGTATTAATACTTCATATCTATGTGTACGACGAAAGTAACTATGCACTCACTTCATATCTATGTCAAAACCAGCGAAATCCATTGAGTCAACTCACCCGAGTCAACACAATCCTCGTACGTGGGGCGTACTCGTGTTCGAGGCATTGGGTAAGCATAACTCATTTACAGGGGAGTTTAGCGAGGAACCTGGCTCTGCGCAGGCAGAACTTCTGAGCTGAAAGCTCTTCTTCTCAGAGCCTTCTAGCGTTTTGGGACTCACTACTAACACCTAGGAGGTGCTAGGGAAGTGTAACACCGTGAATTTCAAAACAAGTTTTTCATTTAAAAATAATCGTTTAATTCTTAAAAACACTTTTCTTAAAATCTCATTCATAACCGAATTACAAAACATAACTCCATTTTCACTTGCATAAATAACTAGGATCCTCAAAACATGACTCTTTCTCTGGTGTGTACAATCGAGCCGCTGCCGTCCCGTGATCTTAAGAGAAACCTAAAACACATAACACAAAACACTATAAGCACGAAGCTTAGTGATTTCCCCAAAATACCACACATAACACATATTAGTCACTCGAGGCTATAACTATGTGGGTCCGTGGACCCTACTCTGTGAACCTTCCGGTTCTAACTCTGTGAACCCTCCGGTTCTAACTCTGGGAACCTTCTGGTTCTAACTCTGTAAACATGCACAACATAAATCACATAGAAATAATGCAGTACAACACATAACATACATAGAATACAAATACTCTGTCACATAACTCTGGTTACCTACTCAAGGTAAAGTATAGTGAGAAGGCTCACCTGGCAAGCAGAAAGCAGATATCCTCACGCTTGCATCTCGAACTCGCCACCATCTATCACATAAGGCAAATGCTCTCATGAACATAACTCTCGAGACTAGACTCAATCCTCTCTTGGCACCCTCTTAAGGGTAAAAGACCATTTTACCCCCTTCTTGGCCCAAAGGCCACATTGCTGACCAAACCTTAAAAGTCAACAAAAGTCAACGGTCAAACTTTGACCCAACTCGCCGAGTGCACTCCGGTGACTCGGCGAGTACACACATGCCCACTAACTCTTTGTCCCGCTTGGTACGTCAAGTCCCTCCCTATGCTCGACGAGTCACACCAGGCATGAATCGTGGGGCCACCCCGACTCAACTCGCCGAGTCCCAAGAACAACTCGGCGAGTACCGCCTTGAACTCCAGTCCTCTAATCCCTTTCTGACTCACTGAGTTATCCCCCAACTCGGCAAGTCCACTCACTGAGTGATTTACGTGAAACCCTAACTCTACTCGTCGAGTCTCAAGAACAACTCGGCGAGTTCATGCCATGCACAAACTCTAATGTCCTCCTGAGGTCAGATCTGTGCCCCTAAGCCTTATATCCGGCCTTCCCAAGCATGAATGTCACGTAAAGTCCGAATATTGATGCTTATATACAAACAACAAGGCATCAAATGGTGATTTAGCCCCAAAAATGACAACCTTAGCCTAATAACCCCAAAATGACTCATAAAGCTCCAAGGGTTAAGGTATCTGGACCTCTTTGAGTCCAGATCCAAGGCATAAACTCGAGGAGGGACCAATTGCTCCACATAACCACCCTCAAAAGGGGTTAGAAAACCCTATCTCTAAGGATCAATACCAAAACTGAAGAAGGTTAGAACTATTACCTCAAAAATGAAATCTCTGAACTCTGGAACTGCTAGAATCGCACCTCCTCTTGCTCTTGGTCACCTTCTTCTTGCTAAACCAAAGATACAAGGATCAAATGTGACTTCTCTTTCCTCTCAAACTATTTAGCTCACTTAAGGTTCTCTCAAGGGACTGGTAGCCGCAATGGGAGGCTATAAGTGCCCTTAAATAGGCCCCAACCCCCGGGGGATTAGGGTTTCATTAAACAGCATGGAATCGCCGAGTCCACGAATGGGCTCGCCGAGTCCGGACGTGACCTGGATGAAAATCCGTGACCCTACTCGGCGAGTCTAAGCTCCAACTCGCCGAGTTCTTACACAAAATCCACAAATAATTGAGTAAAATAATATACCTGGAAATCCGGATGTTACAGAAAGATCCTTGAGGATTTGCAGGGTTGAGAGAGAAATGGATGATAAGATGTGAGAAAAATGAGAGAAAACGCCTTCTATTTATAGGCTGCCAGCAGCCACGTACATTGGGCGTATGCGTTTGGTATGAAGGGCATAATGGTCAAAATAGCAGTATGTTGGGTGTACTTCGAGTTACACTGGTCGTACTCCGTCCAGGTGTTGCAATCTCATTCCAATCCGTGTGTAAGAATGTATGGCTGAGATGGTGCCATGTGTCACTCGTTGGTTAATCCCAAAAAGTAATTATCTTCTAAAATCCGTAACTTTCTCTTAAGAGCTCCATTTTTGACATTCTTTATACCCACGCATAGGTAGAGACGTGATCTACAACTTTCATTTAGACTCTGTCGGCTAATTTTGACTTTATTTTTAAAGTTATATTTTAATATGCTTAGACAGTTTAAGTCCGTTAAAAAATCATAACTTTGTCATTCGACGTCCATTTTCGACTGTCTTTATATCGTTGAGCTCCTATTAATGAGATCTCCAATTCTCATTTAGGTTGTGTCGGCTAAAAATCGATCGATCTAGAATTCGATTTTCAGGCTGCATACTACTATGCTAAATCTTAGAAAAATCATAACTTCCTCAAACGAACTCATATTTGGACGTTCTCTATATGCACGCTCTCGGTTTAACATATACTACGAATTTTTTTTAGTTCACTAAGGCTAAAAAGTATTTCGTCAAAATTCACTTTTTACGACACGCAGAGCCGTGTCGGTTTTGTCGCAAAACTTCGACGAATCATAACTTCTTCGTTATAAGTTGGATTTAATCGTTCTTTATATGTACAGAATCCTTGTTACATATATTATAACTTTGGTTAAGATTATTTATACCAAATAACCTTGTATCAAAAAGTCATTTTTAACGCTCATTATCTCTAAATTGACTAGCTCGAATCTGCGGGGGTTACAGGGTTAGCTAGAGGGACGAACTTTGGATGGAGGAAGATTAGGGTGGAGGTCTTGGGACCATAAAGATGTGTAAATAGGTTCCAAACCCAAAATTTTAGGGTTTGAAACCCTCACACATACGCCCTACATAAGCAATGTACGCCCAACATACAAGACGTCATGCATGTACGGCTTGCATACGAAGTGTATCCCTAGTGTACTAGGTCTTCAACCAAAATTAACAAAATGACACTATGGGCCATTTTGCAATCATCCTTATGCATAAGGGCCAAAATGAAATATTCTTCACATTGAGGGTTAAAATCGAAGTTACCTCATCATCGGGATGTTATAACCAAACTCTAAAGTTGATTTACCGATCAACAATTGCCCGTCCTATACTTCATATTGCAATCAATACAACGAGCTGACAAATCTCTCAACAACCTATACTCAACCTGAGTGACCCAAATGCATCTTGACCTACTCATCGACATTCCTGAAAGGAACTAATGGCTACAATGAGCTCCTTGACCAACAGCTTCCTGCCGCAAAGACAACTCATGCATTCCTGAGCACATACATCTGATGGAAACTTGCTATGTAGTCCCGTCTTAACCAAATCCTTAACCTAAGTCTCGCATACCCGAACTACAGATCGTTGTGAACCATTCTTCTGAAACCATAAAATTGAACAGAACGATGATTCCTCCAAGCAGAAAACCCAGTTCTCCCCCAGTTAGGGTTCGAACTACACCCAACTGACATTGCAAACAGGCTAAAACTCAAACCAACTCAACCAGATACATAACATTCCTGACCCTTGGAATGTCTAACACAACACAATATGACCTCCTGGATAAAGACCAAGAAAACTTAAAGAGATTATGAATCACAGATGGAGACCTCAAAAAACTTCCCAATCATAACCGTCTCTATCATTAAGAATCCTATGTAGATGTACAAGCGATAATTCTGACAATCCATTCATAGCACCTATTCTCTATCTAGAAAAAAAAATAGACTACCACACACACCTCGCTTAAAAATCCTAAACCATCAATGCATTACGAGAATCATTCATAATTATAAGGGGCATCATCCTCATAACCGGGACACATCAAATACAACAAAAGTTGTCGTTCCCGATTCACTTCTCTGATCATCTAAAACAATCAACTAGAACCTGACCTGCCTATATTGAAAGAAAGCAGGCCGTTGATCTATTCTCAAGGAAACCCTACCATAAGAATCCTTTTGTGCATTCCCATACTGCCATACTTTCCGTCAAAAACTACAACTATCTAGCCTCGTGTTAGGTCTACATCCCAACTCTAAAAATCACATGGCTGCTCTCTCTTTCCTCCGAGCAAAGAAAGTTTGAATAACATAGCCCCCTTCGTGGATAGTGACATCCCAAACCATCTACCAATCACTCAGTCTCTGACTACAATCCTTGAGCTAATCATCACAATCGATTCCTTATTGAGTTCTGCGACTCACATTATCAATACTTAGAACAAGGCCTTCGAGACCTTAGAATCAACTAACTCACATAGGTTTACACCATCCAACCCAAACTGATATGGCCACTAAGTCCCAAAAATCACCAAACACATCCTCATCCTGAACAATCGCATTCGATGAACTGATAATGATGGAAACACATTGTATTGAATCATGGTGGTACACTTTGTACCCTCAACCATCTATTTAGAATCCCCTAAATTTTTCCTCGATTCGAGTACTGATCATGTGCTTTTAGTAGTATGGGCCCAATACTGTCTTACATACCTATCTGTACTTTCGTCAAGAATTGTTTCAGATCCCCTAGCTAACTACTCATGCTGATACTCCAAAACACGCTAAATAACACATCAATAACACAAAAGCACATCCTAGGATACACATACATCCTATACACACTCTCTTGAAAGTTGCTAATCCTTCCTCATTGGCCTTCTACAAATCATACTCACTCATGAAACTTCCACTAACCCTGTAGGCACTCGTGTATGCTAATTACACATAACACTGGATTCGATAGATAGTCAAATACTTGATTCTACCCTAAGCCCAAAAATAGACAAGGAACATGAAATAAGGCTAAATCAAACATTCCCGGGCTATAAAATCTTAGTTATGTACGACTATGATTTACACACTAAGCAACCACAATAATAATTTCAATTCCATATAGCATATCAAGAAATTTCCCTAGGCTATCAGGCATCATCAATCAGACAATTCTATCACGCAATTCCTGAAGATCCCTAGCCTACAATTAGCATGAAATTCTATCATATCATCAATACACAGAACAAGTATGGGTATCTTGGAGAACACCTTCCTTGGCTTCGGCTGATTGTACACATCGCATCCTTTTTGTTGGTCTTTTTAGAGTTAATTTTGAAAAATATTTTTACAAATCCTTAGTTTGAGTCTGGAATCACACAAGTGTTCATTTAATTCTCTCAAACCATGGCTCAGATACCAACTTGTAACATCCTAAAAATCATGATAAATTTTTTTATTTTTATAACCATTTAATAACCTACAAGTCTTACAAAACATTGTTTCCAAAAAGTCATAACCATAAATTAGAGTATCCCAAAATCATCTATAAATAAAATATCCTAGGATGATGTGTACGATCACGCCTTCACCTTACCCTGATCATCTTATGTACATGAAACCATAAAACCAAACTCTAAGTCAAAGATTACCGAGTTCCCTCAAAATACCCCACACAATATAACAAATACAAACATTCATGTTGAGTCCACAGTCATTGGAATGGATTGCACTGCATATTGGGTCCACAATCATTCGACTAGATTACCATTAGGTCCATAGTGATCGGACTAGATTACCCCTCCATATTGGGTCCACAGTCATCGAACTGGATTACCCTCGGGTCCATAGTCATCAGAATGGATTACCCCTTGCCTACAGTCATCGGACTGGATTGCCTCGACCCAATCAGTCATCGTACTGGAACGCCCTAGTCTATTGGCTTACGCACATAGGAGTAAAGCCTCAACCCAAGTCGTACTATGTCGACATATGCAACAGATAACCATATAACCAACAAACAGAATATCATACATGTCTAACATATCACTACATCATAACAACATTCTATATATTGGGAAACATAACCTAGTGGGCCAACATTGGTGCCTTCGACTAACAAGTACAGTTAGGAAAACTCAGCTTAACCACTTGATACAAGCCCAACAGTTACCTCAGCAACAGCACAACCAACCCAAGCTTCCTGAAACCAATTGAGACCATCCCTTAGTCAAATACTTAATTCTACCCAAGTTTGACCAAAAGTTAAATAGGTCAACAAGTCAATGGTCAAAGCCAAAGTCAAAATTGCCAATTAACAGCCCTCCACATCATGGCCATCCTTGGCCACGACGTGGGCACAAAATGCCAAAACACTCACAAATTCCATAGTCACCACATCGTGGCAGCCTAAGGGCACGATGCGGGGACTGGTTTGAACAGCTCAAACAAGCTTAATCCATTTTATTCCAATTCTAAGAGCTCCTAAGCTTAAATCTGACCCTTTCCAAAGTCTTAATGGATAAAGTTTCTAACTTTATTCATTAGGAAGTTCCAAACCACCAAGATCTACACTTTAAGTCTTAAAGGGACCCAAAAATGCATTTTTCTCAACTTAATCCATTAAGTCCAAGTATCCAACTTTCATATCTGAATCAATAAGATGTATGGATGGATAAATTTTCCAGCTTTATCCGTAATAATTCCACAATCTTCCAAGATCTAAACTTTAATACACCAAAATGGCCTAAAGTACCAAGATAACTTGCATGACAAGAAGGGAAGACAAAAGATCATGAATTTCTTAGTCCATGAGGTCCATGAAGCATTCTAAACTAATCAAAATATGTTAGAGTCCACTCAACTCCAATATCACCCATAAAATGGACCAAAAGTGCCAAAAACCCAAATGACAAGATCTAAAGAACTAGATAGCAAGATTGGAACTTTATACTTATAATAGTCTAGAAATGTAGCATCTTTGATGGATCCAAACTTGAAGCATCATTCCTAGAAACCCAAAGGATCCTTATTGATCCTTAACTTCATCAATATATCATAAAAACACCCAAAAGATAAGAGAGGAGAGAGGAGAATCTCGAATCTTGAAGTTGGAGGCTAGGGTTTTTCCTAAGAGATTCTAGAGGTGATGGAGGCTGATTAAATGCCCAAAAATGAGGTACCTTATTCTTATATACGTTGAAACCCTAAAAAAATCATGGGTTTTGGCTTGATGGGTCGCCACGTCTTTGGGCGCTGATCCCCATGCGGTGGCCTCGACTTTTCACCCAAATCTATCTCAACTTCAAACAGACATTACTTCTTAATTTCAATTCCATTTTCGGCAATTTTTATATCCACGGAAAGGTATTGAAGAGCCTCACACTTCTATCTAGTTATTTTTGGTTTAAATTATGTCTAAATAAAAATCATAATCCATGCAAGAAGCCTAACATATAACTTTTCCCATTTTACCCTTTGACTCTAAAACACAAACCAAGGGCTTAGATCCCATAACCAATATTATCAACATCCAATAGGGTCTAAACCTTATTCCCTTGAAGCCCAAGGCCTTACTTGATCCATTTATTTCCCACAATCCCAAAAAAGAAACTTTTTGAAACAAGATGTTACAAAATGATTTTAATGAAACACTATTGTTTGATATATGAAATGTTTTGAAATGAAAGTGTCAAATGTTTTTGGAAAGAATATTTTGAAAGAATGCCTTGAAGGCAAGAATGTTTTTGAATGCAAAGAACATTTTAGAAGATCGAATGCATTGAAAATGTGTTTGAAATGTTTTGAAATATATATGCTTTACTTTTGAAATGAGATTTTAATAGTAATGCATGAAAAGTGTAAAGCTTGGAAGTTAATGACATGAAATGGAAAGTAATGAAAAGAAATGGAAAGTAATGAAATGAATTGGAAAGAATTGAAAAAGTAACAAAATAAATATATTGCTCGAGCCATGATGTCCCCGTAACTGGATATAAAGGAATCTATCGGGGTGGTGCCTCCCCTTCGCAAGATAGATGTCCTAATAAAGTTGCAAAACTTTATGCTTTTGCATGCAAGGATAGGGCTCAAATCATGAATCAAGTCCATAAGCACACTTGGATGGTTCCTAACACTTGCATGGTTGTGGTTTAACCATCAAGATCCGATTTTTATGACTTAAAACACCTCCAAGAGTCGAAAAGGACAGCTCATATGGTCTGAAATTGCTCATACTCCAAGAATCCAAACTATGGGACCAAAAGATACCATTTTCTACCCTAAACCTAGATCTAATCATGTAATGATCAAGGTTTAAACTTTATACAATCAATGGTTTAGAAATGGTGCCAAAATTATAGATTTACAAGCTCTTCCCAGTCCTTGCTTCTTCCCAATCTTCCTTCTCCTTCAAAGTCACTAAAGAACACCATAATCACTCAAGAAAGCTCACAAATGCACTCAAGGTGGCTTAGGGTTAGAGATTTGCACTACAAGGGAAATAGAGGATGAAAAGGTAAGGGACTTGGGAGACTTAAGGTCCTTAAATAGGGTGAAAGCACTAAAAATTAGGGTTTGCCTCTGGCTTGGTTACAGCCAGTGTACGCTCTGGATCCCCCGATGGCGCACATGCAGCGAGTATGACATGCGTATATAATGTACGCCTGGTGTACTCACTATTCTTCCACCACCTTAACTTGAATTGAAAATGGACTAAGTCAGAAAGTTCATACCTGGCGACTCGGGTGATATAATTCTCCCCCACTTGAATCAGACTTCGTCCTTCTAGTCCGTTGTTAGAACTAACTCTTGGTAATGCTCTCTTATCTCGTCCTCCGAGTCCCACGTCCATTCTGATCCCTTGTGGTGCTGCCACTGCACCTTAAACAGCTCCACACCCTTGTTCCGGAAGGTTTTCGTCTTCCTGTGGAGGATCGCTACAGGCCTCTCAATATAGTTCAGGCAGTCATCCACCTGAATGTTCTCCAATGGAACCACTGCGGGATCATCAACTAAACATTTCCGCGGCTGTGAGAAATGAAAAGTGTTGTGAATCCGTCTAAGCTCCTTCAGAAGATCCAGTCGATATGCTACCCTACCCTATAGGAACCCATTTTTATAACGAGCGGTGAATGCGGAAGTAAGATATTTCGAGATTAATCGTGTTTTTGTAAGTATGAACATGAAGAACATATTATGAGTTCATGGAAGAAAGCTAAGAACAAAGAGAGAACAATAATAATAATATTGCATGAAAAACATGGTGGGAGAGAAACTCTCCCTGGGTGGGAGAACCCACCACTTTTCTCTCTCTAGATTACATTTTAGAAGAGTAAAAGTAATCACTAACTAAGAAAAAGTGAGCTAGCTAAAGTAAGAAATGACCAACTCTCCCTTTATATAGGAGGGAGAGTATTTACAGCATAAAATACAATAAAGGGAAAATACATCCTAACTATCACTCATTATTTGTAGAGCATTTCCATGCTCCAACAATTTCTCCCTAAATGCTTACAAATTATGAGAGATACAACAAGTGATACAAGACTATAATATAATAATCTGACTAGCAAGTGTGGTAATAAAATAAAATCAAGTGTTGAAATGTCTCTAAAACTCTGAAGTGTCTGTGAAGACTAAAACGCCATGAATCTCTAACAATGAAGGTCTTTGGATTCAAAGCACAACCAATGAAGCAGAAAAAATAAGATCCAAATCTTCAAACCAGTCATAATCACCCGAAGAAGGAGGTCACCATGAGCAAGTAGAAGATCCAATAAAAGAAACACTTCGGCTTCAAAAAGTATGAAAAACATCTTGAGTTCTCGAATCATAATAAACCGAAATTCTTCAAAGAATAACCAGCTAAAAATGTGAAGCATCCAGAAAATGAAGTCCGGTTAAAAATAATGTGAGTCCAAAGACATGGTCCAGCAATGCCAAAAATTTGATCCAAGGATCAAAAATAAGTGTCACGTCACATCACCAAAATAATATACGTCTTCAACATATCACAAATCCAAACTCGTGAAACCATAAGAACTGAACCAGATGCGAACACAAAACCATCATGTAGTAGAGTCCGAATAATAAATAATTTGAATCGAAAAACATCAAGTAATGCCAAAATTTTGATCTGTGAAGACCAAATATAAGTGCCACATCGCATCAGTAAATAAATAATCGTCTTCAGAAGTCTTCAAAAATCTAAACTCAAACAATCATAATAACAAAATTCGGATGATATTATCTCCCTATTTTTGATAACCAATGACCGGATATCAAAAATCAACAAATCATCGGATGGAGAGTGTCGGATACCAAGAGCTAAGAGAAGCTCTCCCTAGATGTATGAAGGGTCTCGATAAGAAACGAGAAAGAGTAAAAAAGATACTCTTGCGGTCATGAGAAGGTGGGTGGCATAGTTGTTGAAGTTGTGCTGAGAAAATAATATGTTGTGCCAAAAATAATATCAAAATATCCAAACTGCGGTGCCGGAACTCTCGTAGTGATCTTCAATAGAAAATAAAGTACACATGCTCAAGATACATGATTCGTCAACCAAAAATCAAGAGCGCCAAGTCATAAAATCCGATAAATTGAAGAATGCGGAACAACTTTGTTGATCAATCGTCGTTGCGGTGCAAGCATCACAAAGAATACTATGAAGTCCGACTGCGGTAAGAGTATTCTTCCAAAAATAACCGACATGAAATGAACCAATGTGACAATCCAAGGTTCGGTTGTGGCAAAAATTGGTGTTAAAAAAAATAATTGGTTTTAATAAAAAAAATTGGTGTTAAAAAATAATTGGTTAAATAAAAAAAATTGGCAGAAAAAAAATAATTGAAAAATAATAATAATAATAAAGTTAAAATAAAAAAAGGTATATAAAAGGGGGGGGGTGATGAGAAGGGAGGAAAAAAAGGAGGGGATGGGAGGAAAAAGGTGGGAAGGAAAGCTGAAGGCTAGAAGGAAAGAAGAAGGAGGGGAGGGGATCTGGGCGAAGGAAGGAGAAGAGAGGGAGGGTCGGAGTCTAGTGGTTGTGGGTGGGAGGTGATTGCGGGTCAGATGGGTGGGTTGCAGATGGAGGGACAGGCTGACTGCGGTATGCGAAGAAGGTAAGGGACTTCGGACGAGGACTGCAGCAGGCGCGTTGCGGTTCGAACTGGAGGAAGAAGCCTGCGGTCCGACGCTGCTGATCCGAGACTGCGGTAGATGCGAGGTTGTGGTCCAAGCAAGGAAGGATCCGAACCGAGGACAACAACAAGGATTGCGGTTCTGACTTCGGGTCATCAGCAAGGGGAGTAGGTTGCGCTCAAGAGGCTTTGGATCAAGGCTTGAGAGGGGTTGCGGGGAGGCTTCTTAAGAGGCTCCGGTAGGCAGTTTTTGGCTACGGTTTGGGGCTCCGAGAATGGCTGAATATATGACGAAAAATGTTATTTTTCCATGAAAAATGGTACCGCAAAGGCCATTTATTCATATTTTAATGAAGGAATCTTTTTATAAAGCATTCTAAGTCAAAAGTGGGTCTTGGGAAGACAAAAAGAAGAGTGTGCAAGTGGGTTTTAGGGACAAAAGGTGATGGGAAAGGACAATGTCACATGGTTTTTGTCTTTTTGAGGGAGCAAATAGTGGAGTCCTCTTTACCCAAAAGAGTAACAAGGACAAGGTGCTTTATACAAACACATATTACATCCATATTTCTTCAAATTAAGATTCACAGTGAGAATAAAGAGGAATAAAAGTTTCATACCTCAAGAAGATTTTCAAGTTGCTGGGTAAAAAAAAGAGAACCACTTCAAAGAAAATAAGTCATTAATTGCGTCTTCTCATTTCCAAGAACAAATACCTCCTGGAACAATTTCTTCAACATTTTGAAGACCACAAAAATAATTTCTTTTCCCATTTTTCTTCATTTCTTCAACAGCAAAAATAATAACTTTTTAAGAACATCTTTTTCCAGCAATAATTGAACGAGCAGCAGCAACAACATTTTTTTTACTAGGATAGAATCACCCAGAAGATAGAACTAAGAACAAACTTCATAAAAAAAATCTGGTTTGAAACCCGAATATTTTTCTTGCAGAAACACGGAAAAATCACAAGATAATCACCGAACGGGAGTCGTTCCCTTGAACTAATCGTGAGATCTTCAAGGTACGACTCTGATACCAATTGTAGGAACCCATTTTTATAACAAACGGTGAATGCGGAAGTAAGATATCTCGAGATTAATCGTGTTTTTGTAAGTATGAACACGAAGAACATATTATGAGTTCATGGAAGAAAGCTAAGAACAAAGAGAGAATAATAATAATAATAATAATAATGCATGAAGAACATGGTGGGAGAGAAACTCTCCCTAGGTGGGAGAACCCACCACTTTTCTCTCTCTAGATTTCATTTTAGAAGAGTAAAAGTAATCACTAACTAAGAAAAAGTGAGCTAGCTAAAGTAAGAAATGACTAATTATCCCTTTATATAGGAGGGAGAGTATTTACATCATAAAATACAATAAAGGGAAAATACAACCTAACCATCACTCATTATTAGTAGAGCATTTCCATGCTCTAACAATGGTGTCCACGTAACAGGATATAGAGGAATCTATCGAGGGTGATGCCTCCTTATCGCGAGATAGATGTCCTGATGGAAATGATGTCTTGGTGGACTGATTTTGTTCTTTCCATTTTGGTATAGACTTGGAGATATTGCTAGGCCCTAAGTATAAAAATGGCAATGATTCACATCAGAATTATCCCTTAATGAAAGAAGGAATGGAATGTGAAAAGAAATGATTTTTGAATTATGTTATGACTAATGAAATGTTTTGATACGGAACGGAATGTGGAAATGCCTACTTGAAATGTGTTTTGCAAATATGAAATATTTTTGATGAAAATGTGATAAATGTTTTGGGTCACAAACTCACATAGCTTACGAGACATTATTGTCTTGCGTATCTCTTTTTAATGTCATGTATCACAGGTTGTACTTAAGGAGAAAAGATGATAGGCTGAAGTTAGAAGTTAAGAGATAGAGAATGAAGTGGAGCTTGTCAAGTTTCTTATTCATATTATTGATGTGATTTGTATTTGTTTGCTATAGTTGTATGATGCTTAATAGTAACACCTAAAGTTTTAATTGTAAATGGTTTTTGTGGGACCGGTTTTATTAAATGTGGGTTAATACCCGAATGTTTTTATAACCATAGTTTTTTTTAAGTGTGAAAAAGTTTGGGGTGTTACACTGCAAACTATATTCGTGACGATGATTCCGAAAGAGAAGTTCTTACTATTGTTTTCAAGGTATCAATGATAATTGGGTTCTTAATTCAGCTTGCACTTATCACATATGTTCACATGATTATTGGTATTTTTTAAGCAATTCACAATGTCGAGTCAGTCCATAGTTTTAATGGTTCCCGGTGCAAAATTGAAAGTGTAAGCATTATAGTTACAAGATGTTTTGTGGCATGATTCAAACTTTAACAACAATGGTTACAAAATTGGTCACAAAAGGTTCATGAGTTGTAATTAAAACTGGTTTGAGAAAGACTAATTGTCTTTACTATGTCTAAGGTACTACCATTAAAGGTTTTTCTAAACCTGTGTTTTATACGACTTCTCCCCTAATTCATCCTTGCATGGTTTTGTTCTTATATATAAGGCTGTTAGATAATTATATCTTTCTTCCTATTTATACACAATCATTTAGCCTTTGCAACTCTTAGGTATCAAGAGATTAATATAGTTTTCTTTAACAAGTAGTTTTTTTCCTTCAGATTTTTCAATTTAAATCCGGTAGTCATCAAAAGTACTATTTACGTTTTGTTTATAACAACTCTCAACAAGAATAATGAATGATTTAAACAAAGTATCTTTTTAATAGTCAGTCAACTTTTATTAAATCAAAGTAGCATGAAAAAGAAATATATCAAATCAAGTTTGGATTGTTAATTCATTCCGACCTAGAAACATTGAATTTACTATATCTACTAGTCAACAAAGAAAATGCAATAGCAACGATCGAGTCAAAGATAGAATCCTTCTTCATTTGGGTTTTAAAAATTGGGCAAAAATTCAATGCTCATATGATCCAAATTTACACACGTAGCCATCTATTCCATCTCAATTTGGCACCAAAAAATATTAAGTTTTATATGAACATAAGAACTCCACCTAGTTTCTCCATTTTTATTTTTTTAAAAAGAACGAATAAACTATTATTTTTTGTTAAACTATTCGGATATTAATAAGCTTTTATCATGTTTAATTTTTATTTTTGTCGATAAAATTTCATTAGTTATAGTCAAGATAACCTCGAGTAAAATTAAAATCATCTATATTGTGTTTACATATATAAATATAAAAATTCAGTTCAGTCCTACAAACATGATGATGAAATATAACGACTGATTCCATTCCATTCCATTCTATTCCCTTGTTTATTCCATTCCATTCCAATATCTATAATATATTCCATTCCCATGAAAATAGTTCCTAGGAAGAGCCATACAAGTCGCGTCCACAACGATGACATAATTCCGGAGCTTTTGGAGTAGTTTCCATCGGCTTCTCCTTCACCAGTTTCGGAAGATCACATTCCAATACATCATGAAACGCCTTAGCACCTTCCCGAATCTCATCCAAACTATTTAATTTTTTTTTTAAATTAAAAATTTGTAACAATGGAAAATACTAATTCTAATTCATGTATTATGTAATTGTACCTTATTGAAAGGGGAGGAGTTAAGCGGATAGTGGCATTATGAGTAGGTTTTGCAAGAATTCCTCTTTCCTTCAATTTAATACATAGATCGTATGCATTTGCAGGATATAAAGATTTGCTAATAAGCTCAACTGCATTGAATAAGCCTTTTCCACGAACTTCCATCACAACATCAGGAAATTGCTGCTGACTTTTTCTTAATAATCCTCTCAGTTCCTCTCCCATTTCAGCAGATCTATGATACCATTGTTTTTACTTTTTTTTAAACAAACAAAATATACTTTTTTTTTTTAATCTTTTAATGATGTAAAGATGATGGTTGTTTTATTTATTTACCTTTGGGCAAGTTTTTCATCTTGTATCACCTGCAATGATGCAATGGCAACAGCACTGGCTAATGGGTTTCCTCCAAATGTGCTAATAAAAGATTATAAACATGTGAAAAGTGTAATCAAATTATACTCTATTATATAAGATGATGTCTGAATGATATAAGTAATAAGTGGATAATACTTAATACCTTCCATGTTCACCTGGTTGTATGCAAAGCATGACATCTTTGTCTGCAAGAACTGCACTAACTGGCATCACTCCACCACCTAATGCTTTCCCTAGTATCTGAAATATCATATTTTATAAACTTCTTTTTTTTTTTTTTTTTTTAAAATGTATTCATTTTGGAGAATAAATATACAGAGAACTTACAACAACATCAGGCCTCACACCTTCCCAATCACATGCCAGCATTCTTCCAGATCTTGCTAACCCACTTTGTATCTCGTCTGCAATCATTAACACGTTGTGATTTGAACAAAGTTCTCTCACACTTTTAAGATAACCATCTGGAGGAATTATAACCTATAAAGACGCAAAGTTAGAAATTCAAAAACGTCAAAAAAAGCAACTACAATAGATAGAAAAGAAGAGGAAAAAATGAAGATTATATACCCCAGCCTCTCCTTGTATGGGCTCAAATAAAAAACCAGCTATATATTCTCCTTTTTCTGCGTATATTAAGTGGAAGAAATTGAACATAAGTATCTTGTTGACAAGGTATAAAAGCAAGGAATATTATTTGGAATTTCAAAAACCTTCAAAAAGTTTCTTAAGGGAAGCTTCATCTCCAAAGTCAACTTTAAGTTGACCAGGTAACAATGGCCAAAATCCACTAGTGGCATCATTATCACAACTCATAGAAATAGCAGCCATTGTACGACCATGGAAGCAGCCACAACATGAGACAATGATACCCTGCACAATGCACATCAAACAGAGAAATTGAGGGATTTTAGTGATTAAAGACTTGTTATTAAATTAGTACCTGATCTTTGGGGATTCTTTTTTTCTCATAACCCCATTTTCTTGCAAGCTTTATAGCGGTTTCTACTCCTTCAGCACCAGTGTTCATTGGAAGAACCATGTCATATCCAAACATTTTGGTTAAATACTCTGCAAAGACTGGAAATTTGTCATTGTAGAAGGCTCTGGAACTGAGGGTTAGGTTTTGTGCCTGTTCCATTAATGCGTTCATGATCTTTGGATGACAATGTCCCTGTACCAAAAAACCAGTTATCCCCTTTGATCAACAAATTTTTTCAAACCTTGTGTGTATCTCACCTGATTAACTGCAGAGTAAGCTGCAAGAAAGTCGAGATATTTTTTGCCTTCTGGATCCCAAATAGCTGACCCTTTTCCATGAGAAAATACGACAGGGACAGGATGATAACTGAGAAACAACCATTCAAAAGGTCAAATCGTGGCTACGGTTGTAAGCATGTAGAACCGAATAACATGATGATGATGATGATGATGATGATGATGATGATGAGTTGTACATATGATGCAGTTCATCGACTATTTTCATTGTTCTTATAATATTGGAAATCCTTCATTCGGATATACATCACACAGGCAATCACATACACTAAAAACTATTCTCCTAGTGTTCCTAATTCGTATCTGCAGTTGAATGACATCAAAATTCTCTAGTTTTTGTGTCTTACTAAACTTAATTTCTGCAAATTTGGGGAAGATAAATCATAGTTATGGAATGAAGGGAGCATAATTCATATCAGTAAGAATGTAACACAGCAACATAGCAGAATCAAGAAACCCCACGAATCGATATTTAAAAACACACACACACACAATCGTAGCCCATGTGAGTGTGTGTGTGTCGAGAGAGAGAGAGAGAGAGAGAGAGAGAGGGTATACTTGTGTGCGCTGTAATCGTGTTCTAAATCGATAAGGTGGCGAGAAGAGGCGGCAGGAGAGGCGATGCCTTCGGTAGCAGTCCCAAAGCACCGAACGGTTCCCCTGCTCTTGATTCTGTTGAATACAAGCTGTAGCGATCTGGTGGTCGCCATATGCGACGAGTTCTTGATATTACAGAATCAAGTAGTGATTTATCGTATTACTTGGATTAAACTTTACTTAGCACTCGAAACCGATGATAAATCTCACCCAAATACATCAATAGTTATCGGAATTGGATGATAAAACTCGCACCTCAGTTAATATCTGATCGTTGATGAAAATGATCACACTTTCCCAGATGATGATGATAGAGTGTCTGTATGAAACACTATCCGACCCCCGCAAGAAGTGCAAAAAATTGTAACAACTTTCTCGAGTAGTGATTTATCGTTTTTGTCCGCAAAGCATTTTAATTTTCATGTGATCAACCATTAAAATCGTGACCTTTAAACGTTCCTTGATATTTTTAATTTCGACAACCAACTACTCCAAATTTAAAAGGTCTAAATGGTTTTACTTTTACATCAGGGAAAATCACAAAAATGCAAGGTTGAAATCATTTAAAAACTGATCATTTTTTTTATATCTATTGTCAAATAAAGGCCAAGTTTGCAATAGACCTCGAATCCGACAATGTTTTTTATCGTCCCATCATAAAAGAAAAAAAAATCAGATGTTACGAATTACACTAAAGACTGCAAAAATATATGATTTTTCTTACATCTCCTGATTTCTGTGGTCGAAAAACAATTTTGCAATTATAACGGGACATAATGCAAAATTTATGATAACTAACAAAAAGGTGATACCCCACTGTTTTGGTATTTTTGTGATTTGATTTTTCCTTATTTTTATTTTAAAAGTGAATCTACAATAGTCCCTAAATCGTTAAACTAACACATTTTTTTGTTAAAAATAAGTCTGGCTAGCTCGGGTTCAAAAATGGATATACGCTCCTATAAGATTTGAGTTGGTGTATCTGTGTCTTGTTACACTGATTTTTCTTTTAACGTTTCATCCAAATATAAACCATAATCCCAAATTTCAGATTAAATTAAAAGAATTTTATTCATAAGTGATTATGAATTGGTTTTCCTTCCATCATTTTAGTTCATCCAAAACAATTTCATCACATACAAGTAATATCTAGAGTGTTTCTCTAACAGCTCTAATGATGTGGTATGGTATTTGTAAGCTTGCTCATAATGAATAATTCTTTTTATTTATGTTATTTTATAAGGTTTGTTAAGATGTACATCCTTTTCTTTTTGTAATATTTTTTTTGGGTAGTGCGATGACGACAGTAGTTAGGCAGTGGGATTGTTTGTTGGAATATCATGACGGCAATCAATTACTCTGAAAATGTAAAACGGATTTTATATGACACATAAAACATAAAAAAAAAAAAAAAAAAAAAAAAAAAAAAAAAAAAAACATAAAAGAGTAAGCTGCAAATTCGGTCTATATAGTTTTCTGATTTTTTTTTTGGTCCCTATATTTTTAAAATTGCAAATTTCCTTCTTTCCACCGTTGATCGCCAAGTTTGCAAACAAAGGTTTGTGGTGAGGACATGGTTACGCTCACTTGTAATTGTTTTTTAGTAATTTGAAAAAAGATATTAAATAGAGGTAAGTTAGTCATTTCAATTTGGAAGGGACCAAATTCATAACAAAACCTACTACCTATATGTAACCTTTAAACGAATCCACCCTCAAAATTGATCACATACTGCATTAGAAAAATGTGTGACATGCATAATCATGTTTTTTATTTGTTTGATATTACTACTTCCAAAGCAAAGCAAAGCAATGAATGAAGACTTTCATTACATGAACTACAAAATGCTTAGTGACTATTTGCACTAGAAACATGAAGTACAGAAAGAAACACATAAAAAAGGAATGGTTTTCAGCTCAATAAAATGAAAATTGAATAAAACAGCAGCAACCAGGTCTATCTACTTACCAGTTACCAGGTCAGTCCCAAGGTGTTCTTGTGTTGATTGCTGAAGCTGATTCCACCACACTATTGGTTGTATTGTAGCACTTGAAACAGACTGACACTACTAAGTCCAAACCATAATAATATATACCCAAAACAGAAGAGTTTCCCAACCCCAACAAAAAACAGCAGAATTGAATGAATATTATTGCCTAAAAACTAGCAGCATCTTTGAAGGATTGTGAAATCTCCGAATATAAATAATGAGAACTGCTGATCGTAAATTTGTTATCTCAGGGTTCCAGTTGGATTGAAGAAAAAGGCTGGGGGAAACTGACTGAGGTAGGATGCTGTATTTCAAAACTGAATCATCTTGCCCCAACCAAAACCATAATACAAAAAGAATACGAGATATCATTTTTGTGGGTTGACAAAGGCAAACAAGACCCAAGTTTTTCACACTGCAGTCAGTGTGCAGCAATTCATTATATATTTATTTATTATGTTCTCTCAAAGACACAAACATAATGCAGCACAAGAATACACATTAATCAATGTTATCACTAAATGAAAACAAGAGATTTAACTTTTACTGGTGAGAGTTTTATACGAAATTACCAGTAGCGGATGTACATATAATTACATAATTTCCCTTACCTTATTATATGCTCTAAATAAAATAACCCTCAGCATCTTACACATATATATACATACTTGTGTATCATCATGACTCATGACTACATATCTATACCGCTGTCAATATCCATCCTAAATTTACAGTCGTGTGTGTGTGTATGTATGTACACACACAGTTGAGATCAAATGAGAACTTAAAAATACTAGGAACTTGAGAACTTTTTTTCTACACAATATTTTCAAAAGAAAAATACATCATTCCACTCCTATAGCTTCGTAGCAAAAAAATCCACCATAACACGAACTTTTTTTTTTGCATATATGTGAATATGCATATACACGTCTGCATATAAGATCATATGCACTAAAAAACCAACACCAAACATACATATAAGGCTGCATCTAAGAGATTCGTTTAAAAAAATCAAACTTTTTTTAAAATGCATATGCAAAAAAAAAAAAAAAGTTTTTTTACAAACTTTCTTCAGCAATTATCTTAATCATTGTATAGGAATGGAATGATGTGTTTTTTTAAATGTCGTGTACAAAAAAAAGTTAGTCATTTTAAGTGGGGTCCCCAGTACTTTTAAGTTCTCATTTGATCTCAACTATATATATATATATATATATATATATATATATATATATATATATATATACACACACACACGTGTGTGTGTGTATCATGATGACTCATGACTCCATATCTATTGGGCAGGCTATATCCATCCTAAATTTAGCAGAGTTGTGTGTGCTGTGTTTTTTATATACTGACAAGTGCAAAAGTGGAGAAGTAGGATCACAATGTGTAGTTAACATGGGGTGAGATTGAGACCAAACATTGGAGAACAGTGAAGCAGCATCTAATCTGCCAGTGCATAGTAAGGATTTTTACCAGCCAGACACTACAAAATTTCACCTCTTTAAAGTTTAAAGAGAGAGGCCTAAAGATTTAGATTGAAATCTTTTAATAAAAAAGTGAATCAGAATGGCAAGAACATGATTAGGAAGAGAATAAGTCATGAGCTAAGCTAAGCTAAGCAAGAACAAAAACGTTCAGGATTTATAACCATCACAGACAGACAGGGTGTAATTTCTTAAATAGAAGCACATGGATTAATTCAAGTTGGAAAAACAACATGAACAATATGTTGAAAGATTTGTGTTTCTAGTTTTAAAAAAAAAAAAAAAAAATTGAGTTATAGAGGATGAACTTTCTAGGTAGATTAGAAACTACCAAAATATCTCCAGAGTTGGCTTTGTTTTTCTCCTGTTTTTACCACAGCTGCAGAAAACGACTTTCCATGAATCAAGAAGATCAAGCAAAGCAGGTAACCATTTCAGAATGCATTATTTCAAGAAAGGATTACACCCACGATTCAAAGAGCAAGAGGGATAAAAGATGAAATATTCAGAAAAATCAATTTATCACGATTAAAATTACAACCGCACGCACGATCATAAAGACAGAAAGTCAAAAGAGTTATTAAAAAGAGTATGGAATGAGAGAAAGATCCTATTAAAGTCTTATGAAGACTTCCACTGGATAGAACACTACAGAAGAGCCTAAGATGAATCAATCTTAGCATGCATGCAGCCACTCCCAGATGATCTTTGGAAGAAAGTAAAGAGATCCAGCAGAAAGAACCGAATAGAAGGAGATACGTTTTCATGTCTATAAATAAAACTAAATGCGCACTAAGGAAAAGGTCCCATGAATTTAACCCAAATTCACCTTCATTGTCAGAAATCAGGTAGCCATTATGAAAGCCTGAATCATGTTTTCTGCTGAACGTTTTTGTTCAGGCGTTCCAGATATTATGGCAACACGATCACCTCGCGATGATTTGGAATCAGATATCTCTACAACAGCTCCAGATATCTGTCAAACAACAAAATCCCAAATCAAAAAACCAATCGTTGTTTTTTTTTGGGACAAATAAATAAAAAAATAAATCACCTTTCGAATATTGTCTACATTGGCTCCACCTTTACCCATCACCTTACCCACCGCATGAGCAGGGATAAGCATCTCAGAACCATCAGGAGGAGGCAATCTGCTTCACATCACATACATATATCAAAATAACAGGGGCAAAAAGGTCAAAAGTACAAAAAATATTGTGAGAAAGAAAGAAAAGTACACACCCTCCATAGAACTTTGATGGATATGAAGAGGATAAAGATCCATAGCCATTGTCACTCATCGGTAGTGAACCATATCCATAGCCTGAAGGAAGCATACCCATACCCATACCCATACTGCTCCCAGGTTCACCTCTATGACTATGTTCATAACCCAATGAAGGGGGGACACTTGGCAACACTGGAGGCACAGGAAGTCCACTGCCACCAGCATACATGGAATCATTCCCTGAAGATTGATTATGACCACCACTATCCCTGTCTTTCAGAACATCATCTCTAAGCCTAAGCACTATTTGAACAAGTGCATCTCTCACACTCCCAACTTCTCCAATCACCTACACGTTTCAAGTTTCAAAAAACACTTAGATTTTAATCTGAATAGAGTCATAGACAAGTGTTTAAAGATAGATAGAATCAAGAGTACCTCAACAAGTTCATCATTAGGATCTGCACATTTGGGTTTATCACCTTTTGATATACGAACATCTGCTCTTGTTCTCTTCCGAATTTCATTTATGATAGAACCACTTTTACCAATGATGCACCCAATGACTTTAGAAGGGACAAGGAGCCTAAAAGAAACGTTTTCTTCTTCTTCCTCGCTTATCTTTCCTTGAAGCAATAGAACTGCTTCAACAGCCATGGATTTTATATCATCCAATGACTGCACAAGTTCCGTTTAACAACTCAGAAAGAAAGAAAGAAAGAAAGAAAAATTGATGAATCTTTGAGAGTGTAAAGAACAATTACCTCTGTTGCTGCAACTGTAATAATGCATTCATCGCGTCTGGTATCATCAACATCAACACGAGCACCACTAGCTTCTCTGACACTTCTAATGGCAGCACCACCCCTTCCAATAACACGACCAATCTTGTTAAATGGGCACAGCACCCTTACGAGTAACTCCCCTGATGCAGATGCACCACCATACCCAGAAACCACAGGGAGGGCAGAAGAGTAAATTGGCCATGTGTTCCCTGAATCCGCATACCCTTGAAGTTCTGGTACATGTGAACCACCTAGAACAGATGGAAGAGGTCTGGAAGGCACATATGGATCTACACCTGGGTATAGACCAGAAGCAGGATAGATGGGTACATCAGAAGGTATTATGATGTTTGGAGGAGCTTCATGAACAGATGTGTCAAGAGGAATCTCTTCCTTTGGAGTAAACTTGTACATAATTGAGGAGACTGCAAACAGTGCTTTCTTCACTGCCTCTGGTTCACCAGTTATCTATATTCAAGTAAGTAATGAAAATAGAGTATCAGCAATGTGTGAAACTTCAGATGAAGAGAGAATTTCAGAGAATAAAGGCTAACCACAACAAAGTTGTCAAAGTCCATGGCACACGAATGATTAGGATCACTAATATCTTTTGGAGTAACTTTAATGTTTGCCCTTGTCCTGCTTCTTAATTTCTTTATAGTTGCCCCAGCCTTTCCAATAATATTTGCAGACTGGCTAGCTGGAACTAGAAGTTGGCATTCTTCCTTATCTTTCCATTTTTTATCAGAATCACCAGCTGTTTCTGCTACATTTGCAATTGCATTATGCACCTTAATAAGTGCATCCTGGGCAGGGCATAAAGGGTCACGATCACCAAGTTCTTCATCAGGCTCGATTTCCTCTTTCTCCTTAATATAACAATATATTGTTATGACTCTGTTTTTGGTGCCAGGAAATGGATCTACTACCTTAACCTTTGCTCTTGTATCTTGTCTTATTGAATTTATGACCTTCCCACTCTTTCCAATCACACTGCCAATGAATCTGCCTGGACATAGTATTCTGTAAGCAACCAATTCATCATTACCCCTGTTGTTGTTATTACTTCTATCATCTCTTTCGTTTCCTCTTCTTCTCTGGTTCTTATGATCGCCATTGCCACCGTCTTTCTCCCTCCCCCTATCCCTGTCCCTTTCTCTCTCCCTCTTGTTGCGCTGCCGCTTTCCACTTTCACCCATACTTCACAATACGACTCCTCCTGCACGCATCAACGAACGCCAATAAATAAAGAATTAAGCAATAGAAACTTTAATTGTCCGTATTTAGTGGAGATCATTCAATCAATTAAATTGGAACTGCCGATAAGTTGTAGCAACTCAAAATCACAGGGGAATTAAGAGATTGTGGTAAATACAATCAATCAAAATTATAAATACGAAGTTCAAATTTTCCCAAAAAAGAACTATTTAGGGGCGATGAATAGAAGAGATTGAATGAAACATGACAAAAATATCAAAAAACCATAATAGCAACGAATTAATAGCATGAGAACCAAAACTACTGTATGGATGCATTAATTACATAATAGGTAAGAACAAAAACGAAGGGAATCGGACCTGATTGAGATGAACGGCAAGAAGGACCCCAAAAAAAACCCTAGAGTACGTTACGAAGATGTGCGTATCGAAGCTAATAAAGATGAGCCTTTATAAAACACATCCCACATACTACAAATATTTCCCCATGGACTTTTTATACTAACAAGTTCGGTCCATGAATCCGTTACAAAAATTATTATTTTAAATCCTTTAACTTATACAACTTCATAAATTGATTTTCATATGTGAAGGGTAAACCCGTAAAAAGTACGGATCCGTTTGTGGTTCAACAAATTTATCGTATTTTAGTTCATGCTGTTTCATATGTTTGCAAAATTAGATGCTAATTAGAAGCTAGTAGTTGGTAGTAGAAATCTAAAATTGTAACTTTTATTTTATTTATATGTAAATATTTGATAAAAGTAATTGTAAACTTTTAAAAGGAAAGAATAACATAAAATATAAAATATAAAAACTTTTAAAAGTTATTTGAAGTAGTATTAGGATTAAGAGTTATTTGTTTAATATAAAAACATTAAGTCTGAACATAAATTTTTATAAAATTGGGGTTTTTTTTTTTGTCAAAATCAGAAAGTTAAGAGCTCTTAAAAACTTTTAAAAGCTCGTCGCCGAAGATACACATAAAACATAAAAACGAAAAGTTAAAAGTTTATAAAAACTCTCAAAAACCACTTAAAAACATTTTTGGATTATAATTTTTTTGTTTACAATAAAAGTTTATAACCACAAATAAAATTTTTTCTTGAATTCGAGTTTTTTTTATTTCTTAAAAGTTTCAAAATGCTTATGTTTGTTGTCCAACTGTAGCACCTGGTTCCTGGTAAGTAAATCTTATTTGAGTATTTCCCTTCTTTTAGCCTTGGACTCGGCGAGTCATAGGTCCGACTCGCCGAGTGGATGCGGGACCCGGGACAAGTTTAAGTTGGCGACTCGGCGAGTCCATATCCTGGACTCGGCGAGTCACAGCTGTTGGATGAAACCCTAAGTTTCAGGGGTTTGCACCCTATTTAAACGACTTAACTGCCCCAAGCCAGCCCCCCATTCACCCTCAGAGCCCTGTATCTCTCTCTAGCCTTGCTTTCTTGTGAGTTTGAAGTGTTTTGTGGTGTATTGAAGTTTCTTTGAAGGATAAGAAGAGGGAATCAAGAAGAGGAGAAGGAGGCCAAGCATCCCTGTGTCATTCCAACGTTTCCCCTAAGGTATAGCTCGTTTCCCCTCTGTTTTTAAGCTTATAGCTCCATAAAAGTCCTTTTTGAGCCATTTCTAAGATTGTGTATGCTTGAGGGTTTGTAATAAGTCGATTGGCCTCTAGATCTAGGCAAGATTGAGCTCCAGGAGCTCAGATTTGTTAGCTTTATGGCCCCATGTTGCTTGTTCACCCTAGATCTACCCTTTTGAGGCATTTTGAGCCCTAAAATCCATATTGGTGAATATCCACACGTAAAGTTGGAAACTTTACGTGTGATTCGTGTCCTAGAAGTCCAGATCTGTGAATGGCATGGACTGGAATCGAGCAAATCTGTGTATTTAGTGGGTGCATGGCAACGACTCGACGAGTCGTTCATGTGACTCGGCGAATCTGTTCGTGAGTCTCCGAGTTTGTCCCCTTTTCGTAGTGTCGAGTGAGCAGTGAGTCACGGGGTGTGGCTCAGTGAGTCACGGGGTGTGACTCAGTGAGTCGGAAGCTGAACTCATCTATGGAGGTACTCGGCGAGTCAATGCCTTGACTCGGCGAGTTCAAGGCAATCTCCTTAGATCAAGAACAGACTCGGCGAGTTGTTCATACAACTCGGCGAGTCTTAGCATAAGTGTTCATCGGATGAAAATGAACTCGACGAGTTGTTCATACAACTCGGCGAGTAGGATGAAGGACTTGAATATCAGTCTAGAAGGAGAACTCGTCGAGTCGTCGCCTAACTCGACGAGTAGGAACGGGATCCAGGACAATCGTTTGGGTGGTGACTCGGCGAGTTGGAAAGCCAACTCGGCGAGTCGGGTCAACTGAAAGTGGACTCTGACTTTGACTTAGGGCATGGTCAGGGGTAAAATGGTCATTTTACCCAAAGGTCAATGAGCAGTGTTTGATTGAGTATGTTGTGGGAATTGCAGCCGGAGGATTTTCGGAGCAGTAGGCAGTCAGTTTCCGATCAGACCAGCAGCTACTTCGAGGTGAGTTACCTTCCAGTAGCGGTGGGTCTACGGCCACAATGCCGGCCCACCAGTAGGAGTTGTATGTTAGATGATTGTCTTTGTGATATCATCTAGGTTTGCTACTACCTGATATGTTATATGCTGGCATGATATGTATATGTGATAGTTGTAGAGTTCGGTTGTTAGGACCGAAGGGTAGGTCAGACACCCCAGATATGTCTGACAGTACGTGATGATATGTTTGCATGCTGGCTTGTTATGTTATATGAGATAAAGGTAGTAAGAGGGGACTAGTCCCCGAGGATCGGTTGTTAGGACCGATGGGTAGTCAGCACCCCAGAATGGCTTGACATGGGTAGTCAGCACCCCGGAATGGCTTGACACGGGTAGTCAGCACCCCAGAATGGCTTGACACGGGTAGGACAGCACCCCAGAACGGCCGTACCGGGTAGTTAGGCACCCCAGAATAGCCTGGCAGTATGTATGTTATGTGTTTGTATGGTATGTGGTACGATGGGGGAACTCACTAAGCTTTGTGCTTACGGTTTTCAGTTTTGGTTTCAGGTACCTCCTCAGCTAGGGGAAAGGAGTCGGCGCGGTAGCAGCATGTCACACACACACTCTCCGGTTTCCGCATTTACGAGCTTCACTAGGAGTTGTACTCTGATATTTTGATTGGTTGTATGAATTGGCTTTTAGACATGGTTCACTTTGTGTTATGGTCTGATCAAACAATGTTTTTAGTTATTAATATTTTCTAAAGTAATGTTTTAAAACAAAATTTTTGGTCGTGAAAATTGGGTCGTTACACCAACATACTAATAGTTGCTACAAGACAAGAACAAGAGGTTTTGATATGTTTTAGGATAAAAATGAACAAAAAATCATACAAGAAAAGATAAAAGTGATTATGATTCTCAACATTGAATATAATTAAAATGAAAGAGCATTCGAAGAAACATATGGGTTGTGTTTGGCAGAACTTGCTACTAGCTATAAGCCGAAAATTGTAGCTTTTATTTGTGTAAAGATGTTCAACAAAAATAGCTTATTAGTTTTAAAATGTTTACAATTATCTATATAATAATCAAAAGCTAAAAGCTCCATAAAAATATTTGAGTAATTTTTAGATTATCAATTTTTTGCTTAAAATAAAATATAAAACTTCTACTTCCAAATGAAACTTTTTTTTTCAAGGTTTTTTTTAAAAGCTACCAAAAACTTTTAAATGTTCAATATCAAACACTATTGTAATATAAAGAGTTAGACAAAAGAAAGGTTATAAGTAGGTTGCATTTTAAGGATGTATAAGAAAATTGAATATTGTAAATAAATATAATTTTTTTAAATATATTTGACTTTACAATTGATTATTGAATTATTTAATAGCACAATTATATAGATGGTTTCTACAATTTACAAAAAGTCAAAACTTTGGTCATGTTTAACATTTCGTTACATGAGGCAAAACCCTCTACCTACTCATGGATTCTATTATCATCACAACACGCCCTAAAACCATCCCCTCCATTGACTTTCTACTAGACAACATTCTTCGATCCTCTTAACCATTTATTTCCTCCCTCGTCTATTCTCATTGTTCTATATTACCCACTAAAATGTACCATTTTCATTTCAAGAAGAAGATGGTTTTTTCTTGCACCAAACATCAGGGATACTAGGTTTCAATTTTTTGGGATTGTTGGCAGATTATTGGTTTAAAAGATGATAACTAAAAGATGAGTTCAATTTTGTTGACATTCAAAAATTGTTTTTCATGGAACTAATGGGTTAGTTTTCTTAATATTAGGTTTCAATTTTAAGGATTGTTTCAGTTTTCACCATAGTAGAACATATGCATTTTCAAGTATTTTTAAGCTTGATAATCATTTTCTTTTGGGTTTTGATTTTTTAGCGCTTAGATTTTCTCAAATCAATTTGTGCATTTTAATGTTTTGAACTTCTAAGGGATTTTAGGTATTACAGATGATCTTCAGCATCCGATGTAGGGTGTGGTGTGGTGGGGTGAGGATGGGTTTGTTAGGGTCTTTCTAGTTAAATTTTGAAGACATATAATTAAAAGTCGATATAAAGCAATCAAGGTATAAAATAGTAATATTAGATTAAATATAAAATAAAAGGGAATGACAAACTTTTTGTTGTAGCTTATCATTCCCTTAATTTTCTTTCTTTTTTTAAACAAAAAAAAAAGTTGTTGAGCCTAATTCTTGTTGGAAAAATGCATATCAAAATATATTCGCAAGATGCTCAAAGATAATAACAGCTAAAGAACAACTGAACAACGTTGTATGTTGAGTTGACATTTTCGATTGTTTTCAAAATCAAAAACTAAAACAACTTCTGGATGGAATCTATATTTGAAAATTTTCAACTTTCGTTTTTCCGCATTAGAAACAGTTTAAATCTCAAAAGTGATTTGATCCATATTAATCTCATTAGATTCATTTGAAACTCATTTTCTTTCTTTTAATAATTAAAAGTTAATAGAAATCAATCAAGGTGTAAAATAATAATTTTAGATTAAATATAAAATAAAAAGGAACCACAAGGACTATTGACAAACTTTTGATAATACCAGCTAAAGAACAACATTGTATGTTGAGTTGGCATTTAAGATTGTTTTCAAAATCCAAAGCTAACACACTTCTAGATTCCAATCTATATTTGAAATATAATTTTCAACTTTCATGTTTCCGCATTAGAAACTTTTTAAATCTCAAAAGTGATTTGATCGATATTAATCTCATTAGATTCATTTGAAACTCATTTTCTTCCTATTAATAGTCATATCAATAATAACATAGTTAATAAATTCTTTAAGAATTGCATTATTATTCAAATTCAATTTCAAATTCGTAGGCGTAGAACCTTCGGTTACAAACATAAAACCTTCAATCTCCAAACCCTTATGTTTGCTAACTAAAGGTTATGTGACTATTAATATGAAATTTAATAATAATGCAATGCTTCGAGAATTTGTTAACTTTGTTATTAATATTATTAACATGACTATTAATGAAAATAAATAACTCAAAGAAATTTAATGAGATTGCTACGAATCAAATCACTTTTAAGATTAAAAATGTTTCTAACCGGTACAAAATGAAAGTCGAAATTAGATTTCAAACATAGATGGGGTCTGGAACGTATTTTTCTGTTTGGTTCTAAAAACAATCTAAGATGTCAAACTAACATATATTGATGTTTTTCACATGATACTATCTCTAAACATCCTACAAATAGATTTTGATATGTATTTTTCCAACAAGAACTCGATACAATAGTCTTTTCTCTTTGGTTAAAAAAATGTTTATTTCGGTATTGTAATGTTGAAAGCCATCAAGACAAGGTAAACAACAAAAGAAAAAAGAAAATAAGAGAATCACGAACTGATACAAAAAAAAGTTGGTACAAACAAAAATATCAAATTTGAAGATTCTTTTGGTAAAACTATCGGAAGATTATCAGTAAACCTATTGACCGGAAAAAGAATTAGGGTGCGTTTAGTTGCGGAAAAATAAGCCGTTTTCCGGAAAAAAAATTTCCAAGAAAAATGAGAATTTTGAAAACGCGTTTAGTTCGTCTATTTTTTTAAATTTTTCACGGAAAATGAAAATTTTCCGTTTTCTAAAATTACAAAGAAGTTTGAAATTTTTGGAAAACTGATAATCATTGTTTTCCACATTTTTCTAATTCCAAAAATTTTTTAAAATATAAACACACACCCACTCCACCCCATCCATCTTTACCTACCCCCACCCACACACACACATACATACCCACCCACCCACAAACACACACACACACACATACACATACATACCCACCCACCACACAAACACACATACACATACATACACACCCACACACACAGACACTCACACACATACCCACCCACACCCCCACAAACACACACACCCCCCCACAAACACACACACAGAGAAACTCACACCTACCTCCACCCCCACCCTCACAGACACACACACACACAAACCTACACATACCCCCACCCTCACCCTTACAGACACACACACCCCCACACACTCAAACCTACACCTACCCCCACAAACACACACATACACACACAAACCTACACCTCCCCCCACAAACACACACATACACACATACAAACACACACTCACACCCACACCCACCCAACACCACCACGACAATCACCGAGCTACCATCACCATCACCACCACCACCACTAACCTGTCACTAGCACCACCATCACCACCACTGACACAATTGTCGCCGCCATCGTCTGTCATCACCACCACCGTCGCCGACCCGCTACCGTCACCGCCCCCACCCACACCCTACCACCGCTATCGTTTTCTAAAAATGAAAACTGATAGAAAAATACACATCTAAACACGTTTTCTAATTTTCTAAAACTGAAAATGAAAAATGAATAATTTTAACTAAACGCATTTTCTAAATTTTCAATGAAAAATGAAAACGGAAAACGAAAATCAAAAAGGGAAAACAAAAAACGGAAAATGAAAATTGTTTTTCCGTAACTAAACGCAACCTTAGTTTTTTGTCTGCCTTATTTTCTTCATTTTTCCTTATATAAATAACTCCATCAAAATGCAATTATCTGAACAAACAAATGTTTGTTATCCTTAATATCTTTAGTTCTGTCTTAATTCTACCCTGCCCTTTGCCCTTTATCTAAGTAGTCTTTTTTTCGCAAAATTGCCTCAAGTTCATATGATTTTGAATAGAGTAATAGTACTATCTAAAAAACATGAAGCTACTCCATCTAATAACTTTTAATTAAGATCCAAAATATATTAGGCTACACAAAAAGTGGTTTTTGTATCAATCTAAATTCAGAAAAGGTTTTATAAAGGAACCAAATCGAAGAAAAAAAAAAGGGAAAATGTAAAGATTTTTTTTGAAATAAAACTAAAGCTTATGTTTAAATAGGAAAAAAAAAAATCAGAAAATAGAAGATCTTTTATAAAAAGGCAATTAACCCTTGCTTTCCTCAATAATCCTTTTTTTAATCCATACAACCATGATGATGATAATAACCATATTATATATATAAATACATTGTTAGGTTTATTCATAAAAAAATAAAAATAAAAATCTGACAATTATAAGAGGTTCTATCATGACAACACTATATTTATCCAATAAAGGAAATGCCAAGATTACAAAATTTTGTTGAAACAACTTATTTCCATTGTAAGAAAAAACATATACTTCTACACCAACTATCAATTCATGCCGTATACGTATACATTTTCCAGATGTTATTAATTTGCTTTTTATACCACAATAACAGATATTTATGTTTTAAATTTGCTAATTAATAACAATATAATTTGCATCCTTTATGGTACGATTGTTCCTAGATTCATGTTTACGAACCTGAGCATGAGTCTCTGCATCATGCTGAAACATGTTGACAAGTTCTTGCAACTCCAGTTTTCTTACTTGAACCTGTTCTTCAGTGATTGGCTGTTTAAGTCCAAAATATATCAACCCAACTGCAATTAAGATGATCCCTATCAAGAACATCATTCCTGAAAATAGACCAAATGCATATGGTGTATTTTCGCTTCCAGGGATTCCATCAACATTGATCCCAAATAATCCCGTGATGATTGACAAAACTAGCCCACACCCACCAAACACAGCTAAATTATGTGTCACCCTTGTGCTTCTATCCTACAAAAAACAAATGTAAAGGGTAAAATGGTCATTTAGTGATTTAGTCTCATACAAACACTTTATTCGGTCTAGAAAAGAAACAGACCTAAAAGTGATCTATAAACAAACCAACAAAGACTGTTTCTTTTTGGGACGGAATGAAGGGTCTGAATATGAAGGGTAAAATGACCGTTTTACCCTTCTTTCCAAAAAGAAAAAAACCTGCAACCAGGCTCGTTTGGTGCTCTGCATGACATCTTGAACTGTAAAAATGCGACCACGAACTGCTTCTTGCTCTTCAAGCATCTCCCTTGTGCTTTTTCTTATGCCCTCAAGCAACATTTTGGTTGTGTTTCCTCTCAGATGTTGAACAAGTTCAAACACAATTTCTTCCCTTGCATGTAATGACCATTTGACTCTAATAACCTTCAAAAGAAACACATATTATTTTTTAACTTTTTATTTAAAATAAGAGATACAACAGTTATAAACTCAAGTATTAAAAAAATCATGCCAAACCTCTTGTGATAGCCTTCTGATTTCTTGGTTAAGGATTATAATGAAAAGATCCAAATCTTCATTGTTTCTCTTATTAATGAACTTCAGTTCCACTTCATCAGCTTCCCCAAATATAGACTTCCGAAATAATCTGAACATTAAGAAATATATATATTATTAATATTTACTACACAAAATTAAAAGAAACAAGAAAGAATAAGCTCACCTGTCATCCCATCGTGCAAGCCGGCTGGCTAAAAGTGCTATCACCTCATGTATTGTCCTTGGTATATTATTACCACCACCAAAAAGAAGTTCCTAGATAAAGGGTAAGTTAGTAATTAGCTAAAAAGAAATAAAATATGAGAATTAAGTCAAAGGGGAACAGCCATGTATAATCTTTCATATTTACTCCTTGACCCATTAAGTCCATTAAGTCAAAAAGAAACAGAACCCTTAGTAAATGTATTGATGAAGGACAAGATTGGAAGAAAAAAAAAACCTGAACTTCTATGACACCCAAAACATTTAAGAATGATGTAACTCCTTTTTGATGCAATGCAGTGACTAAAAAGTTTTGAGCTTGCCATGAACGAAGCACAACTGGTACATCATCTTCCTTAATATACGGGTCACCAAAAGATTGACCCAAAAGTTCAAACAATAAACCTCCAGCAACCCTAACTGGGACCTACACAACATGCAACCAATCCATAATCATAAATCAAGATTTTTATAAAGAATCACAAGATGCAACTATAATCATACAAAACAGTCAGTGTACTATATACCTCATATAAAAGGTGTTTCATCCTTTCACTTATAAGCCGGCTTTCATCTCTCAAAGCAATACTTATTGCAGGATGCAACCATGAAGCATTAGTAAGCCAGGAACTAATGTGTGGGTGGCTTGCATCCACGTGGCACCACCATATAGGTCCAGCTGGCCGCTCCCAATAGGGGGCAGCTAAATCTGCAGTTGTGCGATCATCTTCATCATCCGTGAAATCATACTGCTGTGAGGTCCAGTCATCATTGATTTGCACTGTTTCAACAAGTTCAGATATTCTTGCCCAACCAATTGGGATCCAATGCTGGATATTTTCATTCCAGATTTCTGTAAGAGGTGTGGGTTCTGATGAATAACCATCATCAAGTTCTTGAAGAGATGATTTGGTCATTATTTTATGGCTGTTTGGTTTATGAGCTGGTTGGGGTTTTGTGTGTGATTTTGACTTTTCTGATCTTCTTTGACCCTTCACGTATTCAAAAGCACATAAGAGTCCATCTGTCCATAGCTCACTACCTGCCATGATTTCCTTGTTGTAATGATTTGTATGTTGTTCCAGTTTTTCATCAGGCATACATTGGTCCTCTTTGATAGTACTACCCATGCTGTGTTTCACATCAAAAATCATATGAAATATTATCAGATCTTAAATCGATGTTAACTATGCGTTTCCTTTGGGGTAACATCTAGTCCTTGCAATAACTTCAGAGAATAAAAGTGGTAAAGTTTTGTATGCTTAAGTTTTAATCTAACTAAAATTCTTTTTAATACCTATAAAATCAAATTAACAATACACATCAGCAAGTGTTCTTCAAGCGCATTAAACTTGTGCAATCTTAGTATTCAATTAAAAGTCCTCGATCCAAATCAGGAGCAGTAAAACTAGATGTTGTAAAGTCAGCAAACGGAATATTTTATTCACTGGTTCCTACCAGTTAATTGCTGAAAAATCAATAGCTTAAACAGTTAAACCCTTAAGTTAAGAGGAAAGTAACTTTCTAACGATTAGCAGAGGTGTACTTAGTAGTGAGAAGTGTGATGCTAACTGACCTTAGACAGGCAGCGAGAGGGAGGTTGTTGAAGGCGGAGGGTGGTCGGAGAATGTGGTTTCGCGAAGTGATTCCCACCGTCGGTGTAGAAGATAAGCGTCCAATGTACGCATGACTTCGAGCACAGCAGCTGTCGAAGCCAGAAAGCAAAACTCCTCTTGGATGCACTTTTTAGTTTTTTTACTACCGTTTAAAAGCAAAACGATTTTGATTGTCATATCAAATCACTTTTTTCTAAATATATATCATTTATTAAAAGTTTCTAATTATATAAATAAAAGAGACAATTTAATTATCATAGCTGAAAATATATTTATTAAAAACTATAAAACTAAAAATACATTAATTATAAATTTTAAAACCTAAAATGTAAAATTTAAAATTAATTAAAAAAATCGTGTTTCTTTTTAAACAAATATTATTGATTTATTAGATTATATTTTATAGTATTATTCTATAATAAAAGAAAAATAATAATACATAAAAGAAGAATAAAAAATTGGTTCTTTTATATAATAAATAAATATTAAATTATTATTGATTTATCCAAACCATTTATAGAAAATTTAAACTTATTTATGTTGAAAATATAGATATAGATATCGTTATCAACCCTCTTATTCATCATTTTGGAATGAATCCCTCCCTCCCCTCCTTTAAAGTTTAAACTTCCTTTCGGTGGATGCTCCAATTATCATTCTACTTTATTTTTCTCTACAACCTTATTTCTATTTATTATAAATTATAATATTAGATTTTTTATTTTCTTAACAAAAGACATATCTATCCATAATTTGCTATTTTAAAATATGATAACATGACTGATGTAAACAAGTTTTCTTGTTAACAAAAGATTTATATAAAACATCTTTAGACTATTAAAATTATACCTGAGATGTAGGAGTTGTCTACACAGCTGCAGGAGCTGTTACACAAGGGATTCATTCGACCGAGTAGTTCACCATGGGGAGCCCCGATTTTGTTCGTGAAGAAGAAGGACGGGTCGCATCGAATGTGTATAGATTACCTGGAGCTGAACAAGGTAACGGTGAAGAACCGTTACCCACTCCCGAGGATTGATGACCTCTTTGACCAGCTTCAGGGAGCATCTTGGTTCTCCAAGATTGATTTGCGTTCGGGTTATCATCAGATGAGGGTCAGAGAGGAGGATACGCAGAAGACCGCATTTCGGACGCGCTATGGCCATTATGAGTTCGTGGTGATGCCGTTTGGGCTCACCAATGCTCCTGCCGCGTTCATGGACCTCATGAACCGCGTATGCAGACCGATGCTGGATCGGTCTGTGATAGTCTTTATCGATGACATCTTGGTTTATTCCAAGACTCAGGAGGAGCATGAGGAGCATCTGAGAGAGGTGTTAGAGACCCTGAGGAGGGAGAGCTTGTATGCCAAGTTCTCCAAGTGTGAGTTTTGGTTGCGCGAGGTGCAATTTCTCGGACACCTTGTCAACCAGAACGGGATTCTGGTCGATCCGGCCAAGGTCAAGGCCGTGATGAGATGGGAGGTTCCGAAGTCTCCATCTGAGATTCGGAGTTTCCAGGGATTAGCAGGCTACTATCGGAGATTTATTCAAGATTTCTCCAAGATAGTCGTACCCCTGACGCGGCTGACGAAGAAAGTCGTGGTCTTTCGGTGGGGACCCGAGCAGCAGGCTGCATTTGAGACACTGAGACAGAGATTGTGCGAGGCGCCGATCTTAGCCCTGGCAGAGGGCGTAGAGGATTTTGTGGTTTATTGTGACGCGTCCATTTCAGGGTTGGGCGAGGTACTGATGCAGAGGGGGCATGTCATTGCCTACGCTTCGAGGCAGCTCAAGCCTCACGAGGCGAACTACCCGACGCATGATTTGGAGTTGGGGGCGGTGGTCTTTGCCCTCAAGATTTGGCGACATTACCTCTACGGGGTTCGATGTACCATCTACACGGACCACAAGAGTTTGAGGTACCTCATGGACAGGCCGAATCTGAAATGAGGCAGCGTCGGTGGTTGGACGTGGTAAAGGATTATGATTGCGAGATCCTCTACCACCCGGGAAAGGCCAATGTGGTGGCCGATGCGCTTAGCCGCAAGGCGGCGCCGATCAGGGACGTTTGCATGAGGATGACCGTAGTGACTCCCCTGTTGGAGCAAATTTGGGAGGCTCAACAGGAGGCGATCAAGGAGGAACATCGGAAGAGCGAGCGTGTGGTGGGTCAGGTTTCCTCCTTCGATTATGATAGCCGAGGACTACTGACACTACACCGTAGGGTGTGGGTGCCGTATCACGGAGGCGTGCGCCAGATTTTGATGGAGGAGGCGCACAAGTCCCGATTCTCTATTCATCCCGGGGCGACGAAGATGTATAGGGATCTTCGTCTAGATTATTGGTGGCCCTGCATGAAGCGGGATGTGGCATGGTACGTTGAGCGGTGCTTGACCTGCAGGAAGGTCAAGGCCGAACATCAGAGACCGCATGGCAAGATGCAGCCGTTGGATATTCCACTGTGGAAATGGGAAGATATCACGATGGATTTTATCACGAAGCTTCCCAGGACCACGCGTGGAGTGGATTCGATTTGGGTCATCGTGGATTGATTGACCAAGAGTGCTCACTTTATCCCGATTCAGGAGAGCATATCGGCCGAGAAATTGGCCGACATCTATATCAGGGAGATCGTGGCGCGGCACGGGGTGCCAGTATCGGTTATCTCGGACAGGGATATGCGTTTTACTTCCAGATTTTGGAAGAGATTTCATGACGAGTTGGGCACTCGTTTGCATTTAGCACCGCCTTTCACCTGCAGACGGATGGTCAGAGCGAACGGACCATCCAGACCTTGGAGGATATGTTGTGGGTGTGCGTGTTAGACTTCGGTGGTAGTTGGGATACCTATCTCCCCTTGGCCGAGTTCTCCTACAACAACAGCTACCACGTGAGTATCAACCGCCCTCCATTCGAGATGTTGTACGGACGGAGGTGCAAGACCCCGATATGTTGGGGTGAAGTTGGTCAGAGAGTCATGGGGAGCACCGAAGTGGTGCTCAAGACGACCGAGAGGATCCAGCAGGTTCGGAGCAGGCTTCAGACTGCTCAGAGTCGACAGAATAGTTACGCCGACAAGCGTCGATCCGACTTGGAGTTCCAAGTCGGGGATATGGTTCTCTTGAAGGTGTCGCCTTGGAAAGGCGTCATTCTATTTAGGAAGCGGGGCAAGTTGGGCCCGAGATTCATCGGACCGTTCAGGGTTGTAGCCCGGGTGGGCAAGGTGGCGTATAGGCTGGATCTGCCAGCTGAGCTCATCCAGATCCACAACACTTTCCATGTTTCTCAGCTGCGGAAGTGTCTAGTGGACGATTCAGAGGTAGTGCCCGCTAGAGGATATACAGGTTGATGACAGCCTGAATTACATTGAACGCCCAGTCGCAATCCTCGACAGGAAGTCGAAGGATTTGAGGAACAAGAAGGTGGAGCTAGTGAAGGTGCAATGGTAGCACCGCAAGGGTTCGGAGTGGACTTGGGAGCCGGTGGAGGAGATGATGGAGCATTATCCTGAGCTGTTCCAGGATCGAGCAACAGACTTCGAGGACGAAGTCTAAAATAAGTGGGGGAGATTTGTAGCACCTGGTTTCTGGTACGTAAATCTCACTTGTGTATTATCCTTTTTTTAGCCTTGGACTCGGCGAGTCATAGGTCCGACTCGCCGAGTAGATACGGGACCCGGGACATGTTTAAGTTGGCGACTCGGCGAGTCCATATCCTGTACTCGGCGAGTCACCGCTGTTGGATGAAACCCTAAGTTTCAGGGGTTTGCACCCTATTTAAACCCCATGTCCTCCCCAAGCCAGCCCCCATTCACCTCAGAGCTCCCAACCCTCGTTCCAAAGCTTGTTTCCTTGAGAGTTTGAAGCATTTTGTGTGTTCTTGAAGGATTTGAGAAGGAAGTGGAGTAGATCAAGAGAAAGGGAAGGAAGCCAAGCATCTTAGTGTCTCTCTCAGTGATTTCCTTGAGGTATAACCCGTTTTCCCTCTGTTTTTATGCTTATTGCTCCATTAAGTCTTTCTTGAGCCCTTCCCCAAACTTGTATGTGCAATATAAGTCATAATAAGTTGATTGGCCTTTAGATCTAGGCAAGATTGAGCTCCAGGAGCTCAGATCCGTTACCTTTATGGACCCATGTTGCTTGTTCACCCTAGATCTACCCTTTTGAGGCATTTTGAGCCCTAAATCCCTCATTGGTGAGTATCTACACGTAAAGTTGGAAACTTTACGTGTCATTCATGTTCTAGGAACCCAGATCTGTGAATGGCATAGACTGGAATCGAGCAAAATCACGTATATAGTGATTGCATGGCGATGACTCGGCGAGTCGTTCATACGACTCGGCGAGTCTGCTCGCGAGTCTCCGAGTTGTCCCCTTTTCGTTGTGTCGAGTGCGAGTAGTGAGTCACGGGGCGTGACTCAGTGAGTTGGAAGCCAAACTCATCCATGGAGGAACTCGACGAGTCCATGTCCTGACTCGGGGAGTTCAAGGCAATCTCCTTAAATCAAGAACAGATTCGGCGAGTTGTTCATACAACTCGACGAGTCACAGCATAAAGTGTTCTTCAGATGAAGATGAACTCGGCGAGTTGTTCATACAACTCGGCGAGTAGGATGAAGGACTTGAACCTCAGTTTAAAAGAAGAACTCGTCGAGTCAACGCCTAACTCGACGAGTAGGGACGGGATCCAGGACAATCGATTGGATAGGGACTCGGCGAGTTGGAGAGCCAACTCGACGAGTCGGGTCAACTGAAAGTTGACTCTGACTTTGACTTATGACATGATCAGGGGTAAAATGGTCATTTTACCCAAAGGTCAGTTAGCAGTGATTGATTGAGTATGTTGTGGGAGTTGCAGCCGGAGGATTTCCGGAGCAGCAGCAGCAACAATAGACAGTCAGTTCCCGATCAGATCAGCAGCTACTTCGAGGTTAGTTACCTTCCAGTAGCGATGGGTCTAAGGCCACAATGTCGGCCCACCAGTAGGAGACATATGATAGATGATTGTCTCTGTGATATCATCTAGGTTTGCTACTACCTGATGTGTTATATGCTAGCATGATATGTTATATGTGATAGTAGTATAGTTCGGTTGTTAGGACCGGAGGGTAGTCGGACACCCCAGATACGTCTGACAGTATGTGATGTTATGTTTATATGCTAGCATGATCTGTTATATGAGTTAGAGGTAGTAGGAGGGGAGCAGTCCCCGAGTTCGGTTGTTAGGACCGAAGAGTAGTTCAGACACCCCAGATATGTCTGATAATATGTTATGTTATGATATGTGATAGTAGTAGCAGTAGGGGGGTGAAATAGTCCCCGAGGATCGGTTGTCACGACCGGCGGGTAGTCAGCACCCCAGAACAGCTTGACACGGGTAGTCAGCACCCCAGAATGGCTTGACACGGGTAGGACGGCACCCCAGAATGGCCGCACGGGTAGTCGGCACCCCATAATGGTCGTACCGGGTAGTCAGGCACCCTTGAATAGCCTGGCAGTATGTATGATATGTGTTGTATGGTATGTGGTACGATGGGGGAACTCACTAAGCTTTGTGCTTACGTTTTTCAGTTGTTGTTTCAGGTACCTCTTCAGCCAAGGGGAAGAAGCAGGCGCGGTAGCGGCTCATCACACACACTCCTTGATTCCGCATTTATGAGTTTACCCTGGGATTGATACTCTGATATTTCGATTGGTTGTATGATTCGGCTTTTAGACATGGTTTACGTTGTGATGTGGTTTGATCAAACAATGTTTTTAATTATTAATGTTTTCTAAAGTAATGTTTTAAAAACGAAATTTTTGGACGTGAAAATTGGGTCGTTACAATATTATTTATAATTGTTGTTATTGTTAATTAATTTTTTTAAATTTATTTGCTTAACGTTTTCATCTATCATTATTATTTAAAATATCATACATTACTTTTGATGTTAAATGTAACAATACAAACATTTATATAGAGTTATTTTTAACTATTGTTATTATAATTTAGGAAATATTTTACTTAAATTGATATTATAATTTAGTTTTTGCATTCATCACTACCATTTATCACTTTTAACTCTTTACAAAATATTTTTTGGTTTTTTTAATTGGAACTGAAATTTATATTTAAATTCACATTGGAATATGCAAAAACACTAATATAGTTGAAGTCTTTACAAATATATATATATATATATATATATATATATATATATATATATATATATATATATATATATATATTATAACTTCATGATCTCAATCGTTTGAATGACTTCTACCCGTGGGTTACACATGAATAAAATTAAATATAATATATGGTTTAATGTTATTTATAGTTGTTATTGTTAATTAATTTTTTAAAATTTATTTGCTTAATGTTTTAATTTGTAATTATAATTATTTAAAACATCAAACATTGTTTTTTGATTTTAAAGGTAACAATATAATCATTTATATAGAGTTATTTATAACTATTGCTATTGTAAGTTATTTTAAGCTGCTTATTTGAAAACTTTTAATGATTATAAAAATATCTTTAGGAAATATTTTAGTTAAATTGATATTAGAATTTAGTTTTTGCATATATCACTACAATTTATGACTTTTAACTATTTACAAAATATTCTTTGGTTTTTAAAGTGGAGCTGAAATTTATATTTAAGTTGACACTGTAATGATATATTTAAATTAACAATTTAAGTATTTTGTCAAAACTGTTCAAAAGTTGTTAAAAGTTAAAGACATAAGTTTATAAGTAGAAGTACAAATATTATTTTAAAACAGAAATTTAGTTTATTAATGATAACACTTTAGGTTTGATATTTATTTAACCTTATTAATCAACTTATAATCATTATTAGAAAGACACTATAATTTATCACTTTTAAGTATGTGCAAAATATTCTTTGGGTTGTTTAAGTTAAATTAAAACTGATATTTAAGTTGACTCAGTAATGTTATATTTAAATTAATAATTTATTTTTATACAAATTGTTGCAAAATTGTATCTTTAAAATAATAATGGTTTACATTCAACAATATATTAAAACTAATAAATTAAATATAATATGTTAAAAGTTAAAAACATAACTTTATAAGTAGAAGTAAAGATATTATTTTAATATTAAAATTTAGTTTATAACTTTAGGCTTGATATTTATTTAACCTAATTAACCAAATTATAATTATTATTAAAAAGAAATTGAAAAGTCATGGGAGTTTCAAATTAATGTAGTGAAAGAAAAAATATATAGGGGTTTCAAATGAATGTGGTGCTTGGAAAAATGTTTTTTTATAAGTAAATAATGAAAATGACGATGCATTTTACCAAAAGCATTTTCTGTAATTGACAAAATGGATTCCCACTGTCAAACATATTTATTCTATTTTTTTTTTTTTCGCAAAACTACTGGGAACATTTGGCAAAAAGATTGAAACCGATCTGACATTCCTTTGATATAATAAGAAGTAAAAACGGGGTTAGGGAGACACTCGCATTGGCATCAACATCAAACGTTACAATGACTAAAAACTTAAGCACCAAAACCAACCATTACCCAAAAAAAAAAAAACCAAGTCCACTAACCACAATCCTACTACAATACAACCATCATCATCAGTAATCAGTAATCAGAAATCAATATCCGTTTTGCCATAGCTGCTGTTGCGACTGAAGTTTCTGTTGGGACCCACCCCCATCCCTAGGGTTCTGCTGTTGTTGCTGTTGCTGTAACTGTAATTGCAACTGTAACTGCTGTTCCTGTGATACCCCCGCCATCTGAGATTGGAAAAAATCCGGGTAGTTTACACCCGCCCCACCGTATCCCTGTGACGGCTGCCGGAACCCACTGGGCGGCTGTGGCTGTGGCTGCTGCTGTTGCTGTGGCTGTTGCTGGTTCTGGCTCTGTAAGCTGTAATACGCGTTGGCCGGAACTGCTGACCGGGACCCACCTCCACGAGCCCACTCATTCTACCAAAATCACACAAACAATTGGTATTCCAATATTAAAAATAAAAAAGTGATTATGATTTTGTTATTATAAGTTTATTACCTGTTGGAGTTCTTTGTAATGGGCGTTTAATACATCTTCATAGTTTCCAGATGATGCGTATCCGGAAGGAAGAGTGGGAGATTGGGTAGAAAGATTGTTTTTATAATGTGGAAGAATGGCTGCTGCCAGCTGTTGATGATATGTATTAGGTTGAAATCCAGATGGCATGTATGTGTAGCTTTGGGGTAAATAAGGATAGCTCATCATATTCATATTCATGTTCATGTTGGTGAAATGTCCTCCTAAAGGAAGGTTATGTTGGGAATAAGGGTGCATGGTAAGGTGCTGTGGAACAGCAGGTGTGTGTTGTGGCTGTGCTGGTTGTGATGATGATGATGATGATGGCGATGTCAGCCCCACATTCTTCAAAGCCTACAAAATTTTCATAAATATAATTTAAATTTAAATGTTTATGATGGATATGAAATCATGAATGTAAGTAAATATATATATATATATATATATATATATATATATATATATATATATATATATATATATATATATATATATATAAGTACCTCGGCCATAGATACGGTTGGATCGTTGATTGGGGATGCTGAGTTGGCATACCTACTTGGCATTGATTGACTGACTGAAAGTGAAAACTGAGAGTATGATGACAGGTCAGATTCTCTTACTGGATTTGGATGACCGTTTGCTGACATGGCATTCATAAAAGGAGTGGAAATTTGACTTTGAGGGAAATCGAATGTATGCGTGTTTGTTGTTGGAGGGAAACCATATTCATTGCCACGTGTCACTTCATGATCATGATGATGATGATGATGATGATGATCCTCTTGTTTCAATGCAGTTTGTGAAGCAGAAGCTAAATCATAACTTTCTGTATTTCCTCCTGCTCTACTTCTATCTTCATAGTACTCCAAGTTTCTGATTTTTTTTTTCAAAAAAAAAGTTAAAAAAGTAATATTAAAAAATAAAAGGATTCTATGAGTAATAAGAGATTATATAACTAAATCCGTACGTGGTTTCAGAGTGCTCAACAGATGAGGTAACCGGCTCTGGCTCTACATCTGCTGTAGATGTAAAATGACCAGAATACCCTTGGTTCATGTTTGCTACAAAGCTCCCGAAACTCAAATGTGAGCAATCAGCTGTATGGACTTGCAGGTGATCTGGAATGACTACAGAAGGTACATCATCATCATCATCATCATCATCATCATCATCCTCTTGAGGTGGAGCTGGATTCATATGATTTTCTTCATGTATATTTGCAGTCACTGATGATATAGGCACAGTTGCATCATCATCATCTTCTTCTTCTTCTTCTTCTAGTGAAATGTCTAAATTACCCTCATGAGACTCGTTCTCATTCTCATTGTCATAATCCTCATTCTGATCTTCTGAGGAACTTTCATCTTGTACCTCAACCTCATTGGTCTCATGCCCTAACAACTGCTTGTTTGATTGATCAGAATTTGTAGTGGATTCTGTAATGGGATGCAGATTAACAGGCTGTGGTTGTTCAATGAAGGGCCATTCATTATCAGGAGAAGAAGCATGGTTGTCGGACACTGCGGGTGGAGGTGGAGGAGCATGGTTGTGACTGGCGGTTTGTGGTGGTGGTGGTTGGTTGTTTTGTGGCCTACCCTTTTTGACAATGTCAGCCATTGACTTTTGACCAGGGGCACCTGACCATGCAGATTGGTAGCCAGAAGATGGCTGTGAAACTGAAACTGATGCATTATCGGATGCACTGTAGTAGGAAATAGGAATCATACCAATAAAACAGGTTAAAATTTTAATTGTTCGAATGTTATGAATTCAAGAACCTGTTAGGAATCACTAACCTGAAACTTGGAGGATTCCAACTTGTATTACGTGGGACCACTTTAGATGCTGATGTGGTTGAACTTGCAAAAGAACTTGTCTCATTTTCTCTCTTATATGTTGGTTTTCCATACAATCCACCAGACTCTGAAAAAATGCATTCAGATTTCATAAACATCAAAACTCAACTTCTTTATAGAAATCAACATATTTTTTCCAAGTTATGGCATTTCATTTGTATACCAGAAGAGCTAAAATGGTTTGAGCCACCACGTCCACCATATCTGTCTGTACCACTTCTACCCCCACGGTTAGAGGTCCCACCACCACCACCACGAGTTCTTGGTTCTGTTGAATCTTTGAACTCTTTTTTCTTTTCTCGTTTGCTCTTCACCTCATGAAAAGGATCTACACAATAAAGAAACTTCAGATTACAAATTTACAATTTGTTTTAAGTTTTTAACATTGCCAGAATCATAATCTGTAGTTCAAGTATAAGTAGAAGACTTCAGTGATGAGGCAATAAACGCATTAAAAGTCATCGAGGCAATAATAATACACTGTGTATCTCGTTCAACTTAAACCCTAAAAATCAAAAGTTACAAATACGATTGATGTATTCGATCAGATAAACAGCTAAGGTTTTTTTTAGTAAATATTCAAACGTTTGTTAGCCCCAAAACGCCACAAATACATAATCTACTTTTCGCATATAAAAAGCGAAACAATTCAAAGCGAGAACGCGGTTCGATTTTTTTTCGATTTCTACACTCAATAACCATTCTTCAATCTTATCGACTCGGAAGATTAGGGCAAACAAGAAGTAATAAACTGAAAAAAATATATATTCAGAAACATGATTGATTTCACCTTGGGAGAGAAGGCGATTAACGGCTTCATTAGGGTCCATGTTACAATCTTTTAGCGTGGAGTAGATCTCCGCTTCCGGGACTCCGTTTACTATCTCCTTCAAACTTTGTACCATCCTCCTAGACGCCGATGGTATTCCTTGTGATCCTCCCCCATTACTCCCTCCGCCGCCTCTGCTACCCATACTTGTTATCAGATCTAACACTGTCGTTCACCGCCGCCACCACCGTCTGCAGTCGTACAGTGCGTGTGTCTGTCAGTTTGAAGTGGGATGAAAGAGGATCGATGACTGCTGGCTTTAGACCAGAACAAGAGATATACGAAGCTTTCTCTCTCTCCTTTGAAAACCTTCTGTTTGTCTCTCTCTCCCAATATGTTTTTGTATCTATCTTGTTAATTACTTTCCTTTTTTCCTTTCAAACTATTATTCCAGTGCACCGAATAAATTTGCATTTCATCTTTGGATTGATCTAATTTTGATTTAGTTAATCTAATTTTTACCAAAGGCTTTCTAGCCAAGAGTGTCCTCTTTCCTTAAGTTTGAGAGTTCAATTCTCGTCGTTGTGGACATAGATGAATTTAAAGGGTAATTTAGGAGTATATCGTTTCAAAAAAAAAAAAAAATTTATGAGGTGGGCGATGACTATACCTAATTAGCAACGATGCAATGTGATATTTAAATGTTTCTAATTATGGGTGCAAACGAGTTGAGCAAAATTCGGTTCGGATTCGTTTAAGTTATAAGGGGTTCAGCTTGATTCAAGCTCGTGAAGAATTATACAGGTTCGGTTCGGTTATTATTTTTTTTCTAACAAGCCTAAATAAGCTTAAGTTTTGTTCGAACTTGTAAAAGAGCTCGTTTACAAATACTTTAAATCTTTATTTCCTCAAATATGTTTTTATTTCAAAGTATAAAAATGATAATAAATTATATTATATATAGGCTCTTTTAAGCTCGCGAACCTAATCGAGCTAAGTGACACATGCTCGAACTCGAGCTCGTTTCATAAACAAATCTAATATTAGGTTCGGGCTCGTTTAAAATCGGTATCGAGTCGAGCTTTTAACGAAACGATCCCTATTAGCTCACGAGTCACGAATAGTTTGACTTGTTTGCACCCTTATTCCAATCCATCATAAGCGAATTTAGAACCGGATCTTATTGGGACTTATACAACTAACATATTAGAATACACTACAAGAATGGTCCATGTGGTATGCATTTTTTTCGGGTTTGGGTCCAAAACCCGAATTTTTTGGATTGGTGGTCCTTTTAAACTAGTTTCGTTGCGTATTTGGTCCCTCTAAATATTGAAATGACTATTATGTCCTTCTATTTTTTTCCGTTTTCTTAAAAGATCTAATACTTATTAAATAATTTTTATAATTAAAAATAAAAAGGGTCCACCCCTCTCTCTCTCTCTCTAACATCCCAGAAATAAGACCCAAAAGTTTTATTTTTAACTTAAGTAAAACAGTAATCCAAAACATTGTCATACAACCAAGAAAAGATCAAAGTGTATCATTACAACACAAAATATCAGAGTAAACCTCGAAATGCGAAATAAAGTGGTGTGTGCTCTGCAATCATCCCGGGCTCTTCCATTTCGAACCAGAAGTACCTGAAACATAAACTAAAATAATAAGCCCAAAGCTTAGTGAGTTCCCCAAACTGTCACAAACCATACATAATAAACACATACTGGGCCCCCGCCCCACATCAGGCCTCGCCCGACATCGAGTCTCACTCGGCCTCGGGCCCCGCTCGGTTACAAATCTGTCATTCTTTAGGCCCCGCCTAACATCGAGCGCCGCCCGGTACACATATAAACATGTAAACACATAATCATGCTAACGTGTACGATAATCATAAAGTCGATAGCATACAATATAGTCATTGGGCCTCCCCAGGCATCGAGCCCTGCTAGATATACATACCAGCACATAACACATGCAAGAGTCACACAGACATCTAGCATCCTAACATAATAATCATGGGTCGACATTAGTGTCTTCGACTCGCCAAACACAGTGAGGAAACTCACCTCAGAATGTTGAATCTCACAAATAAATCTCTGGTTGCTGGTCCGCTAAAATCTCCGCACTATCAACATAAACATCCAATTAATAATTGGATTCGGACTCACACTAAGAGTCCACACTAGGGTAAAAGACATTTTTACCCTTTTCCTAACTTGGCTTAAGGTCAAGGCCCAAGCCAACTATCCAAAAGGCCCAAATTCCAAAATGATTACCTAAAGCCCAAATATGGCCCAACTTCCAGATTGGGCCCAAATACCTTCGTGAGACTTCAACTAAAGTGTCCAATAAAATAGCATCAACCCAAAACTAGAATTTTGATAGCCCAACAAAGCCTTACACTCCTAAGGTCCAACATGGGCCCAATACCAAAAAGCCCAAAATTTCGAAGCCCACTGCTGAGTACGCGAGGCGTACTCAGCTCGTACGCATAGCGTACACGCTCTAGGGCTAGTATTCGTAGTGTACCAGCTTGTATGCACAACGTACTCCCCATTTGGCCATCCCACATCATTAAGCACTTAATCCGCCCAGCCCTTGCTCCATACTCTCATATCTGATTTCCTTAAGGAAACTTATCACATAAAGTTGGCAACTTTACGTGCATACATGGCTTAATGGGATCTAAAGCTCAAAAGAGCTTAACAAAAAGTCTTAACAAAAGCATGAGTCCATAAACACCTCAAAGCTTGCATTTTTATAGACAAAGGGACCAAAATAAACCTAGATCTACCAACAATCACTTTTGGAATGAATCAAGAAGCTCATCAATCACTCCAGGGACGCAAAAAGCATAAAATAGAAACATAACTAGATCTAGCATCATAGATTAGCAAGATGTTAGCTTTTTACCTCAAAGGCTAGCAAATGATGAGCTAATCTCGGATCTTCAAGCTCCAAACATAACTCTGTTAGGCGTGTCAAACCCAACAAATAAATGGGGTACGATATGCTCCAAAAGAACACTACTGTATTGCACTAAAAGGTTAGTACAAGGCAACAAGGCCGATCCACAAAGACAAGGGACAATTAGTCTTTACCTCTTTGCGCAAGGTAATTTAGTCACCAAAAGTAAGAGGGAGAGTTTTGAATGCAAAGATTAAAACTAGCAATTAAAGACACAAGTAATCAGCTAAAAGAGTGATTTAAATTTAGAATTTGTAAGGACTCCAACTCTATGTATGACAACTTAGCAATGCAATTCCAAAATGACATGATACTTGCTCAATTTTATCTAAGTTGAAAGTGTTAACAAGCTCTAACACTTCTCATTCACCACATTAATTAACAAGCTCTTTGATTAACCTTAACCTTACTAACCTAATCTAAACAAGCTCTTAGAATTAGATTTATAAATTGCATTAAGCTTTATGTGAATGTTCTCAACAACACCCAATACTCCTCACAAGCTCGGGAGCGTAAGAATGTGTGAATAAGATTTACACTAAATTCATTCAATGGAAATCAGTTTAGTGCTTGTTACTTAGTCCAATTCACAAAACAATTATGGATTTTGCAAAACAGATAACTTGAATGACCTAACCCTAATTCAAATGGCCAATAAGAATCACAAGTAGAATAAAACATTTGATTAAAGCAAAATCAAATTCACTAGATAGATATTAAAAGAAAACATCAAGTCATATGATTGAAATCACAACCAATAAGTCAAAACACGAAGTTGGAGAAACTAGGGTTCTAGCCATACATGGCTAGAACTATATCACAAGTTGCAAAGATGGAAATAATGTGCAATTACAACTTACAAATAAGAGAAATAATGTTTCCAAATGATAAATGATCAAATCCTTGCAAAAACCTTCGAAATCCCCTCACCAATAATGGCCCATGTCAAAATAGGCTAAATTGACATGGGTCGTGTTTAGCATGGTCAACAGCTTCTTTTTGGTCAAACACGCTCTGTGCCCACTTTTCAATGTCAATCCAACACGACCTGTGTACTCCTCTGACTCCGAATCCAAACTTGATTTTTCCAACTTTTCCATTCTTCGCCCGATCATCCTGAAATCTTCACCAATGCTTCTCGGCACCTCCCAAAGCGCGTTCTAACCTCCGATTTACCTGAAAAGAACATGAAAGTGTGCAAATAAGGTTGTTCTAGAGACTAGCATGAATTGGATGAAATGCACGAAAAATGAATAACAACTTGCTTAATAGATGCATAAAAGGGACTAAAAGGTGTGCAAAAAGGTGCACAAAATGCACCTAACAAACTCCAAGTGGTCCATTTCTTCTTCTGCTTCACAAAGCACAAACCAACACACTTTATGGCTCAAAAGTCTCAAGAACACACTAGGGTTTCGATTTATGGACAAGGGAGGGTGGAGGTTGGCTTAACATGACCAGATGAGGCTATCATAAGGTTTATATAGAGTGCAAACCCTAAAAATTAGGGTTTCCTTAATATTTACGTCCGCCCCGCGTACTCCACGTACGCCCAACATACGTAGATTGAATCCGCAATCAACTTCAGGCTACTACGCTAAGCTTACCATCCTGTATGCCCCACATACTAGCTTAAGGACTAAATTTGCAAACTTTTTAGAATAAAGAGGTTAAATTTAGAACCTACCAAATTCAAGTGTTAAACTATATATATATATATATATATATATATATATATATATATATATATATATATATATATATATATATATATATATCATATAGAGAGTTTGTAATTGGAAGTTAAATGGAATTCCCAAATCAATTTCGATAATATTTCTAGAGATAACATTATCAATAAACCCATTAATTGTGGACATACTTTGACCACACGAATCATTTATATGAATACGTAACTTAACAACAATTGACGATTTATTAAGAGACAAAACCCTTTTAACGAAGTCAGAAAAAAGGACTAAATTCGACTCTCTTTTTAATGGATTTTGATAAAGAAAATTGTCCAAATCTTTAATTGGAAGAAAACCCATAAATTTACCCATCTTGAAGAAAGAATTGAAGTCACAACAACATGTTTGGTTGGGAGGAACGATAGGATGTAATAGAGGACATCATTAAGTAAGCAATTGATTTTGTCCATGGGAGCTATTTAGATCAAATTCAAATATTTAACATAAGAGTTTTTTTTATTTTAAAAATCTCTGTATGCAAGCTTCATTACCAAATTTCTCCTAAAAATGTATATTAATTGAGTATCCTGGTCGATTAACAGAAGCATAAAAACAGAGTTGAAGTTGTTCTTGAATTCCTCCGGAAACCTTCTCTGCTCACTCTCAAACAAGTTTTAATCTCTCTCTTTCTCTCTCTCTCTCTCTCTCTCTCGTTCTCTCTCTGTGTTAAAGACCGATTTGAGGTGGTCAACCTCCCAAGGAAATAACGAGATGAGATATATAATTGTTTACTAAATTATTCTCCATTTTTAATGCAAATACATAACATTTAAATAGTAGAGGAAATATTAAACATAAGGAACTAGTGGTGCTAGCAGTTTACCATGATCCTAAATAAATAATTATGCTACGTGATAATATGGATAATGGGGGGTTAAACTTCATGCAATGGTATTGGCGATAATCAAGGAAGTATCACAAAAGTGTCACATAAAGGTGGTTATTGGGTTTAGCCATGGAGGCACCCTCAAGTATGGCCTGGGATACGTATCAATTCCCTCACCCTTAAAATTGACCTCGTCCTCGAGGTCCGACAAGTTAGTTTGTAGAGGAATGAAACTGGAAAATCGTTTGTCTCTCAGTTGAATGTTGCATGTGACAAGTTGGATTTTCCCGAAGATAGTTTTAGATTTTGGCGGTTATGAGGACGACAGTTGTTAGGGTGACAAAGTTGATGGCATCGACTTTGGTGGAGGCGGTAGCGGTGGGTATAGCGTTGTTGGCGTCCTTGATTGTTGATTCGGTGGTGGAAGCGGAGGTGGAGACGGGATGAGTTTGGCCATGATTTTGGTTTGAATGTCGTGAGGTTGTTGACAATGGCCATTTGTGTTATAATTGCATCAAGATGGTGGGCATTAGCGGTGGAAATAAAATGAGTGTGGAGAGTTGCTCGCAGATACTTGGCAGTGTGACATCGGTGGACAAATCTTGACGGGGAGGCATGATGAACGGGAATGAAAGCACCATTGATAAAGATCGATTTGAGGTGGTCAACCTCCCATGGAAATAACGAGATAAGATATACACTTTTTTACTAAATTCTTCTTCCTTCTTAATGCAAATACATAACATTTAAATAGTAGAGGAAATACTAAAAATAAGGAACTAGTGGTGCTAGCAATTTACCAGGATCCTAAATGAATAAATATGTTATGTGATAATATGGATAGTGGGGAGTTAAACTCCATGCAATGGTATTGGTGATAATCAAGGAAGTATTGCAAAAGTGTCACAAAAGGTGGTTATTGGGTCTCGCCATGGAGGCGGCCTCAAGTATAGCCTGGATACGTATCACTCTTCATTTCCTTCATCATCATATGAAGCAGCTATGACCTAGTCCCTCATGGAGAGAAAATCTCGGTATCGGTATATTTTCTTCCTTTTTTCGTTTCTCGTCACTTGTAATATGTTAAGCTTATACTAATTTAATACAAAACGAGATTATTTTACGATTTGAAAATTAGAGAGAATGTAAAAAAATCTTCTAAATTTAATGGAACATGTAACAATTACTTTTCGTTGTAGCTCTTTTGGATCTACCAAATTTTTTTTGGAAATTGTTCTATTTATCGACAAATATGTTGTTCGAAAAATATCCTTCAAGGTGCTGCTTGTTTTAACCCTAACTATAACGACCCAATTTTTACGTCCAAAAATTTCGTTATAAAACATTACATAAAAGCATTAGTAGTTAAAACATTGTTTGACTAAACCATTTCACATCAAAAACCAAATTGAAAACCATAACATTCGATCAATCAAATATCAGAGTATCAATCCCAGAATAAACTCGTAACTGCGGAAACAAGAGAGTGTGTGTGTGTGTGACATGCTGCTACCGCGCCGACTCCTTTCCCCTAGCTGAGGAGGTACCTGAAACCAAAACTGAAAACCGTAAGCACGAAGCTTAGTGAGTTCCCCCACCGTACCACATACCACAATAATCACATAACACACATATATATTGTCAGGCACATCTGGGTGCCTGACCTACCCCTTCGGTCCTCTCGACCGGGTATTGCCAAGCATATTTGGGTGCTGGCCTCCCCTTCGGTCCTCTCGACCGGATACTGCCTAGCATATATGGGTGCTGGCCCCCCCTTCGGTCCTCTCAGCCGGATACTGGAGACTATCTCTCCCCCTCTACTACTACCACATTGCACGTATCACAATATCAGAATCCAACTAGCATGACTGGGTATAACTACCCCTTCGGCCCTATCGACCGGATATCTTGGGGACTATCTCCCCTACCACTACTAACACATAGCATCATATCATATTAGCACATAAACATAGCACAGGTAATAGTAACCCCTAGATGAATATCACAGAGACAAACATCTACATACAACTCCTACTGGTGGGCCGGCATTGTGGTCGTAGACCCACTGCTACTGGAAGGCAACTCACCTCGAAAAGGCTGCTGGTCTGTGTGGGAATTGACTGTCTACTGCTGCTGCTGCTGCTCCAGACGTCCCCCGGCTATAATTCCCACAAAACTATCAGTCAAACACCGCTAGATGTTCTTAGGGTAAAATGAACCTTTTTACTCCTTACCAAGTCAAGTCCAGGTCAAAGTCAACTTCCAGTTGACTGGACTCACCGAGTCTGCGAGCAACTCGCCGAGTCTATCCCTCACTGATCCGGTCCCACTCACCCGGTCCCTCTCCCCACTCACTGAGTCACCCATGACTCGCTACCCGGGACTATGGGTCCGACTCGAGTCCCAACTCGCCGAGTTCCTCGAGCAGATCCCCTGCTCGCTTTCAATCCACACCAGAACACCCCATACGAGGGTTTGGGGGTTTCGGGACTACGTTACACAGTTAATTCCGCGCACAGGTACGAAGGGTTGATCCTTCGATGCTTAAACCCCTCGTGTTCTGTGGATGTTCATATGACTCGCTGAGTTTGAAGAACTACTCGGCGAGCTCCAGGCAATCTTTATAGGACTCACCGAGTTGTTCTTCAAACTCGCCGAGTCAACGACCATCTTCATAGAACTCGCCGGGTTCCACTTTGGGACTCGCCGAGTCCTTCGACCCATTTCCTGAGTAGGTCAGATCTGGGACATGCAACACTTCAAAACCACAGATCCAAGGTCCTAGGGCTCATTTACCACGTAAAGTTGCAAACTTTACGTGCATGCATGGCCCTATGAGCTCAAACATGCAATTCCAAGCTCTTTAAGAGGTCCTATACTCAATGGGGACCTCAATCACCTCAACCATAGAGACTTTATGCTACTAGGATGACCAAACGGTCCAAATCTGAAGTCCTTGCAGAACATTAACCATAGACACATAGATATTTAGGTTCTTAGGGCTTAAAACCTCTTTTTAGGGACAAAAAGGGGACTCAATGAACTAAAGATCAAGGTAGGAACTTTTCTACCTGAATAGAAGCCCTTCACAGAGTAGATTCCGGATCTTCTTCCCTTCTTGCACTCTTCAACCTTCTCCTTCTTCTCCCAAGCTCCAAACCACCTTCAAAATGCTAAAAATGACCCACAAGGACAAAAAGGGGGCTAGGGTTTCGTTCTACAGATCTCTGGGAGTGCTAGGGGAAATGGAGGCTGGGTTAGATCGTTTAAATAGGGTGCAAACACCTGGGTTAGGGTTTAAGTCCAGACATGGTCTACTCGCCGAGTCCCTCGGACCTACTCGCCGAGTAGACCGAGTAGATCCCGCGTCTAGTCCCGCTTCTACTCGGCGAGTTAGTCCTTCAACTCGCCGAGTCCAAGGTTAATCATGCAATATAAGGAGATTTAATAACCAAGAATACACACCAGGGACCAGGTGCTACAAATCTCCCCCACTTATTTTAGACTTCATCCTCGAAGTCTGCTGCTCGATCCTGAAACAGCTCGGGATAATGCTCCATCATCTCGTCCACCGGCTCGCAAGTCCATTCTGAACCCTTGCGGTGCTGCCATTGCACCTTCACTAGCTCCACCCTCTTGTTCCTCAAATCCTTCGACTTTCTGTCGAGGATTGTGACTGGGCGCTCAATGTAGTTCAGGCTGTCATCAACCTGAATATCCTCTAAAGGCACTACTGTTGAATCGTCCACTAGTCACTTCCGCAGCTGAGAAACATGGAAAGTGTTGTGGATCTGGCTGAGCTCGACTGGCAGATCCAATCTATACGCCACCTTGCCCACCCGGGCTACAACCCTGAACGGTCCGATGAATCTCGGGCCCAACTTGCCCCGCTTCCTGAATCGAATGGCGCCTTTCCAAGGCGACACCTTCAGGAGAACCATATCCCCGACTTGGAACTCCAAGTCGGATCGATGCTTGTCGGCGTAACTCTTCTGTCGACTCTGAGCAGTCTGAAGCCTGCTCCGAACCTACTGGATCCTCTCGGTCGTCTTGAGCACCACTTCGGTGCTCCCCATGACTCTCTGGCCAACTTCACCCCAGCATATCGGGGTCCTGCACCTCCGTCCATACAACATCTCGAATGGAGGGCGGTCGATACTCGCGTGGTAGCTGTTGTTGTAAGAGACCTCGGCCAAGGGAAGATAGGTATCCCAGCTACCATCGAAATCCAACACACATGCCCGCAACATATCCTCCAAAGTCTGGATGGTCCGCTCGCTCTGGCCATCCATCTGCGGGTGAAAATCGGTACTAAAATGCAAACGAGTGCCCAACTCGTCATGGAATCTCTTCCAAAACCTGGAAGTAAAACGCACATCCCTGTCCGAGATAACCGACACTGGCACCCCGTGCCGCGCCACAATCTCCCTGATATAGATGTCGGCCAATTTCTCGGCCGATATGCTCTTCTGAATCGGGATAAAGTGAGCACTCTTGGTCAATCGATCCACGATGACCCAAATCGAATCCACTCCACGCGCGGTCCTGGGAAGCTTCGTGATAAAATCCATCGTGATATCTTCCCATTTCCACAGTGGAATATCCAACGGATGCATCTTGCCATGCGGTCTCTGATGTTCGGCCTTGACCTTCCTGCAGGGCCACCAATAATCTAGACGAAGATCCCTATACATCTCCGTCGCCCCGGGATGAATAGAGAATCAGGACTTGTGCTCCTCCTCCATCAAAATCTGGCGCACGCCTCCGTGATACGGCACCCACACCCTTCGGTGTAGTGTCAATAGTCCTCGACTATCATAATCGAAGGAGGAAACCTGACCCACCACACACTCGCTCTTTCGATGCTCCTCCTTGATAGCCTCCTGTTGAGCCTACCGAATTTGCTCCAACAGGGGAGTCACCACGGTTATCCTCATGCATACGTACCTGATCGGCGCCGCCTTGCGGCTAAGCACATTGGCCACCACATTGGCCTTCCCCGGGTGGTAGAGGATCTCGCAATCATAATCTTTCACCACGTCCAACCACCGACGCTGCCTCATGTTCAGATTCGGCTGATCCATGAGGTACCTCAAACTCTTGTGGTCCGTGTAAATGGTACATCGAACCCCATAGAGGTAATGTAGCCAAATCTTGAGGGCAAAAACCACCGCCCCCAACTCCAAATCATGCATCGGGTAGTTCGCCTCGTGAGGCTTGAGCTGCCTCGAGGCGTAGGCAATGACATGCCCCCTCTGCATCAATATCGCACCCAACCCTGAAATGGACGCGTCACAATAAACCACAAAATCCTCTACGCCCTCTGGCAGGGCTAAGATCGGCGCCTTGCACAATCTCTGTCTCAGTGTCTCAAATGCAGCCTGCTGCTCGGGTCCCCACCGAAAGACCACGACTTTCTTCGTCAGTCGCGTCAGGGGTACGACTATCTTGGAGAAATCTTGAATAAACCTCCGATAGTAGCCTGCTAATCCCAGGAAACTCCGAATCTCAGATGGAGACTTCGGAACCTCCCATCTCATCACGGCCTCGACCTTGGCCGGATCGACTAGAATCCCGTTCTGGTTGACAAGGTGTCCGAGAAATTGCACCTCGCACAACCAAAACTCACACTTGGAGAACTTGGCATACAAGCTCTCCCTCCTCAGGGTCTCCAACACCTCTCTCAGATGCTCCTCATGCTCGTCCTGGGTCTTGGAATAAACCAAGATGTCATTGATAAAGACTATCACAGACCGGTCCAGCATCGGTCTGCACACACGGTTCATGAGGTCCATGAACGCGGCAAGAGCATTGGTGAGCCCAAACGGCATCACCACGAACTCATAGTGGCCATAGCGCGTCCGAAACGTGGTCTTCTGCGCATCCTCCTCCTTGACCCTCATCTGATGGTATCCTGAACGCAAATCGATCTTGGAAAACCAAGACGCTCCCTGAAGCTGGTCAAAGAGATCATCAATCCTCAGGAGTGGGTAACGGTTCTTCACAGTTACCTTATTCAGCTCCCGATAGTCTATGCACATCCGGTGCGACCCATCCTTCTTCTTCACAAACAGGATCGGGGCTCCCCAGGGTGAACTACTCGGACGAATAAATCCCTTGTCTAGCAGCTCCTGCAGCTACGTAGACAACTCCTACATCTCGGGAGGAGCCAACCGATACGGTGCCTTGGCTATCGAAGCCGCACCAGGAACGAGGTCAATCCTGAACTCCACCTGTCGCTCCGGAGGTATCACATGAAGCTCCTCCGGGAAAACATCTGCAAAATCTTGAACCACCGGAACCTCGCTCACTGTCGTCTTACCCGCCTCCCGGGTATCCGTCACATACGCGACATATCTTGCGCATCCCTGCTGAAAATAGCGCCTAGCCCTCGCTGCTGAACATACAGTGGGTCCGCCATGTGGCCTCTCGCCATGAATCACTAACTCTCCCCCACCTGGGGTCCTGACTCGCACTAGCTTCTGCGCGCAATCTATCACTGCCCCAGTAGGGCTCAACCAATCCATGCCTATAATCACCTTGTTCCCACGCAGCGGAATGGGAACCAAGTCTACCAAGTAACGTTCCTCAAACAAACGCAGTACACAATCTCGAAATACCATCGATGCCCGCACCGATCGATCATCAGCAATCTCTACCTCTAAAGGGCAATCTAACTCGCCCGAAGACTCCTGAAACTTCTTGCTAAGCGCAAGGGAAACAAATGATCGGGACGCACCCGAGTCGAACAACACCTGAACTAGGATGTCGTTCACATGGAACGATCCTAGTGCATACATATACACACGGAGCACATATCAATATCATAACATTATAAAAATAAAAGAGAGGGAAAGAATCATACCCATCACCACATCGGGTGCGGCACATGCCTCCTCGGTAGTCAGCTGAAACGCTCGGCTCCTCACCACTGGAGCCTCTGCCTTGCCCTGCTGACCATCCGTGATCCGCAGGGTCGCTGGAGCTGGCGCCTTCACCGGCGCTGAAACTGTCAACTGGGGGCAATTGGCCTTCTTGTGGCCCCTCTGGTTGCAGTGGAAACACAACAACTCAGACGTCTGAATAACTGCTGCCGGAGCAGTGCAATCCCTGCTAAAGTGCCCAGACTTGCCGCACTTGTAGCAGCCTGATGATCCCAACCTGCACGCCCCCTCGTGCGCCTTGCCGCATTTCCTGCAGCGTCCCCGTCCCTGTTGGCCTTTCGGCCCCGCATCTGATCCCTTGGGCTTCTTCCCCGAAGCCCCTCCTGACTGACCCTCTTCTGCCTTCTGTTTCCGAATGTGTTCCAAATCTATCTCCCTCTCCCTCGCCCTGGCAATCATAGAGTCCAGGGTAGGGCAAGCCGAAAAGCTAACATGCTCCCGGATGTCGGCTCGTAGCATATCATGATAACGGGTCCTCCTCATATCCTCGTCATCAGCATATTAGGGCACCAACAAGGCCCTCTCCCGGAACTTGGCGGTGATCTTCGCCACAGTCTCTGTCATCTGTCTCATGTCTAGAAACTCCCTTGCTAGCTGCTGAAGCTCGACAGCCGGCGCAAACTCTGCCCTGAACCTGGTCACAAAGTCCGACCAGGTCATAGCCTTGATAGCTGAGGCTCCCAACGAGTCACCCACTGACTCCCACCAATCACGAGCTCGGTCTCACAAGCACCCTGCTGCACACCTCACCTTCGACCCCTCGGGACAGAAGCTAGTCAACTGTGCAGACTCAATGTCAACAATCCATCGCCTGGAAGTAATGGGGTCTTTCACCCCGTGGAAATCTGGCGCACCACTGCCCCTGAAGTCCTTAAAGGACAGTGTGCGAGGACCCGACTGGCCAGATGCCATGTCGCTCCTGAACGCCCTGAGGCGATCCTCCATCAACTCGATGATCCCTTCCTTGATCGACCCGAAGATGATGGGAGTCGACTCGAGGATACCCCTGGTGATTTCTGACGCGATGAACTCGCGTAGTCCCTCATCTACCTGCTCGGAACCTGATCCCGAACCTGGCCCCTCTCCTGAACCGCCATCTATCGGCCTCGATCGAAGTATCACCATTCTGCAGTACATAATAACACATATTAGTGATACTGATACTTCCTGAGGGATCATAACTACTTACAAGTTCCCTGGTCTTATCTTGGCCTTCCTTGGTTCGGGTACGGATCCTCTGCTTTCAGTAGTACGGGCCCATACTACCTTCCACATTTATCCGTACCTTCTTCAAGGACTGCCTCGACTCCACCAGATCCCTTCCACTACGGCTGATCACTACTATACTCATCATAGGCTTGCCCTAGGAAAATCTCAGACTCCACCCTACCAGGTCCTCAGCTGCTGAAGGCCTCTTAGTAGTTCCAATTAACCATTACCTGAACACCATCACATGTGGTGAGGCTCGGATAATCCTTCGAGTAACAGGCTCACCCCTACAATGGTTAGACTCAAACGAGAGTTGCGCAATAGGGCCAAATCCAACACTCTAAGATTATTCAGCCCTGATCATATGTGACGTGACGTATTCACCTAATGGCTAACTCCCACCACTCAGAGTCCCACAAAGCACAAAGAAAGTAGCATTCGAACCAAGCGAACAATCTCATTCAACTCTATCGGCTTACAGGAACTTTACTAGCATGCAATGCTAAGCTCATACCATCAGGCATAACCTAATCAGACTATCCTACTTGCTGTCTACTCAATACTAGAATGCAATTCTCATACAGCTGAAACACATAAAGCAGGCACATAAGGCATCACTCCTAGATCCTTAGTCCTATTCTAGCATGTTGTTCTACGAAAGCTGATAAACATAACATAAACTTGTATGGGTACTTTGGGGAATACTTACTTGAGCTCGGCCGGTCGCGCACATCACACACTTCGTTCTTTCTCAAAACTCTTTTCTCAATTTTTAGAAAACATTTTCTTTTATAAAATCTTTTAATCCCTCGATTTGAGTTCAGACACCCCCGAAGGCGTGTCCGAATCCCTCAAACCAGGGCTCTGATACCAACTTGTAACGACCCAATTTTTACGTCCAAAAATTTCGTTATAAAACATTACACAAAAGCATTAATAGTTAAAACATTGTTTGATTAAACCATTTCACATCGAAAACCAAATTGAAAACCACAACATTCGATCAATCAAATATCAGAGTATAAATCCCAGAATAAACTCGTAACTGCGGAAACAAGAGAGTGTGTGTGTGTGTGACATGCTGCTACCGCGCTGACTCCTTTTCCCTAGCTGAGGAGGTACCTGAAACCAAAACTGAAAACCATAAGCACGAAGCTTAGTGAGTTCCCCCACCGTACCACATACCATAATAATCACATAACACACATATATATTGTCAGGCATATCTGGGTGCCTGACCTACCCCTTCGGTCCTCTAGACCGGGTATTGCCAAGCATATCTGGGTGCTGGCCTCCCCTTCGGTCCTCTCGACCGGATACTGCCTAGCATATATGGGTGCTGGCCCCCCCTTCGGTCCTCTCAACCGGATACTGGAGACTATCTCTCCCCCTCTACTACTACCACATTGCACATATCACAATATCAGAATCCAACTAGCATGACTGGGTATAACTACCCCTTCGGCCCTATCGACCGGATATCTTGGGGACTATCTCCCCGACCACTACTAACACATAGCATCATATCATATTAGCACATAAACATAGCACAGGTAGTAGTAACCCCTAGATGAATATCACAGAGACAAACATCTACATACAACTCCTACTGGTGGGCCGACATTGTGGCCGTAGACCCATTGCTATTGGAAGGCAACTCACCTTGAAAAGGCTGCTGGTCTATGTGGGAATTGACTGTCTACTGCTGTTGCTGCTGCTCCGGACGTACCTCGGCTATAATTCCCACAAAACGATCAGTCAAACACCGCTAGATGTTCTTAGGGTAAAATGACCCTTTTTACTCCTTACCAAGTCAAGTCCAGGTCAAAGTCAACTTCCAGTTGACTGGACTCGCCGAGTCCGCGAGCAACTCGCCGAGTCCATCCCTCACTGATCCGGTCCCACTCACCCGGTCCCTCTCCCCACTCACTGAGTCACCCTTGACTCGCTACCCGGGACTATGGGGCCGAATCGAGTCCCAACTCGCCGAGTTCCTCGAGCAGATCCCATGCTCGCTTTCAATCCTTACCAGAACACCCCATACGTGGGTTTGGGGGTTTCGGGACTACGTTACACAGTTAATTCCGCGCACAGGTACGAAGGGTTGAGCCTTCGATGCTTAAACCCCTCGTGTTCTGTGGATGTTCATATGACTCGCCGAGTTTGAAGAACTACTCGGCGAGCTCCAGGCAATCTTCATAGGACTCGCCGAGTTGTTCTTCAAACTTGCCGAGTCAACAACCATCTTCATAGAAATCGCCGAGTCCTTCGACCCATTTCCTGAGTAGGCCAGATCTGGGACATGCAACACTTCAAAACCACAGATCCAAGGTCCTAGGGCTCATTTACCACGTAAAGTTGCAAACTTTACGTGCATGCATGGCCCTATGAGCTCAAACATGCAATTCCAAGCTCTTTAAGAGGTCCTATACTCAATGGGGACCTCAATCACCTCAACCATAGAGACTTTATGCTACTAGGATGACCAAAAGGTCCAAATCCGAAGTCCTTGCAGAACATTAACCATAGACACATAGAGATTTAGGTTCTTAGGGCTTAAAACCTCTTTTTAGGGACAAAAAGGGGACTCAATGAACTAAAGATCAAGGTAGGAACTTTTCTACCTGAATAGAAGCCCTTCATAGAGTAGATTCCGGATCTTCTTCCCTTCTTGCACTCTTCAACCTTCTCCTTCTTCTCCCAAGCTCCAAACCACCTTCAAAATGCTAAAAATGACCCACAAGGACAAAAAGGGGGCTAGGGTTTCGTTCTACAGATCTCTGGGAGTGCTAGGGGAAATGGAGGCTGGGTTAGATCGTTTAAATAGGGTGCAAACACCCGGGTTAGGGTTTAAGTCCAGACAGGGTCTACTCGCCGAGTCCCTCGGACCTACTCGCCGAGTAGACCGAGTAGATCCCGCATCTAGTCCCGCTTCTACTCGGCGAGATAGTCCTTCAACTCGCCGAGTCCAAGGTTAATCTTGCAATATAAGGAGATTTAATAACCAAGAATACATACCAGGGACCAGGTGCTACATTAACACAGTAAAAGATGACCGTTTAATTTAGTTTAATCAAGGTATAAATAAGTCTGATGGTTTCCGTGGTGCAGGTGAGGAACAAAAAGAAGAAAATGAGGTGGGGGGAGTGAGTGTGGGGTTTTTGTGTGTGTGTGTGTGTGAGATAGAGAGAGAGAGTCTCTTTTATTTTCAATTATAAAAATCATTTAATAAGTATTAAATCTTTTACGAAAATGGAAAATAAAATAAGAAGGGCATAACGGTCATTACAATATTCGGAGGGACCAAATATGCAACAAAACTAGCTCAAAAGGACCACAAATTCAAAAAAATCAGAATTTTGACCAAAACCTGGAAAAAAACATATACCATAAGGACCATTTTTGCAATTTTGTCAACATATTATAACGTTGGTTAATGTTATGGGTGTTGATTTTTCCACATAATTTTTTTATCTATCCACTGAATTTTAAACTTAATTAACAATCACGCCCTTGTTAAATTTATAGACATTGAAGAGAATGAACCCCAATAATTTATTTCCAACATTGGATGCCCTTTCTTCTTCCTTTGGCAGTGCGATCTTCAGCACAACTTGTTCATTCAAACTAAGGATTCATCTTTCTTACTTGAATCCTAACAAATTGAACATCCATATAATGTAAGCTTTTGATGATGAATAAACATAATTTTGAAGAGGCAATTCATTTGGTTATGAGAATGAGCCTTGTATAATTGATTGAAACTTGTAAAATGAACCAATAAAAGCATTTAACTTTGTAACATCCTAACTCCTAGACATAAATTGTAAAGTTTTTATATTCATAATTATATACCTACTCGACGAGTTGGTTGCTCCAACTCGTCGTGTAGAAACTGATAAAGCCGCGTGGATTCTAGAACTTACTCGACGAGTTGGAGGACCCAACTCAATGAGTTGAAGCTGGACATGAAAACCCTGATTTTTAGGGTTTACACCCTATTTAAAGGACCTTAAGTCCTCCCTCCAGCCTCCTTACCACCTTTCACGTCCAGAAACAAACCCTAATCGAGCTAACCTCCTATTTTGAGTGTGTGTGAGGCTAAAAGTGTGTGTTTGGTGCATTCCTTGAAGAGACTTGAAGATTGAGAAGCTTGGAACGAGAAGGAGCTTGTAGATCCAACATCTACTTTGTTTTGGCATTCATTTCAAGGTAAAAAGTCATTACCTTGATCATTCTCCTGTTAGATCTCTTCATTCAAGAGTTTCGGGTCAATTCTAGCTTATTCTTGAGGCATTCCTTGTATTAAGCACGTTTTGAAGTGAGGAGTTCAGATTTGGACTCCTCTAGGCCCTCATAGACATAAAGTTCTCGACTTTAGCAAGCTTTGGCCTTTCTCCATGCCATAAACCTCTTCCTAAGGCTATTTTTAGGTGTTTTAACCTCTTGAGGCTTTGCATGCACGTGAAGTTTGCAACTTTATGTGGTAACTACACCCTAGGAGGCTAGATCTACAGTTTGGAGCCTTGGTTTCGCTTAAAAGTGTCTGATTGAGAAAAGGACTGAAGAAACTCGACGAGTTGGATGAGGGTTTCTCGCTTTCTGGATTCTGCATGAACTTGGCGAGTTAGTGAGATAATCGACGAGTTGGTTAGGGTTTTCCCAATCTTCTGGACACTGCATGGACTCGACGAGTTGTTTAATAACTCGGCGAGTTGTTTAATAACTCGGCGAGTTGACTAGGCTTTTCACAATTTTCTGAGTTCTGAAGGAACTCGACGAGTCTATAAGCTACACTCGACGAGTTAGGTCAACAAGGACTGTTGACTTTGACTTTGACCAAGGGTTGACCAAGTTGACTTCTGAGGGTACTTTGGTAAGTTGGGTATTGATATAATTGGTCCTATGATGATTGTAGGTGGTTGATTTTGGAGCGGTGTTTGAGAGTTTGACATTATCATCCAGTGCTACTTGTGAGGTGAGTTTTCCTCACTATACTCAAGGGTCGAAGGCACCAAGGTCGGCCCTTTGGATTGTTATCTTGTTTTACTGTTAGTGTGATATGTTAGATCGGTATCCTAGTAGATAGGTTGTTTCTATGTGGTTATGATCGGTTAGATCGGTATCCTGGTAGATAGCATGTTGTTATGCTTATTGATATGTAGATTGGTTTGACTGTCTGTAGACTGTTATGTGATTATCTGATATATGTGGACATGATTAATTGGTGGTTGAGGCTTATCTGCTATGTGCGAGAGCCAATAGACTGGGGCATTCCATCTCGATGGTTGTGGGTCATGAGTATTCCATCCCGAGGATAAATTGGACTCCTAGTATGTGGGCATTCCAAACCGATGGTTGTGGGTCGAGGGTATACCATCCCGAGGATGATTGGACTCATAGTATGTTGGCATTCCAACCCGATGGTTGATTAGGCCCATAATATGCTGTTATTATATGTGTGTTATTTGTTGTGCGGGTATTTTAGGGGAACTCACTAAGCTTCGGGCTTACAGTTTTGGATTTTGTTTCAGGTACTTCGGATGATCGCGGGAAGGCGAAGGCTTCATCGTGCACCTCCTCGCATTTTATGATTTTGATTTCTGGGATACTTTGATATTAAACTATTTTGAAAATATTTTGTAATAAATAATGGTTTTTGGATGCTTGAAAAAGTTTTAAATTTTCATTAATTTTATGGATGTTACAAATTTCTCATTAAAAATCATATTCAAATTCATATATAAGAGAAATGTAGAGAGAAAACATGTCAATAAGAGGAAAATAAGGCATGAGACTAGGAAAGGGAGGAGTCAAGCATCATCACAAGGTTCTTCGGAACAACATCCAAGGTATCACCAAGCCAGCGATTTGGTGTCTACCCAGGAGAGGTGCTATGTAACATCCCATTTAAAATATAGTAATTGAATAATAAACCCGGAACCACGAGAAGCAATTTTTATTATTTTATATGTTGTTATAGTTCAAGATCAGATAATAATTAATGGAGTGTTGGTTTTGGGGTGCCAAATGATATACTTTTGTTTTCTGAGAGTTAAAAGTGCGAGTTTCAGATTAGTTTTGTAAATAATTATGAAGGCGGGGACTATTGGGTAATTGTTGGGAGTTAATATGAAGAGATGTTGGAAGCTAAGGGCTAAATGGTAAAATTCGGACTCAAATTGTAAAGAGTTTTGAAGGTCAGGGTTAAAAGGGGAAATTAAGGTTTTGTTTTGAGAGGAAATGGAGAAGGAGGGGCGAGTTGTGTCAATATGGGAAGAAGTTTCAAGTGCATCGGGTATTTAACGTAACTTCTAAACCCTAACCCTAAAGGATGTAACAGCCGACACCCCACTCCCTCTTCATCCTGCCAACTGTCACCCTATCCCTTCTCCATCGTCCGACTTCCACCATCCTTCCCACCCGACTCGCTTGTTGTTCCGACCAACCAAGACCACCATCGACGTTGCCATGGTCGGAGATAACGAAGATCGACGGGTAAACCGGGAATGATAGTCGTTGTTGTCGTTTCCGGTCGGGGGTGCGACCACCACAGTTGAAGACCAAGACCGTCGAAAGCATCGCTGCTTCGCCATCGTGACGTACGCTCCCCTTGACGCTGTTAATCTCTTGATCGCCTCTCTCTGTAGACATCGTTCTTCTCCCTTCGTGTTCGCTCGAGCCCGCTGCTAGCCACCGCCTGCCGCCACGGAGTGACTGAGATAGGTGTGTGGTTCAGTTTAGATCGACGAGTGGGTTCATGTTCCAATAGCATGGTGTGCGTGGGCGTGTTTTGCTGGCCGGAAAACATGAAGAACCACCATGGCAGCCAACCATGGTGGTTGTCGCCCGTGTTGCGCTTTCTTCCGCCACCAGCCACCGTGTGTGGTGGTTGTGTGTGTGAAATGGGGTTTAAGTGTATGTATTTCAGTTTAATGTAATCTTTAGGTGTTGTTTGGCTGGAAATGTCACCACTAGGGATGAAAGTGGGTCCAAACCCGGACCCGATGGACCCGGACCCGGAAAACCCGGAACCGGTTAACGGGATTTTATAGAACCGGAAACCGGACCGGTATATAGGAACCGGTTCCGGTTCGGTTCCGGGTATGGTTCCGGGTAAAGTGGGTCTAGAACCGGAAAACCCGGAAACTTCAAAGTGGGTAGGTTGGAACCGGATAAAGTGGGTTTAGACCCGGAAAACCCGAAAAAACCGGAATTTTTTGGTAATTACTTACAACTTAGTGGGTTGAACTTTGAAAATTTTCATATTGATATCCCCACTTTGGGGGGCTGTAACTTATTGAATACGAAACCACAATTAACAAAATTAGAGTCTAAAATCATGTACAAACTCTAAAATACACTCTGGAAAAACCTGCATGTCAATCCGAATTTAAACGAATGAGATATACTTGTGTTAATATTTTCACATAATATAAAGTACAAAAACAAATAGCTGAAAAGTTGAAAATTTTCAGTTTTGATATCCCGACTTCGGAGGACTGTAAATCATTGAATGTTAAACCAAAAATGACAAAATTATAGTTTAAACTCATGTACAAACTGTAAACTAGAAGTTGCAAAAACCACATGTCAATCCGACTTCAAACGAATTAGATATGCATGCTTTAAAACTTTCACCGAATACAAAAAAACTAAAAAACTAAAAACTTTCAGCTTTGGTATCTCAACTTTTGAGGACTGTAAGTCAATGAATATAAAACTAAAAATGAAAAATTTATAGTCTAGAATCATGTACAAACTCTAAACTACATGTTGGAAAAAACCGTATGTCAATTGGAGTTGAAACGAATAAGATATGCATCTTGTAAACGTTTCACAAAAAGTGGTTCCGGCTCTAAAAGTGGTTCCGGTTTCAAAAACCGGTTCCGGATTTTAGACCCGGTTTACCCGGACCCAATTGACCCAAACCCGGATTACCCGGAACCCGGATAAAGCCAATTTTTAAACCCGGAACCGGACCCGGTTCTATATATTCCGGTTCTAACGGGTCCGGTTCCGGTTCGGTTCCGGTTCCGGTCCGGTTTTCCGGTTCTAAATCTCATCCCTAGGATTAGTGATCTGCTAGTTCTGCCTCCTGGTAGATTGTAATGTCCAAAAATATGGCCCAAAATTTTTTGTTTTAATAATACTAAAAATCACATCATCGATAACATACCAACAAAGCTGTAGAACAAGTATCCCAAAAGATCTTAACAAATGTAACATAACAACTGTATCAAAACATATCACAGTTCCAATGAAAACTCCTAGGATAAGAAAAACTGAAGTTGTGGTGTGTGCGATGCTACCATCCCGAGCTCTTCCCCTTACTAGTGGAAGTACCTGAAACTGTAAACACGAAGCTTAGTGAGCTCCCCTAATCTACCACATATCATACCATAATACATATAACACATACTGGGCCCCGCCCGGCATCAGACCGAAGTCCGGAATAACTTGGGCCCCGCCCACTACCTCGGTCCCCGCCTGACATCGGACCGAAGTCCGGAATAACTTGGGCCCCGCCCACTACATCGGCCCCCGCCCGGCATCGGACCGAAGTCCAGAATAAACTGGATATAACATACCATGAACATATAGCATAATCACATTCTGTATCGGGCTTGCCCGACATACTACACATAACAAAACATGCATGAATCACGAAGACATCAAGCATACATACTGCTGCATCAGACCAAGGTCCGAAACTACTGCTAACTAAACGGGCCGGCATTGTGGCTGTAGACCCGTTCCTACTGGAAGGAAACTCACCTCGTAGTGCTGGCTGCTGAGATGCTAACTCTAAAAGTGGTTGACTGCCGCTCCGGAACTGTCCGACTTCAAATTCCAAAAACACTAGATCAATTACTGGTAAATGCTCTCAGGGTAAAATGACTATTTTACCCCTAGTCAAAGTCAACTTCCAGATGACCGGACTCACCGAGTAAGGGCGCAGACTCGCCGAGTCCCTTCTTTACTAACTCTGACTTTGACTCACCGAGTCCCTTTACCACTCACTGATTCACCATGAACTCACAAGTCGAAGAAAAACGGGGACTCGCGACGCGACTCGTCGAGTCTGAAGAACAACTTGCCGAGTCCTGTCGTGCAGATTCCATACAATCGAATTCTAAACCCTTCCAGAGCATCTAACTCGTAGATCTAATCCTCTGGGACCATCTTAACGCATAAAGTTGCTAACTTTACGTGTAACTAAGAAGGAATGAAGCTATTTCACTCAAACACTACTTTTCTCGGGAAAACTCATCCGACTCGTCGAGTTGTTCAAACAACTCATCGAGTCTAAGGCAATATTCATCGGACTCGCCGAGTTGCTCATACAACTCGTCGAGTCCACGGCTATCTTCATATGACCCGCCGAGTCAAGCTTGCGACTCGCTGAGTCCATTCAGTCCCTTTTCCATACAGACCTGACTTGAGCCATGCAGCGGTTCCAAATCACAGATCCAAGCTTCTAGGGCAGGCTTATCACGTAAAGTTGCAAACTTTATGTGCATGCATGGATTTAAAGGCTTCAAATGTCAAAACTAAGCTCTTAATGGGGTTCTAAGCTCGAGAGGGACCTTAATCACGATTATGACTAAAACTTTACACTTCTAGAATGCAATGAGGGTCCAGATCTGAGGTTTCCATCAAAAGGAGAGTCCATCTCTCAAGTTTGAATCATAAGAGGCTCTAAAGAAGGCATAACAAACATTTAAATGGAGTAATACACAAGGTCATAACTTCATTACCTGAATGAGAACATATGGAAGCTAACTCCTGGATCTCTCTTCTCTTCTATGGACCTATTTTCCTTGTTTCTTTTCCCAAAGCTTCCAAGCTAGCACAAACACACTCAAACTCAACAACGGGGCTAGGGTTTACAGGGGAAATGTTCTGAGAGTGATAGAGGCGAGGTTGGGGCGTATAAGTGTGTTTAAATAGGGTGTAAACCCTTAAAATTAGGGCTTCATTCAGACAGACGGACTCGCCGAGTCCCCGTGTATGGACTCGTCGAGTAGCCAGCTTAAATCGCGTAACCATCCTGTCTCTACTCGACGAGTCAGGTACATCAGATGATCGCAGGAAGGCAAAGGCGTGATTGTACAACTCCTCATATTTTATGGTTTTATGAATTGATTTTGGGGATACTCTGATGTCTAAACTGTTTTGAAAACAAACTATAACAACTTGATGGTTTTAAAATGCATTAAAAAGTTTTAATCTGGCTTGAATTTTATGTGTGTTACATGCTAAATGTATTATTTACTAGGAGACACATGGAGTTTTGAATATCTTTCTTTAGAACGCCATTTGTTACATACACCAAACATACTTGTTGGAAAATTGTCACCGAAAAAAAGATACAATCATGGACATCGTTTATGCTTTGAAGCTCCATAACCGTACTCTTTGCGAATTTGCTAGTTGAGAGGAATTTATGGTTTCTAGGGTTTTGTTTGGTAGTAAGGTTCTAATCTCTTATGTAATCCAATGACATATTACAAGTAATTGAAGCTTTAAATACAATATCACTTATTCTATATCTCTAAATTTAAATTAGGCCATTTGGGGGCATTTTTGCCAACAACTAATAAAGTTTCGTGGATGAATAAAAACAAATTATGGAAGAATCACTTCCCTAATGTTATAAAAGTCCTTAATTTTGTCCTTAAATTTACCCTAATATTTTATCTTACTATATTGCCATTAATTTTGTTAAAAAACATTTCTCAATTTTCGTTTCAATGCTTACGTGGTGATAATCATTGATTTAGCATGTCAATTTTGGGATTGAATAGACACTATGGCATGATGAATGAGCTAAAGGGTCCTTGTAATGATCGAGTTTTAGGTACTCTTCAATATTGGATTTAGTTTTAAAAAATTGCATTTCGGTCCCTGTTACGATGGGCATAACAAGGAGCACGGTGGACGTACTCCCTTAAGTTGGTTGTGGGTGTTGGTGGCGTAAGTTAGGCTTACCCATATGTATGTGTAACGCCCGGATCCCGATATGTATTTTAAATTAAATCATTCATTTTTGCAAACGGACTCAATGAGTTAGAGGCCCCAAACTTGTCGAGTGGGAACTGATGTTGGACGCGGGACTTGAAGTCTACTCGACGAGTAGGGCTGCTAGAGTGAAACCCTAATTCCAACAAAACCCTATTTAAGCACCTTAACACTTTATTTTGGACTCGCTCATCGCCTCCCTCAGTCCAAAAAACCCCCTGATTCGTGATCTTGAGCCTTTTTAGTATGTGTGAGTGAAAAGAGAGTGATTCTTTGGTATTTCATTGAAGGAGTGGAAGCTAGAAGTGCTTGGTTGAAGGAAGAAGCCTTGGATCCATAGATTTTGTTTTCAAAGCAGCCTTATTGAGGTATAAAGTCTATAGTCTATACCTTGACTATTCATTTACTAGATTTCTTCATGGAGTAGTTTAGGGTTTTAAGGAGCCTATTTTGGGAGCATTCATGGATGCAAACATGTTTTGGAATCATCACTTCAGATCTGGAGCCTCTGAGGGACTCCATGGCATAAAGGTGCCAACTTTATGGCTATGGGAGTCCCATGCAACTTATGAACCACTTTTTAGGGCTTTTTGAGCTAAATAACCCATGTATGGACGTAAAGTTAGAAACTTTACATGATATATCGAACCTAGGGAACCAGATCTATGACTTGGATGCAATAAGCCCAACAGAAAGTGACTTGATGGAGATAGGATATGGGTGACCCGAAGACTTGTTCATACAACTCGGCGTGGTCCCCCCAACATTTTCTGTTACTGAGTAAACTCGCAGAGTCTAGGATATGGCTAAGCTAGTTGGCCATGGTTTTGGGTTATGAAGATTGAGGAACTCGAGGAGTCCAAGGAAGGACTCAGCGAGTTGTGAGTGAAGGGTCCCAACTACGTTATGAAGATTGAGGAACTCAACGAGTTCAAGGAAGGACTCAGCGAGTTGTGAGTGAAAGGTCACGACTATGTTATGAAGATTGAGGAATTCGACGAGTTAAAGGAGGAACACGACAAGTTGTGAGCAAAAAGTCTCGACTCTGTATGAAGGATAACTCGACGAGTTCATGAAAGAACTCGATGAGTAAGATTGAGATTTCAGGGTTTCATGGATCATGGAACTCGACAAGTTCATGAAAGAACTCGACGAGTAGGATCGAGATTTCCAGAGTTTCATGGATCAAGTAACTTGATGAGTTGATGGACCAACTCGGCGAGTTGAGTCAACCAAGATGTTGAATTTAACCAGGATGTTGACTTTAACTTTGACCATTAACCAGCTAACCCTTAAAGGGGTTATGAGTATGAAAGAGTAATTAAAGGAGATTGTTATGTGTAGGAGTTTGAGAGAAGATGATCCCAGAGCCGAGGACAGTTCAACTACTTCACAACATTGAGGTGAATTACCTTCCAGCAGAAGTGGGTCAAAGGCACCAATGTCGACCTACTAGTAAGAGTTATAGTAGAGATGATTGTCTTTGTGATAATTATCTGGTATGTCACTATCTGTTATGCTTTATGTGCTAGTATGCTATGATGTTATGTGATAGTGGTAGGAGGGGTAGGATAGACCCCAATACCGGTCGATAGGGCCGAAGGGGTATGTCAGCACCCGAATAAGCTAGACAATATATGATTTGTATGTTTATACATTAGGATGCTATGTAAAAGAGTAGGGGTGAAATAGTGTCACACCCCCAAACCGAGACGACATAAATGTTCAGGGCGGAGGACGTCATGTACAATATCATCACAGTTGTATAATAGTAATCAAAGCAACAAAAACAATTGTATTGATATCATAGTGTTTACATTGAATTTGAAACATATCTTGATTGACTTCCAAATGTATATAGTAAAAACTAAGACTAAAAGATATTATGCTCCGTCTTCTTGAAAACCTGCGTGTGTACCTGCCTACTGGATTCCTAAGAGTACAAGTAAATTTGAATGTGTATTAAAATTTAAGTTGGTAAGTTCATAAGTATTTTGTTTTAGAAAATAAGTTATTTGTTCCTGGAAAATGTTCATATGCTCTTCCAGAAAATCCTATATTTTCTTAGTAAAATGGAATGTAGTTTTTAGTCCCTTCAGAACAAAATGTATAAATGTTATCGTATTCCTGAGTGGTAATATTTCGTAGATCTTAAATCTGTATAAAACCCTTTAGATGCATGATTTCTGAAATGAGAGTTGTTTTGTACTTGAAAACGATGCTATGTAGTTTTATGATGATACAACCCTTACGTGTGAATACTCTCGGGATAAGTTACTCCATTTACCTGAGCTTTTGTGTCTTAAAATAGTGTACTCCTAGGAAGACCTATAAGTTCCTTCTATAATCCCCAGTGTATAAAAGTCATATAGAATTCAAGATCGAATAATCCGTCGAAAATAATGGGTATGCCCTAAACCCACAACCATATGAAGAACAGGATCTAAGGCATTCCCAACCATTTCCAAGTTGATAGAGCCTAAATTATATATACACGAAGCAATTATATATGGAATCTAACCATCCTAGGCGGAATGTAGTCTTAACTACCATAAGACCGATAAAAGCGAATGTTTATTCTTGGAAATAGTATACCTTAGTAGTACTTAATTAGAACTTCTTCCTTTGTAAATGTATTATCTGTGCAAGAAAAATCCAATATTTTCCTTATAGAATGAGTTGTAGTCTTAGAGCCCAAAGACCGAATTGTACAAGTATCTTCCAAACTTATGATAGTAAGTGCAGTTTTAAATGAATAAAACTCTTATGAATGTAGGAATTCCCATAAGTTGTATGTGTAGTGGTTTCCCTATGTGAGTTATTATAACCGTGCAATTGACATAGTAAGCCTGTTACGATGTTATTAGGGCGTCAGAATGTTTTGACATTTGTCACCCATACCTGCCGGACTAGCTATTGTAAGCAACTTAGGGTGCGGGATTGTCAGTCCCAATATAGATCTATACACAAGTATCACACTCTCCCTACAAGAGATTATGGTTATAATACAGGAATTTAATAGCACTCTAAGAGTACAATGAAGTAGTGTCTCACAACTGGATTTAACGAGTTTATGTGTAGAGTGAGTGAAAACCCCTTTTTGAAATGTAAAAATCCCTACAAAATATATGTGTTGTTGTTTCCCTATGTGAGTTATTATAACCGTGCAATTGATATAGTAAGCCTGTTACAACGTTCTTCGAGTGTCAGAATGTTTTGACATTTGTCACCCCAGACCTGTCGGTCTAGCTATTGTAAGCAACTTAGGGTGCGCGATTGTCAATCTCAATATAGATGTATACACAAGTATCACGCTCTCCCTACAAGAGATTATGGTTATAATACAAGGCTTTAACAATACTCTAAGAGTACAATGAAGTAGTGTCTCACAACCGGATTTAACGAGTTTACGTGTAGAGTGAGTGAAAACCTTCCTTAATATGTTTGTAGTGTTAATGTACAATAAACTGTACCTATTATACTTTATCCTACATGTTTGTAGTGGATGAAAACCCTTATGAATAACTAACTCTGCTACGTGGGAGTAAACTAACATGAAATACACTAAATATGTAGCTAAACGTGGTTGTACACTTTGCTCAACATGTTACAAAGTGTTAATAAACTTGTAGACCGTTTTTACTAGTTTTAACATTTCTGTCCCTATTTTTAGAAAAATTGTAGAAAAGCACTGTAAGTCAAAAACTAGATCTGTAAGCTCTGAGAGTTTAGAAAATGTGTCTAGTTTTTCATAATTTTTATTTTGATTTTTAGTGGTATCTTACCAGTGTGAAAATGTCCATCTTCACAGACTGGTCCGAAATCAGTTTTGAAGTGATAGGCAGTTTTGCAAAAATCACCATAAATTGTAGAAAAATCGTATGAATGTGTAGAAGTAGTCATTAGAAAGGTATAAACTTGAAATAAATTCATATTAAATAGTTTTGAAAAATATTAAGTTTAGGATGGTCAAAATTACTCGTGAATAGTCCATAACTTTGCTGTTGTAAGCTGTTGGTTTAGTTTAGAATATGTTTTGGGTGTTGTAACTTGTATTCCCCCCCCCCCCCCCTAAAACTTGAAGAAAACCTAAAAATGTAAGGGTATGAACTCACCTTGAGTGATTCCCTGAGATGGATGTTGAAGAAAAGAGGTTTCCAAGTCAAGAACAATTGGATAATGTTTAAGGATTTGGAGATCCTAAGAACAAATAAGACGATATTTGTATAAGAAATCCATGATTTGACTGAAGGAGTGTAGAATATTCAAGAGTTGAAATGAATAACTTACCAAATGTGGGGGAAGAAATCGTGACTTCCTGGAGCTCTTGTTTCCAGAGAGGGAGTAAATGAGAAGAAAGAGAGAGAGAATATTTGATTTAAGATTGTGGTAGATGAATCCTTTGGGAAGTGTGAGTAATATGGATATTTTAGGTAGATTTGGTGTAAGAAACCCGATGGAGTGTTGGAGAAGAATAGAAAAGGACAATGATTTGACTAGGTAAAGTGTGAATAGTGACATAAAGTAGGTATGGTGTCATAGCTTCTTGGAAAAGTCAATCACTCTTAGATAATATCTTGTTCAAAAGATATTATATACAGCAAAGATTTCCCCAAAATATGTTTAAAATATGAATGTATGGGGTCTAACATGTCAAAATATGAGTTTGGGTGAAAATACCGCGTCAAAATCATCAAAAACAAGTTTAAAAAGCAAAAGTGGTCGAAAAGCGGGAAAAAGAGGCGAATCTGCGAGGTTAGAGGTTCGGTTGGGAGGGTTTGGTTTACGAGGCTAAGGACCGAAATAGGATTGAACCGAAAGTGGCTGAACCGAAGATGAGTTGAACTGAGGTTAGCCTGAACCGCAGGCGGGAGTGGATCTCGGACCAAAGGTTCGGTTCTATGGTGGGTTCGGTCCTAAGAGGGTTCAGTTCCAAGGGTGGGGATTCAGTACTAAGGGAGCTTCGACCCTATACTATTGTTTTTCAATTATGTAGCACCTGGTTCTTGGTATGTATTCTTGGTTATTAACTCTCCTTATATATTGCATTTTAACCTTGGACTCGGCGAGTTGAAGGACTAACTCGCCGAGTAGAAGTGGGACTAGACGCGGGATCTACTCTGCCTACATGGCGAGTAGGCTCGTGGGACTCAGCGAGTGGACCTTGTCTGGACTAAAACCCTAACCCGGGTGTTTGCACCCTATTTAAACGATCTAACCCAGCCTCCATTCCCCTAGCACTCCCAGAGATTTGTAGAACGAAACCCTAGCCCCCTTTGTGTCTTTGTGGGTGATTTTTAGCATTGTGAAGGTGGTTTGGAGCTTGGGAGAAGAAGGAGAAGGTTGAAGAGTGCAAGAAGGGAAGAAGATCCGGATTCTACTCTGTGAAGGGTTTCTATTCAGGTAGAAAAGTTCCTACCTTGATCTTTAGTTCATTAAATCCCCTTTTTGTCCCTAAAAAGTGGTTTTAAGCCCTAAGAACCTAAATCTCTATGTGTTTATGGTTAATGTTCTGCAAGGACTTCGGATTTGGACCTTTTGGACATTCTAGTAGCATAAAGTCTCTGTGGTTGAGGTGATTGAGCTCCCTATTGAGTGTAGGACCTCTTAAAGAGCTTGGAATTGCATGTTTGAGCTCATAGGGCCATGCATGCACGTAAAGTTTGCAACTTTACGTGGTAAACATGCCCTAGGACCATAGATCTGTGGTTTTGAAGCGTTGCATGTCTTAGATCTGGCCTACTCGGGAAATGGGTCGAGGGACTCGGCGAGTTCTATGAAGATGGTCCTAGACTCGGCGAGTTGGATGAACAACTTGGCGAGTCCTATGAAGATTGACTGGAGCTCGCCGAGTTGTTCATCAAACTCGGCGAGTCATATGAACTTTCACAGAGCAAGAGGGGTTTAAGCATTGAAGGTTCAACCCTTCGTACCTGCACGCGGAATTAACCGTGTAACGTAGTCCCAAAACCCCAAACCCTCATATGGGGTGTTCTGGTGTGGATTGGAAGCGGGTAGGGGATCCGCTCAAGGAACTCGGCGAGTTGCTCGCGGACTCGGCGAGTCGGGACTCGAGTCGGCCCCATAGTCCCGCGTGGTGAGTCAAGGGTGACTCAGTGAGTGGGGATAGGGACTTGGCGAGTAGGACCGAATTAGTAAGGGAAGGACTCGGCGAGTCCAGTCAACTGGAAGTTGACTTTGACTTGGATTTCGACTTGGTCAAGGGTAAAAGGGTCATTTTACCCTAAGTACATCTAGCAGTGTTTGACTGATCGTTTTGTGGGAATTATAGCCGGAGGACGTCCGGAGCAGCAGCAGCAGCAGTAGACAGTCAGTTCCCGATCAGATCAATAACTACTTTGAGGTGAGTTACCTTCCAGTAGCAGTGGGTCTAAGGCCACAATGCCGGCCCACCAGTAGGAGACGTATGATAGATGATTGTCTCTGTGATATCATCTAGGTTTGCTACTACCTGATATGTTAAATGCTAGCATGATATGTTATATGCGACAGTAGTAGAGTTCGGTTGTTAGGACCGGAGGGTAGTCAGACACCCCAGATACGTCTGACAGTATGTGATGTTATGTTTATATGCTAGCATGATCTGTTATATGAGTTAGAGGTAGTAGGAGGGGAGCAGTCCCCAAGTTCGGTTGTTAGGACCGAAGGGTAGTTCAGACACCCCAAATATGTCTGATAATATGTTATGTTATGATATGTGATAGTAGTAGTAGTAGTAGTAGGGGTGAAATAGTCCCCGAGGTTCGGTCGTTAGGACCGAAGGGTAGTCAGCACCCCAGAATGTCTTGACATGGGTAGTCAGCATCCCAGAACGGCTTGACATGGGTAGTCAGCACCCCAAAATGGCTTGACACGGGTAGACGGCACCCTAGAATGGCCGCACGGGTAGTCGGCACCCCAGAATGGCCGTACCGGGTAGTCAGGCACCCCAGAATAGCCTGGCAGTATGTATGTTATGTGTTTGTATGGTATGTGGTACGAAGGGGGAACTCACTAAGCTTTGTGCTTACGTTTTTCAGTTGTTGTTTCAGGTACCTCTTCAGCTAGGGGAAAGGAGCCGGCACGATAGCGGCATATCACACACACTCTTGTTTTCCGCACTATGGATTTCTGGGATGTACTCTGAATTATTACTATGATATTACCGGTTCTCAGACATGGATTATTGTTATGAATGTTTTGTAATGATGTTTCTACGTATTAATCTAAATTAAAAATGAAATTTTTAACCGGTATTTTTGGGATGTTACAAGTTGGTATCAGAGCCCTGGTTTGAGGGATTCAGACACACCTTCGGGGGTGTCTGAACTCAAATCGAGGGATTAAAAGATTTTCCAAAAAGAAAATGTTTTCTAAAAATTGAGAAAAGAGTTTTGAGAAAGAATGAAGTGTGTGATGTGCGCGACCGGCCGAGCTCAAGTAAGTATTCCCCAAAGTACCCATACAAGTTTATGTTATGTTTATCAGCTTTTGTGGAACAACATGCTAGAATAGGACTAAGGATCTAGGAGTGATGCCTTATGTGCCGCTTTATATGTTTCAGCTGTATGAGAATTGCATGCTAGTATTGAATAGACAGTAAGTAGGATAGCCTGATTAGGTTATGCCTGATAGGATGAACTTAGCATTGTATGCTAGTACAGTTTCGGTAAGCAGATAGAGTTGATTGAGATTGTTACCCTTGTCTGAATGCTGCTTGGTTCGTGCTTTGTGGGACTCTGAATAATAGGAGTTAGCCATTAGGTGAATACGTCACGTCACATGTGATCAGGGTTGAATAATCTTAGAGTGCTGGATTTGATCCTATTGCGTAGCTCTTGTTTGAGTCCAACCGTTGTAGGGACAAATTCGTTACTCGAAGGATTATCTGAGCCTCATCACATGTGATGGTATTCAGGTAATGGCTAATTGGCATTACAAGGAGGCCTTCAGCAGCTGAGGACTGGTTGGGTAGAGTCAGAGGATTCCTAGGGTAAGCTTAGGATATGAGTAGCAGTGGTATAAGGGATCCGGTGGAGTCAAGGTAGTCCTTGAAGAAGGTACGGATAGATGTGGAAGGTAGTATGGGCCCGTACTACTGAAAGCAGAGGATCCGTACCCGAACTATGGAAGTCTGAGATAAAACCGGGGAACTTGTAGTAGTTGTGATCCATCAAGAAGTAGCAGTATCACTAACAATTGTTATTTATGTATTTCAGAATGGTGGTACTTCGATCGAGGCCGATAGATGGCGGTTCAGGAGAGGGGTCAGGTTCGGGATCAGGTTCCGAGCCGGTAGATGAGGGACTACGCGAGTTCATCGTGTCAGAGATCACCAGGGGTATCCTTGAGTCGACACCCATCATCTTCGGGTCGATCAAGGAAGGGATAGTTGAGCTGATGGAGGATCACCTCAGGGCGTTCAGGAGCGACATGGCATCTGGCCAGTCGGGATCTCGCACGCTGTCCTTTAAGGACTTCAGGGGCAGTGGTGCGCCAGATTTCCACGGAGTGAAAGACCCCATTGCTGCCAGGCGATGGATTGCAGACATCGAGTCTGCACAGTTGACTAGCTTCTGCCCCGAGGGGTCGAAGGTGAGGTATGCAACAAGGTGTTTACGAGACCGAGCTCGAGATTGGTGGGAGTCAGTGGGTGACTCGTTGGGAGCCTCAGCGGTCGAGGCTATGACCTGGTCGGACTTTGTGACCAGATTCAGGGCGGAGTTTGTACCGGCTGTCGAGCTTCAGCAGCTGGCCAGGGAGTTTTTGGATATGAGACAGACGACAGAGACTGTGGCGGAGATCACCGCCAAGTTCCGGGAGAGGGCACTGTTGGTGCCCTAGTACGCGGGTGATGAGGACATGAGGAGGACCCGCTATCATGACATGCTTTGAGCTGACATTCGGGAGAACGTTGGTTTTTCAGCTTGCCCCATCTTGGACTCTATGATTGCCAGGGCGAGGGAGAGGGAGATAGATTTGGAGCATATCTAGAAACGGAAGTCAGAGGAGGGACAGACGGGAGGGGCTTCGGGGAAGAAGCCCAAGGGATCAGATGGTAGGCCGAAAGGCCAGTCAGGACTGGGCCGCTGCAGGAAATGCGGCAGGCCTCATGAGGGGGCGTGTAGACTGGGATCATCAGGCTGCTATAAGTGCGGCAAGATGGGGCATTTTAGCAGGGATTGTACCGACCCTGCACCTGTGTTACAGACATCGGAGTTGATGTGTTTCCATTGCAACCAGAGGGGCCACAAGAAGGCCAATTGTCCCCAGTTGACAGCCACAACGCCAGTGAAGGCGCCAGCACCTGCGACCCCGTGGATCACTGATGGCCGGCAGGGCAAGGCAGAGGCTCCAGTGGTAAGGAGTCGGCCATTTCAGCTGACTACCGAGGAGGCACGCGCCGCACCCGATGTGGTGACGGGTATGATTCTTCCCCTTTATTTTATTTTTATGATGTTATGATATTGACATGTGCTTTCTGTGTAAATGTATGCATTAGGATCGTTCCATGTGAACGACATCCCAGTTCAGGTGTTGTTCGACTCGGGTGCCTCCAGATCATTTGTTTCCCTTGCGCTTAGCAAGAAGTTTCCTGAGTCTTCGGGCGTGTTAGATTGCCCTTTAGAGGTAGAAATTGCTAATGATCGATCAGTGCGAGCATCGACGGTGTTTCGGGATTGCGTATTGCGTTTGTTTGAGGAGCGCTACCTGGTAGACTTGGTTCTCATTCCGTTGCGTGGGAACAAGGTGATTATAGGCATGGATTGGTTGAGCCCTAATGGGGCGGTGATAGATTGCACGCATCAGCTAGTGCGAGTCAGGACCCCAGGTGGGGGAGAGTTAGCGATTCATGGCGAGAGGCCACAGTGTGGACCCACAATCTATTCGGCAGCAAGGGCTAGGCGATACCTTCTGCAGGGATGCGCAGGTTATGTCGCGTACGTGATGGATACCCGGGGGCGGGTAAGGCGGCGGTGAGCGAGGTTCCGGTGGTGCGAGATTTCGCAGATGTTTTTCCAGAGGAGCTTCCTGGGATACCTCCGGAGCGACAGGTGGAGTTCAGGATTGACCTCATTCCTGGTGCCGCTCCGATAGCCAAGGCACCGTATCGGTTGGCTCCTCCTGAGATGCAGGACTTGTCTACACAACTGCAGGAGCTGTTAGACTAGGGATTCATTCGACCGAGCAGTTCACCCTGGGGAGCCCCGATTCTGTGCGTGAGAAAGAAGGACGGGTCGCATTGGATGTGTATAGATTACCGGGAGCTAAACAAGGTAACGGTGAAGAACCGTTACCCACTCCCGAGGATTGACGATCTCTTTGACCAGCTTCAGGGAGTGTCTTGGTTTTCCAAGATCAATTTGTGTTCGGGTTATCATCAGATGAGGGTCAGAGAGGAGGATGCGCAGAAGACCGCGTTTCGGACGTGCTATGGCCATTATGAGTTCGTGGTGATGCCGTTTGGGCTCACCAATGCTCCTGCCGCGTTCATGGACCTCATAAACCGCGTATGCAGACCGATGCTGGATCGGTCTGTGATAGTTTTCATTGACGACATCTTGGTTTAATCCAAGACACAGGAGGAGCATGGGGAGCATCTGAGAGAGGTTTTGGAGACCCTGAGGAGGGAGAGCTTGTATGCCAAGTTCTCCAAGTGCGAGTTTTGGTTGCGCGAGGTGCAATTTCTCGGACACCTTGTCAACCAGAACGGGATTCTAGTCGACCCAGCCAAGGTCGAGGCCGTGATGAGATGGGAGGTTCCTAAGTCTCCATCCGAGATTTGGAGCTTCCTGGGATTAGCAGGCTACTATCGGAGATTCATTCATGAATTCTCCAAGATAGTCGTACCCCTGACGCGACTGACGAAGAAAGCCGTAGTCTTTCGGTGGGGACCCGAGCAGCAGGCTGCGTTTGAGACACTGAGACATAGATTATGCGAGGCGCCAATCTTAGACCTTCCAGAGGGCGTAGAGGATTTTGTGGTTTATTGTGACGCGTCCATTTCAGGGTTGGGCGCGGTACTGATGCAGAGGGGGCATGTCATTGCCTACGCTTCGAGGCAGCTCAAGCCTCACGAGGCGAACTACCCGACGCATGATTTGGAGTTGGGGGCGGTGGTTTTTTCCCTCAAGATTTGGCGGCATTACCTCTACGGGGTTCGATGTACCATCTACACGAACCAAAAGAGTTTGAGGTACCTTATGAATCAGCCGAATCTGAACATGAGGCAGCGTCGGTGGTTAGACGTGGTGAAAGATTATGATTGCGAGATCCTCTACCACCCGAGGAAGGCCAACGTGGTGGCCGATGTGCTTAGCCGCAAGGCGGCGCCGATCAGGGATATTTGCATGAGGATGACCGTAGTGACTCCCCTGTTGGAGCAAATTCGGGAGGCTCAACAGGAGGCTATCAAGGAGGAGCATCGGAAGAGCGAGCGTGTGGTGGGTCAGGTTTCCTCCTTCGATTATGATAGCCGAGGACTATTGACACTACACCGTAGGGTGTGGGTGCCGTATCACGGAGGCGTGCACCAGATCTTGATGGAGGAGGAGCATAAATCTCGATTCTCTATTCATCCAGGGGCGACGAAGATGTATAGATGATTGTCTCTGTGATATCATCTAGGTTTGCTACTACCTGATATGTTAAATGCTAGCATGATATGTTATATGTGACAGTAGTAGAGTTCGGTTGTTAGGACCAAAGGGTAGTCAGACACCCCAGATACGTCTGACAGTATGTGATGTTATGTTTATATGTTAGCATGATTTGTTATATGAGTTAGAGGTAGTAGGAGGGGAGCAGTCCCCGAGTTCGGTTGTTAGGACCGAAGGGTAGTTCAGACACCCCAGATATGTCTGATAATATGTTATGTTATGATATGTGATAGTAGTAGTAGTAGGGGTGAAATAGTCCCCGAGGTTCGGTCGTTAGGACCGAAGGGTAGTCAGCACCCCAGAACGGCTTGACATGGGTAGTCAGCACCCCATAATGGCTTGACACGGGTAGACGACACCCCAGAATGGCCGCACGGGTAGTCGGCACCCCAGAATGGCCGTACCGGGTAGTCAGGCACCCCAGAATAGCCTGGCAGTATGTATGTTATGTGTTTGTATGGTATGTGGTATGAAGGGGGAACTCACTAAGCTTTGTGCTTACGTTTTTCAGTTGTTGTTTCAGGTACCTCTTCAGCTAGGGGAAAGGAGCCGACACGGTAGCGACATATCACACACATTCTTGTTTTCCGCACTATGGATTTCTGGGATGTACTCTGAATTATTACTATGATATTACCGGTTTTCAGACATGGATTATTGTTATGAATGTTTTGTAATGATGTTTCTACGTATTAATCTAAATTAAAAATGAAATTTTTAACCGGTATTTTTGGGATGTTACAAATTAATCTTCCCATTTCGAGTGGTTTTTTGACTAAGTTAAGGGTCGGGATGCCCCTAGTGATTATCAAAAGTTAAGAGAGATTTGGGAGAGATTTGGGATATAAAGAGATAAAGTGAGAGGGATCGAGAGAGACTTTGCCGGTGGCCTTTATTAGTGTTTGGACCCGTAAGTCAAGGTTCGTAAACCCGATTATGCCTTGTTATGAGTGTTTTACGCTCCCGAGGTGTACATAATAGTGCTTTATTGAGACGATGCATCACTCACTTCGCTTAGGGGTTAGAATTTATGAACTTCTGAAATTCCGAGTGAAACTTAGTATTAAGATAGAATTTGTACGTTAGTAAACAACGAGCACGCCCTATCATGCAAGCACCATTTGAGTTTACTGGTTTGACTTGTTGACTTTATTTGGCTTTGAGTTGACCAGAAATTTACGGGTGGCACAAATAGTCCTCGGTACCGGTCGAAAGGACTGAAGGGGTAGGCCAACACCCTGGTATGGTAGGCGAGGTACCAGTCGAAAGGACCGAAGGGGTAGGCCAACACCCTGATATGCTAGGCTAGGTTCCGGTCGACAGGACCAAAGGGATAGGCCAGCACCCTGATATGCTAGGCAGTTACCGGTTGAAAGAGACCGAATGGGTAGTCCAGTACCCGGATATGTTTGACAGTATGTATTTTGTATGGTATATGGTATGATGGGGGAACTCACTAAGCTTTGTGCTTGCAGTTTTCAGTTTTTGTTTCAGGTCCTTCTTCGAAGGGAAAGGAGCAAGCATGGTAGCAGCGCATCACACACACGATTTTCCACATATGAGATTCTTGGATTTGTACTCTGACATTATTACTATCTTATGACATGCTTTTGAGACATATGATCTATGGTTTTTATGAAATGAAATAACTTTGATGATGTTTTCTATAACTTGTTTTATGAATCGTTATATCAAAATGAAAATTTTGGTCTAGAATTTTGGGATGCTACAATACGCCAGACATACGTAAGCATACCACAAACCCTAATTTTTAGGATTTGGACCCTATTTAAATTTCATTATGAACCTTGAGGTTGCCCCCTCATCAGCCTCCTTCCCTCTAAAGACTCCCCACGAAACCCTAGCCTTTTCCTTTTGTATTCTTGAGCTTTGGTGTTAAAATTTTGGTGGTGTTGTACATTGTGAAGAAGTAGGAGATTAGTGATTAAGCATTGGTTGGAGTGAAGCTTGAAGATCCAAAATCTTTATCATCTTGGCAGGTATCAGAATGTATAAAGTTGCAACCTTGATGATTCATCTATTAGATCTAGCTAGTTTGGAGTTCTTGGCATATTTTGGTCCCTTGAGTTGTTTCTTGTGAGTATAAGCTACTCTAGAAGCTTAGGATGGTAGATCTTAGTGTTTATGAGGTCCCTTGTGCATAAAAATGGTAGGTTTATGGGTTTAACTCAACCATGCAAGAGTTGATGTTCTTCTCATGAAGTTAGAATGTTAAAATTGGGTTATGGGGCTTATTAAGCCATGCATAAGCTTAAAGCTTCCAACTCTATGGATTAAGACATTGTGTTAGAGTAGATCTGAAGTTTGGACAAAAGGTTCTCAAGGGATTAAGCCATCCATATGAGGATTGGTTCATAGACAACTATGACGGGCGTACTTTTATGTACGTTGTGTGTACTGGGTTCGAACCCTATATCTGGTCAGTGAGTACGTGGGGCATACAAGTTTGGTACATTTAGTGTACTCCCAACTGTGAGTTTAGAAGGTTGGGCCATTTTAGGCTTCAGGTGCTTGTGGGTCGGGTCATGATTATTTGGGTCGATTAAGGGAAAAGGTAAAATGACCTTTTACCCTAAGGAGTCGGGTTTAATGAATTAGGTTCCCTGTTATGGTTTATGACCTAATTATTAATTAGAGTATTATTTGTGTAACATTCAAGTTTTGGTAAGTTTCTCTTTCAACCCTTAATGCAAATTTATTATCAATTTGGTCCCTAACTGGTACGCGGGGCATATTCAATGAGTATGCTTAGCGTACTAGCCTAATGTTGATCACAGATTCCACCCACGTACGTTGGGCGTACGTGGAGTATGCATGGCGTACGCAAGGCTAGGACAAACCCTAATTTTTAGGGTTTGTGCCCTATTTAAACAACTTAAACTCATCTCTTAGACATTTTAGACCAGCTTCCACCTCCCCTTATCCTGAAATCGAAACCTTAAAGTGAGTTGGTGAGTTTTAAGCTTGAAAGAGTGTTTGTTGGTGGTTTTTGAAGGAGAAGAAAAAGAAGAACACTTTGAGGAGTAGTTTGGGCTTGTAGATCCATGATCACCTTCTCATTTGCAAGTTTTTTGAGGTAAAAGCTCACACCTTGATGAGCATATATGTTAGATCTAGTTAATAGTGTATTTTTTGCACTTTTGAGTCTTTTGTGTTAAAGGCGATCTTTTGATCTACTCTAGAAGCAATGGATGTTAGATCTTAGCTCCATTCAGTCCCCATGTTCATAAAAATGTCAACTGTATGGAGTATTTTGATCCATGCATGTATTAAGATCTTTATTAACCTCTTGTTAAACCTTTGGGACCTATTAAGCTATGGATGAGTGTAAAGTTGCCAACTTTACGTGATAAGTCACCCTTAGGGACTGGATGTGAGAGTTTGGGAAAAAAAAGTCTTAACTGTTTAAGTTCTTAATGAAGTGAATTGGGAGCTTGAGGCGTACGTTAGGCGTACAATCTGAGTACGCTCCACGCACTCAACAGATGGACATTAGACTTGGCCATTCTCGGGTATAGGGCCATAGTTTGGGATTTCATAGTTTGGGCCTTGTTGGGCTATTAGACCTCTGTTTTGGACTTGGGGCTAACATGTGTGGGTTTCCTTGGATTTTAGGCCCATGATGGGTATTGGGTCCGATTTGGAAGATTAGGCCATAAAATTGGGCTTTAGGATTTGGGCCTTTTAAATAGTTGAGTTGGGCCTTGGCTTTGGGCCAAGTTGGATAAAGGGTAAAATGGTCTCTTACCCTGGTTATGGGCTAAATAGCTTAGACTTTTGGTTATGGGTCATAATCCAATTAATAAGTGGATGTTATTGATTTTGATAGCGCCGGGATTTTCCATGCCAACAGTCAGAGATTCAATTGAGTGATTCAACAGTTAGACGTGAGTTTCCTCACCATGTTTAGTGGGTCGAAGGCACCAATGTCGGCTCATGGTTTATTATGATAGGATGCTAGATGTCTGCATGACTGTTGCTTGTGTTATGTGTTTATATGTTTACCGGGCAAGGCTCGATGTCGGGCGGGGCCCGATGACTACTTTGTATGCTTTTTTCTTTGTGATTATCGCATGTGTTGTATGGTTATATGTTTATATGAATATTGGGCGGGGCCCGATGACTAACATATTTGCATACCGAGCGGAGCTCAATGCCAGGTGGGGCCCGATGACGGGCAGGTCCCATTACCTGTTTAATATGTATGGTATGTGACATTTTGGAGAACTCACTAAGCTTTGTGCTTATAGTTTTCCGTTTATGTTTCAGCTACTACTGGTTCAAAAGGGAAGAGCCCAACATGATTGCAGTGCACACACCACCTCGTTCAGCGTTTTATGATTACTCTAATGTTTCATGGTGTATTTGATACAGTTTGTTCCACTTTGGTTTTATGATGATGTTTTAGATTACAGTTTTATTTAATTGAAAAATGAAACTTTTTAATCTTAATTTTTGGGATGTTTTAAGTTGGTATCAGAGCCTTAGTTTGAGGGATTTAGACGTACTCTCGGGTATGTCTAAACTCAAACTGAGGGTTTGGTAGAATTTTTCAAAAGGAAATGTTTTATAAAAAGGATTTCTAACAAAAGAAAAGGGTGTGGTGCATGCAATCGACCGAGGCCAAGTAAGTTTTCCCAAAATACCCATACATGATTTATGATATGCTTTGACTCATGAATCTGTGAAGCACATGATAGTTAGGGCTAAGGATCTGCTTAGGATTTTCATGATAGAATGCTAGGAGAGATGTCTTTATATGCCTATTGTATGATCTTGTAGACTTTCATTCTAGTGCTGATCAGTCGGTGATAAGGATGACCTGATTAGGTTATGCTTGATTCCGATTACTTAATGCTCGAATGATGCTTGCTTTGTGCTTTTTAGGAACTCTCACTAACTTCATCTAACTAGTAAGAGAATAAGCTAAGTTACATATTCCGGAAACTAAATAATTTTAGAAGGTTAGGTTTAAACTCTATTGCGCAACTCTTGTTTGAGTCCAACCGTTGTAGTATGAGACCTTTCATTCGAAGAATTATCTGGTGTTAGTGATATGTAATTGTATTCGTGAGCTAGTTAGAGGGTGCTGGTAGGAGTTCCTTCTGTAGCTGATGGCGGAAGATGGTGTGGTGGTTGCCATAGGAAAACCTAGGAAGAGATTTAGTGTTGGGAGCCTTGTCTTGTGGAGGTTCTATGTATGGGTAAGGAGTGACTTGAAGGAATCAAATCAATCTTTGAGGAAGGTACGGATAAATGTGGAAGGTATTATGGGCCCGTACTACTAAAAGCACAGGATCCATACTCGAGTCAATGAGGACTGCGATGAATCTAAGGAGCTTGTAGAGTATGAGACTCCTCGATATATATATATATATATATATATATATATATATATATATATATATATATATATTCTAATAGGGGTGGGAATCGGTTCGGTTTTTTGGTTTTTTAGTTTCCTCGAATCGGTTTCTTCGTTTTGAATTTTTTTTGTCCAATTCAAAAATCGAACCAAATCGAATTCAACTTCTCTAGACCAAACCTTCTAATTTGGTTTGGTTCGGTTTGAAAATCGAGGAACCCAGATATAAACTTAAAAAATTTTCAAACATAAATAAAAATGTTTTTAACATAGAAACCTAAAGTTGCAAACAGAAATATCTAAAATTTCATACAAAATGATCTAAATAGTAAATGAGTTAAAATGATTTCTACTTTATTATTAATACTTTTATTTAATATAAAATATAAAATATATTATTTAATTAATTAATTTATGAAATTTGGTTTTTTCAGTTCGGTTTGGTTTAAACATCAAGAGACCGAAACTCGAACCAAAAACCAAATTCACAATTCAATTTGGTCTCGAACCAAATCGAAAACCAAATTTGAATATGGTTCGGTTTGAAATCGATTTCAGTTCGATTTGGTTTTTGGTTTTTTGGTTTCGGACCAAATAATTCCCACCCATATATTCTGATGGTATATATATGGTCTATTTTCAGTATGGTGACTCTTCGAGGCAGACTGGTTGGTGGTTCTGGTGATGGTGAGGGCTCAAGCTCAAGTTTTGGAGCAGGGTAGTTGGATGATCAGATACGAGAGTTCATTTCGTCTGAGATTACCCGTAACATACTTGAGCAGACTCTTGTGATATTTGGTACGATCAAGGAGGGTATCATGGAGGTGTTAAAGGAGCGTTTGGGCTTTTCCGTTCTGAAATGGTGGCTTTGATTGGGACACATTAACCAAACTTTAGGGACTTCCGGGCATGTAGGGCTCCAGATTATTACGGGGAGAAGGACCTGATTGCGAGCAGGCGTTGGTTAGCGGATGTAACTAACACCTTTTGCACCAACAGTTGTCCCGACTGAGCAAAGGTCAGACTTGCTTCATGTCTTCTAAAAGACCGAGCTCAAGACACCATATATATATACACATATATATATATATATATATATATATATATATATATATATATATATATATGTGTGTGTGTGTGTGTGTGTGTAATTATGCATATGATCTTTTTCTAACAAAATCAAGCCACTAATTCCTTCCAGACATCTATAAACATTTTAAACATTCATATGGCTCCTTGCCAATACTTCAACATCTAACATTCTCAAATCCTTTCGGCATGTGGGTCCCCAAGATTAGGGAATGAAATGGTCAGCAATTTGCAATGTTGAGATCCAATGCTTCTCTTAGTGATGTCTTGCCTTTACTGGTTCAAGGTAATTAATAATAATAATAACATTATGCTATAATGTGATGATTAAGTTAAAAATACGCGATATTGGGTTTGTCTTGTTTGTTTTTATGATTTCCTACTGATTTTCTAGAACCGCTAAAATGAGTGCAGTTCCTATAGTAGATGAGAATGACTTATTATTGGATACATACCGCCGAAGATAAATTCAATTCTACTTACTTCGGTGGAATTATATGATAGTATATGTATATCTTTCATGCATTTTTGTTAAAACTTATAAATATGGTTATTTTTGGCATTTGACCTTGACAGTGATATCACTGCTTTAGACATATACATAACATATGCCCATATTCACCTTAATGAACTCAACATTCATCAAGGAGGTTTTATTTTCATATCATTTCATCTGTCTAATTCCCCGACTTATGTAAGTTGTTATAAGTGCTCTTTCAGACATCTCTGTTTCACTCCATTACTTTCTTAAAGATCCCTTCCACTTAACTTATTTATATACATCTCTATTTTTTGTTAGAAAACATCAACCTTAAGCTGAAGCTAAAAAGATATAACAATTATAGGAAATCAAGAGTTGTAACAACACCTATGCTATTAAAATCTCATCTTTTCCGGGGAGCTTTTAAGATCATACATGATTCCTTTTCTTTTTCTTTTCTTTTTTGTTAGTTATTTAGAAGTATCTAACTTTCTTTTTGCTTGCTCAACTATCAAGGCCATGTATTTGCTGCTTTGATACTTGGTGGACTTGATGTCACAGGCCACGTCTCCACTCCATGTTTCTCAGATGAAGACCTTACTTTCCTTTAATGCTTGCTTGAATTTGGTACATATTAGTATGTATAAAAGGAGTGCATTGCTAGTAAGAAAAGGTTATTCTTTTGTTGCTGTCTCTCCCTTTTGTTGGCTGTTAATTTTGAGTTTTGCACCTCTCTCACTCTTCTTTATTTCTTGTAATTTGGTGCTTGAATTAAGACTTCATAAGCTGGTTCTCATTAAGGCTTATTTGGTATAATTCTTAATGACTTAAGAACAACTTAATAAAAGTGAAGACTAGCATGTTGAAGTGGTTTACTCTTGCTTAGTAGATACTTGTAGAGTGCTTCATCACTTCATCAACTTTCATCTCCCATGAGAATCAAAGTCTTCACAGGTTATAACACTTTTGCTTCTGTGATTGATTTAATATTTCCATGACTGCAAAATGATCATTGGTGATTATTCTAATTTTAAAGCTTTCGTTTCCGTTTTTAGCGTTTCTTGGATAAACATTTTTTAATACAACCCAACAATTGATATCAGATCCATTTTTGCAAGCTTGGTTTGATTATTAGATTATTTGGTATAATCTTTGTTTGGAAAACATGTATGGTTTTCTTTTTGTATGAAAATTCATACATATTTTCAATGACAATTCTATAATTGTTATTTTTTAGTGACAAAAGTTTACATACATTTGTTTTCACCAAAGTTGTCTTAGAAAAACAATGTGTTGTTTTATATAATTTTGAGTATATATATGTATGATGTGCATAAACTAGTCATAGACCTCTTATGACGTGTTTGTGTTGATTTGTTAGAATGGTTGTAATATTTATTTATTCATATGATATGTAATAATTAAATACATAGGTTTCATTTTGTTTATTTTTGTAAGTAATATATTAGTTTTAGAAATAGTTTATTTTTATAAAAATGTAACAAGAATTAAGATGGTGACCATTTTGAAGATCAAAAGTTTATAAACTTGATTTTATTAAAGTTTTATAAACTTTATAAACTTGCTACACTATGTTGAAGCAAATGGGAGCATAAGGACATTACAAGAAATTTTGGTCCCTTTATGTCCCTTAGGATTAAACTTGACATTTTTATTTTATGGTTGGTTTATGCACATATGTTTTACATGCTTGTATTGTTTATATTTATGTTATAGTTTTTAGATTGTATTTCACATGCAAAATAATATTTTAAACATAAATAACATCAAAATGAGTTTGTTTTTAATGAAATTTATCTTTTAACATAAGATGGTAAAAATGTTTTAAAAATAAAATGAATTATCATTAGAAAACTAGCTAATGGTAAATTTTGTGATTAAAATTATATAAGTTTAAAATTGAGATTTTAATGACTTATCAAACTCCAAACCTTATTTTATAAAAAGAAGTTTTAGAAAAGAACATTGCTAAAATACGATTTTAAATAAAAGTATACCATGATTTATTGGATGTTTGCAATAACATGATATCATACGTTTTTTAAACTATAATTGTAAAAGCATCAAAAATCCGTTATTTAAACTCAAATCTATGCAATTCTATTTTCAAAGTTCGTAACTGTGATTGATTTTATGAGGTGTTTTGTTGTAGTTCGCATGAGCTTGAAAATGATTTTGACTTTTTCCCTTGCTGATCAAAGGTGGGTGTTGGTCATTGGCTAATTATTGGACTTATTTTGTAGCTTATTCTTATGGTTCGTATATAGTCACTAATAATACAATGAGGTAACCTGTTATTATTTACCACTATTATCCCTAATAATTTGATAGATAACTAAACCAAAGAAAAAGAAGAATTCTAGTTCCTTACTTCTTTTGGTAGGTGTTTGTTTTGATGTCTTTTTGCTAGGTGTTTCTTTTGTTGTTTTTATTAGACATAATTAACGAAATATAAATGTATTATCAAACAATAAAATCTCCCGCATAAAATTATATGGGTAACAAACAATACAATACAAAAAAAATCTCATTCTGTGGCGAAGCACGAGCATATATCATAGTTTACTCTAAACGCAATACTATTTAAAATAAGAATTAATATTATAAAAGATTTTATATATTGTGTTTTCTTACGGATTTTTTTAATTCTAAATAAGGCATTGTGTTTTTTTAATGATTTGGCTTTTAGTAGTTTATTTTCCGAAAAAAAAACTTGTTAAATGTGAGATTTTTTTTTTGAAAAAACAATCAAAATAAAAGTTAAAGGTTTTTTCGGGGAAAAAAAAGTTGAAAGTTTTTCAAAAAAAAATAAAAGGCTTTTTTTTTCCGAAAAAATAAAAATAAAATTGAAATTCAATCCGAAAAAATTCAATATATAAGGTATTTTATGATATTAATTTTTAAAAGAAATAACAGTTTTTTATATTTTACTGTATAAATAAAAATAGTGAAATGTGTTTGTTTAATTAACGGCGTTTTAAAAATCGTACCTACACCACTGACCACACCGCTCGCTTTATGAAGAGTACCACTTGCTTCATTATTTTCCATTTCTAATGAATAATATACGCATTGAATCTAGACTCACTTATTGTAGGGATAATATATTAAAACCACAAAAGTTGGTGAAAAGTTCCAAAAAGATCAGATTTAATATAAAAACATCAAAGGAGACGAGTAAGATTAATATGGATGATAATTTAGATTTAACTCGACCAAAATATCTTGATCTGTTTTTATTAACAAATATGGGTCATAGTAACAAGATAAATAATAACAGATTGTAAATAATCTTATATTTTAGTTTGCAATTAATTTGATGTGTAACAGATCTGATCTAATGAATATTATATTTTTATAATACGATTGGATAACTTGATAGATGTCCATGCTATAACTTTGGAACGAAAGGTGCAGCTGGAATGGAGGAATCGCCATTTTTCGACTCCTAACATTAGTGGAGTTGCTTCTTTTTCTTCTGATATGGCGTTTTCCTCCAATTCTTGGTCTATTACTTGCTTCTTAGTGATTTTGCAGCTGTTATCGAGTGGTAGCTTGTATGCTGACGGATGCTATACCTCCATCTTCAGCTTCGGCGACTCCCTAGCGGACACTGGCAACCTAAAACAATTGGCCTCCATATCCGATCAGGTCTTTTCGCTTCTTCTGCCGCCTTACGGAGAAAACTTCTTTGATCAATCCACCGGTCGTTGCTCCAATGGCCGCCTCATCATCGATTTCCTCGGTAACTTCTCTGTCCTCTCCCTACCTCTCTTCTCTACGTGAAAATCCTCAGTGCGAATGGTTATGGTTGATCCATAGAACAACCGGCGGCAGGATCTGAATCAATTGGACTAAGATCGAAACGCATTGCCCCAAAATATAATCAGTTTGACTTTAGTAATTTAAAATTCCAGTTTAAATGCGAAATCAGATCCAGGTTGTTTCGAAAAATCCACATGTGTAATGCTAACTGCGCACTAAAATTATCCTCAATCTCGGAGACTCATTATCTTTGTTCACAAGTTTCCGAAATTTTCTAAATCTTCATTATCGATACCTCTTTTTTTTCGTCCAGAAAATTCTCCATGTGCCTCGTGATTCGTGATTGACTTTTAGGTTTTTTCTTGGTTTTTGAAGCTGAAAGCCTTGGATTGCCATTGCTACCACCGTTTCTGCACGACAAGGACAATGTGGTGACATGGGGACACGGAGTGAATTATGCTGTGGCGGGTGCGACAGCATTGAATTCATCAATTCTCGAAGCAAGAGGGATTGTTAATTCAATGACAAATGCATCTTTAGGAGTTCAATTAGAATGGTTTAAACAAACATTGCCTTCTCTATGCAACAGCGTTTCAGGTAACCAAGCTTTTGAATATGCTTCTACACCATATAATAAAGATTGATTGATTGATTGATAAGCAAGTATTGGCAGAATGTAGAAACTTAATCGCAAGTTCTTTGATCATAATGGGAGAGATTGGAGGAAACGATTACAACTATCCAATATTAGCAGGAAAACCGATCAATGAGGTGGAACCATTAGTTCCTCTTGTCATTGATACCATCATCTCAGCAATCAATGTAAGAACTAAGAACTAAAAAGTACTCAAATCATAAAAAACACAAAACTTCGACTCAATTTTCATTTTGAACGTATGATTTTGTCAGGAGTTAATCGATATGGGAGCTCAAACACTGGTTGTTCCAGGAAACTTTCCAATCGGATGCTCTTCAGCATATTTAACACTCTGTGGTTCTGAAAACAAGATAGATTATGATAACACAACTGGTTGCCTCATCAATTTAAACAAATTTGCAGAATATCACAACGAACTGCTGCAAACGAAATTAAATCACCTTCGAGAGCTTCATCCTAATGTCGTAATCATGTATGCTGATTACTACAATGCTGCCATGCAAATTTTCCTTTCTCCAGATAAATATGGTAAAGTAAAAGCCAAAAGCCAAAAGGGTCTTTCATCTTTCATCTTTCATGTTCATATTCATTTTGGAATATGTTGAGGTGTTTATGAAATTTTGCAGGATTCACAAACGGGGCTCTGAAGGCGTGTTGTGGAGGTGGAGGGCCTTATAATGTGAACGCAACGATGGAATGTGGAGTTTCTGCGAGTGTGTGTGATGATCCGGATACGTATGTTAATTGGGATGGAATCCACTTAACGGAATCGGCATACAGAGTAATTTCACGGAGTTTATTTCAAGGGGCGTATACTACACCCCAATTTAATTCCTTATGTCCTGCTCCTACATCAACATCGACATTACAAGTTGGAAACGGATTATGGAATTCTGTCTAAATCCTTTTTATATACACATAAAATAAATGTTGTTAGCTTGTAATTTTAATGATTACCGGAATTACATGTCTTGTACTTTAATCTAGAATCCGTTCTAAATTCAAATGCCACTTGGAGTACAACTCGTTAATATGTATATCTCAAAATTTAAAAAGTTCTAATAAATCCGATAATCAAACATGAAATCCGACTATTGTTGTATTTTGAAGTTTCCATAAGCTCATCTAAACTCCAAGTTAAACTCAGGATGAAAGTAAGTAAGCTAGTGTTATACAATTTAGGGGAATTGATTTACTAGGGTAATTATTTTTTCGGTTTGTTCACGTCTGGGTAACGAAATTGTTGGAAGTGTTCATATATGACAATTATGACCGGCTATAGCAGGTTACATCCGGTCATAATGATCATATATAAACACTTTCAGCAAGTTTTTTTTACCTAGATGTGTAAAAAAAAGTTTCCCAAATATAAACAAAAGGAAAATATAATTACCATGATAAGTTAATTTCCATTTTTATTTAGGTAGTCAATTGTAATTTTTACAATATTAATAAATTCAATTAAATTTTCTTAAAACAATATTTATAACAATTTATGAGCATTTAAATTGGTCACAAGATGTTGGAAGCCCTTTTTGGTAGCATAATTACCATATATATATATATATATATATATATATATATATATATATATATATATATATATATATATATATATATATATATATATATATATCATTGTTGTAAAAATCCCGACTAGGTCCCGATTAATCTCCGATTAATCCCTAGGCGTTACTCGACCGATTAACGGGCGCCTAGCGGTTAATCGCTACAAACATTATGAGTGAAACAGTATAAAACGATGAAATTTTAATATTTTGAAGAAGTTTTATCTCAATGGAGTCTATTTGAGGCGTGATCAGTGTTGTATTAATCATATTAACCTATTTTGTTATGATATTAGTGGTATTTATGAACTTTGATATGATATTATTGATATTTAATTTTTTAAAATTCCGCAAATTAGCAATTAATGGTCCCCGATTAATCTCCGCCTAGCCGATTAATCGCTTAACCCCAGTCCACCGACTAGCTAACGTCGAACGTTTTTTACAACCTTGATATATATATATATATATATATATATATATATATATATATATATATATATATATATATATATATATATATATATATATTATCGGTTTCCATCTATGATACTTTTAACCTCTAGTAAATTTTAATTTTTATATTTAATATCTTAAACAATAAAATTCTATAAGGTGTGTTTTTTTCCCTATCAAATCTAGAGTTTTTTCCTTTTTGTTTTTTGTCACAAAAGTAGTGTATTTCGAAAAGATAATTACCAAAATGGTATGGTTTTAAGAATATTTATCATTTAGGTTAAATTTTCTAAAAAATCAAAATTAGAAGGTAAAATAGAAAAATTGACTTATCAGGGTAATTACTTTTTCGTTTTGTTCACAACTAGGTAATTTTTTTTTTTTTTTTTACATTTAGGTAACGAACTTGATGGAAGTGTTCACATATGACCATTATGACCAGATGTAACCTGCTACAGTCGGTCACAATGGTCATATGTGAACACTTCAAAAAAGTTCATTACCTAGATAATTGATAAAAGGTACTATCTTTGTATCCTTAATACCTGAGATACATAATAAGACTTAAGCGTTGGGATTTCAATGTTTTGTTGTGGTCAAATGTTGATCCTTAACTGAGTAGTTATAAAAGTCATTATCAAATGTGATGTGAACTATGCAAGAGGCTTATGTAGTAAAGATGAGATTTGTTCCTCTTATGTGTTGAGAGCAAGACATCTAACACACATTACCCAAAGTTGAACAACAAATAAGATTGATTGCGATCCAAGTCTCATGTTCAACATGATGTATGTAACAAAGGGATAACTGATAAAATTACCTTATACATAAATTGTAGCTTTGAACTTTTGGGAATTGGATGTTGATGAATGTCATTATTCGTCGTGTGTTATTGGGGTAATGATGTTCGCCACTGTCTATATCATCATATGACGAACCTTGTGCAAATGGAAGATTGAGATGCCCAATAGTCATTATAGAATGATATTTTCCAATGACATATGATCATATAAGAATCAAGTTACTAATAATTGATTATTTATTAGCGAAATTTTGATTACTAAAAAATATCGACACTTGTATCTATTTGGAAAAATATTATTTTATGAAAATAATATTTTACCAACATATTATGAATTATTGTTTCTAGGAAATAATAACAAAGAGAACAAAAAATAGTGAAATATCGTATGGTATGATTATTAATGTTGTGCACAACATTTTGGGCACTTAGAGTAACCATTTAGTTACATCACAACTAGATAGTAATACCTTGAGTGACAGAAACTTCTTCCTTCTTGACTTTCTTGCATATTGTCATGAATCTCCAAGGGAGATCATAACATGCTTGTGGTCTTTTTTCTTTCATGGCATACATTGTATAAGACCATACTTTGATAAGTTTAAATGGATGGAAATCATGTACAAATATGGGAGTATATAAATAAGAATAAGTAACCAAAACTAGCTAGTTTTTACAAGGTTTCTCTTATCTTTTCTCTCTATATGGGGTTGCCATATTTTCGTGATTTGATGCTTCATCCTCTCTCCTTCTTCATGAAGTTTGGTTCTAGAATTAAGAGCTTATATGTTGCTTCTCTTTAAGGTTTATTTGGTATAAACTCTTAAGGATTAAGAACAACACATATACAAGTGAAGACTAGCTTCTATGGTGATTTACTCTTGCTTGGTGGATACTTCTTGATAAGCTCTCCTTTGTTCCATCACCATAGATGCATCGATTTGAGCCTAAACACACTAGAATGTATATTTAGTTCTTTCAAACCATTACTCTAATACCAACTTGTAACATCCCAAAAACCGAGCATATAGATCGCCATTTTAAAATCAGAGTATGAAATTACTAAAAAGGTGGTTCTATCCATAACATTAACAAGCACAGTATCACTGGAAACCTCATCAAAAGAGAAAACTAAATCCTTGTTTTTAAAGAAGAGTCATTAAAGATAAACATAAGGTAGATGTCATGCAAAAAAGAGAATATCCAGACGTCCCAATCAAATGTGCTCCATGCCCTTCTGACCTAAAGAACCTGCAACTACAAACATAATGTAACATCCCAAAATTTAAGACCAAAAATTTCATTTTTAATTGAGTAATTTTAAAACCATTAGTATAAAAACATCCATCATTTCATCACGTATCAAAACCAAATTTTCAATAATCCAAAACATGTCATAATAAAACATCATCAAAGTATCACTCCCAAAGATCTTGTGTGCGGAAAACATAGTGTGATGTGTTGCGATCATGCCGACTCCTTTCCTTTTGAAGAAGAAGTACCTAAAACCAAAACTGAAAATCGTAAGCACGAAGCTTAGTGAGTTCCCCCATCATACCACATACCATACAATACACATACTGCCTAGCATATCCGGGTGCTGGCCTACCCCTTTGGTCTGTTTCAACCAGTAACCGCCTAGCATATCAGGGTGTTGGCCTACCCTTTCGGTCTCTTTCAACTGATAACCGCCTTGCATGTCTGGGTGTTTGCCTACCCTTTCGGTCTCTTTCAACTGGTTACAGGGACTAATTCACTGTTACCATTATCACATAATACCCTAGCATATATACATAAATCACATACTACCTAGCATATCTGGGTGCTGGCCTACCCCTTCGGTCCATTCGACCGGTTACGGGGACTATTTCACCCCTCTTACCACTATCACTTAATACCGTAGCATACTAGCACATAAAAGCATAACAGATAGTGACATTCTAGAAAATTATCACAAAGACAATCATCTCTACTATATTCAGCTACTAGTGGACAAACATTGGTGCCTTCAACCCACTTGTAGAGGAAGGTAACTCACCTCGAATGCTGTAAAGTGGCTGAAAAATCTCCGGCTCTGAAATCAACCCAACTCAGTCCCTACACATAAAAGATTCCCTTAATTCCCCTTTCATACTCATAACTCCTTAAGGGTCGACTATGGTCAAAGTTAAAGTCAATATTCTGGTCAAAGTCAACATTCCGAGTTGACTCAAATCGCCGAGTTGGCCCTTCAACATGCCGAGTTCCATAAATCATAAAACCCTGACATCGCGATCCAACTCGTCGAGTTCCTCCCTATCAACAAAACTAGGACTTGTCAAATCAACCCCTCGAGTCCATCCTTGAACTCATTGAGTTCTTCCTTTTAACAAAATCGAGACACTTCGACTCAACTCTTCGAGTTCCTCTATGGACTCGTCGAGTTCTTCAGTCTGTTAAGCTTTCTTAATGTATTAAACCATCATTCTTCGAATCTAAGTCCCATATTCCAAATCTGGTTTGGAAACACACCTAGGAGGGTAAAGTTTCCAACTTTACCCATTAAAACCCATCTTAGAAGAAATGAGCTCCAAACCTAAATCAAAATGGCTTAGATCCAATTCCAAAAGCCATCAAAACTTCAAGATAGACCATAAGGTCATAAATCTGGACTCTAGGGACGATTTGGTCACATAAAGTTCCTATCTTTACTTGCATGCATGACCTACTTGGCTTAAAAGACCAAAAAGATGGTCTAAAAGTTGCATGTGACTTCCATGGCCATATACATGGTGATGATAAGTATCTCATCGATTCTCTCAGCAGATACACAAATCATTACCCACATATTTTTATTTAATTACTTGCGATTCAAGTAAACAGAGTGTGTCAGGTTGGGAAACCTAGTGAGTACATAGGGTTTTCAACCCCCTATATTATAATTAACTTGTTATAATTCACATCAAATAAATAACCCAATTACCCATTTCCATTATTCTCACTTCCTGGTCCTATATGATAATCTCAAAGGATTTATCCTAAAGGATCTCTAAGTGAACGATATTGCCTCGATGATTCCTTAGCGACATGTGCTAATAAGAAGATCATGGGGCGAACAAAGTACCCACATGAATAATTCATTCATACCTACAATTTGTAGTCTGTATGGGGTTCCTTAACATCTACAGGCCGAGGACTTGCCCATGTATAGTTCAGTAACACCTACAGGTCATAGACTTGTCCGTGTACAACTACCCAATTCCTACAGGTCGTAGACCTATCCTCAAAACAATTTATTAACACCTACAAGTTGTAAGTTTGCCCATGTATGATTTATAAATATCTACAGGTTGTGTACCTACCCATGTTTGACCTGAATTGACTTATAATAGTTTGTGGTCATTATCAATACCCTACTAGGTAACTGCATTACTAATCTTGGAGTACTATAAAAGTCTCAACCTCTCTCCATTATTTTAATTTTTCTTTACCCTTTGCTACTCCATACATTAAAAGTGTATATATATATATATATATATATATATGGTTAAATAAAATTGGCTCATATAATTTCATCTAACACGGAAGATTCCAATCACATATAATAGGCACACATAGTACTTAATTATCTAAATACGTTTTATCTATGTGTAAGATGAAAGTAAACATGCACTCACCTGACTTAGGAGGGTGATTGGACAATTAGGAAGCACTCCGCCAAACTCCTAAACTTTTCTTCTGATGTGACCTAGATACGAATGTCACTAAGTCTTAGTCTTATATTACTGGAGACTAATGATAGTCTAGATTCCTTAATAATCCCAATGTCTAAATAAAGATCTATAAAGTAAGGAAAAACCAGGTAGGATCATATCGGAGGTAGGGTCCGTTTGCTATACAAAGTATACTGTTTGAAAATCCCACTTTAAACACCTCACTAAATCCAGCCTAGACACCATCCCCGTAAGTAGATTAATCAGTATAATAACTTGTAATTACTGGTAAATCTTACCGATATGTTCATAATAACGACAATGACTATAATTAAAAGTTACACTTGGATAAAATAAGTGTAGCTTAACTTACAGAGTAGACCGGTGAAAATTGGGTATTAAGCGGGTAGAACTCTGACTCAAGAACTCCTAATTGTCGGCTATCTGATACCACTGGGCTTTGCTATGGGGTCGGGAACTCGAGAGTACCTGGACTAATAGGTGGAAAGAGCTCCAGAGGATTCGGGTGGAGTTGGGATGAGAAATGAGTTGAAACTCGAGGGTTTATATAGGCTTGAAAATGGTGTGTGTCGCGCACCATGTCCCTTGTTGGCCGGACATCTAGTCGAAAGTGCTGATGTGTCGTTTTTTGCGTGGTGCCATGTGTCATATTATGAGGGGAGTGACAGTGCGAGCTATGCAAACTGTCTGTGTGTGTGTGGGTGCACGTGAAAAAATCTAAACTCTTATAAAATTCATAACTAATTCATATGAGATCTGTTTTCGATTGGTTTTATATACATGTGTAGCTATCGACTAGATCTACAACTTTCATTTAGACTCGTCAGCTAATTTTGACTTTATTTTTAAAATTATATATTTAACAGGCTTATATTCATTTAGATCTCTCTTTGTATGAGAAATCTCTCCAAGAATGGGAAATCTCTCCCAAATCTCTCTTCGTATGAAAAATATCTCGAAGAATGTGAAATCTCTCCCAAATCTCTCTCCATATGAGAAATCTCTCCAAGATTGTAAAATCTCTCCCAAAATCTCTCTCAAAACCCCTTTCGGTTTATTTTGATCATTTGAGGGCATCCCGGTACTTGGCTTGATAAGAAACCGCTCAAGAAGGGGTACAATCTAGGAAAAAGACCCCTTGGGACCGAAGCCTCCCCTTAGGGGCCAAGTCCCTCTTGAGCTGAGGTCTAGAGTAGAACCGAAGCCCCAGGAGAAGCCATCCGGAGCCGCAGCCAAGGAGGCCGACCGCAGTCAGCGAGCCGCAGCACCTCGCCTCCGCGACCAAGACCAAGCCACTTCGGATTTGGGCTGCTGATGACCGAGCCTTAGCACCTCCGGTCCTGAACTTCGGATTTCAACATATTCTACCCGGTTTTCAATATTTTTAACATTTTAAGCCCGTTTTTCATCCTTTTAACGCGGGATTTTCTCCAGAAATCATATTTTAACATATAAGACCCTAAATATTCATAATATAAACATATTTTGATGAAAATATTTATTTAAGAATAAAATCTATTAAGTGAGATCATGAGGTGGAGTGTGGATCTTGCCATAATATTTGACACAAACAACCACCCCATGCCCATTCCTTTGACCAACTATGGTCCTCCCCACCACTCCTAGTCACTTCATGGTCCTTTTCCACTCATTTTTCCAGCAAACTCTTACCCAAAGAGCTGGGAAATCCTCTCTCTCTCTCTCTCTTTCTCTCTCTCTCTCTTCACTTCACTCATTTCTCTCATTTCCACCCAAATCAAACACCACTCTTCTCTCAAACATTCTCCCTCAAATTCTAGATTCAAGGCTGATCATCAAGCTTTCTTACACTCTTGGTAAGTATAATTCATCCTCTCTATGATTATTACACTCCCCTTTACTCATATCATAGAATGCTTACACAAATTCCACCACATTCATGTTAGATCTTCGAATCTTCAAGTGATCCTTCAAGTGTTCTTGAGTTGAACACTTCTCATATTCAACATTCACCCACTGAAATCACTCAAGGTGAGTTCATACCCTATATGTTCATGTTTTCTTAAGTTTTAAGGGGGGAATACAAGTTAAAACACCAAGAACACAACTAAACTTATTTAACAACCATCATCAGAAAAGTTCAACTCCATTCACAAACTGTTTTGGGCAACTTAAACATTTTAGTTTTCAAAACTGTTTTAGGTGCAAGTAGTTCCAGTTCTTAGCTTTAAAATGAATACTTGCACATCCCCATACAATTTTTCTACGATTTATGCTGATTTTACACAACAGCCTATCACTTTAAGAACAAATCCGGACCAGTCTGTGAATATGGAAATTTTAACACAAGTTAAAGACTCCCAAAAATCATGATAAAATTTTTGAATGAACTAGACACATTTTATAAACTCTCAGAATTTACGGATTCAGTTTTCGACTTCGTATGATTTTTCTAAAGCAACGCAGAAAAGGTTAAAAACTAGTTACCAGCTTATAACTTTCATAACACTTTGTATTATGTTGAGCAAAGTGTATAACAATAAGTTCTAAATATTGAATGTGTTTTCTTGTTAGTTTATCGTCATAAACTAAAATTTAGATATTCATGATAAGATTTTTCATTCATTTAGAACACATATATTAAGCTACAATAAACATAGTTTATGGATTCATAGCACTAATGTATTTTCATAAAAGAGTTCTTATACATTACAAACGTTTTGGGTAAACTATAATAGGTATAGTTTATGTATCATTTACTTCAAACTTATTTATCAAAGGTTTTCAGTTTAGTTCACGTAAATCTGTTAATGAATAAATTTGTGAGTCATTCGCTTCGGGTTACTTCCAAAGTAACCAAGTCAAAAAGTCCTGTAAATTGTAACCAAAGTCTCTTGTAGGGAGAATGTGATAGTTGTGTATAGATCTATATTGGGTTTGACAAACCCACACTAGAGCTACTTGCAACAGCTAGACCGGCAGGTCTGTGGTGACAAGTGTCATTTAACGGCGACACCTGAAGAACGTCGTATTATGAGGCCGTCTGTGTCAAGTATGGTTATGATAGCTCACATGTGGTATTAACAAATCATAAGATTTACGGGTTCTACTTTTAAATTAGCGAGTTATGTCGATTTAGCTCATAGAAATTACCTTAAGTATGGAAAAATACTTGTACGCCTTCATATCAAAAGGTTTTATGTCGATTTAAAATCACTTTTTACACCAATAATTACAGATTTTATTGTATACTTTCGGTCTTGGTATTTAAGACTGCACATTATTCATTACGGGATTCTTCTCAAAATAAAAAGGGTTTTACGCCAATTTAAAACCACTTTTATATCTTTAAGTATGACAAATACTTGTTCATTCCCGGTCCTGGTATTTAGGACCACATAACTTTTATAAGGAAAATATTGGATTTTTCTTGGTAACATACAACTCATTACAAAGATCGATTTTCAAACTCTTACTATCAAAAGCTTATGAACTCACCAACCTTTGTGTTGACACTTTTTCAAAACAACATGTATTCTCAAGAATTCAGTGAAACAGGAAAACAACGTTTTGAGGATGGGACGATAAATCGTCAAACAGTTCATTTTGTTATCATAATATAATTGATTTGAATCATGTAAACATATATTTTGGTGTAACTTTTTCAATTATATTTATGATGGTCGTATTTACTTTGAGCATTATTATACTCGTTGTTGTGATACTATACATGAAGTCCTCCACCTCCGGACGTTTCCGCCATCCTTAGTTTGGGGGTGTGACATAGGGTTAGGGTAAGGGGTGATTGGAGAAGATGGAGGTTGACAAATGACCTAGTTCTCAGAGATAATGCCTTTAAATACATAATAAACTCTAAAAACATAGGCTCGGACTGAATAGAAGTCGCGCCGTGAGGCCTCTTCAGGTCGTGCTGCGAATGGCCTATTCCAGCAAGGCCCAAAACCAATTTAAGCCTAAACGACCTTACAACCCAAAACTCAACCTCTTAACCAAAGTCATATACTCTTAGCTCCAAATCCTTATTCCTTTAAGGTCTATACTTCGTCCCTTAAGACCCGAGACCTTCTCTTGATTAAATTAAAGTCCGATTGTTCAAATAAGGAAACATCCCAAAACCAGATGTTACATCGAAAAATAGGTAGTACTAGGGATGGAAACGGGTCGGGGATTAGGCAGTGTTTCACATCCCCATCCCTCGTCCCTGAGTCTCCTATCTCATCCCCACCCCCATCCCCATCCCTAGCGGGTGTGGGAATCGAATCCCGTCCCCTTTTAAAATTGGGCATATCCTTGGTCCATCCCCGACCCATCCCCAATCATATATGTTGACATTTTTCATATTACAAAAGCTATTTTTTCATACATTAAATCACAAACAATGTAGTAAATTCTTTATTAACGCAACTAGTGTATCGATGAAAAAACAAGAATTGATTAGTTTGTATATAGTTTAATAACTAAGAATTAGAATAACAATACTAATTTCTTACATTAACTTCTTAAATCTACCATAATAAATGAAAATGATTTTGCCACATGTCCTCTTTTAATGCATTATGCCACATGGCATTTTATGGTTATTTTTATTTTATAACTAGTTTATAACCCGTGGGCACCACGGATTAGAAAGGTAAAAATAATTTTAGTTAAATTATAAGGTAATTATTGAGCTATGATAAAAAAAAATAATTTAATAAATTAGGCAATAGATATTATAAATAATTTTTTTATTGATGTGTTTGATATGTGTAAAATGGAGGAGTGAATTAGTGGAAATTTAATTAATGAGGAAAAACCTTAGAATGATAAGTGGCAAATAGTTAATGTGAAGTTCTAATTGATTGACATGTGACAAATGTGCTACTCTTTTATTAGGTAGGGAGATTATTGAGCTATGATAAAAAAAAAATTAATAAATTAGGCAATAGATATTATAAATAATTTTTTTATTGATGTGTTTGATATGTGTAAAATGGAGGAGTGAATTAGTGGAAATTTAATTAATGAGGAAAAACCTTAGAATGACAAGTGACAAATAGTTAATGTGAAGCTCTAATTGATTAACATGTGGCAAATGTGCTACTCTTTTATTAGGTACTAGGTTACAACCCGTGGAAACCACGGGTAAAAAAGAAAAATAAAATAGACACGTGTCATTGGATTATTGGTTCCGGTAGATGTTGCCCTAGTTATTTGTTTTCCATAGAACTCATTCCTATATATATATATATATATATATATATATATATATATATATATATATATATATATATATATATATATATATATATATACACACACATATGTATGTTCTAGCATTCCCAACTTTCAAAAAAATATGAAAATTCATCTTTTTTATTTACCATGTTTCCTTTAAAATGATGTATTATTGAGTTGTATACACCTAAATATGCATCTATCGTAAGCATAAACATTAAAACAACCATCTTATTATAATTTTTGCTTGATATTATCTTCCTTGCTATTACACTTCTTTCCTTTTTCTCCGAAAAAAAGCGAAGGAGGCACATTCCTTAGCTTATAGAGAGAACTTGTTCTTCTTCAAGAACATCTTTAATGATTACCTACACAAACATAAGAATACATGTCAAACAAAAAATAAGTAAACAAATCTGAACCAAAAGGTTTTGACCTTTTAGGTCCACATGACTGACAAAAAAATATGAAATAAAGAAGAGTGAAATATGGATTAAGCTTCTTCAGTCCTCTTATTAAATAATCTTCATATACATTAACGATTATTTCCATATTTATCTCTCTATAATATTTAAATAAGCATAAAAAATTTGAACCTAGGAGGAAGCGGCTATATAAGATATGTTCAAAGTTACATATGAACAATTCAGATTTGGAGATTTATTGCGATTTAATTGTTGATTCTATGAAAGACCAAAAATCAAGCTACAAAAGGGTGATTCTTACCGGATTTCATGCACCAAGAGTTTAAAGCATGAGAAGGGCAAAATCATACGTACTTCACTTTGTAAATTTAGGCGGGAAAAAAACTTGGGAAACTTTAAATATTAAGAATAAGTAGGTATTTTAAATATTAAAATTTTATTTTTCAAAATAACAAAAATATTCATAGTTCATAAAATAATGGGAAACTTGTGCGATGGGATTAGTTTCATTTCCAAAAACTGCATAATAAATTGAGAAAAAAACCAATTATTTGCATCCATTATCGAGTCATTAATTTTGAAAAAGAAAACAACATTAAAAAGGATACATACGTGAATATCTAGAAGCATGTATAGATCAAGCTTGTTATCTATAAAAACTTCCACATCTAATTGTTAGTTGTTCCATTGGAATTGTGTCTTTGCTTGTCTCTATTCGATTCATCGCCAAATATGTTAGACATTAGGCATTGGAAATTGACTATCATAAAAACCAACAATAAAAAGTATAAATACTAACTTGAGTAATTCGACCTACTGTTCAAGAGAATTTCTCAATGATTGATTAGAAGGGAAACTTATAAAAGTTACCATTTTAATACAGAAATTATAGAAAAATTCCTTTAAAAATGGAAACTTACAGAAATTAGCCTTTAAATGCAAAATAAAATAAATAACCTTTCAAATACTGAAATACCCGAAATAACCCTACAAATGCATAAAATGAAAAAATATATATATACACATTAAATGCAGAAAATTACAGAAATTATCCTTTTAATGCAGAAAATGATAGAAATTAACGATTAAAATGCAGAAAATTACAAACAATTACCCTTTAAATGTATAAACTTACCCTTTTAATGGAGAAAAGAAAACATTTTAATGGAGAAAAGAAAACAGAAGTTACTTTAAATGAGACAAATTACAAAAACTACCCTTTAAATACAAATAACAGAAATAACCCTATAAATGCAGAAAATGACAACAATAAACCTTTAAATACATAAAATGACCGGCTTCAACTTTGACAATCCATAATTTTAATGACATGTTTTTGACCTCTTAGAAGTTGTAGTCATAATAAAACAACATTGAATTCTTTAAAATCATTAAATTAGTTATATATTAAAACAAAAATGTAATACACGGTTGATATTGTTTTTTTTTCATTGTCTTTGAAAGCTCTGTTAACCAAAACAGACAAAAAAAATGTTGAATATAACAAAATTGAATATAGAAAATTTAGATTCTTGGTCAGTCGTCTAAAATGAATCCATACCAAGTGTATTTAACTCTTATATCCGATCAAGCCCGGAAATTGGAACAATCTCGTAGTCTGCCAAAAAAGTATTGCATTAGTCTTCTTAGGGAGAGAGAGCCCTAAATGGAATCGAGGGAACAGAACTACTGATACATGTTATATATGTGGTCAATAAGACCACAAGAAACAACACAACCAGACATAAAACACATATTTTGGAGACAAATTGCATACAAACCGGTGTTTCCGTAGAGCTGCAGCAGAAAAAGAAAGATCAAACCAATGTTTTAACATTAGTATCAACTGAAGTAGAAAACATGGAATGAAATCAACAACATAACCTTGCTCGATCTATCCTGAATCGAAGTCCTTAGCTAAAATGAGCTTAACTTAGGTTGAGCTCTGCATCTTCAAAAGTCGGTGGTTGCGGTGAACGGTGGCAATGATAGTCTTTCAGATAATTAAATGTGATTATGTTCTTTTCCAAAAAGAAAAAGGAAAGGTAATATGTCACACCCCAAAACCAAGAACGGCGGAAACGTTCTGGGGCGGAGGACGTCATGTAAGGTAATTACAACACAGTAAATGTAAATAGGCAAACAACATCATCCATTGCATTAAATATATAAATTTAATGCATGCGTGTTCTGTAAAATTTTAGACACCAAAAATATAACGTAAATCAAAATAACAAAATGATGAGTCTTGAGTACGCTCCATCATCTCAAAAGCTGGCATCGGTACCTGTCTACTGATGACCTGAGAATACAAGTTATTTTGAAAGAGTTTATCAGCATTAAGCTGGTGAGTTCATAAGTATTTTAGTGTCAATGTTTATTGTCAAAAACGTTTGAACTTGTCCCAATGTATAAGTTGTAAAAATGTAAATAAATGTTTAAAAGTATTTGCAAAAGTTTGAATCTCTCAGAAAATCCTATATTTTCTATAAAAGTAACCTTCTGCCAAGGCTTAACAGTTTTGTAAACTCGTCTGTTGTAAAAGTGTGTGATTACCCAAGTATAACTATCATTTGATAAAATATAGTTTGTACATTAATGCTTAAGTGAGATTATCACCAAAATATGTAATGGGTAAATCATTGTAGTACTGTAGTTTTGTATAATAAGAACTACTGTTGTACTAATTACTACTACCTTAAACCGGATTTATATTAAGGTATAATGTGATAATTGCACCATACTATCGACTGATAACAACGACATAAAGAACGGTCGTAATAACGGAATGACGTTTGGCACCCGCAGACCTGCAGGTCCGGCTGTAGCTAGCAGCAAGGTGTAGGATAGTCAATCCAGTATAGATCTATACGCAAACTCAACGCTCTCCCTCCAAGAGAATTCTGGCTACAACTCGGGCCATGACATTTAAGGCATGCTCCGATACAGTAGATCACATTTGTTATCGTATTCTTGCATGTGTGATGAAATGTTTCTTGTTCTAGTATAGTTGTATATGTTCTCGTAGTATAGTTGTATATATTCCCTTCCTAGTATAGACTCATGAATGAACTGACTCATTGATCTAGCAGTTGTAATAGTATGATTCTGTGTTACCCCGATGGTAACTTGTTAACAGTGTGTTTAGTACGTATGATTATGGAAGTACTTTTATGTCTATATATGTATATTTGATATATAATTAATATGGAAACGACCTTCGGATGGTCACCCAAAATCCTATCAGACCACATCCAAATCGAGGAAAAGGAAACAAGGTGGATAGCCTTCCTAAGCCCTTTAAGCATTATTTATACGTCTATACATATATGAGCATGCAATTTGTACTTTAAAAACATAAATAAGTGTTTATAAGACATTTGAAACATAAGTATATTTTATTAAAGAAAGATTGACTTGATGTCAATCTATAAAACAATTTGAAGGCGTAGATTTGATTAAAACAGTTTAAGTATAAGGAACATTTGCTTAAATCACAGTTGCAGTGTAAATTCGAAAAGTAAATGGGTTTGGAAAACATTTAGAAGTAAAACAGTTTGATATATAGTTTGAATAGTGATAAAACCACTGATTTCCCTAGTTATTAATCACATGTGATTAGAGCAATCATATGCGATTGAAACAATAACTATAAGTATTTAACTTGTATCCCCCCTTTGAAAGCATATAAACGCATTTAGAATATTTAACAGGTTGATTAAGGGGTATGAAACTCACTTGATTGATTGAAGAAAGCGAGATGGAAAACCGGGCAGAGTTTCGTCTCAGAAAACGGATTTCTCTCGGGATTCTCGGGAATCTCGGGAGTAAAATCGACCCTCGGGACTTGAGCAAAAAGACCAGAGCTTCGGGTTATAACGGGCACGGAAAACGAGACAAGGTTGTGAGAGAGAGGAGAGAAATGAGCAACATTTTCGGAAAGCCTCGCATCCTATTTATAGGAAGGCTGAACCGCCTCCGAACGCGGGGCGTACGCTCGTACGCAGCGCGTACGCGTACGTCATGCATGACCGAAGCCTCGACTGCCTCGGTTCGGATGGGACGGGTTGCTGGGTACGCGGGTCGGATGGGACGGCGGGTCGGATGGGACGTCGGGTCGGACGGGTCGGAGCTTCGGACGGGTCGGACGGGTTAGAACTCTTCGGATAGTGCGACGTGGACGATCCGAGACCCTCGATCTCAGTACGCGGGGCGTACGAAGGTACGCAGGGCGTACTTCGGTCCAATCCGATGACTCCCCTTCGGATATTACCGGGAATTTATATTTAAATTTATATTTATTATAAATAAACTTCAAAATTTCATAACTTCCTCATCCGGAGTCAGATTTGGACGTTCTTTTTATGTACGCAAACCTTGATATGATTTCTATTACTTTAATTTATCCGAATAAGATTTTAGGAAGGTTACATTTTGACCTAAATTTGATCGGTTTTACATTACATTGACTCGAAATATCGGGTTGTCACATAATACACTCCACTAGAAGGAATTTCGTCCCGAAATTAGAATTTTAAGCAAGCTAGAATTTACAAATAACTAAGCAAAAAGGTGAGGGTATTTCAGTTCCATCTGATCCTCACGTTCCCAAGTGAATTCCGGTCCTCGCTTGGCATTCCAGCGAACCTTCACGATAGGGATACGGCTTTGCTTTGTCTGCTTGACCTCACGGTCCATGATCTCCATAGGTTCTTCCACGAAGTTGAGGCTTTCGTTGATTTCGATCTCGTCGAGTGGGATTACGAGAGTCTCGCCGGATAAACACTTTTTCAAGTTAGATACGTGGAATGTAGAATGTACGTTACGAAGTGCGTCTGGTAGTTCGAGTTTGTAAGCTACGGGGCCGACTCTTGCAAGAATCTCGAAAGGCCCTATGTACCTCGGATTAAGCTTCCCACGCTTGCCGAAGCGTATCAAGCCCTTCCAGGGTGAGACTTTGAGGAGGACTCGGTCTCCCACCTGAAATTCCAAAGGTTTCCTTCGCTTATCAGCGTAGCTCTTCTGTCGGTCTCTGGAGGCTTTCAATCGTTCACGGATCTGAACGATTTTCTCTGTTGTTTCCCGAATGATCTCCGGACCGGTGAGAGTACTGTCAGAAGTTTGCCCCCTGGCTAATTGGGTATCACCCACCTCAGCCCAGCACAGAGGGGATCTGCACTTACGGCCGTAGAGAGCTTCAAATGGAGCAGCCTTGATGCTCGTGTGATAACTGTTATTATAGGAAAACTCGACAAGGGGTAAATGAGTATCCCATGCCTTCCCAAAGTCAATTACGCAGGCTCGCAACATATCTTCTAGAGTTTGGATGGTCCTCTCACTCTGTCCGTCGGTCTGAGGATGGTAGGCTGTGCTCATGTCCAGCCTCGTTCCTAGGGAATGTTGTAGTGATTGCCAAAATCTTGAGGTGAACCTACTATCTCTATCGGAGATAATGGACATAGGTACACCATGTAGCCGTACGATTTCCCTAATGTATGTTCTCGTAAGCTTCTCCATCTTGTCGGTTTCTTTGATGGGCAGGAAGTGTGCAGACTTGGTCAATCTATCAACGATGACCCATATGGTGTCAAGTCCACCCGTTGTCTTGGGCAACTTGGTTATGAAATCCATAGTGATCCGCTCCCACTTCCATTCCGGGATCTCTGGTTGCTGCAATAAACCAGAGGGCTTCTGGTACTCGACCTTAACCTTTGCGCAAGTAAGGCATTTACTTACGAAGGTAGCAATCTCTGCTTTCATATTAGGCCACCAGTATAGCTTCTTAAGATCCAGATACATCTTATCTGAACCTGGGTGGACGGAATACCGAGTGTTGTGCGCCTCGGTCATGACCAAGTCTCGGAAGCCACCATGTTTCGGTGTCCAGATCCGGTTCATGAAATATAAAGCTCCGTCACCCTTGGCTTCTAAATTCTTGTCCATTCCTCTAAGGGATTCACTTGACACATTTTCAGATTTCATGGCCTCAAGTTGAGCCGCCTGAATTTGCTTAGTCAGGTGTGAATGGATGGTTATCGATAATGACTTGACTTTGCGACCAGAATATTCCTTCCGACTTAGGGCGTCTGCTACTACGTTGGCTTTACCCGGATGATAACGAATCTCGCATTCGTAATCACTGAGTAGCTCGACCCATCGTCGTTGTCTCATGTTGAGCTCCTTCTGATCGAAAATGTGTTGTAAACTTTTGTGGTCGGTAAAGATAGTGCTCTTCGTTCCATACAAGTAATGTCTCCAGATCTTCAGAGCAAACACTACTGCTCCTAGTTCAAGATCGTGGGTCGTGTAGTTAACCTCGTGTGTCTTCAATTGTCTCGAGGCGTAGGCGATGACCTTACCTCGCTGCATCAGAACACATCCGAGCCCTTGATTCGATGCATCGCAATAAACTACGAAGTCTTCTATTCCTTCCGGAAGGGATAGTATTGGTGCGGTGCACAAGGCTCGTTTGAGCGTTTGGAACGCTCTTTCTTGTTTCTCTTCCCAGTCAAAGGCCACACCTTTCTGGGTTAGGGTTGTAAGAGGCTTCGCTATTCGTGAGAAGTTCTGAATGAACCTGCGGTAGTAGCCAGCGAGACCTAGAAATTGACGAATTTCTGTAGGAGTCTTCGGTGCTGACCAGTTCTCAATGGCCTTAATTTTGGATGGGTCCACGTGGATTCCCTCTTCGCTTACCACGTGTCCTAAGAATTCGACTCTTCGGATCCAAAATTCACATTTCGAGAACTTCGCATAAAGTTTCTCTTTTCGTAATGTCCCTAGCACTTGTCGCAGATGATCGCCATGTTCTTTCTTACTTCGGGAGTAGATTAGGATGTCGTCAATGAAAACGATGACGAACTGATCCAAGTAGGGTCGGCATACTCTATTCATCAGATCCATGAAGACTGCGGGCGCATTGGTCAATCCGAATGGCATCACCACGAACTCGTAATGTCCGTAACGAGTTCGGAAGGCGGTCTTCGGCACATCCTCCTCTAGCACTCGTAACTGGTGATATCCGGATCTCAGATCAATCTTAGAAAAATAGTTCGCCCCTTGCAGTTGGTCGAATAGATCATCTATGCGTGGTAGAGGATAACGATTCTTGACCGTCAGTTTGTTGAGTTCTCTGTAGTCAATACACATACGGAAGGATCCGTCCTTCTTCTTAACAAACAAGACTGGTGCTCCCCAAGGTGAGAAACTTGGCCTTATAAAGCCCTTGCTGAGCAGTTCGTTAAGTTGACCAGAGAGTTCTTGCATCTCGGCTGGTGCTAAACGGTAGGGCGACTTGGCTACTGGGGTAGCTCCTGGGACTAAGTCGATTCTGAACTCGACTTGTCGTTGCGGAGGTAATCCGGGTAGTTCTTCTGGGAAAATGTCGGGGAAGTCGCTCACTACTGGGAGGTTCTTTAGTTCTTTCGTTTCTAGGTTCGTGTCGACGACGTGAGCAAGGAATGAGTGGTATTCCTTACGCAGGTATTTCTGTGCTTGAATACTTGATATGATGCGAAGACTTGCACCGGGTTTGTCGCCATAGACTATAAGAGTTTCGCTAGACGGAAGGTTTAGACGGACTGCTTTCTCGAAGCACATGATGTCGGCACGATGAAGGCTTAACCAGTCCATGCCAACGATGACGTCGAAACTTTTTATTGAGACTGGCATGAGGTCGATTGGAAATGAATGGTTGTCTAGAGTTAGGGTACAACCTAAGTATATGCTACTCGCATTTTCAGTTTTTCCATTAGCCATTTCTACTGTGAATAGTTCTTTGAGTGCGTGCGGTGGTTGATTAAGCATGCGAGCAAATTTATGGTTTACGAAGCTTCGCTCCGCTCCACTATCGAATAGAATGCATGCATAGGAGTTATCGAGGAGGAACGTACCGGTCACCACTGTCGGGTCAGCAACTGCTTCCCTGTGGCCAATAGCTAGTATCCTCCCTGCTCCTCCAGCATTCCTCGCTTTGGGGCAGTCCCTCTTAAAGTGGCCTGCTTCGCCACATCCATAGCAGGTTGGGCTCGCGCCAGAGCCAGGGACTTGGTTGATAGGTTGTGCCGGGAACTTACAGAATCGGACGGTGTGTCCTTTCCTGTTGCAGTTAGAGCACTGCAATTCACGGCAGGGGCCGTTGTGGTGGTAGCTGCATTTGGTGCACTTGGGAGAACTTCCAGCATACCGACTAACCGGGGCAGTTATAGCAGCAGTAGGGGTTACTGCGGCATGAATTGCCACCAATTGCTGCTTTTTGGCAGTCTGCTGCTTCTTCCTTTCATCCCAGAATTTCCGCTTAGTATCGGCGGGTTTGGAGGGTTCCGGGATGGCTAGGGTGGTTGTGGTTGCAGAGGTTTTGACTCCATGGTCAATGAGTCGTTGCGCCAATCGTTTGGCATTGTCGAAGGTAGCGGGGTTTGACGCTAGCACATTCCCCTGATACGGAGGCACTAGTCCCCATATGTACCTCTCGATCTTCTTCCCCTCGGTAGGAACCATATTGGGGCAGAGGGCCACCAGCTCGCTGAATCGGGCTGTATAAGCGACCACATTGGTGCCCTTCATCGACAGGTTCCAGAGTTCCTGCTCCAGTTTCTGGATCTCGCCCCTCGAGCAGTATTCCTCAGTCATGAGGTCTTTCATTGTTTCCCAGCCCATGTCGTTGGCTACGACGAGAGTTAGGGCTTTGACGTGGCCGTTCCACCACGTTAGGGCTTTACCCTCAAAGGTGCAGGCGGCATATTTCACCTTGCACGCAGCAGGGCATGAACAAATTTCGAAGACTGATTCAGTCTTCTCGAACCACTGCGAGAGAGCAATGACTCCGCCGGTGCCATAGAAAGGCTTCGGCTTGCAGTTTGTAAAATCCTTGTAAGAGCACTCCCTTGAGCGCACAGGGATTTCGATCGGAATAGATTCCACAGGGGTTCCACCTCTGCTGGCATCAGAAGAGTGATACTGAGCCATGGCGGTTGCCACTGCTGCAGCTACGACAGCATTCAGGGCTACAGTATCGATGACCGGAGGCGGAGGAGGTGGTGGAGGTGCAGGATTATTCCTATTCCTGGGAGACTTGCGAGGAGGCATCCTTCAGCTGAAAGTTTAAAAAGATAAGAAAGATGGTAAGAATCAATTTGTAAGCAACGCGGGAGTGACACATGGACTAACTAAACATAGTCCAACAGTTGAAAGGGTGCTTGAAACCACAACAAGCATTATTAGTAGGAAAGCACAAGTGTATAGATTTTTCCCCAGATAGATAGATCTCAAAAATTTACTGGTATTACTGATGTAATAAGTTCAGGGAAAATCGACCTAACAGTAGGTCATACATCATACCATATAGAAAAGTTTGACAGTCCTTAGATTTCAAATTTGAGTACGGAAAGTTAGAAATATTTTACACACAAGTGCTACTTGGAGCACAGATGTTAAAGGCTATTCTTTAATTACAAGACGGAGATGTACTAGACATCAACCAACGGCGATGGGAAAATCCCGGGCGAGTACTGCGGTCGGACACTTGACGAAACACCTCTTTGAATGGGTCGATCCTAAGTCCTCTGACGAGCTCGAAGTTCCAGTAATTCAGCTCGTGAGGCAGCCAACTGCTACTGCAGGGTTTTATTTGTCCTCCGGGTCCGTTCCATGTCTTCTTCAAGACGACGGATACTGACTGTGTTGAAACCTGAGTCGGCATCAATCTCTATGACTCGGTCGACGGCTGCTCCACCTTGCTCGACAATACGAGCTATTCTGCGGATAATGACAGGCAGAGCTCGGTCAGTAGAGCCACCATCGCTGACGTTGTAAAAGGTTCGGTCCCCAAAGTATGGTAAGGGTTGTCCCTGATCATTACTTCAGCGGTTCAGGTTGTTTGCCCACATGGGTGTAGGACCTGGAAACGCTAGTCGAGGGTTGTTGTTCGGGGCTTGACCTACAATCGGTAGGTTGTTGACTTCAGGCTCGGAGTCGGACCCATCTGAAAAGCCTTCTGCGAGGTGATCATCCAAAGGGATTGGATGATCAACTTCGGGCTCTTCATAGATCCACCCGATATTGCCTTCATTGGGAAAGTACGGGTCGCCATGATGGATATCTAGCCATCAAGATCTATGCGAGAAAAGAGGTATAAGAATATAGTATACGTGTAACTAGTAGCGCAAAATACTCCTATAGTATTTTAAGTTTAAGTTCTATTGATCTCCTTGTGGTATTGTTGGTAAGTTTTTAGACTTGCTAACCTATCACAACCATTCTAAGGCATGTGCTAATCACTCCTAGGATCAGCATAGTTGATCAGGCTATGCCATTTCCAGGACTGACCATACATCCCCGAGCTTACTTGTGATATTTAACAATCGTAATACTTTTGTTCTTGTCATTGCGACACTTATTTTAGTATGAATGCAGACTAGTATACTTAGTTAAATATTTTATTATTTTAAGTATAGACTCTTGGTCAGAGTTTAATCCCTACTGGGTTTATAGTTTAGTATATCTTTTATGGGTTGATATACTCAATTCACTATAAACAATGCTCTGATACCAATCTGTCACACCCCAAAACCAAGAACGGCGGAAACGTTCTGGGGCGGAGGACGTCATGTAAGGTAATCACAACACAGTAAATGTAAATAGGCAAACAACATCATCCATTGCATTAAATATATAAATTTAATGCATGCGTGTTCTGTAAAATTTTAGACACCAAAAATATAACGTAAATCAAAATAACAAAATGATGAGTCTTGAGTACGCTCCATCATCTCAAAAGCTGGCATCGGTACCTGTCTACTGATGACCTGAGAATACAAGTTATTTTGAAAGAGTTTATCAGCATTAAGCTGGTGAGTTCATAAGTATTTTAGTGTCAATGTTTATTGTCAAAAACGTTTGAACTTGTCCCAATGTATAAGTTGTAAAAATGTAAATAAATGTTTAAAAGTATTTGCAAAAGTTTGAATCTCTCAGAAAATCCTATATTTTCTATAAAAGTAACCTTCTGCCAAGGCTTAACAGTTTTGTAAACTCGTCTGTTGTAAAAGTGTGTGATTACCCAAGTATAACTATCATTTGATAAAATATAGTTTGTACATTAATGCTTAAGTGAGATTATCACCAAAATATGTAATGGGTAAATCATTGTAGTACTGTAGTTTTGTATAATAAGAACTACTGTTGTACTAATTACTACTACCTTAAACCGGATTTATATTAAGGTATAATGTGATAATTGCACCATACTATCGACTGATAACAACGACATAAAGAACGGTCGTAATAACGGAATGACGTTTGGCACCCGCAGACCTGCAGGTCCGGCTGTAGCTAGCAGCAAGGTGTAGGATAGTCAATCTAGTATAGATCTATACGCAAACTCAACGCTCTCCCTCCAAGAGAATTCTGGCTACAACTCGGGCCATGACATTTAAGGCATGCTCCGATACAGTGGATCACATTTGTTATCGTATTCTTGCATGTGTGATGAAATGTTTCTTGTTCTAGTATAGTTGTATATGTTCTCGTAGTATAGTTGTATATATTCCCTTCCTAGTATAGACTCATGAATGAACTGACTCATTGATCTAGCAGTTGTAATAGTATGATTCTGTGTTACCCCGATGGTAACTTGTTAACAGTGTGTTTAGTACGTATGATTATGGAAGTACTTTTATGTCTATATATGTATATTTGATATATAATTAATATGGAAACGACCTTCGGATGGTCACCCAAAATCCTATCAGACCACATCCAAATCGAGGAAAAGGAAACAAGGTGGATAGCCTTCCTAAGCCCTTTAAGCATTATTTATACGTCTATACATATATGAGCATGCAATTTGTACTTTAAAAACATAAATAAGTGTTTATAAGACATTTGAAACATAAGTATATTTTATTAAAGAAAGATTGACTTGATGTCAATCTATAAAACAATTTGAAGGCGTAGATTTGATTAAAACAGTTTAAGTATAAGGAACATTTGCTTAAATCACAGTTGCAGTGTAAATTCGAAAAGTAAATGGGTTTGGAAAACATTTAGAAGTAAAACAGTTTGATATATAGTTTGAATAGTGATAAAACCACTGATTTCCCTAGTTATTAATCACATGTGATTAGAGCAATCATATGCGATTGAAACAATAACTATAAGTATTTAACTTGTATCCCCCCCTTTGAAAGCATATAAACGCATTTAGAATATTTAACAGGTTGATTAAGGGGTATGAAACTCACTTGATTGATTGAAGAAAGCGAGATGGAAAACCGGGCAGAGTTTCGTCTCAGAAAACGGATTTCTCTCGGGATTCTCGGGAATCTCGGGAGTAAAATCGACCCTCGGGACTTGAGCAAAAAGACCAGAGCTTCGGGTTATAACGGGCACGGAAAACGAGACAAGGTTGTGAGAGAGAGGAGAGAAATGAGCAACATTTTCGGAAAGCCTCGCATCCTATTTATAGGAAGGCTGAACCGCCTCCGAACGCGGGGCGTACGCTCGTACGCAGCGCGTACGCGTACGTCATGCATGACCGAAGCCTCGACTGCCTCGGTTCGGATGGGACGGGTTGCTGGGTACGCGGGTCGGATGGGACGGCGGGTCGGATGGGACGTCGGGTCGGACGGGTCGGAGCTTCGGACGGGTCGGACGGGTTAGAACTCTTCGGATAGTGCGACGTGGACGATCCGAGACCCTCGATCTCAGTACGCGGGGCGTACGAAGGTACGCAGGGCGTACTTCGGTCCAATCCGATGACTCCCCTTCGGATATTACCGGGAATTTATATTTAAATTTATATTTATTATAAATAAACTTCAAAATTTCATAACTTCCTCATCCGGAGTCAGATTTGGACGTTCTTTTTATGTACGCAAACCTTGATATGATTTCTATTACTTTAATTTATCCGAATAAGATTTTAGGAAGGTTACATTTTGACCTAAATTTGATCGGTTTTACATTACATTGACTCGAAATATCGGGTTGTCACATAATACACTCCACGAGAAAGCAAAGCCATGAGACTGAATTTAAAAACAAAAAACCTATAATTTACTAAATAGTAGATATCAAGCAAAATATAAGATTCGACTACAAAATAAAGAGACAAAGTAGAATGAATTACACTTATTTTTGGAATTGGTTTAATGTTTATTCAAATTGAATGGCACCTTCAAATAGCATCCTTTCTGATTCTGACTATCACACCAATCATCCTTCTTAGAAGCTGCAACAACATCATTCATAGAATATGAGTGAATCAATCAGTAATATCAAGGGTGATTCAAATATCTACATCTTAAATCCATATTATGGGTGATTACAAAACTTGAATCCACGAATTTAAGTTGGGCATATCAAAGAAGATTTCCATCTTATATATCGGCGAATTGCATTTTAATTTACATTCCTGAATTCTTGGGCACAATTGTTATATCATTTAAACCATTTGATGCTGATTTTAAGGAATTAAAGATGTGATCTGCTAATTGATTTCTCATTAAAGGGTAAAATCGGTATTCCATTTTGCAAAATTTTGAGCTGAGAAGATGCCACGTGGACAAAGAAGGATTGTTTTATTAGAATAGAGATATGTAGCTATTTCACTCATGATCAGTTATATGTAGCTATTTCCCCGTGTCACAAATAAAAAAGGTTTGAAGGTATTCATATGTGACACGAAAGGTTGTTCAACTAATAAAACAAAAAATGTTGTCTACAAAGAGGTCTTTCAACGATTATAGATATTTATCAATTTCAGTGTATCTTCTATATATTTCAATAATACCAATAGCCATAATTTTTTTAATCATTATGCAATATCTATAGACATTTGTATGTTTTTTTATGGTTCCCTACGTTTAACACGGGTTATAATTTAATTGTGAGTGTAATAGTGTTTTATACCCATGACGATTTATTTGAGTATGAGATAAATATCCTAAGACTAGTTTATAACCCGTGGGCACCACGGATTAGAAAGGTAAAAATAATTTTAATTAAATTATAAGGTAATTATTGAGCTATGATAAAAAAAAAATTAATAAATCAGGCAATAGATATTATAAATAATTTTTTTATTGATGTGTTTGATATGTGTAAAATGGAGGAGTGAATTAGTGAAAATTTAATTAATGAGGAAAAACCTTAGAATGACAAGTGGCAAATAGTTAATGTGAATCTCTAATTGATTGACATGTGACAAATGTGCTACTCTTTTATTAGGTAGGGAGATTTTCCACTTGGCAATTTCTTCTTTTTTTCCTTTTCTTAATATTGAAAACCAAAGTTGTCTAAATCTCAATATAGGTAACGTATGTTATATATGTTATGTATTGATTGTATTAAAATCTCCGAATAATTGCTATACTAACATACATTTCCTTCCTTTTTAAATCCATCATATCATTTATCTATTCCTCGAATCCACAACTAAGCTTTGATAAAAATTCCAAAATTATACACTTTTGAATGAAAGGAACTAAAACTGTGATATCAATCATGCTATTTTGTTGTTGTTCAAACCTTTACTCTGAATAATCAAAATCGACTCCACCACCATCTACACAAGGTTAGAAAATCATTCGGATTTAATGATGGCCTTCTTTTGCAAAGCAGCTTATTATTGAATAATTGCAAAGTTTATGTGTTTTTCTTATCTTTCCTTTGCATTTGTCCCTGTTGATGTAAGTCTACTATTTGAATCCTTTTGTATGTCGTAATGCATATATGGTGTTCGATAGCATGCCTCAAAGAAATATGGTCATTGGCATTTTAATTATTTGATTTGGTTCTAATTTACTGCTTCGTCCCTGTTGATAGAAAAGTTTAACTGGTGTGGTAATTATGTCACTAAGTTAACTTCTTATGTGCTTACCATACATACGTGGCAACTCTTCCCATGCCCTTAAAAATATGTGGTTGCTAATATGAATTATAGTTGATGAAATTCATAAAGACTAACAGTAATCCCTCAAGTAATCTGAAAGATTGAAAAAAATATATGATGTCCTTGGTTCAGTTCAGTTGATTTATTTGTTTTATGAAAGTTGAAATTTGCAATTTTTACTTCCACATTTATACCCTTTTGGTCATATATTTTTGAGTTTGTTTTGATTGCAAATCAGTTGAAAGAGAAGTTGGCGTATATTGTGATTGATTTTAACCAATAATTGCAGAAATCTAATACTTGCTCTACTGTGGACAAGAGCTTTGAGTTGCCAGAATGGCAGGTTTTATACTATTGGGAATAACGTTTCAGTTGCCCAGATGTTTTGTTCCAGCAATTGATGATCAGAATGGAAGGTGTTGGGATTCATGATACGACTATAATTTATGATTCTTTGATGCCCCATTTGCCTAGATCATGGTTCTCTTACTGTTATACAAATTTTCCTTGCTTAGTCCGGAATTGGACCATTTTGCCCCTAATATTTCATCATATTTGTTGTGTTTTTTCTGTTGATCAGGTTCTTTTACTTAGAATTAACTAGATTGTGGATATCAATAAAAAAACGGAAGCATGTAAAAAATTAAGGAAAATGACAATTCTTCTTGCAATTTTATATCAACGTACTATTTTAGAAGAACATTTTTAAATGTAACATTCAAGAATCCAGTAAAGTGACCAAACTTTGGTCATAATGGGACTGTTATTGTCTTTCTATGGATATTATCTTAGATCTTAATGGGACTCTTATTGTCTTTCTATGTCATTTTATGGGTTTTTCTATTTTATTAAATTCCACATAATATTTTAATGTAATAATTGCAATAAATGTAGTAATAAATGGATATTAATTTCAATTTCAAAATTCCCAAAATTAAAACTCTTTAGTTTCTTTTCATTATTTAAATTATTTATTTAAACTTAAAAGATAAAAAACATTTCCATTATAATAAATTATTATTTTGTTTATTTTCTTATAAATTCAAAACTCTCAAATATTTTGACATTTATATTAATATTATTTTTTCTAATTAATCCATATAATATATGAGTCTCACATCTAGTTGTATAATATATTAATATTAACTAAATAAAATGTAAGTATACCATTAATTTACGTTGTTTAATAACCAAAAATTAGAATAAATAGAGAATAAATATCTTGATTACGTCGTTTAATAGCAAAAACTAGAAAACGATAGTCTTCCCAAGCATACGACCAATGAAAATCACTCAAAGTTGAGCTTAGGAAACATTAGTTTTAACTAACTTTTCATAGTTTACATACCATACCAAATTATAATACAAATTATAATAGATCATGGATGCAAAAACTACAATTTAATCCTAAAAAATGGAACTACATATTATAGTGTCCGATGCACAAATATCTTCTTATTAAATAAATACGAACATATTATCCATTTGTAATATATGAAGAGTGTATAATATATGTAATACATAACATACAACAAAAACAAAGCGGGGATGGAGTGGGTTGGGGAATACAATACCCGGCCCCGACCCCTCCTCGGTTTCTAGCTATATTGGGATTCCCGGCTCCATATCGTATTATCGTTCTTTTTTGATTTGATTACTTTTATAACATTTATCAACTTATCCTACTATTAATGAATTTTGCTTATATATAAAAAATTGTATTTAAGGGGCCATTTTTATTTTTCATGTCAGACCCTTAAAATCAACAAGACGTCCCTATTTGGCAACATGATAACAACATATCTTTCTCATGTATGTATATGTTTAAATAACCATCCCGACCGAAAGTAGGATACCTGAAATATAATTCGATGGTATCATTTACATTTTCAACCATAAATTACCATAATGATCCGTACACAACAATTTTTCTCCGTACACAACAATTGGTGTTTTGAAATGTTGTATTGTACAACTATATGATGCATGAATTGTTGTGTATGGTAAAAAACTGTTGTGTACGAATCACTTCATTTTTTTTTAAAACAAGCTAGAAGGCAAAAATGATAAAATAAGGGGGATTTCATATTGAATTGATTGTACACTTATTGTGAGTGTTTATAACATTTACTAGTATTGACATTAAGGAATTCATGTTTTTTGAATAAAGAAATGCTTATTCTTGATTATAAATTTTTATAAGTTTAAAATAACAAAATTATCGACAATCCGATATTTAAGTCTTAATACTCATTATATCGTATGCTACTAATTCAAATTTAACTTACATTTAATTTAATGTGATAAGAAGAAATTTTAATAGTTCGAATAAATTCGATCAGTACCGATCCATTGATTTTCTTTGCCTTATGCACGATTATGAAATAATGTCCATATATTTTTATGGTAAAACAGACCAAACATATATAAAAATAAAATAAACAAAAGTATTTTGTAGTTCAACAAAAATTCATATTACTACAAACAAAAAGTACACAAATTACCTAAAACAATACATTTGTTCATGAAGAAAATTTGTTATTTAATAATTGTCAATACTAGTTGTTCATGAAGAAAATCTACCCTAATAAATGAAGGTTTTTTTGCCACTTGTCATACTCTCATTCAATTTGCCACATGTAATTTTATGGTAATTTTCCATTAATTTTTATTCTACTTGTCATTTTATGGTTTTTCTATTTTATTAAATGTCAAATATTATTTAAATCTAATAATAAATGTATATCAATTTCATTAATGGACTTTCCTTCTAATTTCAAAATTACTAAATTAAAGTTTCATTAATTTCATTTATTTATTTATTTATTTAAATAATTTGTTTAAATTTAAAAAAGAAAAAAAAAACACTTTAATTTTTATAATTCAATATTTTTCTCACTTTTCTTATAAATTCAAACTTCTCAAATATTTTTAATTTTATATTAATTTTTTTTTAAATAAACTCATGTAATACATGGGTCTCATACCTAGTCTGTTATTTAATAATTGTCAATACTAGGCAGAAATCGAAGTAAATACATATATTATTTAAGTAAAGAAGGATAAAACCTAAATTAAATATGCAGCAAAATCTGTGATTTGAAGCAAATACATATATTTATAAGTTTTTAAAATGTTATGGGTGAAATTGTTTGTTTAAACAAATATTTCTAGAGGCATTAGCATTATATTGAGAAATACATGTTAAAATGGCCAAGAGATTTTACATGTTTTACAAATAAAATGAATAACATGTTATTTTCCTTTTATATGCCGGCTATATAACACGCGTACAAAGGGAACTCGAAATGGATATATAAGACATGCCAAAACTTTGAAAAAAAAATTCAGAGCTTCTTCTTTCTTTTTGAACAACTCCGGAGCTTATTCTATAATGGCGTTTTCTTCCATTTCTTGGTCCTTTACAATATTTTTCATAATTTTGCAGATGTTAATCATGTTATGGAGTGGTAGCTGGCATGCTAATGGATGCTATACCTCCATCTTCAGCTTCGGTGACTCCCTAACAGACACCGGTAACTTTAAACAAGTGGCCTCCATAACCGATGAGTTCTTTCCTTTTCTTCAGCCGCCTTACGGTGAAACCTTCTTTCATAAACCGACTGGTCGTTGCTCAGATGGCCGACTCATCATTGATTTTCTAGGTAACTCCTCTTCCTCTATGTGTGTGTAAATAATACTATCTACTAAACGTTTCTAGGAAGAAAATAATGCATGCACTTGGTGAATGACTACATTGTTTTTTGGTTTAATTATGAAGCTGAGAGTCTCGGGTTGCCATTGGTACGACCATTTCTGCATGACTGTGACAGTGTCATTGAGCCGGGACAAGGAGTTAACTATGCTGTGGTGGGCGCGACAGCATTGAATTCATCGTTTCTTGAAGCAAGAGGAATTGTTAATGATTTGACAAATGCCTCTTTAGGAGTTCAGTTGGCATGGTTTAAACAATCATTAGCTTCTATTTGCAGCAACGTTTCAGGTAACCAATTAAGCAGTTGTAGTCTATACTCTATACAACAAGGTTCTACAATATACCATATTTGCAGCCATATGGGTGGAATTATATCACTTGATATTAAATTAACATTATTTAGTGTTTTTAATTATTGGCAGATTGTAGAAACTTAATTGGACGTTCTTTGATCTTAGTTGGAGAGATTGGCGGAAACGATTACAACTATCCGATAACAGATGGAAAACCCATTGATGAGGTCGAACCATTCGTTCCTCTAGTAACTGATACCATCGTCTCAGCTGTCGATGTAATTAGAAGCCACTCAAATCATACAAAACACATTTTAAATCATCAACATCAACATCACGCCCAAGTTAAAATGTCTTTCAAATACAGGAATTGATTCAGATGGGGGCACAAACACTGGTCGTTCCAGGAGAATTTCCACTTGGATGTTCTTCTCAATATTTAACAATACGTGGTTCCGAAAGTGAAGAGTATGATAGCACAACAGGCTGCCTCATCAAGTTCAATAAATTTGCCGAATACCACAATGAACTGCTGCAAACGAAACTAAATCAGCTTCGAGAGCTTCATCCCAATGCCATCATCATCTACGTTGACTACTACAATGCTGCCATGCAATTTATCCGTTCTCCAGATAAATTTGGTGCATAATATATATATATGTGTTCCGAAACTAACTTGAATCATTTTCTGCATCTCAAATATTAATGTGATTTCATGTCTATATTGTCCATTAATGGCATTGTAGGATTTACAAATGGTGCTCTGAAGGCATGTTGTGGAGTTGGAGGTCTGTATAACTACAATAGAGTTGGAGTTGAAGGCATGTTGTTGATGTTGATGATTTAAAATGTGTTTTGTATGAGTTGAGTGGCTTCTAATTACATCTACAGCTGAGACGATGGTATCAGTTACTAGAGGAACGAATGGTTCGACCTCATCAATGGGTTTTCCATCTGTTATCGGATAGTTGTAATCGTTTCCGCCAATCTCTCCAACTAAGATCAAAGAACGTCCAATTAAGTTTCTACAATCTGCCAACAATTAAAAACACTGAACAATGTTAATTTAATATCAAGTGATATAATTCCACCCATATGGCTGCAAATATGGTATATTGTAGAACCTTGTTGTATAGAGTATAGACTACAACTGCTTAATTGGTTACCCGAAACGTTGCTGCAAATAGAAGCTAATGATTGTTTAAACCATGCCAACTGAACTCCTAAAGAGGCATTTGTCAAATCATTAACAATTCCTCTTGCTTCAAGAAACGATGAATTCAATGCTGTCGCACCCACCACAGCATAGTTAACTCCTTGTCCCGGCTCAATGACATTGTCACAGTCATGCAGAAATGGTCGTACCAATGGCAACCCGAGACTCTCAGCTTCATAATTAAACCAAAAAACAATGTAGTCATTCACCAAGTCCATGCATTATTTTCTTCCTAGAAACATTTAGTAGATAGTATTATTTACACACACATAGAGGAAGAGGAGTTACCTAGAAAATCAATGATGAGTCGGCCATCTGAGCAACGACTAGTGGGTTTATGAAAGAAGGTTTCACCGTAAGGCGGCTGAAGAAAAGGAAAGAACTCGTCGGTTATGGAGGCCACTTGTTTTAAGTTATCGGTGTCTGTTAGGGAGTCACCGAAGCTGAAGATGGAGGTATAGCATCCATTAGCATGCCAGCTACCACTCCATAACATGATTAACATCTGCAAAATTATGAAAAATATTGTAAAGGACCAAGAAATGGAAGAAAACGCCATTATAGAATAAGCTCCGGAGTTGTTCAAAAAGAAAGAAGAAGCTCTAAATTTTTTTTTCAAAGTTTTGGCATGTCTTATATATCCATTTCGAGTTCCCTTTGTACGCGCGTTATATAGCCGGCATAAAAAAGGAAAATAACATGTTATTCATTTTATTTGTAAAACATGTAAAATCTCTTGGCCATTTTAACATGTGTTTCTCAATATAATGCTAATGCCTCTAGAAATATTTGTTTAAAAAAACAATTCCACCCATAACATTTTAAAAACTTATAAATATATGTATTTGCTTCAAATCACAGATTTTGCTGCATATTTAATTTAGGTTTTATCCTTCTTTACTTAAATAATATATGTATTTACTTCGATTTCTGCCTAGTATTGACAATTATTAAATAACAGACTAGGTATGAGACCCATGTATTACATGAGTTTATTTAAAAAAAAAAATTAATATAAAATTAAAAATATTTGAGAAGTTTGAATTTATAAGAAAAGTGAGAAAAATATTGAATTATAAAAATTAAAGTGTTTTTTTTTTCTTTTTTAAATTTAAACAAATAATTTAAATAAATAAATAAATGAAATTAATGAAACTTTAATTTAGTAATTTTGAAATTAGAAGGAAAGTCCATTAATGAAATTGATATACATTTATTATTAGATTTAAATAATATTTGACATTTAATAAAATAGAAAAACCATAAAATGACAAGTGGAATAAAAATTAATGTAAAATTACCATAAAATTACATGTGGCAAATTGAATGAGAGTATGACAAGTGGCAAGAAAACCTTCATTTATTAGGGTAGATAATTACGCAACAGTTTATCCTACCAATATAACTACTTTCTACATAAGGCATTGTATCTTGTTGTAAATAACATAGCACAATAGACAGGTATCGAACACCCGTGTTTAAACCTTGATCAAAACCCGTGTAACACACGGGTGTTACACCTAGTTCAGTATTAAAACATTAGTTAAAATATGATTGATATCAGTGCATAATAAGCTCTTAACATTTCGAATAACAGATCGATGAGTTTTGATATGATGTTTACATTAGTTAATATATATATATATATATATATATATATATATATATATATATATATATATATGTGTGTGTGTGTGTGTGTGTGTGTGTGTGTGAAAAAATAATTACGCAACAGTTTATCCTCCCAATATAACTACTTTCTACCTAAGGCAGTGTATCTTGTTGTAAATAACATAGCACAATAGAAAGGTATCGAACACAGAGAACGATATTTTTAACTAATTTTTATCTACTATTAACTAAATTACTAAGAAATTTAGAAAAAAGTTTTTTCTCTAGTTTTGCAAGACTAGAAACTTAAATAACAAAGCTAAACTAACAATTAACTAAGCAATTATCAAATTAAAGCAAAGAACAAAAGAAACAATTTAAACCAATGTATTTGAGAGACTTTCGTTTAAATTCATTTTACTTTCTATTATGGTTGATTTATGGAAGTGCAATGGGTTAATGTTCAATTGATTACCGATTCCTAAGATGACCAAGTTAATATTCACTAACTTAATCCTTTAGCAAACTAGTTCATTCATACGGTGATCAGGCGGATAAACTAACAAACTTACTAGTGTTTGGTTCGAGTAAATTTAGACTTATAATAGATTGATCAAATTAGTTAATTGATTCAATTCAATATGTGATAGGTCATCATATATTAGCTCCCATATTATTTACCCACTTTTCTATTTAATCCTAGGTTTTAGTCAAAACACTAGTCTTACAACTTTTGCAATCCACAAAGATCATAAGACTCAAGCTCAATTAAGAAAGATAGTCATACAAACTTAATCAAACTCAGCAATAAAGAGACAAAACAGTTATCATAATCATAAGAGGTTTTTAATAAGCTAATTAAACAAGTAGCCAATAAGAACTTAATCCAACCATAAATCAAACCACATATAGTCAAGTAAATCTATGCCAAACGAAAGTCATGGGGGTTTAGCCAATGATTTCAGCAGCTAAAGTCAGAAAAACGAATTCTATATGCAAAGTCATGATTATACTAGAATATAAAATCGTAATTGAGAAGTATTTGCCTTATTACTCTCAATTCCAAAGCTTCAATCGATTTCTTCACTCCCAAGCTTCAATTCAGATTCCTGGCCTGCAAAAATCGTCCAAAGCTCCTAGCAAAAGTTCCCAATTTATAGAATAATGGCTTCCAAAAAATAGACCACCACAACGTTGTAAGGCCGCCACGTCGTGGTCTTCATGATTATCTCGTATTCAGCAAGTCTTCAAAGTCAATCGGGAAAGGTCAAAATACCACATCGTGATGATGTCACCACGACATGTTTGGTATATTTTTCTTCATTTAATAATCTTTAATCAGTTTCCTTAGCTTCTAGCTTCCAACTTTCTTTCTGCTCCAAATATATCTTTCACCCCTACAACACAATATATACAAATTAAGTACCTTTTGTTCTATAAAGCGTACAAAGTAATTAAAAATATTAAGATATGATGTAGAATTGTGTGTATAAATATGCACATATCAAAATACCCCACATTTATTCTTTGCTTGCCCTCAAGCAAATTAATTTCTATTATCTCACCAATATCTCATAGAACAATGCATGTATTTGTGTCTATGATTCCTAAAAACCTCCCATTCCTAAATACTCACAACCCATACAAACTTTCACCCCTCAACTTATATGACACTCATTTTTGCAACCCTCTGAATCTATCCCCATAAATCTTTCTTAACCTCAAGGTATTTTTGGTTAGCCTTCGAAGCGTACATAATCTAGAACAATTACAACTCTTGATACCACAATGGAGTTCGTTGGAATTCATCTCTCTTTGAATAATTGATCCTTGATTTCTTTGAATTCACCACCTTTTGTTTGATTTTTGGTATCTTCCACTTTTTTATATTTCTTCTAAATTTTTCATCTTTGAATTATACTTTGACAGCTCCAAAATTTTCAACTTTTTGGTAGTTTCTCTTTTTTTTACACGTCTCACTTTTTTTCACTCAAAGTCCTACATGCTTAAGCAAAGAGCTTAACTTAAACCATTATTGGTTAGAGGTATTAGTCTAGGTTCAATGACTACTTAAGCTCTCCTGGATAGATTTCAGTTACAAGCTGCAGAACTTGTTACATCATATAATTAAGCTACCAGATTACCTTTCATACTTCATGACTTTTCACTAGGAAACGAGAAGCCACAAATACACTATAACATGTGTTGGCTCGAGTGAACATTTAGGTTCTTTTCGGATCATCCCATCCAATACTAGCAAAGATTTTAATTACCTAGGTTTTCTTAACTTTAACTATTGCTTCAAGTTTATATATATGCAAATTTGAAAACTAGCAATGCAAATTTTGAAAAATCAAATGTTTTTTTTCTAATGCAATATACTCCAACCCCACACTTAATTTATACAATGTCCTCATTGCATGCTATGCGAAACATAAAATTAAAAAGGGAAAAAAATGAACAGACTCCCATGGGGAAGAAGATGCATCTTGGATCGTGTGGCTGATGTAACGCCTGTAGATTAGGGCTAGTCAATTTAGAGACGATAAGCGTCAAAAATGACTTTTTGATAAAATATTATTTAGAATAAATAATCCTAACTAAATTGTTGTATATGTTACAAGGATTCTGTACATATAAGGAACGTTGAAATCCTAGTTATAACGAAGAAGTTATGACCTGTCGACGTTTCGCGACAGAACCGACACGACGTTAAATGACGTAAAAAGTGAATTTACGTTAGAGCGATATTTAGCCTTAGCAATCTAAACGAGAATCGAAGATCTCGTTATTAGTAGTGCAATGGTCAAAAGACAGACGAAAACGAACGTCGGAGGAAGAAGTTATGAATTCTTAACGGACATTTCTTGTTCCGACCTGTTAAATATATAATAATATACTCCCTCCATCCCAATATTATTGTCCACAGACAAAAAAACACCCAGATTAAGAAAACCATTAATTACCACTAACTTTATATAATAAAATGACAGTTTTGTCCTTACTTTGCATTTAATGTTCCATTAAATGTTTAGTTGGTTAACTAATCATGAGGGAGTATTTTGGTAAAAATGTTATTTATTTTTAGAAGTGGACTATTATTTTAGGACAAACCAAAAAGGAAAGATGGACTATAATTTTGGGACGGAGGGAGTATATAAAGTCAAAATTAGCCGACGGAGTCTAAATGAAAGTTGTAGAGCTTAGTCTCACCTACGCGTGGATATAAAGAACGTCAAAAACGGAGCTCATATGCGAAAGTTACACAAGTTTGAAGTCTGCTTAATCGAGTACGCCCAACGTAATTTTGGAGTACGCCCAACGTACTCGGAACTGCCTCAGCTACGCATGCAATGACGTCGCGTACGCCCAGCGTAAGGCTTGGTACGCCCAACGTACTTGGAGTTACGCCCAACGTACTTAGAGTTACGCCTAGTGTAATCCCAGGTCCAGCACCCTATAAATAGAAACCGAGATCAGCCATTTTCCTTGCCATTTTTCTTTCTTTCTCTCTAGTTTTCGCCTTGGTTTGTGTGCCAATTATATCCCGAAGCCCCGGTATCATTCCCGAGTCCCGAAGCAAGTTCCAAAGTCCCGAAGATCCCGAGAAGCGTTATTCCTGAGCCGAAGCTCTACCCGCGAGGAGCCCGATTTTTGTGAAGATTTTCCAGATCTACCGAAGAATACTACTTCTACAAGCCGTAATGTTGTCCGATCATCTTCTGATCAAGTGAGTGTGTGGTTACTTTCTTCTAACACATAAATATGAAGTATTTGTTATGAAATACGTGCTATGTGTTTATATATCGTTGTTTATTTGAGATGAGTGTGGAATGGATGTTTTATATAGTTTTTAAATGAGTTAAAGTGTATATGTATTTTATATCTACAAATATGTTGGGTAGAACATGGGTAGACGAGATAGTTGACGTGTGATAAAAGGATGAGCTGGATAATGAGATCAAGAGGTTAGTTTTAGATCCGTGAGTATGGATCAGATCAAGAGGTTAGTTTTAGATCCGGGAGTATGTATCAGGTAAAGAGATAAACTTGTTATTAGTCCGGGAGTATGGATTAAGACTAAGTTAATTGTCCCTAGTCCGGGAGTATGGATTGGGCACAGTTATAGATCCGGGAGTATAGATCAGATATGGATTAAGACTCAATTAATTGTCCATAGTCCGGGAGTATGGATTGGGAACAGTTATAGATCCGGGAGTGTGGATCAGATCAGGATTAAGGTATAGTTAATTGTCTTTAATCCGGGAGTATGGATTGGGCATAATTTTAAATCCGGGAGTATGGATCAGATCAAGAGGTTAGTTTTGGATTCGTGATTATGTATTAGGTGAAGAGATTAGTTTTAGATCCGTGAGCATGGATCAGGTGAAAAGGTTAGTTTTAGATCCGTGAGTAGGGATCAGGTAAAGAGGAAAATTTTAGATACGAGAGTTTAGATCGTGTCGTTATGAGGATCGAGGGGTTGGGATAAGAGTTGCCTTTATATGGTGAAATCATACAAGTTTGAATGTTCTATTTATATAAATATATGATATAACATTATGGGATGAAAACCCTATATGCTCACCAGGCTCATAAGCCTGACCCACTCAGTTTTTTTTGTATCATAGGTATCGATACAAAGACATATTTCACAAAGAGATTTAAAGGAGATATAAATCATTAGTGTAATTGAATGTAGGTTCTGTTTATGCTTATATGTATGTATCGGAACATGACATCCCGAGGTTTTATTATTAAATGAAAATACATTCTGTTTGAGAAATGTTTTGATAAGTTATTATCATATCTTGTTTTGGGAACAAATTCCGCAACCGTTTTCTTTAAAAGATTACTCTAATTTTAAAAACAAAGCATAAACAAATCGGTCTTTTCTGGCCGTGAAATTGGGGATGTCATAGTTGTTATCAGAGCATTAGTTTAAGCGAACTAGGAATTTGTAGGATTTCTAGACTTAAACTTAGATTGCTAAGTAATGATTGTGAGGAGTGTGTCTAAAATATGTGAGGTAGTACACCTAACTTGACACGAGCACTAGTATATTTTAGGAATGATGCCTAAAATGCTTTTATGTGCTAAATGTTATATGTGTGCCATATATGATATTATATGTTTGGATCTATGGTATGTTGCCTACCGGATCTGGAAACCTTATGTGTGTAGGATTCTAAGCGTATGATTACGATATTAGAACTAGCATGCAAATGTTTCGGAGTGATAAGGATGATTTAAATATCTACCGTGAATGAGGATCTAAATTCACCTTATTCGGTGTATAGATCAAAAATGGCAAGAACCAGAAGTGGAGCTGGAAACAGAAATGAAAATGGGAATCAACCACCTGTGATTGAGCGAGTGGTTGTTGTAGCAGCAGCACCTGAGCCAATAACAATGGACGGTGTACAAATGATGATTCAAACAATGTTGGATCGTCAGATGGAAGAAACGAGATGTTTGCTTAGGCAGAATCGTGAAGAACTGTCAATTCAAATGGAAGAGCCCGAAGTGAATGGAGGGCATTCAGAGGGAGGTAACTTTAGTGGGACTATTGGTCAAGTCAACCCACCGTTAGTTAGACAAAACCATCAGGAGGGAGGAATTGATGGACTTGGATGCAAGTACAAAGACTTTTTGACTTGCAAACCATCAACTTTCACTGGGAAGGAGGATCCGATTGGAGTCATGGATTGGATTTTGGAAATGGAATTAGCCTTTATGACATGTGGTTGCAAGGGCAAGTTACAAACCATATTTCCAGTGCGTCAGTTCAGAGGTGGCGTTGTTCGCTGGTGGAGCACTCTGGGGAAGACCTTAAGCCCTAACGAGCCACTGCAACTGACTTGGGCAGAATTCTTGGTGCAATTCAAGCGCAAGTTCTGCTTGGTCCAGAATCTGCTAGAGTTGGAGAACAAGTTTCTGACATTGACCAAAGGCAGCATGTCAGTTGATGAATACACTAATGCCTTCACAGACAAGATGGAGTTTGCTTTGTGCATCGTCCCAGACGAGCTGACTAAAGTTGACTGCTATGCAAAGGGACTCCCATGGGAGTATGTGGTGCCAGTGCGTCAGGCACTTACTCTGGAGGCAGCTATCTGGGCTGCCAAGTCTGTTGAAGATATGATTAAGGGAAGAACCGCCAGAAAGATTGAAATTGGCAAGAAAAGAAAGTTTGAAGAATCCTCAAGGTCCTATGAGAAGAGAAAATTTTCAAAGTCTGGTTCGAAGAAGTCCGAAGAAGAAGCATAATGGTATGATAAGTGCAAGAGTAAGCACATTGGGAGATGCACTAAAGAAATGACTTGCTTTAAATGCGGGAAGACTAGTCATTATGCCAACGAATGCACAAACAAAAGAGAAGCCCGCTTTAAGTGTGGTGAAGAAGGACACTTCAAACAAAACCGCCCAAGAAGGAAAGAGGTTACACAACCAAATGTGATACCAAAGCCAAAGGCAAGAGCATTTCAAATGATCCTTGATGAAGCAGATGACAACGCGAGGAATCAAGGATGAGAATCTTATATCCAAAGATCAATTTATGAAGTAGCTGTGTGAATAGTAACTTATGGTGTAGCCTATTAGAGGCATAGTATAGGGTAAACTTGAAATTTTGTGTAATAGTTTCAAGGAATTAATATAAACCCTAGTTCTGTTATCTGGTGTGTTGAATGATTGTATGATTTTCTTGTATGGTGACTTGGTCGACTGCGGGACAATACTTGGGACGAGTACGAGTAGGTGTGAAAGGTAGTAGATGCATATACTATCGGAAGCACATGAATCGCACTTGGATCAGGGAAAGTCACAAGGTTACCAAGAAGCTAGTAATTGATTCCGTTTTGTTCAAGTGTGTCATTACCCTTGTTTCGGTAGTGACTAGTGAGATGCTTGTTATTCCGACCCTAGTGGTCATATAAGTTTGAGTTCGACTGCGAGGAGTATGTTACGTGGTCTAGAGGACCAAGTTAGATGTAACATCTGACTTAAGTCAGAAGGTTGAAATTAATACGATCGATAGTATCGCGCTCCTTGTTAAAAGAAGTTTGTAGGTAGAAGTGCTACATGCTGAAATGTGATTATATCACATTAGAATATGAAGGAAGGTATATTCCATTCTGGAATTTAACTTTAAAAAGACCGAGTCTAAGCGTCGCATCGTGCGATGAGTGGTCAGTAGTGATGGGTTTTATACAAACAATCCTATGTGTGCATGCAACCCTAGAGTTGGATCTATGTTTTCACTATTAGTTATACAACATTATGAACACAAAAAGAAACCTGGCATGCTAGTATTATTTTCGAAATTCATATATAAAATAGAATACATACCTTTTGTTGTTATATAGTGTAACATCCCGGAATATCAAGAGTAAAGTTGAAGGGCTAAAAGAGTAAATTGGAAAGGGAAACTCGGCGAGTCCACGAGTGGACTCGGCGAGTAGGGTCGCGATTTTGGTCGCGTGTTAAGTGGCCGACTCGGCGAGTCGGCGGCTGGACTCGGCGAGTAGGCGCTGAGTGGAGAAAACCCTAATTTCGGAGGATGAGCCCTATATAAAGGACATTATACCCTCTCCCCCAGCCTCCTTACCTTCCCTTAAGTCCAGAAAACCCTAGAAACACGATTGTGAAGGATTGGAGTGCAATTGAACCTTGGAAAAGAGACTTGGAGGAAGATCTTGGAGAGTTAGGAGGCTTGGAGCAAGGGGCTTTGCTTAGATTCGAATTTCATTGTTGTTGGGGCTTCCTTTTGAGGTATAATCTCGTTCTTGGGCTGTTATTCTATAAGATTCGTGATTCTTGGAATGTATGGGAGGTTTAGCTTGTGGTATCTTGAGTATGAAGAGTATATCTGAGGTTGGTACCTCAGATCTGGAGTGGAGGAGGTCTTAAGTGCATTAAAGTCCCTGTTCTTGAGTGATTAGTGAAGCCATCATGTCCCAAACCCTAGCCCTAAAGTGTAAAATGCCTATATCTCTTTGGATTCACGTAAAGTTTGCCACTTTACGTGATGGATGGGTTGTAGGAGGCTAGATCTACGTTTTGGATCAATTGCATGGCCTGGAAGGTTCTGTTTAGGATGAGATCTAGAGGCACTCGGCGAGTCACAAAGGTGTACTCGGTGAGTTGCTTGAAGATGGTCTGGAACTCGGCGAGTTGGAAGAACAACTCAGCGAGTAGGTTGAAGATAGCATTAGACTCGGCGAGTCTGTTCTTGGACTCGGCGAGTCTGGTCGTGAGGTCCAAGTTTCTTCAGGTTGAGCTGTGACTCGGTGAGTCAAGGGACGACTCGGTGAGTCGAGTGAGAAAGGACTCAGAGTTGCTGGACTCGGCGAGTCTTGGGGTGACTCGGTGAGTTAAGTCGCGGATGGGGGAGATTCTCTGTGTGTGGACTCGGCGAGTCATTGGGATGACTCGGCGAGTAGAGTCAGTCAGGGGTTGGCTTTGGCTAAGGGTTGACCAGTTATTTTCCAGGGGCATTTTGGTAATTGTTGAATATTGTTTTGAGTTCAGTGTCTTGGTGTTGGCCAGTGTTAGAGATCGTATCAGTGGTTGGAGTAGCTCGGGTTTATCTATTCAGTCAACAATTTCGAGGTGAGTTATCCTCACTATATCAATAGGGTCTAAGGCACCAAGGCCGGCCCTTTATCGGATTGAGATCCGGGTATTTGTTGTTATGATATTGCTTTGTTATGTTGCATCCTGGTAGCTAGGATGGTATATGTTAGAGACCTGGTTGAGGTCGGTAACCTGAGATGTAGGGTGATGCTATGCTAGTGACCGGTTAGGTCGGTATCCTGGTTAGGATGATGATATGTTATGTGATCTGTTTGATCGGTTTGTTGACTGTGAATTGTTATATGACTGTATGTTTATGTGCACATGGTTGTTTGGACTGGAGTTGGGTTGAGGCGGGTCCTGCTTTATGTTGTAGGCCAAGATACCCAGGGCGGACCGGTTGTCCCGAAGGCCCATCGAGCGGTCCGGATAGGCTGTAGGCCCCAAGAGAGCGGACCAGACGTGCCGAGGCTCGGAGAGTGGACCAGGCCGACTGAAGGCCCGGTGCGGGCGGACCAGTCATACTGTAGACTCAGAGAGTGGACCAGGTGGATTGAAGGCCCGGTGCGGGCGGACCAATCACACTGCAGACTCGATGTATATGGCTAGACTCGGAGGGTGGACCAGGTGGACTGTTGGCCGGTGCGGCGGACCAGTCACACAGTAGACCCGAAGTGCATGGTTGTTCTGTGATCAGATATGTTACGGCATGTTATGCGTGTATGGTATATGTGGTTGGTATTTTGGGGATATCTCACTAAGCTTTCAGGCTTACAGTTGTGGTTTAATGTTTTTCAGGTTCTTCAGGAGATCGTGGCAAGGCGAAGGCGTGATCGTACCGCTCCTCATGTTTATGTTGTGATTCTGGGAATACTTTAATTTAATTGTATTGAAAACCTTTTTGTAATGATTTAATGAAATCGGGTTGTTTTTGAAAAGTTTAAATTGGTTGGAATTTTTCGGTCGTTACATATAGCAATAACAACTAGTTCCTTGAATTTCCTTAGCTCTTGAAAGCAAGTACCACAAGTGTAGTACCTCTAATGGCTCACAAACACACTAGGTGAAACGATGAATATAGGAGAGAGGAGAGAAGGGTATCTTGCCCTAGATTTCGTCCCTTTTAGGGTTTCCCAAGGCTTGGACGAAATCTTAGTGCCTTAGGGTGCTATTTATACTTAAGGCTAACTAGGGTTTCAAGGTGTAAACCCTAATCCCTTAGCTTAGGGCCTAAGCAAGTCCATGGACTCCTTTCCTTAAGCCCTTGGATGAAAACTCCTAGATCCTTCTAGGATTTTCGTTCAAGCCTTAATAAAGGTGATCCAATGGCCCAAAGCCTCAATTATTGAATAATTACAAAATAGCCCCAGCACTTTCAGTCAGTTCCTTTAATCCCAAAATTAATTCTAAATTAATTCCTGATTAAATACTAATTAATAATTTGATTCCAAATTAATATATTATTCATATAATATATTAAAAAATCATATTTATACCCTAATTGATTATTCTTAACAATAAACCAGCCTCTCTCCTCAACAATCATCCTGTCTAGTCACCAGTATGAAGGCAACCCAAAAGGACCATGCACAATCGGGTCAAGTACATACCAAAATAGTTATGGACTTAGACACTAATCCAACAGTCTCCCACTTGGATAAGTCTAATAGCTATTCTACATATAACCTCAGATCCTGATTAGCAATCGTAGCTTTCAAAAGCCGCTGTCAACTCTGATCTTATGAGAAGCGTGTCCTTTAGATAAGGGATCATATATTCCTCCATTCTTGATATCATATAGACTTCAGACATGGATCGAAATCACTCTCTTAGTCTATGTGTTGTTTCCCGATTTCCGATTTATGACGACTGACAATAGACTACAATTGAACACATCAAATTAGTCCCGGCTTGGCCAAGTGCTTAGGGTGTCATCACTAAATCATCGAGGGGCCCACAGATATCGCTTTCATTCCACTTTGGATAAAAGTAATGGATAAACTTTGATTCAATGCTTGCTTGCACTCACTCACCGAATCACACACAACAATATGTTTTATGACACCAAGTTACTGGTGCGTTTACATATTATCAATGTGTAACCGACTTGCAAGATACAACTCACACATCTCGGTTTCAAGAATATAAGATATTATCGTCTCACCAATCACTCGTGATAAAATCCATGAAGTGATTCTTGTGAGCGTGGGTTTAATCCAATGCTCAAATCGTATTCATAAGCACTCATGAACGTTGCAGCAAACATTTGCTTATGTTTAATACACTTTAGACAATCCACACACCAATTCACGACAGTCTTCATTCATACCTACTTCCAACATATGAACGACTGTGGTCCGTTCGAATAATTTGATTGTTCTGAACCAATTTAATTATTCATGAAGACAAAACATGCAAAGTGAAACACAAGAATAATACTAATCCCATATGACCCCAAACTCTGGGTATAAATAAAACACCTTTTATTCATCACCATATCGATTACTCATTATTTGTTGTTTCTGTTAATTAACTTATTACTTGAATTATTACTACACTTGTCCCATGCTCTCAGCATGCACACAATGTTTACCTATGGTCCTTACTTTGTGAAATAGATCAAATGAACACATTTCCAGTCATACTCATTTCACAACTCCCAATTCTTATCATAAGTATAAGAATATCAAATTCTTATCACTTATAGAATATGCTAGATTCTAACATTTTATGCAATGATCCTTTCGTAAAGTCATAGCTCAAAATCATCAAGACTTGGCCAATCTCTATCAGAAACAATTCTATAGATATGATGTCTCTCACTCAAAGTACATTCCTTTGAACATCCTTCTTGCATAAAAGTTTCTAATCTAGACATAGATTCTCAATATCTAACTCCCAATATGGAAACATTTCCATATTTGTCATATAACAATTCATAGAATCTTATCTATTCATAATAATGTCATCCGATACCATACTTCCAACTACTCGCAAGCGACCAATCCTCAGCGAGCTTTGGATCGTCCTTTGATAGTTGTTTAATTATTTTAGTCAAAACCGATTCTAGTCTTTTTTCCCTCTAAATGCGCTAGACATTTGGAAAATTTTAGAATGGTCAAATATAATAGCACTGGCAATAAATCCTATACCCGAAGCGTATAGGACACGATGCATAATGTCTTACATAAAGATATGATACTTTATAAATCTTTTGCCATAATATTTTATGTGTCTCATTCTTACAATTCGAACTATGAAGAGGGATACCGTAATCATAATCGAAATTTAAGAACACACTATGTATCCTTTGACTAAATATATTAAAATTTCTCAATCTAAGCTTTAGATTTTGAAACAAAGTACAATATTCTCTCCCTTAATTATACCAAAACAACTTTTCAACCCTTACGACTTTGCAAAGTATAACTCTTGTTTTCTATAATTAATATTGCTAACTTGCAATACTTTCCTTAATAATCATACAAGCATAACATTTATGCTCCCACTATCATGATGATTATTATCATATAAGCATAACACTTATGCTCCCACTAGGTTTTTGACATGTTTTAGAAAACAACTGAACTTACAGAAAACAATACTTATTGAATTTCTGAAGTTCATATTTCTCATACCTAATGCTTTGATAATCCTTTATCTAAGCTTCTTAAACTTATACACCTTTGCCTTAGATATATCATATGTGTGTATAAACAATTCAGACTAATTGCCAAATCTCACAATTCGAATTATGGAAAGGGATACCGTAACCATAATCGAATTCGAGAATACAATTTCACAATCACTATCTTCTTAAAATCTCTCTTAGTGAAAGCATTTCCTCACAATCATTTTCATGAAGGAGGTAATCTTATGACATTTAGATTTTATGGTGTATGAGTCCCTGTCCATGCGAATTTGCCAAAATCAAAGTTTGCGACAAATCAAAACTCACATGGACCGAACTTTCTCAATCTTGATTTCTTACCTTATGGTAACACGAGTGCCCACCATGTCTTCCAAGTAGTTAAGCAACTCACCCCATTCATATCAATGTACTTTTCATTGATCAAGGTGCTTGCCTTTTATGCGTTCAAATGAGAACTCATAGAACTCACATGCATAATTAACTCAATTGGAATGGCACAGAAAAATAATGTCAACACGATAGGTCATAAACCTCAAGTCGTGTGCTAGTGATGATTGATAAGGTTTATTCTTGATTAGTTCTTGAACTTTTCAAGACCATTACGACTCCCACTGATTCCTTGACATATAAGATTCTCTTGTCAATAAACATTTCTCGACAAACAAATATTCAAGAGTTAGTGTAGCTTTTATCAAGACAAAACACTTCACAAAATTGGTCCTAGTTGGTATTTGTCTTATCCAAGACATCACAATTTTCCACATTTGATGAATGTTATAAACCTTCTTAAGACTTGTCACTCAATGTCACAATCTTAACTCTAAGACTTGTTTTTGGAATGAAGTATGATTGACTTCTTGATTTAACCATTTCTTCAAGACTTGATTCCTCTTCTCAGACATACAATTGCACTAAGACTCACTTAGAGGATCAATTGAGACATGGTTCTTAATCATTAAGACTTATCATAAAACATAATAACTCTCCCTTCTTCTTGGAATAGAGAAACTTTTATCTTTCTGCCTACTTGACTCTTCTTATTCGTTCTGTTATGATTTAAACTCTTTCAATCAACTCGGAATTACACTTAATCTTATAAGTATAATCATATTTACTAAACCTCTAGTAAATCATATTTACTAAACCTTTAGTAAATCATGACAAATATCTTTGTCACTCTTGTGGTGGACTTGATCAACACACAACCTTGTGTACTCGATCTCCTAGTCCTTCACTTGACACTTTGTTAACGAATTAGTCTAATTTCCAAATATGAAATTTCTCATTCATCACGCAACCAAGTTGTATGATTCCAAGTTTTTGTCAAACTGAAACTTGGGCGATGAGAAACTTTCCCTATTTGGTAAATTCTTGACCTTTCCACAAATAACATAATTAAGAATCAAATCATTGCTAATAATAGAAACCTTCAAACATCAATTTTTCATACACGACATTGCAAGGATAAATAAATAATATAAAATCAAAATTTATTTTATTGCGGAAAAATTTGTCCTTGCAATGCAATTCAATTGAAAAACTATGTTAATACATATTTCTTAGCAATCTATTCTAACTCCAAGTAGTAGCTTAAGAATCCAATCTTCAATCAATGCGATCGAAATCCATTTCTTCATGATTAGATTCAGTTCACTTCTTCCCTTAAACTTCCTCTCTTTTCTTAGATCCTACAAAGCATCAAAATGTAATCTTATCACATCATGTATTAAGAATCTCGAATAGGAACTTAAAAGAGTTAGTTAATGGATTTTACCTGAAGTAGAGCCATACGTCTTGACTCTCCCATCTCTTAGATCTCTTAGGTAAATAGGGCAGCTTCGTCTCCAAATCCCCTTCTCTTGGCAATAAAAGCAAATGGGCTCTTTTGGAATGGCACAAGGAAATATCTTAGAATTTACCTTTTCTGGATCTCCAATGTCACCATTTTTCAATGTCCATTGAAGTTTGGGAGTTTGATTCACCAGACAAATTTGCTCGACCAGCTCGCCAAATCATTGTTGATTCAACATATATAAGCAAATATGTCAAATCAATGAGGGTCACGTCATGATCCATCATATAGTACTCTCCAACGAACTCACTATATGAGTCAGGAAGCGACTGAAGAACCCAGTCAACAGCCAGATCCTCACAGACAACAGATCCCAATATTCTTAACCTATCAATGTGTGACTTCATCTCTAGGACGTGTGCACACACTGACTTTCCTTCTTCATGTTTACTTGCCAAAAGGGCTTGATTGAGTTTGAACTTTTCAATCTTTTGAACTTGTGGGTTAGGGAGAACAATAGGAGGAGGTGGAGGAAGTGAAGCATGATCTCGTGTTCCTCGATCGAATCGTGGAATATCATCTTCATGTGAAAAGCTTGTTCCACGGGATTTAGGAAGACCATAGTTGTCATACTTTGACATCTACAAAACGGGAGAAAAATTCAAGTTAGTTGATTAATTGAGTCCTTAATAAATCACCCAAATGAGATATTAAGGCTAGGACCCAACACAATACTCGACAACTTGGGAGAGGGATGCCGTAACCCAAATTGCAGAACATTTGAAGGTAAGTGAATGACGATTCACTAATTTCCATCATGAAAAACGAAAAAGAAATTTAAGTTTTAAATCTATTGCAAATTCCTAGATCTTTTGAGATTCATTGAACTTTTCAATGACATGTTTAAATCTCGACATGCCCCTCGATTTGCGACTGGGATGCCGAGGATCACAAAACAGGATGTGAATAACCATGCAAACTTACATGGTGCCCCCAATGTTACAGTCACCTATTCGATGGGTCGGTTAACCACACACGCTCCACCGAACTATGACAAACATTGAGTCACCCTTTGCTACCTTTGCTTAGAACCATTTAGTGTGCCGGTTAACCACACGCACTCCACTAACGTCTTCGCAAGAGCACAAAGTGTAATTTCATGGAATTGCATCAATTCACTTTTGCCTAAAGTAACTAAGATTGGGAATTTTGTAAAAAAAATAGTTACTTTATACTTCATTATACTTTTAATGGAAAGGTTTGCCCTATCCTACCCGTTCGGCTAACGACCCTCCACCAATCAAGGAAGCGGTGGGTGAGAGTGGACACCCATTAAACGACTATTTTATAGGCCATAACCTTAAGCCCCCCTTATAGATCGGCTTCATGAATGAGGCCTACTAACGGTAAGACTAGCATTTAAGTTATACATATATAATATTATACTTTTAATGTTATACATAGTATAAGGGTGTATTTTATACTTTTAAAATACTAGGTGGTTTGATTTTATAAATTACACTTTAAATTTAATTAAATATAAATCATACCATTATGGATTTATTAACTCTCTTTTAATTATACACTTAATTAATTTAATAAAACCATAAGGGTGTAATTTGAACTTTTCAAAATTAGGGTTTTAGAATTTAGACTTTTTCAAAAATTAAACCTTTTTAATCAAACAATTTAAATTCCAAAACTTCAGGGCAAGTTTTGAAAATTTTCAAAACATAAGCAAGAACATTCTGGATCAAATTACAAATAATAATAATTAACCAATTAATTAGTAATTATCTAAATATGACCTAATTCAATTTCTTGCAAGATAATCTATCAAATAATTCAAATAAATCAAGTTTATGAAATGATTATCTAATTAATTTGACAATTATCTTTTACTTTGGTAAGGATATCTTTTAAATTAAACAATTAATTTAACCTAATCCCTTAAATCCCCTAGAATTCGAAATTATGGGATGGGATATTCAAAATCTTTAATTACCAAATTTAAACATTTAAAGGATAATTACAAGATATGGCAATATCCAAATCCCTAAAATTTAGGATCTAATCATGGGGAAAGAGGCAATTTCGAAATTATAGGGTCAGACAACCCTAAAATAGAAATCTTGGGGCCAAAGAAAAAGGTTTAGGAAATCTTACCAAAAATTTTGAAATCTAGGGTTTAGAAAACCTAATTTCGAAAATCAAGCCTCCAGGATTTATTAGCCATAAACCCTAATATTTCAAGTTCATACATTTGAATAAAGCTAATTGAAAACAAAAACCAATGGCTCTGATACCACTGATTGGTATACAAACAATCCTATGTGTGCATGCAACCCTAGAGTTGGATCTATGTTTTCACTATTAGTTATACAACATTATGAACACAAAAAGAAACCTGGCATGCTAGTATTATTTTCGAAATTCATATATAAAATAGAATACATACCTTTTGTTATTATATAGCAATAACAACTAGTTCCTTGAATTTCCTTAGGTCTTGAAAGCAAGTACAACAAGTGTAGTACCTCTAATGACTCACAAACACACTAGGTGAAAGGATGAATATAGGAGAGAGGAGAGAAGGGTATCTTGCCCTATATTTCGTCCCTTTTAGGGTTTCCCAAGGCTTGGACTAAATCTTAGTTCCTTAAGGTGCTATTTATACTTAAGGCTAACTAGGGTTTCAAGGTGTAAACCCTAATCCCTTAGCTTAGGGCCTAAGCAAGTCCATGGACTCCTTTCCTTAAGCCCTTGGACGAAAACTCCTAGATCCTTCTAGGATTTTCGTTCAAGCCTTAATAAAGGTGATCCAATGCCCACATCCTCAACTAATTAATAATTACAAATAGCCCCTGCACTTTCATTCAGTTCCTTTAATCCCAAAATTAATTCTAAGTTAACTCTTGATTAAATACTAATTAATAATATGATTCCAAATTAATATATTATTCATATAATATATTAAAAAATCATATTTATACCCTAATTTATTATTCTTAACAATAAACCAGCCTCTCTCCTCAACAATTATCTTGTCTAGTCACCAGTGTGAAGGCAACCCAAAAGGACCATGCACAATCGGGTCAAGTACATACCAAAATAGTTATGGACTTAGACACTAATGCAACAAGTAGAGCACGACCCATCGGTCTGTTACAATAGATAAAGGAAACTATTTATCCTAAGAAGAAGAAGAAGAAGTCCAAAATAAGGACTTATTTGGTAACTCGGAAGTTATAATTGAAAGTATGACATAGTACGAAAAGCAGATGCAAGATTGGGCATCGTCTGCAGCCAAGAAAGCCATAGAGTTAAATACTCTTTCGAGGAAATATAGAAGTTACTGTTATTACCTAGGATGAATAAATAATGTTTGGAATCATTATGCAAGTCCTATTTCATTGATGATTCTGGAACGTAATCATCCTAAGGGGGATAATTGTAACGCCCGTAGACTAGGGCTAGTCAATTTAAAGACGATAAGTGTTAAAGATGACTTTTTGATAAAATATTATTTAGAGTGAATAATCTTAACTAAATTGTTGTATATGTTACAAGGATTTCGTACATACAAAGAACGTTGAAATCCGAGTTATAACGAAGAAGTTATGACCCGTCTAAGTTTCGCGACAGAACCGGCACGACGCTGAATGACGTAAAAAGTGAATTTACGTTAGAGCGATATTTAGCCTTAGCAATCTAAACGAGAATCGAAGATCTCGTTATTAGTAGTTAAATGATGAAAAGACAGACGAAAACGGACGTCGGAGGAAGAAGTTATGAATTTTTAACGGACATTTCCTGTCCCGGCTTGTTAAAAATATAATAATAAAAATAAATTCAAAATTAGCCGACGGAGTCTAAATGAAAATTGTAGAGCTTAGTCTCGCCTACTTGTGGATATAAATAACGTCAAAAACGGAGCTCGTATGCAAAAGTTACGCAAGTTTGAAGTCTGCTTAATCGAGTACGCCCAACGTAATTTTGGAGTACGCCCAGCGTACTCGGGACCGCCTCAGCTACGCATGCAATGACGTCACTCGAGTACATACGCATACAATGACGTTGCGTACCCCCAGCGTAAGGCTTGGTATGCCCAGTGTACTGAGTACGCCCAGCGTACTTGGAGTTACACCCAGCGTAATCCCAGACCCAGCACCCTATAAATAGAAACCGAGATCAGCCATTTTCCTTGCCATTTTTCTTTCTTTCTCTCTAGTTTTCGCCTTGGTTTGCGTGCCAATTATATCCCGAAGCCCCGGTATCATTCCCGAGTCCCGAAGCAAGTTCCAAAGTCCCGAAGATCCCGAGAAGCGTTATTCCCGAGCCGAAGCTCTACCCGCGAGGAGCCCGGTTTTTGTGAAGATCTTCCAGATCTACCAAAGAATACTACTTCTACAAGCCGTAGTATTGTCCGATCATCTTCTGATCAAGTGAGTGTGTGGTTACTTTCTTCTAACACATAAATATGAAGTATTTATTTTGAAATACGTGCTATATGTTTATATATCGTTGTTTATTTGAGATGAGTGTGGAATGGATGTTTTATTTAGTTTTTAAATGAGTTAAAATATATATGTATTTTATATCTACAAATATGTTGGGTAGAACATGGGTAGACGAGATAGTTGGTGTGTGATAAAAGGATGAGCCGGATAATGAGATCAAGAGGTTAGTTTTAGATCTGTGAGTAGGGATCAGATCAAGAGGTTAGTTATAGATCCGGGAGTATGGATCAGGTAAAGAGATAAACTTGCTATTAGTCCGGGAGTATGGATTAAGACTAAGTTAATTGTCCCTAGTCCGGGAGTATGGATTGGGCACAGTTATAGATCCGGGAGTATGGATCAGATATGAATTAAGACTAAGTTAATTGTCCCTAGTCCGGGAGTATGGATTGGGCACATTTATAGATCTGGGAGTATGGATCAGATCAGAATTAAGGTATAGTTAATTGTCCCTAATCCGGGAGTATGGATTGGGCACACTTTTAGATCCGGGAGTATGGATCAGATCAGGAGGTTAGTTTTGGATTCGTGATTATGTATCAGGTGAAGAGATTAGTTTTAGATCCGTGAGCATGGATCAGGTGGAAAGGTTAGTTTTAGATCCGTGAGTAGGGATCAGATAAAGAGTAAAATTTTAGATACGAGAGTTTAGATTGTGTCGTTGTGAGGATCTACGGGGTGGGATAAGAGTTTCCTTTATAGGGTGAAATCGTACAAGTTTGAATGTTCTATTTATATAAATATATGATATAACATTGTGGGATGAAAACCCTATATGCTCACCAGGCTCCTAAGCCTGACCCACTCAGTTTTCTTTGTATCACAGGTATCGATACGAAGACATATTTCACAAAGAGATTTAAAGGAGATATAAATCATTAGTGTAATTGAATGTAAGTTTTGTTTATGCTTATATGTCTGTATCGGAACATGACATCCCAAGGTTTTATTATTAAATGAAAATACATTCTCTTTGAGAAATGTTTTGATAATTTATTATCATATCTTGTTTTGGGAACAAATTCCGCAACTGTTTTTTTTAAAAGATTACTCTGATTTTAAAAACAAAGCATAAACAAATCGGTCTTTTCTGGCCATGAAATTGGGGATGTCACAACTGACGTTTGAAATAGCGTGCTCAAAAATGTGGAAACATAAGTGACTGACCAGTATGAAACCTAACTTAAAGACTTGGACACATGTGCTTCATAATGTATAAGATAAGACTCGAAAAATCGGACCCGAGAAGGCACCACCTCGTGGTGAAAAGGAACTCGTCATGGTGGGCTTGGTGCATGAATTTTTTTTTTGTTTTCTAACTGCAAAACTACGCCGTGGTGTAGGATACCACAATGTGTTGATTGAAAATTGGCACAAATAAGTGTTGAAAATAGCAGAATTCTGGAATATTCTTTAGCGCTAACAAAAATAAGCACTTCTTGGACGTGAGTCTTCACTCGTTTGCTCAAAATAACACTCGAAATGCTCCACTCTCGCTTCTCTCGCCGTTTTCTAATCCTTTTCTATAATGTATCACCCTTACCCCTGACTTGGACTAAAACTTCATGGGGATCTAAAACAAAGACAAGTGATAAAACTAGGAAACAAATTCAAACAACCAAATAAAAGATAAATATCCAACCAAACCACACCAAACAAACGAAAATAAAAAAACAAAATAAAAGAAACATCTCTTAAATCCACTTCAAGAATAGGATAAAACTCTCTCATTCCTCATCATAATCATCACCAGCTCCACCACTGCCACCGACTCCTCCCTGTTGCTCTCTCCAAAGCTCCTCCCAATTTGCCGCATAAGGATATGAAGGTGGAAAATGATCGGGTTGAGCGAGTGCATTTGTTGCATCATGTAATCCAAAATCATATTGGTAGAACTGGAACTTCGTGCCAAATTATCTTGAAACCTCCTCATTGCTACATTGTAGGGATCCATCGGGAGCTCCTCCTCGGTCGGGATTACTGGAGGTTCATCTTCTTCGGCTTCACCACTCCTTTGTCGAACCCTTCGAACGAGTCGGTTGCGGGGCATATCATTGGGAATTGAAAATTTTCCAAGTCCATTATCAACCATAATATTTTCCCCGCTTATATAAAATAGGAGAAAAGGCTTTTTGTGGCTTAATGGTCAAGAACATTGCTTCACGTTTGTCCAAAATACCAAAAGATCATGCAATACGTGTGATCAACATCCCACCATACAAATGAGAACCGCACCTATCTTTACCCGCCTGAACAGATAGAAACTCAACCAACAAGTACGGAAGGTCCACATGGATGTTCGGTGTGATAAGGGCCCAAAGGAAAAAACACGTCCAATGTTGGGACCTTGTCCCCCTCTTGCTTTTGATTAATTGTATTTGTGATGAACCTATGTAAGATGCGATGTATAGGTGACCGGATATCACTTTCTTGGGTAGTCCCTTTGTGGTAGGTTCCATTTGCAATGTCTTGCCAATATGTTTCGGCCTTGAACCCTTTCGTGACTTTGATGCTCCCTGTAATAAACTCCAAATAAGAGTCTATATGCACTTCGGTTAGGAGATATATATATATATATATATATATGTTCTCATCGCTAACTCAGCAAGGGTAAGTTCTCGTCGTTCTCCTCCAAGACAAAATGTAATATTCCCCTTCTCCATCGTACCAATCTTCCTACGAAATGAAACTGTCACTAAGAACCTGACCACCAATTCCTTTTAAAAAAACTCTTGGATCTCAAACAACCTCCTCCATCCCATGCACATAAACCTTCCATGTATCCCATCAAAAGCCTCAACCCAGTACAGTTCAATGCTCTCTAACAATCCGTCTTGCTCAATTCATCCCCAATTTACTAATAGTTTTGTCGATTTCAAATTTGAAACGACATATACTAAGATATTTGAATTTAAATCATTTTATATCATAGCTTTCAATACATAAAATTTGGTACATCGGAATATCGTTGAGACCGTTTAATTTTTATCAGCCTTCAAATGTAACATTTTATTGCAGTATGGCATAAACAAACAATGTATTCAACAACTTTTGGTCTTACAATATTATTTTATTTACTTTATTACAAAGTAACGTTTTTACACATGTTCTCTATAAAAGATACCAAATATTCAGTATAATATTAATATAACAATCGAACACATTACACAAAATATCATATCACTGTTCTTTTCTCACTTTTATTGACAACTACATGATCATAAAAGTTATTGATAACGATATAGAAAATGCCAAAAAAACATTGATAGATTATAATTATTAACATATTTTAACAACAAAACTGTTTTATTACACAACACGTAGGGATTCGCCTAGTTTTAAAGTAAGGGTTAGTTTGGAAAGTTTAGAGTAGGTCATATGAAAGAAATGTTGAATAAGTTGTTGGTTTTTAGTTGAACAAAGATGAAGGGTAATTAAAGTGGAAGTGCAGGTTATAAGGGAGTAGTTTCTCTTTTTCAACATTGTGTAAGCTTGATTTTCTCTTAAAGTTTCTTCTATTGATTTGTATTAAACCAGAAAAGTTTCTTGTATGCTCTGAGTATTTTGTTGTTGTCTAAACAATCATTAAGAGTTGATCATTGTTTGGGATGTCAAAAAGTCCCGTGGGACCCCGTTCCCGTGGGGTCCCCGTCCCATTTGGGGGAATTTTTTTAAAAAAATCGGGGGCAGGGACGGGGGCGGGGGAAAGGTTAACCCCTGTTTTAATTTCGGGGGCGGGGACGGGGACGGGGGTAGGCAATCTCGCCCCGAAACCCCCATGGGGTCCCCGTTAATAAATTACACATATATTTACATTTATGAATTATATAAATACAGTAAACAATAACATGATTTTGAGTTTCCAAAATTCATCAAAAAACATATTTTTAAGTTGTTAGTATAATGTTTTTAACATGCCATAACTGTTTTTATTTTTAACATGTAAGATTCTGCTATAAATAATTATTTGTTACATAAAAATAGCTCCTTTTAGCCTAAATAATAACTTCTTTTAGCCCAAAAAAATGTCGTCTGAAATCAATCGGGGGCGGCGGCGGGGGTAATAAAGGGGATTTGGGGCGGGGACGGGGGAACAGAAAAATTTTGGGGCGAGGGCGGGGGAGGCACTCTCCGTCCCGTTTGCCCCCGTTGACATCCCTAATCATTGTCAATATTTAGGTTGGGTTTTCTATTGTGAGGTTTTTTGTATAAAAGTTACTAAAGCCTCTTTATAATAAAGATTATGCTTCTTATGCATGGTTATTTGATGTGTTTGAATAGAAACTCAGGTCATCAATAATGCATTGAATTCGATAGTGTTTAATGGATCCCTACATCATCTTCCTACGTTTCTGTAACGCCCGTAGATCCGGGCTAGTCAATTTAGAGATAATAGGGGTCGAAAACGACTTTTCGACAATAGATTATTTAGAATGAATAATCTTAACCAAGTTGTAGTATATGTTACAAAGTTTCCGTACATATAAAGAACGCCGAAATCCGAGTTATAACGAAGAAGTTATGATCCGTCGAAGTTTCGCGACGGAACCGGCACGATACCGGGAAGCATAAATAGTGAATTTCCGATAGAGCAAGATTTAGACTTAGCAATCTAAACAAAAGTTGTAGAATATGTTAAACTGAGAGCGTCCATAAAAAGAACACCCCAATCTGACTTCGTATGAGGAAGTTATGATTTTTCTAAGATTTAGCATGGTAGTGCACAGCTCGAAAATTCGAATTTTAGATCGGTCGATTTTCAGCCAAAATAATCTAAACGAGAAATGAAGATATCGTTAATAGGAGTTAAAAGATAAAAAGACAGTAAAAAACGGAGCTCGTATGCGAAAGTTATGGACGAAGCTTAGTCGCTACTCTTCGAGCGCGATAAATTCGATACAGTTTTATAAATCCGAGATAGAATGAGAACTAGCCAATGGGGTCTAAATGAAATTTGTAGTACTCGTAAATACCAACGCGTGGATATAAATAAAGTCGGAAACGGAGCTCGTATGCGAAAGATATGGACGAAGCTTAGTCGCTACTCTTCGAGCGCGATAAATACGATACAATTTTTGTAAATCTGAGATAGAAGGAGAATTAGCCGACGATGTCTAAATGAAAGTTGTATTCCTCGTAAATACCAATGCGTAGATATAAAGAACGTAGAAAACGGAGCTCGTACGCGGAAGATACGGACGAAACTTAGCGGCTACTTTACTATAAAATCTCTATAAATAAAGGTTGAACCCTTCATTATTTCTTCACACCATACGCATTTCTTTCTCTCTTTAACTTCTCTCTAACCTCCCTAAACCCCTCCCAAGTCTAGGGAACCTCCCTAGCACGAGAAGAAAGCCCCGGAGCGTCCGACGGCTCCGAGAAGAAAAGCTTTCGGCTCGGAAACGCTGTTCCAGCGAAACCCGGTTTTTAATAAAAACCCGCTGTAAGTGAGCTACGCCTATACTATATTTAATATAACTGTTATTTAATTATAGTAACATTGTTAGGGCCTTAAAATAATTATTTGGGCTATTATTATGAATTATATGGAGTGTTATTTAACGCTTATATAATAGTAATAATAGCTAGACTATTAATTAGTCTCGGCGAATAATAGACTAAACTCGACTTGTAATAATACTAGGTTTCGTCGAAGGAAATTATTTTTTTTTAAGAAGCGAAGCGTTGTCTGAGTTCGGAATCACCACCTTTTCAAGTGAGTGCATGGTCTCTTTCATCTTACACATAGATATGAAGTATTCTATATAACTTATGTGTTATGTGTGCGTATTATCTGAGTACTTGCTGTCTATGCTAGTTGAACGATTTTATACACGTTTTAAAGGATTTAAATTGTATATGTATTTTATATCTACAAAAATGTTGGGGTAAAACATGGGTAGATGTAATAGATGGAATATAAGTTGGATGATGAGTTGAGAGGTGTTATAGACCACGAGGTGAGGGTGAGAGGTGAACGATGTGAGAAGCCTTTTCCCAAACGATGGCCCCGTCATTCAGCAGAGTATGGATGACAACCACGGACTATTCTAGACAGTCTAGTGGAACACTAGCAGGCTCGCAAACTGTAAGTGTTGTGAACAATGTGTTCACTCGGTGTAGTCTAAACCCTGGCGATCATGCAGACTTGATGCCTAAACTTTGGTGATCATGCAGACTTGGTGCCAAAACCCTGGCGACTATGCAGACTTAGTGTCTGTTGTATAAATTCTGGCGACTATGAAGACTTAGTGCCTAAGCCCCGGCGATGATGGACTTCATGCCGATTCCTTAGGATGATCCTTAGGAATGTATGAAAGAGGAATGGTTGATTCTTAGGGTAAATCCTTAACAGTAAAGAAGATAATGGGGATGGGTAATTGGGTTGATTGTTTGACTGTTTGAACATAATAAATACATTATTGTGGGTTGAAAACCCTATGTACTCCCCAGGTTTCTCAACCTGACCCACTCAGTTTATTTATGTCACAGGTGTTGTCATGAAGTCACATTACACTGAGAGATTAAAGAGATGTAGATCACTAGTAAGTTCTATTTATGCTTATGTTTTTGTATTGACGATGACATCCCAAACGTTTTAAAATAAATAAAATATGTTTCTTTGAAAATGTTTTGATAACGTATTTATCATGTTTTTTTGGGAACAAATTCCGCAACATTTTTATGAAAAGAAGTGATGAGATTTGTAATCGAGTTTAAAACAAATTCAAGTATGAATTCAGGAAGAGTAATAACGATGAATACGAGAGTAAATAGAATATTTGTTCAGCTCGTATTATGCTTTTGAGTTTACAGATTACAATGAATAAACCGTAAAGACTGAGTGAAAAGCGATCATTACTCACTTAGTACAGACCCCTATTTATAGGAGAACAAAAGCATAACAATACTAAGGACTAGACATTAAGACTACTCTTTATAATATCTTAGTACAAATAACATTACATCCGAAGACTCCTTCTTACGAAGACAAAATAAACTTCGTAACAATCTAACTGACACTTCGACTATTACAACATTTAAGCCCTAACAATCTCCCCCTTTGGAATCAAGGTCGAAGTCTTCAAGATGTCAGTGATTGAACGGCATACATCAGCACTCTTCGGATTTCCATGTACCAAGAGATAACTTTCTTTATCTCTTTCTTATCTCCTTCCGAGTTCTTCTTGCAATGGTTCATACAAACAATTAAGTTCGTATATTGCGAGTTGGTGTATCTCTCCACTTCGCAAGTTTGAAATAAGAACCTTTTAGCTCTTCCAGCTTTGTCTTTTCCTGCAAAAACAATCCCCAATGGCTTTAAACAAATTTCACCATCTTCATACTTGTTCAGCTCATTCTGTTTCTTCGTTGGTGCCATTGGTGCAGTTATGTCGAAGCCTTTGACAGTAGCAAGTTCGACATCTGTTTGAGCTAAGCACTCAAAATAATTCTCCAAAAATATTTTAATGTGCTTACACCCAAGACTAAAAACATCTGGTTCTGTGTCTTGGAGAAAAGAAAATGATTTGTCTTTAAGCATCAAGGCAATGTTGATTAGATCATATGTGTTCATCAAAGGAAAGTCTGCCACTGTGAATTCTTGTAACTTTCCACTTGCTCTTGCCACAGTGTACTTCAAATTTTCAAACTTCCCTTCGAATATGACATCCCTTTTTATAGATATCACCTTCTTAATCTTCTCCGAAAACCATACTTCCTCTTGAGCCTTCGCTAATACTGCATGAAACCTTATCTTCATCTTCTTTCCCTCTTCGGTTTCCATTGATTTTGTTTCAGCCTTGAACTGTGGCATAACGAACATCATTTCATTGACTGGAAAGTCGAGTTGACCAAAGTCTGTGTTCGTAACCACATAGCTCTTTTTCGGAACCTTTTCAAAAGAATACATGTGATCAAACATCACCCTGGATTCTATTGTTTCGTAGTTGAAAACTTTCGAAGGATCACCCTTATCAACATTCAAACCATCCAAAGCTCTTTGTCTCATTATACTTTGAACATGTCTCATTCTATCAACCTCAGCTGCCACCTTAGCTTTCTTCTCTTTATTTGACTTCTCAATCATAACTCCTTTTCCCTTGTCTTTAATGTTTGACGAAGCCATGTTCTTTGAAGAAGAGACATCAATTTGTTTCTCAATTACAATACCTTTTGATATAGGTTTTGAAATTGGAACTGTTGTAATCACAGTCGAAATAACTGGATCAGCTGAAACAACAGATGGCTTTACTACTACTTTCGAAGGATATACTTTTCCGACTACCTTCGTATCTTCAGTTGTCTTCATTTGTTCCCCAGCCTTTGTATGAATAATCTTTTCTCCCCCTTGCACCCCTGTGAAAGCAGGTGGGGCATCCGATACATTTGGTAAAAGGCTCGAAATACGAAGTAGTGGAGCCAAATTCTTGTGTAAGATGGCTTCGAATTGAGAAAATTTTTGAGACAGAAATTCTTGAGAAATAATCGAAGAAACATTCTTCGAAGACAAGTCTTGTAATTCTTTCAATAACCTGACCAGTTCTCCAAAACTTTGTTCTTCTTTGGCAGAAATAGTAGTGAGGTGTGGATTTATCTGCTCAAACATTTTGACACATTTGACAACAGCATCACAAATAATGTCAATTTTCTGATTTGCTAATGCATAATCTTGCTGAGTAGTCTGAACTTCCTTCTGCATGTCTTCGCGAAGTTCTCTGATCTGTAAATTGACATCTTCTCGTACTTTCTTGACTTCCTGTACAAAGAGCACATGACGCTCCTTCGTAACAATCTTCAGATCCTTCACTTCTGTCACAAAATCAGACCTCAGAGAATTGATTTGATTCTCTGTAGAAATATCATTCTGGTCAATCTTCTCAAGAACTCGACTTTCCGAATCACGAATTAACCCTGATTCCTTTGAAATCACCCTTGCTTCCATCTCCTTCATTAATAAATCAACTTCCATGCTTGTAACTCCACCACTGCCCACATCTGCTTGGGATTGCAAGATAGAATTCAATTTCGAATTCAAAATCTTGAACTGCTTCATGGTCATCAGCATGTGGTCAGGTAAATCTTCTTCGGCTTGATCAAAATGAAGAGCTTCGAACGTTCCTCCAAAGCCTTCGTTATCGGTTTCATCAGCAGCAGCCATGGTTTCATCAATAGGTGAGGATGGATGGGGTGGATCAGTTGATTGAGTTGAGAATATGGTGGTGAATGGTTGATCCATAATCGATTGAAATGTTGGAGAATCAGTTGTTGATGTAACCTGGGGTAAAGAAGTTGGTTCAAGAGGCTTCGCATCGTCAGGCTTCGAAATACCAGCAGGCAGACTGGTATCTACTTCTTTTGGAATTTCAATCTCTGGTGTCTCAGGAACTTGCTCTACTTCTTTGATTCTTTGATTTTTCTTCAAAAACTTTGCAAGATCTTCAGCCCTTCGTTTCTTAGATGATGGAGACACCGGAGCTGGAATTTCCCGAACTGTGACCCCCTGATGAGAAAGTTGCGTTTTCTTCACAAGCTGAGACTTTCGCTTGATTTTGATTTTTCGAAAAACACCCGTCTTCGAAGGAATCGTTTCTTTCGAAGGAGACGCTTCAATAACTGGTGTATCAACTACTGTAGCCACTGGAATTTTCTTCTGCTTCTCTTCCTTCACCACTTTTTCCGAAGACTCACCATCTGACTTCTTCGATTTCTTAGGCTTTTTCTTCTCTTCTTTATGTAAGACCCCGGTAAAGACAGTTGTGTCAATGGATTGCAAATATGACACCAAAACTGCATTCGTCGGATCCACCTTCTTGAGCATCGCATCCGGAATGCGAGCTATTGATGTAAAGATAGTCGGATCATCATTGACTTCCTTCAGACTACTATACATGTGAAACACCGCCTTTTCTTCGAATTCCGAAACTTCGATTTTCTCCTTGTGATAAACATACTGTATTATTAGACTCCAATAACGAGCACAAGAAATTCCCTGCTTGGCACTCGTCTTTGAAATGCTAGTTACAAACTCTGTCCACAACTGTTCAGAGTAATCAACATGCAAATCATAGTATAACCCAGCAACCATTGCATATACCTCCATCCTTCCTTTATCAAGACCCACGGTTCTTCTAGTAAGACATCGAAGGAAAATTCCAAATAACAAATTTCATACCGTAGGTAATCCGGATTTCTTGAAGTCACTAATACGCGTCAAAGGAGGTTAATGGCCCATCTCGTTAAACATAAACACCACTTGAGAAGAAGACACTTCATCATATGGACCAGAATTTGGAATCCCCAAAATTTTGCAAAACAATCTCTTGGATACCCTAATACGCGTATCATTCACCATAGTGAATTCCACACAACTTTTTTCCTTGTTGTATGATGCAGAGGAACCCGCCTTTGATAACCAAGACATTGGAACAGCAAAAGAATCGAACATTGCTTTAGACAGAACTGAATTATGTAAAGCAACCATCAGCATTTGGAGTGCAACCGGATATTTTGACAAATCAGATTCCACTTGGTAGTTTGAACCCTGGATTTTCAGAATCGGAACGCTAACAACTTCGTCTGTGGTTGGTGATGATGTAGTTGCCATTGTTGAAGATAAGAACAGAAAAGGTATGAAGAAGATGACTTTTTGAAGAGATGAGTTGCAAAGAGAATTTTGTATAACAGAATGTTTGATCGCATAAAGTGTTATTGACTCCTGATTTCCCCTTTTATATGTAACCCTAGAATTTTGAATTTGAAGCGGGATGCATTAAATGCTTGCTGACATGGCACCTTGAAATACAGACTTTACTCATCAAAAAGTAACAAACGTAACTGTCAGCACGCCTTAAACGTTTATCGTATACCATACGTCACCAAGAGAAAAGACTGTTTGATATTCCTCAAGAGAATTGTAACCATCGGATTTCTTCGGAATAGAGGTCAGGCTCTTTCACTTTTGGGGTTTAAAAAGCGAAGTCATATGCCAGAGTTTCGAAATCATCAGTTTAAGTTGGTTTTACTCAAACCTCAAGGATTTCGTGTGTGCTGTGTTCCAAAAAACATTTAGATGAGAAACGAATAAATTTTTTTTTGGAAACTTGTGATGTCAAAAATTTATTTTGACACAAAAACAGTTTAATCCCGGGCAAAGATTTCTTCGAAAATTATCAAGAGAGATAATTAACAGCTTGCTTGGTTTCCCGTGAATTACAATCGGTAACTTGTAGAGAAGTTTCAAAGGGTTTTCTTTTAAAAGGCAAATAGGTTGCTTCGAAAATTTTGTTACATTTCAACCTTAACATAAGGTGATAAATTGTAAGCAAAATTAGTTGTATGACCAGTGTAGTCAGTGACAACTTGGTTTCGAAAGATATTCAAAGTAACTAGGATTTTCGAAATATACTCACACAGAAATCATATTCATACAAAAAAAATTTATGCTGGATCTTGTTGGGAACAAACATCGTAGGTTTCGAATGTTTGATTAAGATCACTCAAAAGAAATGAATATGATTTTGAGTATAGAAGGTACTGAAACAAATGTTTCGTAATTTCTGGAACATAGTTCCCCGTCAATTCCTTAAGGTTTATGATTTTTTGGTTTCACTTCCCTCACGGACTCATGATGTTAGATCACAAACACAGACTTGTGATTTGTCTAGGTTTTGATTGGTTTGATCAAAGACCTCAAGGACAAATCTCTTCAAAAATTTGGAGTGTAAGAATTGTTTGGTATAAAAAGATTGGATAAGAATCGAAGTGTACCTCTGTTATAATGGACAAAACAGAAAACTCTTAACTCATGTGAGAAGAGTAAGGTAGCTCTTGTTAACTTATGCGAATACAAGCCTTGTTAGGAAGAAATTTTCATGAGATAATTTCATCAAGGCTTTCATTTCCCACACATAGAATCATATGAGGCTTGAGACAACATGCAGCAGCATGCTTCTAGGGACATCCTAACTAGTACACGATTTATTGAAATCATACCTTCCCATAAAAGACACAAATATGAGCTCTTCGCATTTTAGTCCTGTACTAAATTCTCATCACACAAAGGTTAAAAAACAAAGAAAACAAAAGTATTTTTGTGATTTTTGAATTTTTCAAAATGAAAAACATAACAAAATAAAATCTTTTTGGATTTTTAATTTTTCAAAAAAAAAATTAATAAAAATATTTTTGATTTTTCAGGTTTTTTCGAAAGCAAAAAAAAATGAGAATTCTAACCTTAGTTGAGATATGTATTATCTTCTAAACATACGAACACGAAGCATCCGAACCGTTGACTTGGAACAGTAGTCTCTGAATATGAACAGTAACATTGAATAAATCATACGAATGTGAACCATTCGAAGCGTTGACCATGAACAGTAACCTCTGAACACTTAATCACCCTGTCCGTCAGTTCACCAAATCATTCAGACCCATCACTCTTCGCTTTTATCACATGTAAGTGAATTTCCATCAATCATACCCAATCCTTCTAAGATACGAAGAAATGATTTTTCATCCAATGCCTTTGTAAAAATATCTGCCAATTGTTCCGTTGTTTTCACAAAATGAACTTCAATATTCCCTTCTTCGACATGATCTTTGATGAAATGATATCTAAGAGCAATGTGCTTAGTCTTCGAATGCTACACAAGATTATGACAAATTCTTATTGCACTTTGTGAATCACAATATAAAAGAATCTTTTTCATATTAATAGCATAATCTCGTAATTGACTTTGAATCCAAATTATTTGTGATGTACACGCAGCTGCAGCAACATATTCAGCTTCAGCTGTAGATATCGAAACACATGTTTGCTTTTTCGATTGCCAACTGACCAACTTTCCATCTAGTAATTGACACCCACCAGTTGTGCTTTTACGATCAAGACTGCATCCTCCAAGATCCGCATCCGAATAAGCTTGTACAAAGAACCCTGTTTTCGAAGGATACCACAAACCTAAAGAAGTAGTGCCTTTCAAATATCGAAAAATATTCTTCAGTGTTGTTAGATGTGGTTCACGTGGATTCGATTGATACCTTGCACAATTACAAACAGAAAACATAATATCAGGTCGACTTGCAGTTAAATACAATAAAGACCCAATCATGCTTCGATACAGAGTGAGATCAACAACAGATTTATCTAACGAAGGAGTTAGCTTTATGCCCGCTGCCATTGGTACTCGTAACTTTGTGCTATTCGTCATGCCAAACTTTTCTAACAAATTCTTCGTATATTTTTCCTGATTAATGAAGATGCCTTCCCTGTTTTGACAAATATTCAAACCCAAAAAGTTATTAGTTTTGCCCATCATACTCATTTTGAATTTGCTTTTCATCAAGTCTTCGAATTCTTTGGATAAAGCAGGATCAGTAGAGCCAAAAATTATATCATCAACATAAATTTCAACAAGCATCAGGTGATTCCCAATTTTCTTTCGAAATAAAGTGGGATCAACTGATCCTTTTTTAAATTTAGATTGTTTCAAAAATGATGTTAAAGTTGCATACCATGCTCTTGGTGCTTGTTTTAACCCATACACAACTTTATCCAAAATATAAACATGATCAGGATGTTCGGTATTTATAAAACCTGGTGGTTGTTCAACATATACCGTTTCTTCGAGTTCGCCGTTTAGGAATGCACATTTTACATCCATTTGATAAACGTCAAAATCTTTATGAGCTGCATAAGCTAGAAAAATACGAACAGCCTCGAGTCTTGCGACAGGGGCAAATGTTTCTTCGTAATCAATTCCTTCTTGTTGAGAATATCCTTTAACAGAAGTCTAGCCTTATTTCGAATAATGTTTCCATCTTTGTCAGTTTTGTTTTTATAAATCCATTTGAGTCCAACAATTGACACATCAACAGGTTTCAGAATTAATCTCCAAACCTTGTTTCTTTCGAATTCAGACAATTCAGCTTGCATGGCAACAACCCAATCAGAGTGTTCCATTGCAACCTTAACTGTCTTTGGTTCGATTTTGGAAATAAAAACATTAAACATGCATAACTCTTGATGAGTATTCAATACCTCATTTCGTGCATGAAGTTGTGCCCTTGTCATTACTCCTGCTTGTGGATCACCTAGAATTTGTTATTTTGGATGATTTCTTGTCCATTTATCCAATGGTGGATAATTAGGATCAAAATCCAAAGGTGCATCTTCGAACATAACATCTGTTTTTGATCCATTTATGGAACTTGCATCCTCAGCATCATCAAAATGTTCTTCTTCAAGAATTGGATCCTTCTCAAGTATGGGCTCCCCCTCGATGATTGACTCCGTTTTGATGTTTTGCTCTGCTTCGATGATTGGCTCTTCTTCAATAATTAGCTCCCCCTCAACATTAACATTAATTGACATGTTATCACCTTCGCAAGAATGCTCCCCTTCAACAAAATTGTTCGAATCCAAGTGCTCCCCCTCCACTGGACCATCAGATTGTTCATTTGTGTTTCGATTTGAAAACAAAATTGAATCATTATCATGCTTCGAATTTTCTGATGTTTGATTATCGGGTGCATTTCTTTCTGCATCAATTGCTTGATCTGAAATACCAAAAATCAATTCATAATTAGCATCATCCATTTCAATTGAATCATTTTCATTCAAAGAATTTTGCAAAATAGGATAATTTGCAAATTGATGATTAGACTTTTTAATGTAATGATCATCAAATGTCAAATTAAAAGTTTCTTCCACTTTGCGAGTTCGCTTATTTAACACTCTATAAGCAACAGAATTGTGTGAATATCCCAAGAAAATTCCTTCATCAGCTTTTGTTTGAAACTTCGAAAGATTATCCTTAAGATTCATTATGAAACATCTGCGTCCAAAAACATGGAAAAATTTGACATTAGGTTTTCGATTATTGATGATTTCATAAGGAGTTACATTAAACCGTCTATGAATGAATGATCGATTTTGAGTAAAATTCGAATATGACAACATTGTTCTTGCAGCTTCGCATAATGATCGATTTCTTCTCTCAACTCCACCAGAAATGAATCAAAAACACGATTTTTGAATTCAATTCCATGATCACTTTTAATTTTTCGAACTGACTTCTTCAACGAAATCTCCATTTTCTTGATAAAATCAATCATCATTTGTGGAACTTCGGATTTTAACCTGAGAAAATAAACCCACATAAATCTTGAAAAATCATCCACAATAACTAGAATGTACCTTTTCTTGTTAAGAGTAGCAACTATCGAAGGACCACATAAATCAATATGCAAGAGTTCGAGGGGTTCAACAACCTTTGAATCTATTGTAATTGGATGACCTTGTTTGTGTTGTTTTCCTACTTCGCATGCTGCACACAAACTGTCATTATCATATTTAAGAATGGGTAAACCTCTTATCAGATCTTGTACAACAAGTTTGTTGATGTTTCGAAAATTGAGATGTGATAACCTCCTGTGCCATAATCAGCTTGTATCGGCAGCAGCCTTCGAAAGTAAACACACAACAGGTTTGCCAACAATTGGAACTATATCCAATGTAAACATATCACCTTTTCGTTTCGACTTGAGTAAAACTTCTTTTGTCTCAACATTTGAAATGACACTTCCTTCTTCATTAAAAATAAATTGATTGCCAGTTCCCACAACAAGTTGTGAAACACTTATCAAATTGTGTTGTAAACCTTCAACAAATGCAACTTGATTGACAGTGAAAGTGTCATTCGTTATCTTTCCATAACCCTTGACTTTGCATTTGTGATTATTGCCAAACTTAACCACTCCTCTATTTTCTAAGCTTCGAAAATCACGCAAATTTTCCTTCTTCCCAGTCATGTGACGTGAGCAACCACTATCGATATACCACTTGTTATCATATTGCTCGTCACAAAGTACCTGCGATTATTGAAAAAATTTAGGTACCCAAGCCTTGTTGGGTCCATTCATATTAGGTTTGTTTTTCAATTGCAAAGTACAACCATTAACCCAATCACAAACTTTTGTTTTGAAACTGTCAATAAATTTAACATTTTCATTCAAAGGATCATATATATGAGTTTTTATTGTTTTTAAATTTTCACTTATTATACCCTTCGCATTTTGAGTTTGTGATGTTTCACTTTTCGCTTTCGTGACCGGCTGCCAAACTTTAACTGAAATGTTTGATTCTTTGGATGACGAACTACCACTTGTTGAAGGATTTACATACATTTCATATGCCTCATGTATCTGTTCTTTCAAAAACTTACTTGATTGATTCATTTTTCCTTTTCCTTCCAACCAATGATCAATATTTCTTTTAGTAGTTATACCTTTCGCATTTGAAATTTTGTCAGCTTGCTTCTTCGGAAGATTATAACATTTTGCTGAACTTGGAACATAATCCACTTTTGGTTTCGATAGATAAGACTCATGATAAGATGTATTCAGTTGTGATTTTGAAATTTGTTTTTCAACTTTTTTCTGAAAACTTTTTCTTGGACGTGTTGTTTTTGTTCCATTTGAAACGTTTGTTTTAATATTTGAAAATGAAGCATTTTTCTTTTCAAAAAATTGAGTCTTGGATCTTCTTCTAAAAACTTTTCCTTCTTTTGAAAAATTTATTGATGTCATATTTAATGACTCAATAGTTTGCCAAAAAATTGTTTTTCTTGCTTGACGTTTTGAAATATTATTTTCCTTTGAAATTTTTTCAACTTGAGCTTTAAATTCTTTTGAATTTAATTTTATTGCTTTGTTAACTGTTTTAACATCTGTTTGAACACCTTCGTGCTTCGTGAACACATTTTCAGTTGTGTTAACTATCTTCTTTTCAACTTTTGACTTTTCAACCCATATTCTTTTTGGTTTTTGATGTTGAAATATATATGAATTCTTTGTGAGATTATTTTCAACTGTGCTTTGATTCGAAAAGAAACCTTCATTTGAAGTTTGCTTATTGTCTTCCTCAACCAACTTTTTGAATTCAGGCTTTATATTTTCAACATTACCTGTTGTTACGAAGACTTGATTTGGGAACACAATATCATCAGTGCATTTGAAGATTGGATAAACGACAGTATTCAATTCAAGATAATGAGCACCTTTTTCACTAAGAGTTTTCTCAAATTCTTGTGTATCCATATAAACTTGATCAACAACCACTCGAGGAATTTCAATTTCTTTCGAACTTTGAATTGACTTCGAATTTGTGTTTTCTTCCTCACTATCACTATCATCGGTTTGACTATCATGTATTTCCACAAACTCCATATCACAAACTTTCGAAGTTGGGGGCTTATCAATGTCAATTTTTATGAATAAATCTTCACATTTTTCTTTCCCTTTAAAAGAATTTGCTACATTTATGACAGACAATTGAGAACAATCTACATCCTCTAAATCACTAATTTCACTAATATTATCAGAATTATCTTCAATATCAGCAAAATTAGTTTGACAATTAGATGTAGAATTCTCAGTCTTTTTCAAAATTCGAAGTTGTTTTGATTTAGTTAAGGTTTCATTTACAATTTTTACTAAATCATTAGCATCAAGATAATCTTCAACTTTAGCAATTCCATATCTATACCTATCATCTATAACTTTGTTAAAATCAGAAATTTCTTTTTCACAATCATATGAAACACTATCTACCTTAGCTCTATCATATGCTAAAAATGGTAGCAATTTTCTGTGTTGTTCCTTACTTATCTCACTCGAATGATGTAATTCAGTTAATTTTCCATACAATCTTTTCGCAGAATTACAGAAAATATTTCTCTGTGCTAACAACAAGTTTATTTCCTTTGCTAAACTCTCCCTATCTTCCATAATATTCGACACTTGCAATTCTAAATAATCAACCCTAGTGACTTTTGATTCTAACTTCTTTCTTGTCTCTAGTAATTGATCATTTAACTTTTTAGCTTCATTGCTAGCAGACACAACAATTGAATCAAAGTAAGTAACAGTTTCATCAAAAGTTACTAACTCAGAATTATATGCAGAAACTAGAATATTAAAGGATTCAAGAAGTTTACGTACCTTGGTAGTCATGGGCGACCTGTCGGTAGACTTCGATACGAAGCACTGCCCACGTACTTCGTAATTCTCTTCTTCATCTGAATCTTCTTCAACTTTTGCATACATGGCCCCGTGTGTTGGATTCTTCATTTCTTCATCGTATGAACCTGAGGACCATATTTGATATGTGCCATCCGATTCAGTTTCTCCATGAGCCACTAACGACAAATTCTTTGCCTTCGACTTTACTTCCTCCAGTTTCTCAGTGTAATACGCTTCATCCTTTGTTTTATTTTTCTTTTCCTCCTTCTTTCTCAACAAGCAATCTACTGCCAAGTGATTTGCACCATAGCAATAATGGCAATTAATCCCTGTATCACCTTTCAACATCTTCTTCATTTGCTCCATTTCACTCTTCGAATCCGTCTTCACTTCTTTCTTCTTTTCATCCACTCTATTTTTGTTCTCAAAATTACCCTTCGAATCTGATGACTTGTTCTTTGGATTAAAAGGTTTCTTAAAAAATTTCTTTACTCGATTGTTTGAGTAAAATGCAACAGCCTCATCATCAGAATTCATCAGAAAACCTTCTTCTTCATCAGACTTCAATTTTTCATTCTCTCTTTCTGAAACCTTCGAAACGAGTGCCAATGGTCCACCAAGACTTGCTATCGCTTCCTCAGCTATTTCATTAACCTCATTTTCATGAGATTTCAACTGATTGTACAAGTCATTCAAAGTCGAAGTATCAAAACCTTGTTGGTTTTTTACCATCATACTCACACTCCTCCACTCCTTTTGAAGTCCCATTACAAATATCAAGTTGTACTCCATTGATGACCTTGTAATACCATAACGATTACAACGATAGATTAACTCGTTGAACCGATCATAGTATACTTCAATGGATTCAGATTCTTTCTGTTTGAAATCTTTGAGTTCCACCAGACATTGTTTCACAGATGTGATCTTCGTCTTTTCACTTCCTTGAAATTTATCTTTGAGATTGTTCCAGATTTCTTTAGTTGTTGTGCATGTTCTGACATAATTGTACACAACAGGAGGCAAGGCACCTCTTAATTCCCTCATGCATTTCTTCTCCAGTTGTTTTAAACGATTGGATTGATTGTCAACTTCCGAACTGCTTGAAGACACACCGATTGGCTGAACTGTTGCAGGTTGATTGATTTCTCCTGAAATGCACTTCCATAATTCTTCATCCAATCCGTTCAAGTAATCTTGCATATGATCTGCCCACTAATCGTAATATTCTGGAATAAGCATCGAAATTTTTGTGGATGAACCAAGCAAATGAGAAAATGATGTCATGGAATTCAGATTGAATGACGCCATTGTTGTACGGACAAAAACTTCAAGATGATACGAAAACTTTGATAATTTTGAAATCAAATTGTATATTTCAAATCAGAATCACACAACGAACACTCGATTCACAAATATGTTCGCAGAATCAAATCCTAGATTTAGATCAAGAAGAATTTTTCACACTCAAAAAGAACGGAAACTTTTTGAATCAAACAGTAGATTCAAAAATCTTTTTGAACGTATGAAAATCAGATCACAGAAAGGATTCCTGCTCTAATACCAATTGATGAGATTTGTAATCGAGTTTAAAACAAATTCAAGTATGAATTCAGGAAGAGTAATAATGATGAATACGAGAGTAAATAGAATATTTGTTCAGCTCGTATTATGCTTTTGAGTTAACAGATTACAATGAATAAACTGTAAAGACTGAGTGAAAAGCGATCACTACTCACTTAGTACAGACCCCTATTTATAGGAGAACAAAAGCATAACAATACTAAGGACTAGACATTAAGACTACTCTTTATAATGCCTTAGTACAAATAACATTACATCCGAAGACTCCTTCTTACGAAGACAAAATAAACATCATAACAATCTAACTGACACTTCGACTATTACAACATTTAAGCCCTAACAAGAAGTACTCTGATTTTTATAAAGCATAAACAAAATCGGTCTTTTCTGGCCGTGAAAATCAGGATGTCACAGTTTCATACTTTATCAAAATTTTCTTACAATGCACTGAACTTTAGAAAGTTCAATAGGACATTACAAAATCTAATTTATAGTATATATTTAATAGTCATAAAATTTTATTTTTCTCATTGAAGGGTTCAATGATCATTGAACTCCAAATCTATTAAATGTCAAAGTGGCATCTTAAAAAGGTAAAGTTTCATCCATTGAATGATAACTAGACTTGGCATCCCATTAAACTCACAATTATGGATCATAAAAAAAAATCGGAATTATTAAAATACTAGAATTAATGTGATATTGAAAAACATAAATTTGGATGGAAAATCATTTAACTACACAACACTTTATTTGATATATATATATATATATATATATATATATATATATATATATATATATATATATATATATAATACAATCATAGTGATTTATTTGTAATATGTTTAAATTAGGGGTGAGTAAAAACCGAACCGTAAATAAAAAATCGAAAAAAATCGCATAAACCGAAACCGAAACCGAAAGAAAAACCAAAGGTGCGGTTTTTATTTTTCCAAAAACCGAAAATTTCGGTGCGGTGCGGTTTTTAGTTTTGTGAAAACTGCAAAAAACCGAACCGCACCACAAATATATATATATATATATATATATATATATATATATATATATATATATATATATATATATATATATATATATATATATATATTCTCTTCTAATAAAATAGTACAACAAATGCCACGTGGCATTACTTAACGCCTTCCCCTTCAATTTTCCCGCTCAATAGATGTAACTGAATTTCCCAGCCTTCTATTCGAAAATACTGTAAATTCCAAAAAAATAATGTAATTTAGTAGAAATATATATCACGAAATCAGGGAATTTGAACTTTCAATTTGCAATTATACCATATAAATCTGCAATAAATTTAAAAGAAAATATCTTTTACACTCTATCTATATCTAATTAGCATATCACTCCCAATAAATCAGGCATTATAATATCAATCCAAATAAATCAGTCAAACTCTTCCTTATATATATATATATATATATATATATATATATATATATATATATATATATATATATATATATATATATATATATATATATATAAGTTCAATAGATAACCATAATTATGGGTTCTTCAAGGAACCAAATCTTTTTTTCAATTTCTAGAGCTTATTCTTTATCAAAAAACATCTAAAAATATCTAAATTCATATATTAACATTGTGAATGTGAAAAATATTTTTCAGATTCACCATTTGAATTCGGATTCACGTTGTGAATTTTCGAAGATTCACATTGTGAATTTGACGTAAAAAAATAGTAAAAAAATTGAATTTTATATAATTGGAAAAAGAATAAAAAGTTATGAATTTCTGTATTTTTAGCATTTTTTTGATAAAAAATAAGTTCTAAAAGTTGAAAAAAAGATTGGTTCCTTGGTTAATTATGGTTCTCTATTGAACCTCATTCGTAGCTGGTGAGGGAGACTACATTGTGTTTCAAATATGTTTATGTTTCTGTTTTTCCTCTATGTATTTTACTATTTCCCCTCTTCATTGTTGTTTCTTTTTTCCTGTTTCAATTTTTTTAACTCATTGATTTTTTTGTGTTTGTAATATGTTTCTTTTTTCCTGTTTCAATTTTTTAAGGTTGCTACTTTTGGGCTAGTCAATGGTAGCTTATATATAATGCATAAAAATCGTAAGAAGAGTAACCTTTTGGTTTTGACATTTTTGGTCCAATATCTTTAAAGCTGCTACTTTTGGGCTAGTTAATGGTACTATGGTAGCTTATATATATATATATATATATATATATATATATATATATATATATATATATATATATATATATATATATATATATATATATATATATATATAATGCATAAAAATCTTAGGAAGAGTAACCTTTAGGTTTTGACATTTTTTGTCCAATAATTTTTTAAGGTTGCTACTTTTGGGCTGGTCAATGGTAGCTAAGTGGAGTCAAGGCTTCAATTCTACATGTTTGCTTATGGATCTTCACCGTTTTTAGTTCCAATGTGATTGTTCCACCGCTTTTGTGTTATGGATCCTTCCACCGCCATTCTCACCGCTTCTTTTTTCTTCGATTTGTTCCACCTTATAGGAATTGGTAACCTTCTACCTTCCACTTCCTTCCATCGCTCCCATTTTCCTCACCCAAAAATACTCACCAAATGTTTGTGTATGTTGTGTTCAATTGATCGGAAAGATGGTAGAAAAACACAAACATCGATTGTATGTATTCGTTTTCTGCGATTGGTGAGGAACCACTGAAACACCTTTGTATGGGTAAACTTATTGTTGATAAAGATTTTGGGATCTAGGAGACTGTCCAGAAGAAGACCCAGAGAATCCCCTTTCTTCCACATGTTTATTCTAGGTATATCCGTAAAACCTAACCCCAACTATCAGTTCTTACTTTCGAATTGAAATTTAGGTCTGTTTAAATTTGATTTTTTTTTTTTATGGAAAAGAGTCTATTTCTGCAACTCTTTAAAGGTTTGCAAAACGTAATCTTCCCTCATTACCTATGAATGACCGAATACATACAGAACAATCACAACAAACCACCTAAAATACAAAAGGATAAATAGGAAAGGATATACAACAATAAATGATATATATATATATATATATATATATATATATATATATATATATATATATATATATATATATATATATATATATATATATATATATATATATATGGTCTAATACTCTTGAGTTGTTTCATGAGAAATGCTGAGGTTTGCTTACATTCTATCAGTGTTTTTTTTCATATTCACTAAAATATTATTTTAGATATGCGATAAAATATGTGATTCAGTTCTCTCTTATTGAGTTAATGATTTTTATGTTTTATGTAGTTGAGTGAATCAGAGCATAAGTGTTTATTGATTTTAGATATGTGATAAAAGATGTTGCTAGTGAATAGTGATGGTTATCGGAAATTTGTCTAAATTTTGATATCAATGAAAAAACTTATGTATGATCACTTAACCTTTGAAAGCTTTTGAGCTTTAATTTTCCATGAATGCTAACTTTTGGTTTTTAAAATTGATTAATTAATTGTCTGTAACATATAAAAAAAACGATTTCATTTAGAATGATACCCATGTTCCTTGTATTGTGTCAAGATTGCAGACTGACAAAATTTTCTCATTTTTGAGCTGATGTCGAAGACAAGAAATGGCGAAGGTTTGTGCTCTTTAAAATTGTTCTTACCAATGTTTATCAGTAAATAATGTCCTGAAACAAGTTTTTTGAGTTATTCATGGATGATGTTGTAATTTATATCGTACAATTTTGCATTACAACATATGAATTCGTTTTGGATTCAATTCTTTGTTATTGATGGATTGATGGATTGAACATAATACACATACATATTTTTTTGCTTCATGACAACTTGCATTGTTATTTATAACCCAAAAAGAAAATGCAAGAACTGATCTGAATAAAATAGATTGAAAAAATGAAATATAATCTTAATGGAGTAGTTTTGTCTCCGATTTAAAGAAGCACATAAAGAGGCTCAATGCCCTTTATCTAGTTAATATAAATAATCATTATATATTCTATTTTGTAGAGCATATGAAAACCAAACCTAAATTCTAAGTTGTCTTTTGATGACTTTTAAAAAGTATTATCAAACTTCTTTTCCTCTACATTTCTCTTTCACTTTCGAAACACACCTAAATTTGCCAATCTTGAATCTTCATTTATCACGTTTTCCTTCTAAAGTTCTTTAATTGTAAATGCTAAATACGACTCTTACCGACACGTGTCATCCTAATATGATTGTTCCGATAACAAATGGTCCAAATTAATATTTTTGGGCTTTGGGTTCATTTAGAACCACGGAAAACATACATTAAATAAGAAATAAGGAAATAAGTTATTATGTAAGGTTATATTTTGCGAGTCAAAATCAATTTATTTGTCTACTTTTTAAAGGTTTTTATATTTGAAAAAGTAACTTATAAATTAAAGCTATTCACAGTAGCATTTCAACATGAATTTTTATAAAACAGTCACAAATATACATTTTATCCATTATAAAAAAATAATAATAATAATAAACTAAAAACTCAATTTTCAATATGCTTTTTTATGTTATTTTATACATTTCAATTAATTTATCATCTAGTTTCAGCAAACATCATTTTTTATAAGCTAGTCCATCAAAAATTGCCTAAATCTTGAAGGCTTCAATCATGAGTGACCATAAGAGAGTAATGTAGCATCGTTTGCAAAACAAGACAAAACGCTTTGTATCTTCACTAAATGTTGCACCACCTTCGGGAAAGTCTTTTCTAAAGGGGAATACTCCTTTTAAATAAAAATATATGGTTTTTGAAAATACACACTTAAGTCGGAAGTTAGCATAAAGGGGTTGACTCGGTTAATCACCTTTTCTTTTTGTGTTCGTTTGCTTTGGAAGTGCAACACAAAATCTTACGTTGGTGAGGCATTACTATGCCGATTATTTTGTGTTATAGAGATTGGTTATTGTGGTTTGCTAGTATTCGGATTTCCAAACTTCAGAAGGAGTTTCTTGAAGTTGTGTTCCTTCTCATGTGGTGGCATATTTGGTTGTTCAGAAACAATGCTATCTTTGGTAAAAGTGTCCCTAAGAAATCTGTTATATTTATTGTATTGTCACAAAAGTGTTCTCTTTGTGTCAATATAGATATAAGGGGTAGTTTAGTTGGGTTGGATGGCTTCAAAATCCTATGATGTGTATTGTGTAATTTGTTTCCTTGTTTTGTTCATCTAGATTTTTGCTAGTTTTGGTTAATGAAATTCTCTTTGTTCTAAAAAAAGTTTTATTATATTTATTAACTTAAAACCAATACAAATTATAATAAAATATTGTAATAATGACATAACTACTTTTGGTTTTGTATTTGATTTGATTTATAAAACTGTTAAAATAAAAACATATTAGTTTGTAAAAAAATTAATAAATACAAACAAGGTTTCTTTACGGCATCTCCAATCGACCGTCAATTTAGTGATATCATGCAAAATGTTACTGCAATTGGCCTCTAAAGAAGTTGATATTTTTATGTGAAACAATTTTTTGCTATAAATGTAGGGTCACTGTTCACCACACCAAATCTGCTCAATGATTTAATTATCATTTAATTTAGTTTTCATTTTTATTTATCAATATTATAATACACTTTATTATTTATTTATTATATAACTATTCTAATTTATATTATAATATGTCTATAGTGTAATTTTTTACTCTACTTTAGTGTTAAAAGTTCATTATTTTTGTGTGTTTTAGTGGATTTATGGTTGAAGTTAGTCTTAATAACGTTATAAAAGTATGATAAAAAGGATATACAAAGGTTTCAATAGTAAAATTATAAAAGTAAGATTATATATATATATATATATATATATATATATATATATATATATATATATATATATAATTTTCTTTTTTGGTGTCAAAAATATAATATAACTGGAAATGTATCCCATGCTACGCATGGGTTGGAGTGTATTTGGATATTGTTAGCGTGGAGCCGATTCGTGTTTCGGAATAGAAATTCATAACTCGTTTGTGATTCGATCACTTTTAAACATCTACAAAACAATAGCAACACTTTTTAAACAAAATGGTGAAATGGTCATCTACTTATATTTGTACAATGTATTCATCCGAAAAAAACAGCTATACAGTTTTAATTGGTAGCTGTCATACTGTTTTAAAGCATAACAATTATTGAACTAACAATCAATTGTTATCCAACATAAGTTTTAAAGAAGTGGGTAAGCAGTCGTTTACTCTCATTAAGACAATCTATTCAGTAAAAAAACGTACTTTGTGCATACAGCAACCGGTGCCGCATTATGAGGAGAAAATAGTAAAAATATGGAATGGAAATGACTGTCTTTTTTTTTGGTTGAAATGGTTTGATGCTAAAGTCTTTTCCCTACACAATGAAGGTCGTTCAATGTTTGAAGCATGAATCTCATTTTCTGTGAATGTAATCCGGCTAACGTCATATTTTTGTGATCATATGGCACAAAAAGAGGCTAAAAAAAAGACAAATGTAATGATAATAAATGACAACATTGTGGATATATCTAAGAATATAAAAAGCTTTTTTATTCGCAATCTGGGGAATCATACAGTTTCTTTGAGTCCAGGGGCAATCCAACCTGAAAAATTCAACTACAGAAGCGCATTCAATGTGTCACTAAAATTTACAGGGACAAAACTTTAATTAATACAAAAAAGAGAGGTATCAATAGTGTAATTCATTCATTTTTAAATTAACAACTAGAGAGACCAAAAATGTAATTATTGTAAATTAAGAAATATAAGGAAGAAACCTATAATAACTTCATTTCCTAAAAATTAAAAGGAAGTTATAATGAGTTGTAGAAGTGTCATTTAAAAGAAAGCTATAATGAGCTGTAATAACTTCAGAAGTGTCATTTAACAATTTATATATAAAGAGTTCAATCATCATTCTTAGAGAGTAAATGGTATTTACCCACCATAACAAATTTACCTGAAGCAGATATGGGAGAGTAATGTCGATCATATTGCTCAACCAGGCCAACTCAAGAGCAAAATTTGGATGGATTAGATCATAACAAATAAACAGACACGAAGAAAAACATTAATTTTTTCCCTGTAATGATGCATAACCTCAATTATATTATTATAACACACTGAGTTCACCAATTGGCCCTCACAAATACCATCATATTCAACATAAACCGCAACTAATAGGTTTGTACCTGAGCGATGAAATAAAGGAGCAATTCTTCTGCTAACTGACAGTTACTGGATTGTGAGGCTATCTCCATGGCATCCTTGTAAAGCTTGTCTTTCTTAGACAATGTAATTGAATGGTTCTATCTACCAGCCTTCTTGTAAATATATGTTGCTACACGCCTCATCTAAAGAAGGTCGTGTTTCTCAGTCTGCAACAATCCATATGCATCAATAAGATATCACAATTCACTTCATTTAATAATGATAAATATAATAATAGCATAGCAAAGTAACGTTTGCGCAAGGCGAACCTGTAATTTCTTTTGTTTAGACCAAGGATAATTGCACAAATTGTATCATTTATTGAGCTTTAGATAAACTTTCACTGAATTTGTGACATCTTCAAATTGAATAGTATACCAACTTCTTCTCCAAGTTTGACTCCCATTCTTTCTGGTAATCATTCAAACTTGCCGTTAGACGCAGTTTTAGTGCAAATTTAGTGAAAACGAAGGTAAAGTAAATGCATTAAAAAGGCATTATATGATAACAGTGAGCATTAACCAAAAAGGACATTGATAATAAGTACATGCACCGCCAACTATCTTGATTGAGTGCAAGCAACAATCTGACAACCATCAGCCCATCCTGCTTCCTTAGGGTACTGGAAGATTATATAAAATGCTTCAAACTACATAAATATTCATAACAAAAACTGCAAATACAGAAAATTCATTGAAATTGTTGTTTCTAAGGACTGAGAGGAATCCATTATACAACCAATTTTCTTATATTATACATATCCAACAGTAGAACCTCTACAACAGTGATCAAATAAAAACCCTATAACGACTTCCACTGCCGTGTTTCAATTCCAAGTTGATTTAAGAATTCAGATTGTTGCGAAAAGGGACGACGACCGGAAAATCGGAAAACCACAGCCACAAAATTGAGAAAATAAAGTATATATAGAAAAGACGTACCGGTGTAGAAGATGGTGGAACAATTTTGTTAGTTCACCGGAGAACAGGATTCAGATCTGCAGAAACCCTAGAAATCGATGTATCCCTCTCCAAGGCAACCGGAATACAAACGAAGCCTCCATAAGTCGTCAAGAGAGGAGAAAACGCACATACGGTGCATGGAACTACCCCAAGCGACTTGCTTCGACTTAACAGGGACAGTCTCGAAGAGCAGGTGATGTCATGATGTCGATAACAAACGGTACCTCTAATCACCGTTCATATTCGTCGACGACCTCATGCCAAAAAAATGAAGATGGAGAATGTTCGGATGAGGTGATGGATATTGGAATTGGAGGAGAAAGGCGGTGATTCACATCAATGACCAACTTGCCAACTTCCAAAAATGATGTGGCTAAATTCTAAAGTGACAAAAACGGAAGAAATAAAAAGTAAACAAAAGACAAAGTTGTGTGGCAGAATTCGAAAAGCCAAAACTTCATTGTACATAAGCGTCCTCTTGGTTTATTATATATATAATGGATTAAAAATAATTTAAAATTAATATTACTCATATCAGTTTAGTTAATTTAGTGTAAAAGACAATATTAAATGGTTGTAAATGGTCTTATACAACATAAGTATTGAAAGTAAATATGTAAAATATTCCATATTGTTATTTTGTAACATAAGTATCGAAAAATATGGAAAATAGTTCATACTTGGGTGATATTACCCCTATTTTGTGGGATTTTAATTTTATGTCATGTTAATTATATTACAAGGAACACATGTGGCCCTTCAAAATACCAATAGAAAATGATAACATATGCCAATCGCCAATCCTATTTACCAAAAAAAAATATTAGTACTATACAGACTCCAGAAATTGGCTACCCTACTCCTAAGAGTGCAAGAGCCGAATTCAAGAGCCTCCAACCTCTCTCCAAGATCATTATTTTGTTATTGGTGTTTGTAAGCCATTAGAGGAGTGACACTTGTAACTCTAAGCTTCAAAGACTAGAAGATTCAAGCAAACAACAAGAGGTAATCATCTAGATCTAATTTGTCTCATTAATTTCGAATTATACTCATTAGATCTAGGGTCTGAAAGTCTTGGATGAATGCATGTATAACTAGAGAAACCTATATCCAAGCATTAGGGTTTGCATGAGCACATAGGATATTCTTTTGGCTCAAACCCTTCACATACTTTGCTTACGCAAGGCATACATGTGGGGATTTCAAACCCTAAGTTTTAGGGTTTGAAACCTATTTAAACAACTTTATGGCCCCAAGACCTTCACCCTAATCAGCCTCCACCTGAAAATCGTCCCTCTATCTAACCCTAAATGAGAAGATTGCATTTTGAGCTTATTTGTGTGTTTTGGTGGTGTTCTTGAAGAATAAGAAGAAGAAGGTGGCAGGGCAGTAGCTAAGTATGGATTATGGATTTTAGCATGGAACCCAATTGCTAATTGGGTGTGTTGTTGGTATTGATAGCTTGGGAAGCCAGTAGGACAGTAGCTAAGGATTTATCTTCGGGGAGCTTCTGCATTCGAGGTGAGTTTTCCTCACTATACTTTCGGGTCAAAGGTACCAAGGTCGGCCCTTTGGTTGATAGCCTGATATTGTTGATATGTCGAATATGGAATAGATGCGCATGTTAGTTTGGTTATGCTGGTCTTGATATGTTAGTCTGGTAGATCTGTAGGACTACTTGTGATACTGTTTGTTTATTTGTATATGATATTATTTTTTATTGTTGGATTAATGTCTAAGTCCATAATTATAATTGGTAAGACTTGACCCGACTCGGCATGGTCCATTTGGTTTGCATGGCATCAGGACAATTGGATAGACAAGGTGAGGAAAAAGGATACCGGTGATTTATATTAATATATTATAAGTTATAATATATTAATATATAATCATATTATTTAATTAGTATTGATCAAAATTTAATTTATAATTATTTAAGTGATCAAAAGGAACTAATTAAATATGGACTCTTAAATATATATATATATATATATATATATATATATATATATATATATATATATATATATATATATATATATATATATATATATGTGTGTGTGTGTGTGTGTGTGTGTGTGTGATGGGCCAAGTTCATTTAGGTTGGGCTAAGCTTTCATGGATAGTCCATGAAGTGTTTAACCCATGGATAACATGAAATGAAGGGTCATGGGTTTAGCCCTAATCTCCACACTATATAAAGATGTCCTTGGTTGGTGAAATGGGCACTAGTGTATGAATACAAAAGGCTAAGGCCGATTTCACTAATGAGAACCAAAGTATCCTTATTCTCAAGGTTATTCCAAGTGTTCATGGTGTTGTGTGAACCATTTGAGGTGTCACACTTGGGGCACTAGGCACTCAAGCTTCATGAAGACAAGTTACATCATAAAGGTATGTATTCTATCTATTTTATTACCCAAGTATCAAAGATTGTATGCTAAATAGGGTAATACCTTGGAATATTCATATTTGCATGTATAATAGAGAAAACATAGATCCAAGGTATTTAGGGTTGCATGTACACTTAGGAGTGTTAGAATGCTCAAAACCCAATAATTATATGTCGACATATTATGTGAGTTGGGTTGTGTTGCTTTGTGTTGTAGCCAACAAATCCTGAAGTATGCCAGATATGAGCTGAGGGCTAGGGAGGGCATGCCAGACTCATACTATGGACTCATTAGCATTCCAGATATGAGCTGAGGTCCAGGGAGGGTATGCCAAACTCATATTGTGGACTCATTAGCATTCCAGATATGAGCTGAGGGCCAAGGAGGGCATGTCAGACTCATACTGAGGGCTTATTAGCATTCCAGATACGACCTGAGGATCAGGTGGTATGCCAGACTCTTACTGAGAGATACTCATTGGTATTCCAGTCCAAGGACTAAAGGAGCAAGTCATACATAAGTTGTGGGACCAAGTGCAAGCCATACTTATGCTATGGGCTCGAGAGCAAGCCAGATATGAGTTGTGGGCCTGATAAGCAATCTAGACTCATACTGTAGGCTCAAGGGGTAATCCAGTCTTTTAGTTGTGGACCCATTACATGTTGTTATGTATATAGGTTATCTGTTTAGGTGTTGGTATTTTGGGGGAACTCATTAAGCTTCGTGCTTACAGTTTTGGTTTATGGTTTCAAGTACTTCAGTGGATCGTGGCAAGGTGAAGGTGTGACCGTACACATCCTCACGTTTTGGACTTATGATTTTTCGGAAACTCTGATAATATGAATGTTTTGCAAACTATGTTGAAAGAGATTCTGATTTTTAAATAATGTTTTGGGAATAACAGTTTTTGTAAACACTTCTATAGAAAAATGGTTGTTTTGAAAAGTTTAAATTTTATGAAAATTTATGGATGTTACATGGACATAATAAGTCGTGGTATTAAGCTCTTAAATGATTAAGAATGAAATATGTGCGTACGTTGGGCGTACCAAATGGTACGTTGCGCGTACGCAGTTTGAGTCCCGACGTCTTGGACCACGAGTATGTCCCACATACATCCGGAGTACGCCCCACGTACGAGCCTTGAGTTGACTCGGCTGGGTTGACTCGTCTCGGTTGACTTGTTGATTTTGACCAGTTTTGACCAAGGGTATTTTGGGAAAATGTTATTAATTTAAATAAAAAATGTTTTGATATTTGGGAGTCGGGTTGAGTCGGTTGTCGGAGCAGGGATTTATTCAGATTACTTTCAGACTGTGAGGTGAGTCTCCTCACTGTACCCGTGGGTCGAAGGCACCAATGTCGGTCTACTAGATTATTTATCCTGGTTAGGATATTATTATGCTAGTTTGTAGTTGATTAGTAAATCTGTATGATTATTTGAAATTGTTGATCATGTGTTATGTTTATCTGTTACATATGTCGACATATTGTGTTGGGTTGAGGTTGTACTGCTTTGTGCGATAGCTAAAAAACCTGGGAGCAATCCAAATATGAGTTGAGGCCCTGATTGGCATGCCAAACTCATACTGTGGGTTGAGGAGCAATCCATATATGAGGTAAGGGTCCGTATGGCATGACAGACTCATACTGTGGGCTCGGGGGTAATCCAGTCTTTTTAGCTGTGGACCCAATATATGTTGTTATATGTATATGTGTGTTGGTACTTTGGGAAAACTCACTAAACTTTGGTTTACAATTTTAGTTTATGGTTTCTGGTACTTCAGAGGATCGTGGGAAGACAAAGGCGTGATCGTACACAGCTTCCTGTTTTATGCCACTGGGTCTTGGGAAAAATCTTATTTGAAATAATGTTTTTGAAACAATGACTCTCTTGTAAACAATGTTGTTTAATGGTTGATTTTGAAAATTTTAAATTTATTGTGATTTTTAGGAGTGTTATAGAATGTAAACGGTAATTGGTTTTAGCATAAGGATTTGATTACCGTATAATAAAGAAGGAATGTGATTAAAATAGTAATGGGGAATGGGTTATTTATAAAAGTTCAAAAACGTATTCACCAAAATCGTTCTAGCTTAGCGAGAAGATGCTTGGTTGTTGTGTGGGAGGCTACGGTTCGAAACCCGATTACCTCCTTTTCTTCCTTTTAAAACCTTTAATTTTTAATTAAAGGAAAACACATTGACATGGGATGCAGGGGCAGACATAAAGGATTCCCGAGGTGGCCGAAGCAACCCTAATTTTCTGGCGTAATGTAAATTTTTCGGCATGTCATTCCTAAAATCATGTGTGTTATCCCTGAGATATCAAGTTCCGCTATTGGTGGAATGTCACGTCAATCTTATGCAATATTTTGACAAAACTCATAATTTCGTACAAATTTAAAGATTTTTATTACAATATTTCTATCAGCTAATTTAAGAACCTTGGTTCTATAAACACATGACATGATGTCTTAGGTAGTTTTCATACATATTAATCATAAAGATAATAAACTATTATTTTGAAAATTTTGAATAATATGATTTTAATAACATCTGCTTTTTGTTATTTGTTATAATAATTTATTTAATATTATTTAGTTCGACATTCTAAATTAATTTTTCAAAAGTTTTAAAACGTTTCTCAAAATTTAGATACATAATCTATTAAATGGCATACCAAAAAACATATTAACATTTGTTTTTATATTGAAATTTATGAAAATATAGTATAGAAATAATAAAATAAAATAAAGAGATATTTTGTGTTGGGGAAGACATTCTCCCAATCTCCCTCCTTCCATTTTGACTTAGAACATGGCAGATGGCACCATCACCGGAGATTCCTCCATTTCCTCTCTCCTCATTCCAAAACCTAGGCAGAAAGAGAAGACGACGATTCAGAAGCTTGGTCCAAGAACACAATTCGTCTGTCCTACTCTTTCTTCATTTTTTCATCGTACGTCTATCTCTCTCTACACTTTTTCCTTGTTACGTTTTGTTCTTCTCTCCAGGAAGCATCTCGGACTGTTTACTTTATTTACCATTACCCTTTTCAGAGTTTGGAAACAATCAGATGATTATGTAGAATCACAATTTCCTTACAAATGTTAAAGAAGTGCTTTCCACCATTGTACCCTTTTGCTCTCTCGTCATAGATCTTCTCTGATCCTTCTTTTGCATTCGCAGGTTTTTGGAATGCTGCTTTTGTCAGGTAACCCTTTTGTCTAATCGTTGACGAAATATTTTTGTTTCACTCGATTTCTTTCTCCTTCGTTTCTTCCCTTGAGGTTAATTATAGATTTTGCATGTTTGTATTTTGATTTTCTCCGGGGTTAATCCTTAGATCTTGGCATTCTATTGTATTTTTGTACAGTATGGTGATCTCATGTTGGTCATGCTGACCTTTTGTTGAATTTGATTGAAGATCGAGCTTAATGAATTTGATCCTCGTTCCCGGATATCGATTTATACACTGCTTTTGCTATGTATTTCAAATTCTTAAGCTCGAGTAATATTTTTTTTCAGTTGAATTGAACTCTTACTGATGATAAAATCATTACCAAGGCTCTTGTTTCTGTTTCCTTGTTCTGTCTCTTACTTCCATGGAACTTTAACAATATAATTCTACTACTGATCAAAGCAAGGTGTGTCTTACAGTTTAATCAACAATAGTTAATTTCACAGAGGGATTCTTCTTCTACAAATGCAAAACTTTAACAAGCCAAGAACCCAGCCAAGGCCTAACAGGTCTTACGCTTTAGGAGGTAATCTCACAACTTGATGGTTGATAAAACTTTTACATCAAAGCTTACAGAATTTGAAGTTGTTTTTGGTTTTTATGGTTTCAGGTATGGATCATACAGAGCCAAACAAGAAGAAAGGATTTGTAAGAAAGATTATTTTTGCTTCATTCCTTATAGCATTATGTATCTTCATGCTCAAACAATCCCCATCTTTCAGGAGCCCTAGCCCAGTAAGTAAATAGACCCTTTTCATTCATTTGTTTATTTATTTGTTTTTTGTCCATTTCTGCTTATTTTTCATTTTGTTTTCAAGTTCTCTAGGCATGAAACAGGAATTACTCATGTCTTAGTAACTGGAGGTGCTGGCTATATTGGCTCCCATGCTACATTACGCCTCCTAAAAGACTCTTATCGTGTAACCATAGTGGTATATATTATAATTATCTCTTCTTTTTTTTTTTTAAATAAATTTATAACATATAATCCGACTATAAATAATGTAAATTTTTTATAGGACAATCTCTCTCGTGGAAACATAGGAGCTGTGAAAGTTCTTCAAGACCTGTTCCCACAACCTGGGAGACTCCAATTTATTTATGCTGATTTGGGAGATGCAAAAGCTGTAAACAAAATCTTTTCTGAAAATGCATTTGATGCAGTAATACATTTTGCAGCAGTTGCATATGTGGGTGAGAGTACCCTTGATCCATTAAAGTAGGTATTATCAATTATATCTGTTCTTTTCTTCTTTTCTTCCACTTCAATTATCTTGAAAATGTTGTTTTTTTTTGTTGTAATGATGCAGGTATTATCACAACATTACATCAAATACCCTTGTGGTATTGGAGGCTATGTCAGTACATAATGTTAATACACTTATATATTCTAGCACATGTGCTACATATGGGGAACCTGAAAAGATGCCAATTACAGAAGAAACCCCTCAAAATCCTATTAATCCATATGGGAAAGCCAAAAAGATGTCTGAAGATATCATTCAAGATTTTCATCAAAACTCAGACATGGCAGTTATGATTTTAAGGTTGATTAACAATTTTTCATTTGACACATAGTTTAGTAAAAATGTTTCTGACAACTTATTGAATTCCAGATACTTCAATGTGATTGGTTCAGATCCAGATGGAAGATTAGGAGAAGCACCAAGACCAGAGTTACGTGAACATGGAAGAATATCAGGTGCATGTTTTGATGCAGCTCGTGGAATTACCAATGGGCTCAAGGTAATCTTTCATTCCATTCCATTCCCACATCTGATTCCATTCCATTCCAACCAAACAGATTAACTTTGTATGTGAATGTGATGAAGGTTCGAGGAACAGACTATAAAACCCCAGATGGAACTTGCATACGTGACTACATTGATGTTACTGATTTAGTTGATGCTCATGTAAAAGCACTTGAGAATGCAAAACCTGGCCATGTTGGGATTTACAATGTTGGAACAGGAAAAGGTACAATCTTTTTTTTTTATAATATAACATAATTAAATGGTACAATCTTTTTTTTTTAATTACAATGTTGTTTTGTGAATGGTATGACAGGTAGATCAGTTAAAGAGTTTGTGGAAGCATGTAAGAAGGCAACAGGGGCATCGATTAAAGTGGACTACCTGCCACGTAGGCCTGGTGACTATGCTGAGGTGTACAGTGACCCATCAAAGATACTTCGGGAACTCAACTGGTCAGCTCGGCACACTGATTTAGAAAAAAGTTTGGAGGTTGCATGGAAATGGCAGAAGTCACATCATAATGGATATGGGTCCATAAAGACTATATTTTGATATGGACCAATGATCATATGTGGTTAAAGATTTGAAGATTTTGACCTGGTTTCATGATTAGGTTTATTATGAAAATTAGGGGTTGAGGTTTAGGGTAATTTATATATATATAATTTTTTCCACACATTTGAATATCATCATATGATTATTTCTTACATTGGGACTTGGGAGGAGTTGTACCCATAAATTATTTGTATTAAGAAACTGGTTACTGATGAGATCTTAGAAATAATGTGTCTTTATCAGGTTTAGCTTAAACTCATGTTACAATATAATGATATATGTAATGTAACCCGATCATATGAGAAATGCAAAAATTGTAGGAAATGAAAGAAATGATATGTAAACCCGTTCTCTTTTTAGTCGTCATATGTGAATTAAAATGTCAAAATGATATTTGTGGTTTTTTGGGTATAACCTATGTAATGTAATAAAATGTGTGAAAATTGGAGGTTTAAAACCCTAAAATAATGAGGTTTTATTTATAAAGGGAATGTAAATGTAAAGGCTAAGTAGGAGGACCAAAGGGGTAATTTATGCGATTTGGAGGGACAGAACTTACTGAGTTTTGTGGCAAGAACCATTGTTAAATTACCTTGAAAGGATATGTGATTTATACATGTTTATGTTGATTGAAACGTTATCGTTGATTGTGGTTGATATTATAGGTATATGGTTATTTGAGTACTCACTAAGCTTGCATACCTTAATCGTTACTTGTTTTGCCTTTCAGTTCCAAGTGAAACCCATAAAGATAAAGACATAGCCTGACTCGAAACTTTGTATAATTTTGTGGTATACAATCCTTTTTTGTAAGTACTTGTATTCTACGATTTTAATATGAATGTACACCATGTAGTTTGTGATTTAAAAAGAAATTGGTGTATTTTGTATTAATTTGTCAAGTTAGTATCATAGTTATGGTTTAAGTGAACTAGATGTCTTGTAGTAGATTCATATATTTAAACCGGTGAGAATGGAAGAAAAATGTAAGTTGATTAGACCTTGTGGGCATAGGTTAGCCAACTATCAGACACATTTGGGGTATATTTTGAGGTGCCTATACTCTAGTTCCCTATAAACTGTGTTATAAAGAGGAAATTTTTGATTGTGTGGGCTAGCCTGATGAGACTAGCACTCGTACGAGTAATCCTATAAGTTATTTAAACATGAATTCCCTTGACTAATATTTGATACATGATGAAATATGTAACTAACTGTTTTTTTGATGAAATGAATCATTATATTAAAAAGTTGCTTACAAACAGCATATATAATCATTAAATGAATCATCATATTGCAATGGATGTCTAGAAGTCCTCATACAATACCATATTGAATTGTTTATCTCAGGTGAATCATTTTTCTTACTTCTATAACTTTATTTTAATTATATATATACTTAAATTATTCATCTACTTGAGCTTTAATTGACTTATAACCTCAGCTTTGCAAAAAGAGACCAAGATCATCCAAAACAACAAACTCATACCAAAGATCGCATATCTTGAAAACTCTCGAGACATTTTTTTCATTGTTTACAGCACATCACCCACAAACACCCAAAACAGATAACTTCACAAAACCAAAACCAAAACCAAACCTGTCCTTCATCTTTTCCTTTTGGGAGCAGCACCACCCCCTCTTCCCCTGCCTCCTCCTCCTCCTGCAGCAGGGGCCTTCTTTGAGCCTGAAGCCTTTTTTGCATCCACTTGTACTTGAATTCCTACATACATACATACACACATACAAAATAAGTCAACTCAATAACAGATTTATCTGCTTCTAGAAATTGTAAGGAGGAGAATCTTACCTTTTGAAGAGAGGCTTGCAATGTCCACTTTAGGCTTTTCCTCCTCAGCATCACCTTCTGATTTTTTTTTTTTTTAATAAATCACACAAAAATCGTACTCATGAATGGAAACCATTTTAAAAGATGATAAACAAAAACAATGTGAAAAACAATAAGAATACCCAAATCCTCAACATCATCCGAGTTGTTTTCCTCATTCTCCACTGTTGCATCACCAACATCTACTGGCTCTAGCATTGCTTGAACCCGTTTCTTTGGAGCTTTTTTAATGCCTGGAAGTGTGATCAAATCTGCTGTACGTATCACCCGTGTCTTGCTTCCTTTATTGTACGCCTTCGTCAGTGCAGCTTTCACAGCAGGTTGCACACCCTCAAGTAAATTCGGCCTCCCCTACACATATAATAATAATAATAATTATAAATTTATAATCCAAGTGAATAAAAAAAACCACAAACTGTTATTTTATTTACCTGAAACTTGGACATCAGCATCAGTGACTCAAAATCCTCCTGACTAATAGAGTATGCATCCATAAACTCCACGACCTTTTCAACACCTTCATCCTGCCATTTATCCAAAACAACATTCAGTTAAAAGAAATCATAGCACTTTTTTTTTTTTAAAATCACTTGTACCTTTGGCAGTGTCTTTAATGGATCAGTCATGTGCTTAAGTAGAAGAGACAGATAATCGAGACACAGGGTCGACCTACACCAGTTGACCAAAATCATCATTCATCAAAAACTGTTTACACTCCAGCGAAAAGTGAAAACTAAAACTCAATTAACTTATTAAGAAAATATACATTACCTGCCCAAATTGAATTGTAGAGAAGCTAAAAGATGAACATGAGCATCTTCAAGAAGCCTATAATTCTTTCCCATGGTAGAGTTCTTTCCAAGCCACCCCCCAAATCTGTTAAAGTTTCGTTCACCCTATATACATATAAAAAATAAGACATACATCGATTTATTTACACCCAATTAAAGAACTTTTACCTGTTCAAGTGTTTCCCTTTGTCCACGTAACAAAGCAGCCCTTTTTCAAACAAAACAAAAAAAAATTATCATCATCAACAATTATCCACATAACTGAAAATATTAAAACTAACTTACGGGATTATAGCTGACACGAGCGAACTACTTTGAGAGAGTTGCCACTTTTGATATCTTCTTATTTGTACATTGATTATATCTCCACTTGCAATTGAATCAGCAGCACGTGCGATCAAGTTCAACCTCTTGAGACCATTCTCATCTTTGCCAGCTGTACTTGGCCTGTAGTTTATATAGTTTTCCTGAATCAAAAGAGGTACTAAATCCATATCACTCATGCTCAGATCAAACCGTTCATCCATCCGTAGCTTTCCACCATTGTAACCAAACAACCTTCAACAAGAAAAACCCAAATAATTAGCCATGGATTGTTTTTTATAAATATAACAAAAACATAGACTTGTTATTGGTTCATACTTATCAACTGCTGTAAATGGAGAAATGTCTTCGTCTTTAGAGCTAGTAAGAAGGCGTTGTCTCACATCATCAAACTTAATGACAGACATTGAGAGACTCATGTATTGTAATTGATTCAGAGCCATACGCATATCTCCATTAACTCTTTCAGCTAGTTCCTCAAGTGCCACCTCATTTACTTGAATCTTTTCTGCATTTGCAACTTGTAACAATCTTTTCGCCATTTGTTGTTTTGTTGGTTTCCGGAAGGAAAGAAGTAAGCAGTAGTTGACCAAGCTTTTTAGTTTTTGACTATATCGATCATTGCATATACAAATTATAGGGATTTTAGATATTTTAATGCTGGCAATAAGATCAGCCACACCACCTCTATCTCCAGCAGACATACCATCAACCTCATCCATAATCAACACCGCCTTTGGATGCTTTGACCGGTCAAAGTCAACACTTAAAGATTGATTACTAACAAGCTCTTTTACAGAATTAGCAGTGCTACTACCAATTCCCTTTTCAATTTTGGCATCAGCTTTTCCACGACTATCACTGGCATTAACCTCAATTGTCTGGAACCCAAGCATCTGACTAACCAACTTTGCTGACGTGGTCTTCCCTATGCCAGGTGTACCACTTAGCAATATTGCCTTCTTTGCCCCTGAGTCGCTCTGTTTCTTTCCCTTCGCCTTGCTGGCACCATTTAGGAAATTATCATTCCAATGTATCAACCAATCATGAAGCTGCTTAACTAGAGACTGATTCCCAATGATATCATTTGGAACCTTTGGTTTGTACTTTTCTGTCCATGGTAGTGAAGACTGGCCCACTGTTGGTTTTTTCCGCATGGAAGAAGCGACACCTGGACTAGCATGCGTGGTAGCTTTACCCTTTTGTGGAGATTCACAAACTTCTTCCTCTAAAATGTTGCAAATAAAATGGTCAACACATAAAGATAGATGGTTATTGTTAAAGTTTTATATAAAGTTTCATACTTTTATTTCCTCCTTTAATAGGGCTTGCTTTTGAAGGTGTTGCTATTTTGTCCACTTGTTTCTTGGGATCTTCTTTTTTGGTGGATTTTGAACGATTTGATGCACGAATCATGTCAAACAATCCATCCTCAGTGAGAAAACCAGTACTTCATAAAGATTTAAAAAAAAAAAAAAAGTCACAAAATTAGATTGAAAAATAAATCAAAGGAAAGTGGATATCAATGCAAGAATCAAGATTACAAACCCTAGCTCTTTTGCTTTTGCTGATTTCCTTCCGCCAATATCTTCATCGCATAAAAGATAATTCTTTCATAAAGAAACAAAAAAAGAAAAGAAAGAATGTCAAAATCACACAAGCATAGTCAAAATCAAAATCAAAATCACAGGAAAGCATCAAGAAGTCAACCGTTTTCTTGCTAACAGATCCAGTAACACGACCACCATATCGTTTAATCAAATCTTCAGCTTCTTCTCTTTCCAAACTGTCGAGTGTTCCACTGATGACAAATGTCAAACCAGATAAACACTCAGCAGAACCTTCCGGAACTTCCTGTCAGTTAAAATAATATGTAAGCATTTGGATTTGGCAATTAGAAATTCAACTAATGATCCACAAACCTTTTCTCCTTTGTGGGGAGGATCTTTTCTTTCACCGAAAGCCATGAATCCACCACGCCCACCACCTCTTCCACCACCTGCCGCCGCTGAACCACCCCTTCCACCACGACCACGGCCAGCAGACTTAACCTCCTTAGCATCCTCATCATCATCAGCATTGCCCTCATCACTTTCCAACTTTGTCCCCCTTCCACCAGCTGTCCTACCCCTACCACGACCTCTTCCAGCAGATTTAGGACTTATCACAACATCATCTTCTTTCACACTTGCAATGGGAATTCCCTTACCTGAACCACTCTTAAGTTTCTTACTAGGAGTTGCTTCAACTGAGCTTTTTTCAGTTTTGGGCATTACAAAGTCGTCATCATCATCATCATCATCATCCACTTTCCGTGACTTCTTTACAGGTGACGGCTTCACATCATCACTCTTTGCCTTTCTTTTTGCTGTGACTTCAGATATTTCTGAAGGATCTTCTTTGTTTTGTTTGTCACTGGCAAAGTATTTACTGGTTTTCCGCCTCCCGGAACTTTCTTGACCACCTTGTGCCTACAAGTCACAAACATCAAACTCATCATTTTATAAATTTTCAAAACCCTTGTGATGTCTATAACTATAATCAACTTTTTTTTATACTTACGGATTTCACAGGTGATGAAGGTGAGGCATCTTTAGCAGTTGACACCTTCCCAGGTATCGCAAGTGTGGGTTTTGCAGGTTTTGGTGCTTTGCCATTATCATCTGCTTTGTCATGTTGCTTCATGAACCATTTTCTGATATCTGGCTGCTGTAGGAACACAAAGTTCAAGCCAGAAAAGAGTTATATTCTCCGAATAATGACCAGACAAAAGAGAAGAAGACACACCGAAATTGAAAAATAAGTACATTCTGATATACAGTAGAACACCAACTAACCATAACTCATAACTTACCATTTTTCAGGTTTCTTTCTCGCTCTGCCTCCTACCTCCAGTATAGGATCTTCTCAATAATCGGTGAAACCGAAAGCAAAAAAATATATTCAGTACCTTTGGGTCAGTTTGCATGGGCGCAATAAATCAGTTAGTGTAGACAATATCTAAGAAGCCATAGCCTCAAAACAATGGAGGATAATGCACTAGAAATGGTTAAAGAATTTTCTCAGCAACGTCGACCAGAAAATGGTTGACAAAATGTGAGAGAAGTGACGTCGGAAATCGATAGGAGATCAAGATTAAATGCAGTACCAAATTGATTAATCAGTAGGAGAAGAAGAATGCACCGTTGTTAGACGCACTCAACTCTCACCGGTTCCGCGTATGTAGATATGGCACGTACTAGCACCCTTCTAAAACCCTAAATTACAAACATAGAACTGTGAGGAGCACTCGACGAACAAACCCTAGATTTATTACAAAACCTTACGTAAAAACGCACAAATAACTAAAATCGAACATTAAATGACTGGGTTACCTGAAGCGGAATTCGTCTTTTTCTTGGCAGGAAGCCATTATACTATAAGCCAAAGCTGGATATGAAATGAGAATAAAACAATGGAATGATGGCGATAAACTCTGGAAAGAGATCGTCTTCCTTTGTTCGTGTCTCCTTGAAAGTTCGTCTTCCTTTGTTCGCGTCTCCTTGAAATTTCAGCAAAGAAAGTGGATTTTCCGATTAGGGTTGAAACTTCGGTATCAGAGGTTTTTTTTCCTTTCAAAAAAGTAGGGTCTCTCGGTATTTGTTTCTGGGGAATTGGCATATTTGGGTAACAAAATTATGTAATACGTGTTTAAAATAATATTTTGAAAAAAGAAAAGTGTTTTTGAAAACAATTTTTTATTATTTTTAAAAAAATAGTTAAAAAAACATGGTCTTGTTTTTTAAAAATAATTTACTATTTTTCCATATAAAATAACTTTTTTTAACCGTTGTTTAGTAGGAAATTTAAATTCACCAAGTTATGAATCCTTTGATAGTTGTTAACTGAATCAAAGTTGAATGTGTTAAAAACTGACTGAGTTAGAAGTTCTGACTAAGTTAACTTATGACTGAAATTTATTGTTTGATTTTACATTTGACTGACTGTACAAAATAACTATATTACCCTTAAACAACATTTTTTATGATAATTTCATTATGATTCACCATTTAAATTATAAATGGTCATGATATATACAACATCACCAACTTTCATTTTACAACATTTTCTCTCATTTTGCAAAACTCATTGATTATTGTTCCAATTTTACATAAAAGCAATAAACATGGAATAATTATAACTACAAACTATGAAGACATAATGTTTTTTTTTTGTTAAATGTGCAACACTTAAAATTACCTTGATGTTTTGTCCTATTTTAGATTTAATAATCAAGTAAAGCATTGTATAGGTACCTATTTCTTGGCTACTATCATCATGCCTCCTTTCTTTCAAGCGCATACCAACCATGTTTAGTCTAATTTTAAAATCCTTGAAAAGTTGAGAACCACATATTTTCTTTGAGATGTCATTTCCACGGTATTTTTTCTTCACCTCCTTTTTTTTTGTTTTGCATCGAGAGCGAAAAAGTTAAGAGTATATATAGATAATACTCCATCTTTATTAGCTTTCTTTACACCAATTTCTATTCAATTGTCTATTTTTGTTCAAGTGTCAAGTTGATGATTACTACAACGTGTTTTATTTTAAAACAAACCATAAATAAATCGGTATTTTCTGGCCGTGAAATTGAGAATGTCACAGTTTTTAAGATTATTAATTAAGTATTGTGGTGTATTTATTGTATTCTTATGTAATGGAGTGGAATGCATTTTGAATTGAGTTTGATGTATTGTCTTTTTAATGGAATAGAACCTGACATAATGTATCAATCTTAATGTAATTGCTTTTAGAAATAGAATTAAATTTTAGTGGAATAGATATCAAAAAGTCTCGTGGGATCTGATCTCATATAGGGGATATTTGTTACAAAAACTGGGGACAGGGCGGGGGAAATGGCAAGTTTGACCCCCGTTTTAATTTCCGGGGCGAGGAAGGGGGTAGGCAGTCTCGTCCCAAACCCTCATGGGGGCCCTGTTGTATATATATATATATATATATATATATATATATATATATATATATATATATATATAATAACAATGATTTTGTGCTATCAAAATTTAACAAAAAATCATGTTTTTAAGTTGTTAGTATAACTTTTTTTTTTAAAAATTTGATATGTAACGTCCCAAAAATACCAAGTAAAAATTTCACTTTAAATAAGTCAAAATCATTCATTTATTGTTCCAAAAGACGATCAGTGTCAAAGTATTCTCAAAACATCAAAGTAATTCGTAAACATTTAGTGCAGAATAAAATCTTCAAGGGATGTAATGCGATAAAGTCGGACCCTTACTTTTGAAGTCAGAAGTACCTGAAACATTTTAAACATAAATCATAAGCACAAAGCTTTGTGAGTTTTCAAAAATACTTCATATCATACATATATATCAGCTCGTAGCTGTACGGGTCTATTTTACCCCCGAGTCTATTTTCAACTCAATAAATATTTTCCAACCATACGGGTCTATTTCACCCCCAATTTGTTTCAACTTAATATGTGTTTTTCAACCGAACGGGTGTATTTCACCCCCATGTCTATTTCACCTCACATACATATGACATACATGCATATTAGCAAGAGTCACAAAGACAACAAATACATAATAAACAATTTTATTTCACCATTGAGTCTATTTCACCCACATACATAAGAATACAATCGTATCAGCCAGAGTCACAAATACTGATAGCTTCCTACATACATAATCTAATGGGCCGACAATGGTGCCTTCGACCCACGAGTATAGTGAAGAGACTCACATGCACTGCTCAACAGAAACCCAACATCTACCTCAGCACTAGAACAACCAACCCACGCTTCCTAAAACCAAACCAAGTCCAGCCCCTAATAAAATACTCAATTTTACCCAAGTTTGACAAAAAGCCAAACAAGTCAAAATGTCAACAGTCAAAGTCAAGGTCAAAATTGCCAACAACAACCATCCATGTTGTGGCTTTCATTGGCCACGCCGTGGGCACAAAATGTCAATACAGTCGTTGATTCCCCATTCGCCACAACCCACACCATGGCAACCTAAGACCACGTCGTGGGGACTGGTCTAAACAACTTAAACGAGCTTAATCCATTTTCTTATGATTTCAAGAGCTCCAAAGCTCATATATGATCATTTTCCAAGATCTTAATGGATAAAATTTCTAAGTTTATCCATTAGGAATGTCTAAACTAGCAAGATCTAGACTTTAAGTCTCAAAGGGACCAAAGATGCGTCTTTCTTACCCTAAGCCATTATGTCAAAGTCTCCAACCTCCAGATCTAGATCAACATGATGTTTGGATGGAAAAACTTCCAACTTTATCCATAATAATGTCCTAAGTTTCGAAGATCTAAACTTTAATAAATCAAAACGTGATAATGTGCCCTTTGGCGCAAGCCAAGAGACATGACTAGCCATGCCAAATATATCACCAGGCGGGTCGCACGACTGAGACCTTCCTAACCGCGGCCGCCCCGGGAAAGCCTCGCGCCCACGGGTATCTACTCAGCACAGGACACCCGTGCAAGAGCTATAAATATATGTTTCTGGGAATAATAGTGGGAAATGAGTCGAATGAGATGGATATATTAGGTTACATAATAGTTCAATACATATCGATTGAAGGCAAACGGGCAACAAGCTGCGCCGCTAGCCCTTTCTGGATAGCAAAACCAATTCTTTTGAAAACTGCGTTTGTGGATCTAGGAGAAATGACATTAGAATGCATGACCCGTTGGACTCTATTGAGGAGCTCCACCGTCTCTGGTGCGAGAAAACCAAATATATCGAATGCAGAAGGAACAAACACATATTGATTTGAAAATTCTTATAAATTAAAAAATTAGCGAAGTTGTTGCTAGTTTATGTTCGATGGATGCATTTTATACCAAAAAATATACAATACATCAGGATGTCATGGTTTATGGTAAACATAACATTATATAACCCAATATTTTCATTTCCTCAACTTATTTAATGACTAAGGGTTTAGGTCAACAATGAAACCAATTATATGTATGTTCCAATGAGAAAATGATCAAATCATCACTAAATTTTAGTCTGAGGCTTATTCGTAAATTATGGTAAAATAATGATATTTTAATGAAACCGGGTAAATAATAAAACCGGTAAACTGGAAAAAATGAGTCAAATCGTTATTTTTTACTGGTAATTCATGTTTTTTCATAAATAAATTTTAATTTGAAATTTTTTTCATAAATTAGGATAAAATGTTATGATTTTTTTTCTTGAGTTTCCCTGCATTTTTTTAACCAAAAAGAAAAAAAAGAAAAAGAAAAAGCTAAATATCAACGGATTAACGAACAAAAGCAGAATCCGTATCCTTCTCGTTCCCTCTCGCACAGCAAAGAGTGAAGAAGATGAGGGTCTTCCTCTGTAATTCATCGTCTTCTTCCCTCTTTCCACCACCCCCAACGCCCACTGCTCGCCGCCCTCAAAAACCCCTTCTCGCCACTCCTCAAAACCCGTCTTTCATCCGTTCATTAACTGGAGCTGCGCTCTCTTTCAACCTCCTCTTCTTCTCGCCTCTCTCTCCACTTCCTCCACCTTCAATCGCTTCGGATTTTACTTCTTCCGGTTCTCAATTGGAATGTCGCGAAGAAGATCAGCGAATTGAAGAGGAAAGAAGGCTCGAAAGGGCTCCTGAATTGGTCACAAATGAAGAGATTGTGAAGGAGGCTTGGCAGATTGTTAATGATAGCTTTCTTGACACTGATCGAAATCGATGGTCACCTGAAGCTTGGCTTGTATGTATCTTATCCCTCTCTTTCACTTACTCAACGTGTCTTCGTGTTTATTTGAAAAATCTCTTTAATGTTATGTTTCTCTTATAGCAAAAGAAGGAAGACATTATTGGGACATCGCTCCAAACAAGATCTAAAGCTCACGATGTAATCCGTAGGATGTTATCTACCTTAGGCGACCCTTATACACGTTTTCTATCTCCTTCAGAGGTATTTGATATTTCATTCTCACGAACCTTCTTCTTCGCTTTCTATTAGATTACTCATTTTGCATAAACAATCCACCGATGGCTTGTATAATTGTTGTTTTCACTTACAAACGTTTCCAGTGTCTTATTCCATGGCATTTGTTCCTTTCCTCAATCTTCAAAGTTCTCAAAGATGGCAAGGTATGACATGTCTGGAATCGGAGTCAACCTCAGGGAAATTCCAGATGAAAACGGTGAAGTAAAACTCAAGGTTTTAGGGCTCATTTTAGATGGCCCTGCCCATGCCGCTGGCGTCAGACAAGGAGATGAACTATTATCTGTCAATGGAGTAAACTTAAAGGGCAAATCAGCATTTGAAGCTTTATCAATCTTGCAAGGTCCAAGTGACACATCTGTAAACATCATGGTAAGTAAGTAAACTCATGCATTATTCTACTATATCATATAGTGTTTGTGATAAATGTTTATGATTTTTAGGTCAAACATGGCAATTGTGGTCCAATACAATCTGTAGATGTCCAGAGGCAACTTGTTGCTAAAACCCCTGTTTTTTATCGATTGGAACAAATGGATAATGGCAAGACTTCAGTTGGATACATGCGTCTGAAAGAGTTTAATGCACTTGCTAGAAAGGATTTGGTTACAGGTAAATCAACAATGAACAATGATCAGATAGATTCAGTTTTCACCTTTTTTTTTTTTTTTGTTATTGTTGAGTAACTAACTTGAAGGAGAAATATTGACAGCAATGAAGAGACTTCAAGGGATGGGTGCCTCATTCTTCATTCTTGATCTTAGAGATAATCTTGGTGGATTAGTACAGGTAAACTTGCATAAATCTGATCAATTTTTGTTTGTAAATGATCTGAATCTGATTGTATTGTTAAGGGAATTTCTTCTTTCAGGAGGGGATTGAAATTGCTAAATTGTTTCTAAATGAAGGGGAGACAGTAATATATACTGCTGGAAGAGAAACTCTAAATGTAAAAAGTATAGTAGCTGAAACAGAGCCTCTTATTACAACTCCTGTCATTGTAAGTTTTACCTACTTTAATAAACATTATTTATAAATTTGGAATTCTTGATTTATGTTCTTTTATTGCAGGTTTTGGTGAACAAAAATACTGCTAGTGCAAGTGAAATAGTGAGCACTAATATTACCATATTATATGTTCAAATTTCTTTCATTAAAGTTATGATAAGAGTCTAATGAGTGATAGTTTGAATAGGTTGCTACTGCACTTCATGACAACTGTAGAGCCATTCTTGTTGGTGAAAAGACCTATGGAAAGGTCTGTATACATTCTTATCAATTAAATAAAAATGAAATGTTCTTTTTATTCCTTAGTTAATGTGGATAAGATTCTTGATTATTATTGTAGGGTTTGATTCAGTCTGTATTTGAACTACATGATGGATCAGGGGTAGTGGTGACTGTTGGGAAATATGTCACACCAAATCATTTGGACATAAATGGAAATGGAATTGATCCTGATTATAAAAAGTTACCAGGTATCTATCTATCTTATTAGCCAGACCTTTTTAACATTTACTCCTGCGACTTTCTTTCATTTAAGCTGTTTTGTTTTTGCAGCATGGAATGAAGTGGTTGAACGTTTATCCAAGTGCCAAAAGCAACAATCTAAAGACACTTGAACTATTTCATGACCTAAAAGTAGTTGCGAGGATCCACATCAAATATACCATTTGGCCAAATGCCACATATAAATTTAGAAATATATATATGTGTATATATATTCGTATGTGTGTATATTTATTTGTGAAAAAGTTAATTACACCGTATCCTCGAGAAACACCTTTTATAGGATGAGAATGTGGAAATTATGCAATTTATGGTAGTTTGAAAGAATTTGGATGAAAGTACCCAAACTTTTATGCTCTATATAAAGTTAGAAGGTGCTCGAACCTTTTTTATCATTCTCTTATTTTCTATATTTGGAAAGAAACATGGCTCTGAGTGGTGTGCTAGTTAAGCAAGTTATAATAAAATCGGATGGAGATGTTTTCCATGACTTATTTGGAAACAGACCATACCATATATCTGAAATGACACCCGATTTCATAAAAGGTGTTGATCTGCATGATGGTGAATGGGGTATTGTTGGATCCGTTTCTGTGTGGAATTTTACACATGGTAAGCTTAATTCTTTACACCAGTTTGGAAAAATATATATATAAACCTCATATTTTTCATATTCTAAACTGTAAGTATTTATAAACTATAATGTATTTGGCAGACGGGAAGGAAAAAGTGGCTAAACAGGTAATCGAAGAAATTGACAAAGAGAAAAAGTTAGTGCGTTATAAGGTGATAGGGGGTGAGATATTGGAGGCTTACAAAAGCTTCTTCGTTACAATTCATGTGGACACCAAGGGAGAAGAGAACGTTGTGACGTGGACTTTCCACTATGAGAAGCTTAATGAGAGTGTTGATGACCCTAATAGTTTGATGGATTTATGCCTTCGTATCACCAAAGATATTGAGAACCATCACCTCGCCAAATCAAACTAAATCTGAAATGCTTATCTATATAATTTCGAAGAATAAACAGTCATTTGGTCGTCTATATGACTGCTTGACGTCCATGTGGAATTGTTTGTTTCATTTGTAATTTACTCAACTAAGAATAATATTTGTACTATTAATGTACTTTGTTTTTGTTATTATGGATCTAAAACGAGTATCCAAAGTTGATAGTGTAAGATAATGTATTATTTGATTAATAGTGAGGGTTAAACCTCATATAAATAGAGATATAGAAATAGCATGACCTAAACTCTAACACCCCCCCCCAACCACATACACACAGTTTGATCAAGAGAAGACGATTGAATTCGGAAAACAAATAAACATAAAATATAAAGTATAGAATATAGATGAAGATAAACGACAAAAGAGGGAGGTCGACGAAGATCAAGAATTGGACGCATCGGCGATAACGATGACGACGACAACGGTGGCGACTAGATCTTGATTCTTGAGGCAACGACAGTGGCGACGACTTTAGTGGTTAGAACTAGATTCATCGATGGCGGGGAAGAGTTGATGCTCCAACAAAGTCGACACCGACAGAGGTTAGAGAAGGCAACAACAGAGACTATGACGGTTGTTTATATGAGAGAGGTTTTCTCTAAGATGAGAAGATCTAGAATTGAGATGAGAAAAAATGGATAGGGAGGACACTTCAGACGATTACTAGAGAAGGTCGTCGAAGATGGAGGGCGGTGGTTGCGGGTTGTGGTCATCGATAGGGTTTTAACCTAGAGTTGTGATACCATATAAGATAATATAAGATAACTGATTGTTTAATTAATAATGAGTGTTAAACCTCATATAAATAGGGATATATAAATAGCATAACCTAAACTCTAAACACATACATACTAACAGATAATCGTTTATCCTTCTCTATCCACTGATGAACATTTTTAGGATATGAACAATCTCGAAGAACAAAACGTATTTCTTCACCATATGAATTAGTTCCAAGAAAGCGACCGTTCACGTCAGGAATCAAGGTTGTTGATGTAGTTGCTATTCTTTCTTTTTTTCGTCTCGATTGGGTTGCTCTTAGTTTCCTGGTATTACCTTCCGAACCTTCCTTGGATTGAAACGGAGCTTGCTCTAGCTTCAGAGCGAGAAAGGTAATAGTTGCTATAGTGATACTAGTTAGATATGGGGTCTGTTTCTCATGATAGTAAGGGGGTGTTTGGATAGGAAAAAAAAAGGGTGCTTATTGCTTATTGCGTATTCCCACCACAATAAGCTAAGTTTAAGTGTTTGGATAAAATCCTTAAAAATCAGCTTATTGTGTTAGGAATAAGCTAAATAAACTAGTTTTAATAAGTATCTCCCCCCAAGCATACAAAAATATAGAGTTTCTAAATGTAAGACTAGTTTGCTTTTTTAGGTGGAGAAGTGAGCATCATAAAACTCATAACACTTTAAACAAGAAGAAGGCATTTCGAAAGAAAAGGAAAATAAAGCTTAAAGATAGAAATGGGGACGTTTGTGAGGGTGACCATTGGCAATTTAAATATATTATTTTTTTTCATATCCCAACTTTCTTCCTCATATCCCACACACACATAACATCCAACCAAAACACAAACACACCTACACATAAAATCCCTTTTCGTCGAAACACAACGCCTATAGGGAGCTGGAAATACAATCAACATTTTATTAATTCCCAAAATTATGCTTTCACAAGTTTAATGCAAGGTTCTAAGCAAAAGCAACCACCATTTCAAGTTTTCAATAAAATCCCTTACAATAAAACCCAATTCCACAACCACCCGTTCAACAATACCCATTTCAACAACCACCTTATCAATAACAACCATTCTATCAACAAACCTTTCAACCAAATTTATCCCCAAAACCACCCATTCAATCATCCCAGAAGAAACCATATCGAAAACCCAACAATCCAAACAACCAAATCGGAAAAGGAATGAAAAACGATCACAACACCAAAAGGTCCTAAAATTAGACCCAATACGAAGATGTTGCATTACCCCGCGATTGGATAACCATCTCCACGGATGAATGTCAGGAAAACAACCAAAGCGCCATCGGTAACGTTACCAAAAAAGTAACAATCTATCGCCTTCTTCACTACATATTCATGTTGATATAGCGCGAAAAATACTTTTAGCTCATGTCAATGTATAACAATCTTAATTTTACTTTGTTTTCTTACTTATTTGAAAAGATACATTGTACATTATATAAATTATAAAATAGTAAAATTTTCACTTTATTGATTAATTATTCACGTCAATATAACGCGAAAATAATGCAAAAAACATCATAACTTAAGATCATTTCAATACACAACCCAATAACGTTACCAAAAAACGTAACAATCTATCACACTCCTCAACACATATCCCAACAATGTTACAAAAAAATGTAACTTAAAATCTTTCGATACATCCCAATCCAAGATACCAAAAAAATTACAAATCCAAAATATCAATCAACATCCAATAAACATCCCACTTGATAATATTACCCTTCCAAAATGTTAGACCAGAGCCTCTCTATCACTTTCTTCAATTCCCCTCAAAAAATTGTACATTAATAGGATCACTTCTTATCTTGGTCAAAGCTTTGAACTTCTCAAATTGACTTAGTTAATTCATATTTAAAATCCATGAAGGGATCTTATCACTTGGCTCGTTGATCTTCATGTCAAATTTAATACCTTGAATCAAGTCCTTTGATATTTCTTTGATATTTTCTATAATTAAGCCAACCATATTGTTAGTCAATGATACTGGCTTACAAGATGTTAAAGTTCAATCATTAAGTAACTTAATGGATAATTTCGTATATACCATTGTCAAACAACAAAATATCGTATTTGCCAAACTTAAAAATAAAGTATCGTATTTACCTTTCGTTCAGCCAATGAAGCATTTAATGTCGTACTTTCACTCACGAACATGTCTCATTCCACCATTTTCTCAACCCATACTTGTTTAATTCAATTTCAGGTTCGGTTTCACTTTCACTTTTGGAGAGAAAGAATTTGATTTCCACAATTACAAATTAAGAAACCAAGAGGAGAGACTCGATATATACACATGTGTTGATTTGATGTTGACAATTGGATAACGATGTTTGAGCCTTGTGTTTTGAAGAGTGTATATGTGATTAGGGTATTTGAATGCTTGATGATCCAACATGTGTGTACACTGTGAGAATGTACAAAAAAAAAGTGATATGATTTTGCTCCAAAAAGGTTAGGGGCAATGTTGTCAATTCAATTTTTGTAAAAGGGTTTGAATATCTAGGGGTGATATAGTCAATTTACTACCATTTTAAAATTATAGTAGTTATATAATAAAATAATTGATTATAATATATTAAAAATGTTTAAAAATGAATTTGGATAAATATAATATTTTAAAAGTTAAAAATAGGAAATATCATATTTTAATTTTAAGTCGGGCAAATAAAATATTTTAGGGAAATTGAGCAATCTAACTCATATAAATGACTATTTTAATCATAATAACCAACTTTTTTTTTTGTAAAATGACCACTATCTCTAAAATAGTGCATTCCAGGTATTCATTCCGGAGTTTTTGGTCCGAAACAATAATCACCTTTATGTAACACCCGTTTTCCATAATGAATGATGAATCAGCTGAAAACTTAATGATGTCAAAGATAAGGTTTTTGGGGAAAACCTTATGCCATGACGTGGTGTGTTGATGACCACAATGTGACATGACATTTAATTGAAAATTGTGTCCGGATGGACACCATGGCGTGACAAGAGGGAGGCCACGACATGGTGGTTGTTGCAACCCAAGTCCAATATCTTAGGGTTTCTCTCGTATTTAAAGGCATTAAATCCAGATTTAGGGCACCCTCTTCAGCCTCTATTCTCCTTTTTCGAAACCCTAGCCTCCCTTCCATGGATGTGAGCCTGGTGGCTTGGTTTAGAGCTTATCTCCTTGATCTTGTGAAGCTTGTGAAAGAAGAAACTCCAACTTGAGTCATTTGAGGTATAAAGCTTACACCTTGACCTTGTTCTTTTGAGATCCATGTTTATGCTCCTTTTTAGTTGGTTTTGGTCCCATTCATGGATGCTCTGGGAGTTTGAGGAACTCTAGAGCTTATTATGACACTCTTTTTGTCACGGACTTCTGTTAAATGTGAAAAAGGTCCTAGTTTGGGTGTTCTTGATCTCATGCAAAAGATTTAGCCCTGGAAGAGCTTATTTGGACTTAGGGTTTAAGATCTTGCTTCATGGTGAGGTCTTAATGGATAAAGTTAGAAATTGTATCCATTGAGTTAATGGGAATAATCATATATGAAGTTATGGGCGTTGATTTGTAAGGATTAAGTTCTTAATGAAAAATGGCACCCTAGCAGAAACCATGACGTGGCTAATAAGGGCCCACGACGTCGTGATATCATGCAACTCAACTATTTTGTCTGGACATGCCCAAGAGGTCACCACGTTGTGGTAACCGTTGACTTGGTTGAATGTTGACTTTTGTTGGTCGTTGACCATTGACTTTTGACCAGTTTGATCATGGGTCAAACTCGGAGGTTTTGGGTTGAGGATTAAGGATTTTATCTTTAATTGGTGTTAGTCGTTTCGCGAGATTGATCACTGCAAGGGGTAAGAGTGTTGAGGAGATTCTCTGGTTTCACGATTCATATGAGTCTTTCTCACTATGCCATGTATGACATTGTATATCCTTTGCATGATATGATATAGGTATTGTTAGAGTACGAGCATGCTTGTTGACTGTGATAACTCCTTATATTGTTTGTGCAGTGTAGGACACTTGGTGTCATGGTATGCTAGACTGGTAAGGTTTTGCATGTGGACCGTATGATATTGTTAGGTGTCATTATTGGTTATGGTGATGCTAGTAATGATTGTATATGGTTATGTTGGATAACTTGAGAACTCTTGGTCTAAAGCCTCATTGCATGATTCTTGTTTGATTTATTACTTTGGGGTGGACCATCTATTCGACTGTCTATATGATCTCTGACTACATATGACTTTATGTATTATATGAAGACTAGGATCTGGCCCCTGAAAATTGTATGAAATATCGAGATCTGGCCCATGGCATTTACTTGTTATGTATATTGGGTTGTGCCCGTTATATGAGTTAGGGTTATGCCTGTTATGCATGTTGGGCGAGGCCCGTTATATGAGTTATGGTTGGGCATGTTATACTCTTTGGGTTGGGTCTGTTATGTATGTTTGGGTTAGGCTGGTTATGTATGTTGTATACTTGTGAAGAGAAGAGCAAATAAGTTGTCGTTAGAGCCGAGGAAATTATGTGGATGCATTATATATATATATATATATATATATATATATATATATGTATGATGGAATATGTGGTATATTAGGGAACTCGCTAAGCTTTATTTTTATAGTTGTGGATAAAATGTTTTGCAGGTTGTTCGTGAGAAGAGCTCGGTGGGACTGTACACATGCATCGAAGATAATGATTTCCGTTGTCTTGTAATTCAAATTTGATAAAATTATGGTTTCAAACAAATGAATGCCACTTATTGCTTCTAAGTTAAATGTTTTTTATCGGTTAACCTATTTCCTAAATGAAAAATCTCTTTGTAATTTTCGGGACGTTACCCGCTCCGTACATTCCAGAAGCCTGAAACAAAAATCTAAGTATGGTTGTCAGCTTCGTACTTTGATGTGACAATACGAAGTCACAAACACTCGTTACAAATTACCAAAAAATCATCCCTTATATATAAATGATATCCCACGTAGTTCGATGCTTACTTCAGATCATCCGTGATAGCGGTTTAGATAACGGGATAGAAACGATGACTTCGAGCTAGAATACGGGAAAGAAGTCGTGATCCTAATAGTTTTAAACACATAATAATGTGTGGTTAAAATGATATTATTAATATAAGTGTTGTATAACACTAGTTTTTTGAGTAAAACTTACCAAAGTTTATAACTAATTTGAAGTGAAGATGTCCTGGAGGTTGCTTGCTATTAATTATGAAGGAAATGGGTTTGATATTTGAGAGAGAAATGAGAGTGATTTCGTTTACTGGAAGCGAAAATGAAGAATTATCTCAAGTGTGGCTTATATATGAAGTAATTTATGAGGAGGTGATGTGATGTCTACGTTGGTAAATGGGATTACCACATTGGGAAAATGAATAAGGATAAGATATAAAGATATTTAAGGAGTTTACTGCCAAATTGAAGAGGTTTGCGGTCAAAAGGAAGTGTTTACTGTCAAGTATGACCGAAATCTCACATAAGTACTCTCAAAAGAGAGTTTCCGGCCATAATGTCCCAAGAGTAAAGGGCTTTCGGCCAATATATCCCAAGAGAAAAGGGTTTTCGACCATAAGGTTCAAATAGTAAAGTGATTTCGGCCATGACATCCCAAAAGCAAGAGTTTCCGGCTTAGGTCTTCTAGAAGGGGGTGTTTTCGGATCTAGCACCACAAAAGTATTAGATTCCGGTCCTAGGTGGTGGGGGTACATTCCATGCTTTTGATTTAATTCTTTGACTTGCATTGACTTATATAAATTAAATCTAACATGGTTTTCACACATAAAATTATATATATATATATATATATTTACTATATTATTAAACATATTGCCTCTTTCTTGAAAATTAAGAGGTACAACATGTAATACCTCATATGTACAATAATATTAAGCATATAACCAATCATATACTACACAGACCTTTACCCTAATCTCCTAATAACACAATAGCCGCATCAAACCAATTCTCATCCGTCTCCACCAAAGATGCAATCCACCTTTTCCGTCACACACGAGTAGCCCTAACCCTAGAAAACTTAGATCAACCAAGATTCTCGGGGAAGTTAAGAAGATCATCAAGAAAGAAAAGAGAAAATCCCAAATTAGAAAAACTGGAATCGAGATCAATGATTTGAAACCAACGTCCTTACTTCTTCATCCATCTCCACCAACGTCTCCGACCGAAGGGCCATGGCTGCCGACCTCCCCCACTGAAGACGTTCCATCATCAAACCAAAGAAGATCGGAAACCTTAAAGATTTCTCTTCTGAGACCTGAAAGAGATGACACAGATGTCTCAGCGCCTATGGGTTTACTTTTCCCTCTCTCTGTCGCCTCTCTTTCTCTCTCTCGATCGCCATCAGAAGAAATGGAAACCCTCTTCAACAATCACCACCACTATCAGATGATTTCACCACTTAATATTTAAACCCTATTATCTCTTCTAAATCGTCGCCTCCTTCACCATTGCATGCCATCTCTGTTTTCCCCTATGGTTGCTTTGTAGTTTTTGCTTAGGAGATGGGAAAAGAAGCCTGCTAAGGCAACAATAGTATGGATAAAGGTATGATTTTCTTGTAGATTTTTATTGTATATGGTCATCTTCTTCTTTTTAAATTTGTCCATCAATTTCTGAAATTAGCATAATGTATTATCCTATTCCTTTCTAATTTTTTATACATTAGAACTTAGGGCATGCTTTTTTTACATAATTTAATTGAACCAGTACTAGAATTGACCTAACTGAATTTTACTTAAAAGAATTTCTTGTAAAACAATGATTTCAACGGTCTATTTTTGATTGTTGGTTCTTGATAAATTTGAGTTTAGGGGTTTATGTTAGGACTCCATAAGATTTTGATCGCCTGCTTTCACACCATTTAATCGAATTTTTAGTTAGGCATTCCACTGTAAGGATTTTCTAAAAGACTATATGTGTTTATGTTGCACATTTTTATATGTTTTTTTAAGTATATGGACGTGTATGAAAGAAACAGAGAAAAATGTTATTCTTCTTCGTCACCATCGGAAGTGAACCACCACCTGCAAGCAGCCATGGCAAAACTATGTGATTTGCAGGTCCATATCAATGGTCAACAAACATATATATCCTTTTGAATATGGTGCTTTTGGGGGTGTTATTAGAGGTATATTTCCATCAGTGTAGAAGAGCTTCACAATCCCATAACCTGTCAATTTTGTAAAGATAATTTTACAACTAATTTGTTGAGAAATATCATGCATCTAATGTTCTCACAAGTCTAATGTTCTCAACAAACTCAGTAAGCTAAAAAAAGGGTAATTTGGTAATTTTAAAGCTATAAAATTGAAATGGGACAGTTATAAAACATTAACTATGTAACCTAATTTTCTTCTTCTGTTATTAATTCTTACTTAATTCTATATTTAACATATTTTATTATTTTTGCAATTTTTAACCGACAAGTTGACAACAATCTAAATGGAAAGATTCCTAATAATTTATCCAATTGCTTCAGCCTGGCTAATATGCCAACATATATATAAGAAAGTATCATTGTCTGTTAATCTGTCAATTAATATACCTAATGAGGTGTTTGAGTCATTTCTGCATTAAGCCAAAAAGAAACATCTTATGCTATTAAGTTGTTTCCTCATAAGGTTAATCAAAATGACGAGAAGTTATATTTATATTTGTTTTAGCCATATTTCTCCATTAATTCATTTATCCTTCTTGTAGGATTTTGACTATAAAATATTTTGACCTTAATTGTTTTCACTTTTTTATTTAGTCTCTTGGTTATTGCAGATGGATATGAAAGAAATAATGAAGAAGTTAGTACAAGGTCTGATGTAGCCTCTCAAACTTCTACAGGTTACTCAACATATCTTTTTCTTGCTAACTTCTTCTGTGATATTTCATCTTATTGGTTATGTTTTTTGAATCATTAAAAATAATAATGTCAAGCGCATGGCGTAAGAGATTAATTTTACAGGGGGTTGTTGTAGGGGGCATGGGCAATGACATTTTGTCTAAATCTGTAGGCATCTACTGTGGCCTGCGTTTTTTCCTTTTTTCAATATTTATTGAAATTAGTGTTTTTACATCATTTATTGTAGAAGAATGTATGCCCAGACGAAATGTTGTTTTCCCTTCTTCGGCTGCTATTCAAGATTGGCCAATGTAATGGTATATAATAGTTGTTTCGGTTCAGGCGCATTGTGTTTGCTATATCCTGGTGTTGTTCTAACGATATGGAGGATATAATGATCCTTGATGGTTTGTTGTCTCCTGTTAATTTTCATGCTCCTCAGTAGGATACTTTTAATATTTGTTTTTGTGAATGTATCTTACTAAGTTTGTTTATTTCTTTTCCATGAAGTAACTTATAAAAACAATTTATCATGTATTTGTGGTATTATGTATGTTATTAATGTAGAAATTATGCTCTATAGTAAAACCATAGAGTTGTATACTATTTTGTTCGTTTAATTTAAGTTCAAATAAATGAACTTATATAAAATAGAAAAAAAGATAAATTAAAATTTATGAAATTCTGGACCCACATATCAATCATCATCTTTGAAGTAGGCATGTTTTTTTAATATATAAAGATCTAAAATAGTTTTATGTAGATGGATTGAAAAAATATTTAATATTTAAATTATAATAATGTAATGGTGAAAGAATTTGAATTTTACGTGAAGTAACCATTATACAAAAAATATTGTTGTGAAACACGTTCACATAACGGTTTTTAAATAAACCGCTATAATTGGTTATAAACAATTCAATATGACAAGTTTTTATAATTATTTTATATAACTGTTTTTTTATTTAAAAACAGAAATGACCTCATTTACAAAATTTTAATGACGATCAATATAACCTTTAACACTTGTAGTGAAGTTGGCTCCACTTTTAAAAGAATTCACTAATCTTATTCAAAACCAATCAAATTAAAAGAGATAAAAAAAATAAGGGTGAACCTTAAATGCCCAACCAATACAATGTGTTTTATTTTTCTCCACTTTTAAAAGAATTCACTAATCTTATTCAAAACGGATCAAATTAAAAGAGATAAGAAAAGAAAAATAAGGGTGAACCTTAAATGCCCAAACAATACAATGTGTTTTATTTTTAATATGATACATTTCTTAAAACAAACTAATTATTGAAGTGAAACTAAGAAATTAATCATTTCAAATAAATTAATTTTTGAAATAAATTATTTGTACCCGTCGCTTAGCGCGGGTAAACGGCTAGTGTATATATATATATATATATATATATATATATATATATATATATATATATATATATAACCCATATAAGTATAGTTTTCAAAATGTAAGTATGTATAATTTATATAGGTGTGGTTTTCAAAGTATGTCCATACAATAACTTATATAAACATGCCCTTATGGCATTCAAAGTTCTTATTGTATAACCGTTATGATGTGAATTTACTTACACGTGGTTGCAATTTAAACTTTTTATTTGAACATGTTTGATTTACATTGATTTGAAATAACGGGTTGTTACAATGCATTCATAGGTTGCTTGTTTTGTATCATTTTTATTGGTAGTGTCCGTCTAAAAGGGGACTAACTAAAGACAATGTTTGTAGTGGTTGCTATGGATGGGAACAACCAGACCCTCCATACAACATTTGGTATGGGCGTGACAAATAACGTCGACTCTTGTACTTGGTTCTTAATGAGGTTGAAGGAAGTTCTCAGAGAGGGTAGGGAAGTATCGTTCATAACCAATATGGACAATGTCATTAGTTCTTGCATACGTCAGGTATTCCATGATTCTTATCATGGGTATTGTTGTAAGAGCGTGTTCATGTATCCGCGAACAATAATCGGTGGAAACAAACAATTGGAACATTTTTTCTTCGCTGCATGTAGATCATATACTATGTATGATTTTCAACAAACATTCTGTCGACTAACCCATGACACACATTAGGTGCTTGCCAACATCGGTCATGCGAAAATGGGCAAGACTTTATTTCTATAACATTCGTTGGAATGTAATGAACATAGATATTCCATAATTTATGTTGGTGTTATTGGTTAATCAACGCAATGTACCGATATTAATGCTTATTGAGGCAATTTGTGACTACATTCAACGGATTTTTTGTTTAACGTAATTTCATGATAGGTAAAATACTGTAAAATATCAAATTATTTTTTACTTGTACAATAACCGTAAATGATAATATTTACTTTTCAACGAGGTTGACTAGCGTACTCACCCCGTATGTAAAGATAGTGCTTCAGAAGAGGATGCAAAAGTTTGTTCGGTGGCATGTAACAAAGATCCCGCCCGAAATCCTGTTTTCGTTACCGTCTGATATTTATCGGGTTTTTAATTTTAAAACAACTTGTATTGTAGATCTGAACTATCATACATGTTCATGTAGGAAATGGTGCAATTTGTGTATAACGTGTGGTCATATTATTGCGCCATCACGTTATTCAAACATCACATAATTAGCCGATACGGTTCATATATATTACTGGACTGATGTGTTTCGAACTACCTACCATACACAAAATGTGCACCTTCTTCCCCCTCCATCTGAATGGGAAATACAAAGCCCATTGATGGTCGTTTTAATGTCTATGTAGTCGTAATTAATTATGTTTGTAATCGATTTAAAGTGACTAATGAAAATTATTATTACCATAATATTTGTTACATATTACAAAGATTACAAAACATAATTTAAAAATACCATAACCTTATTAAACCTACAAATAACAAAATAGATAATTTAAAAATATGAAACATGTTTTAAAAGATCCAAAGCATGTTCATATGGAAAATCAACCCCGTTTTTTTTCCTGTATTCCACCATTGCCAACTGCAAAATTACTTGTTCATCTTCACCAAGTAATCCGTTGTCGATCTTGTGGTAAATTTTGATAAACGTCTTCACCTTTCAACATATGTTTAAAAACTTCATATTCAACTCTTCTTCAGTTCGATACGTTGCAACATATAACTCATAGTGAAACATATCTTTCAATCGGACCCAATGTGATCCGTACATGACATGTGGCAAACCGATGACAACCATATCATCCACAATGGTTATCTAAGCCTCAACGGATGCAATCTATTATTGTTTAGTCCACAACTGGTGTAACATCCTGGAATATCAAGAGTAGAGTTGAAGGGCTAAAAGTGTAAATGGGAAAGGGCAACTCGGCGAGTCCATGAGTGGACTCGACGAGTAGGGTCGCGACTCTGGTCGCGTGTCAAGTGGCCAACTCAGCGAGTCGTCGGCTGGACTCGGCGAGTTGGTGCTGAGTGGAGAAAACCCTAATTTCGGAGGATGAGCCCTATTTAAAGGACATTATACCCTCTCCCCAGCCTCTTTAACCTCCTTTGAAGTACAGAAAACCCTAAGACGCGTTTGTGAGTGGATTAAGTGCATTTGAACCTTGGAAAAGAGATTTTGGAGGAGATCTTGGAGAGTTAGGAGGCTTGGAGCAAGGGGCTTTACTAAGATTCAGATTTCTCTTCTGTTGGGGCTTCCTTTTGAGGTATTACATCGTTTCTTGGGCTGTTATTCATATAGAATCGTCATTTTGAAGTGTGTGGAAAGATTGGTTTGTGGTATTTCGAGTTTGAAGGTTAGATCTGAGGTTGCTACCTCAGATCTGGAATGGAGAAGGTCTAAAGTGCATTAAAGTCCCTGTTCTTTAGTGTTTGGTGAAGCCATCTTGTCCCAAACCCTAGCCCTAGAGTGTTAATGCCTAGATCTTTTTGGATTCACGTAAAGTTTGCCACTTTACGTGATGGATGGGTTGTAGAAGGGTAGATCTACGTTTTGGATCAACTGCATGGCTTGGAAAGCCTCTGTATGGATTCAGATCTAGAGGTACTCGGCGAGTCACACAGGTGTACTCGGCGAGTTGCTTGAAGATAGGCTGGAACTCGGCGAGTTGGAAGAACAACTCGGCGAGTTGGACGAATATGGTCAGGAACTCAGCGAGTTGGAAGAACAACTCGGCGAGTTGGTTGAAGATAGCCTTGGAATCGGTGAGTCTGTTCTTGGACTCGGCGAGTCTGGTCGTGAGGTCCTAACCTTTCTTCTGGTTGAGCTGTGAATCGGTGAGTCAAAGGATGACTCGGTGAGTCGAGTGTGAAAGGATTCAAAGTTGTTGGACTCGGCGAGTTGAGTCGCGGATTGGGAAAGTTCTGTGCATGGGGACTCGGCGAGTCATCGGGTTGACTCGGTGAGTAGAGTCAGTCAGGGGTTGACTTTGACTTTGACTTTGACTTTGACCAAGGGTCGACCAGTTGATTTCCAGGGGCACTTTGGTAATTGTTAGCTGTTGTTTTGAGTTCAGAGTTTTGGTGTTGGCCAGTGATGGAGATCGTATCAGTGGTCGGAGCAGCTTGGGTTTATCTGTTCAGTCGGCAGTTGCGAGGTGAGTTATCCTCACTATATCAACAGGGTCTAAGGCACCAAGGCCGGCCCTTTATCGGATTGAGATCCGGGTATCGTTGTTATGTTATTGCTTTGATATGTTGCATCCTGATATATAGGATGATGCTATGCTAGTGACCGGTTAGGTCAGTATCCTGGTTAGGACAATGTTATGCTATGTGATCTGTTAGATCGTTTTGATGGGATATGATATGTTATATGATTGAATGTTTATGTGCACATGGTTGTTGGACTGGGGTTGGGTTGAGGCGGGACCTGCTTTGTGCTGTAGTCCAACATACCCAGGGCGGACCGGTTATCCCGAAGGCCCAACGAGCGGTCCGGATAGGCTGTAGGCCCCAAGAGGGCGGACCAAACGTGCTGAGGCTCGGAGAGTGGACCAGACCGACTGAAGGCCCGGTGCGGGCGGACCAGTCATACTGTAGACTCAGAGAGTGGACCAGGTGGATTGAAGGCCCGGTACGGGCGGACCAATCACATTGTAGACTCAATGTATATGGCTAGACTCGGAGGGTGGACCAGGTGGACTGTTGGCCGGTGCGGCGGACCAGTCACACAGTAGACCCGAAGTGCATGGTTGTTCTGTGTTCTATTATGATATGGAATGTTATGCGTGTATGGTATATGTGGTTGGTATTTTGGGTATATCTCACTAAGCTTTCGGGCTTACAGTTGTGTTTTAATGTTTTTCAGGTTCTTCAGGAGACCGTGGCAAGGCAAAGGCGTGATCGTACCGCTCCTCATGATTGTGTTTTGTGATGTGATTCTGAGAATATTCTGAAATAATTGTATTGAAAACCTTTTTGCAATAATTTTATGAAATCGGGTTGTTTTTGAAAAGTTTAAATTGGTTGGAATTTTATGGTCGTTACAAGTTGGTATCAGAGCCTTGGTTTGAGTGAATTGGAGGAACATTCGTGTGAATCCAGTCTCAAATCAGGGAGAGTTTTTTTTAAAAAAGAGAATTTAAAATGGTTTTCAAAATGAGTAAAGGAGGACGCGGAGGTACGATCAGCCAGAGCCAGTAAGTAACCCCAAAATACCATACATGATAATTGTTTTGAGCTTTGATAGAACAACATGCTAGTACTAGGCTAGGGATCTTCAGGATTTCATGATAATGTTGCCTGATTTATGATGCCTGTTAGCCTAGGGTTTCCTTTGTGGGAGATTTCCAGTGTTCTTCTAAGAGCGAGGGTTGAGCGTTGGTTTTGTATGTTTTCACTAGGATGTTGTGGTAGTACTTAATACAAATATGGGTAGGTGTGGAAGGTATTATGGGCCCGTACTACTGAAAGCACAGGACCCATACGCGTATCAGGGAAACCATGACCTCTAGGGTTGGGTTGGGAGTTGGTTCCTGGGATAGTGGGAAGTATATGAGATCCCGTGGTGTTTATTTCAGTATGGAGGTTCTGAGGCATGCTGGGAGTGGATCCGGGTCAAGATCGGGAGCAGGAGAGGGAGTTCAGGGCGGGTCAGTACCGCCCGAGGTTATTGGTCAGATGAGCACGTGCGAGTTGGATGCGAGGATTCGTGAGATCCTGAATGAGGAGGTTGCTGCGTTGTTCCGGACTGAGTTGCCGGAGCTGTTTGGGTCGATCAAGACCGCCATGGTTGAGTATTTTGATGAGCGTTATGCGGCCCTCACAGAGACGGCTGCCGCGGCGGCTACAATGGCTGTAGCAGCGGCAGGGGGAGGAGTTGGTCGGGGTTTTCAGTATCGGGACTTCGATAATACGAAGCCTCCTACCTTCGACGGGGTTCAGGACCTGATTGTTGCTATGAGGTGGTTGTCGGACGTGGAGGGGTGTTTCTTCGCGTGTTCATGCCCTGCTAATCAGAAGGTGAGGTGTGCTCTGAACCTGTTAAGGCTCGGGGCGAAGGATTGGTGGAGATTAACCACGGGGTCGTATTCGGATGCGCAG